>NW_024962265.1:2606339-2660275 GCF_019238085.1 Lagopus leucura | reverse complement strand
CAGCGCTGCGGCCCCGCTGCTCACTCACCTCCGCTCCGCGCCCCCACGGCCCGCTATGGAGCTCGCAGACAGGTGCAGGGCTGCGGGCCGGGGGAAGGGGGGGCCGCGTGCCCCCTCCGCGCTCCTTCTGCCCCGCGCTGCCCTAATGCTTCTCTCCCCACAATGTTGTTTCATTATATCATGTCCATCATGTGACACCCGCAGGCCTCTCGATGGAAACTTAAAGGGGACTTTCACGTGACGATGCCGGACCCGACGGCACCTCCGGGCCTCCCCCGCCCTCGGGGCTCCACCGCCCGCAGCCGCGATGCTGTCGGGGTCGCGCTCCCCGCACCGCGCGGGCTCCTCGAGCCCCAGCAACTCACTTCCTTCTCCCTACCCTTATCATCCCTGTTTTTCCCCATTTCCCTACCCGTATCGCTACTATTTCCCCCCCCCCCCCCCCCCCTTTCCCTATCATCACTATTTCCCCCTTTCCCCTATCCTTATCCCTCCTATTTTTTCCCCATAGCATTACTATTTTCCCCTTATCCGTACCCTTATCACTACTTTTTTTTTTTCCCAAAAAAAAACCTTACCATTGCTATTTTTTCCCCTACCCTTCTCACTACTATTTTTCCCCTTATCCGTACTAATTTTTTCCCCGTCGCTATTACTGCCGGTTATTTCATCCCTCCCCACTCCCCGCTTTGCTCTCAGCATCCCGCCCGCCTGGCACCTTGCGCAGCGCGGACGCAGCCTGCGGCTGCGGGATCCAGCGCGGCTCCGCTCGGCTGCGGCTCCGGTGCTGAAGTGGCAAAAACTTGTTTGTGCCAGCGAGGAGGCAGAGGATGCGAGCAGTGCCATTGCTGTGCTGGTGCACAGACTTGGTGCGTTGCTTGCAAGCGTGCTTTTAGATCTGCAGCTCAGCCGGCTGATGGAAAAACTATTTAGCGAGGAGCTAATCTGTAACAACATCAGCTTTCTAACACGGGGCAGCGTTGGAGATGTTTGTAGGGAGAGATGCTTTAAGGAGTGATGCCTGGTAGTACCCTAGCGCAATCCTGCACGCAAACAGACGTAACAAAAAAGGCAATAAGATGACATTTTCCACACTTTGGGGAGACCCGGTCCCACGCACGCGGCGGGGGTCTCCCGGTGGAGCCCCGCTGGCGGCCGGCGCTGCAGAGGCTGCTGTTCTGCCTTCAGTGCTGAAGTGGCTTCGGCTCGAGCTGGTGCCCCAAGGGTGGTGGGAATGGGGCTAAAGCCCACCCGCTCCGCGCACCCATTTTCAGTCCGTTGCTCCACAGTGAGACTCCTGTGATGTCCGGGCGATAAGATGGTCTGCTGGTCCCTTGGGAGTTGCCCAAATTCGGCTCACAAATTCATGATGCTGCAGCAGTGTTTGCAGCTGAGTGTGAGATTCAGGGGACTGGCTGGAAGGCTATGCATTTCACAATTAAAATACCTCAAGAAGGTGGTTGGAACTGAAATGGGCTCCCTGAGACACTGGTCATGGTCCTAAGTTGCTGGGGTTCAAAAAGTGTCAGGACAACACTCTCAGCCGTATGGTCTGATTTTTGGGTGGTTCTGCATGGAGCCAGGAGTTGGACTCAATGATCCCTTATGAGTTCCTTCTAACTCAGGATATTCTAAGATTCTGTGGTTCTAAAAGGAGGGTTGAGGACGCATTGCCACATTTGTTTCCTTACAGCCTTTCCTGAAAATCACAGCCCCTCAGTGATTCAAAGCATGACCCACAGCTCTGAGAACAGGGTTGGAATACAATTTATTCCATTTATTCAACATCTCATGGGGTTCTCTTGAAGGGACCACGTTTGCCACCTCAGGTTGACACCAGTGCCCATCAAGTGCCCCTGAGACATGGTGGCCCAGCCCTGGTATGGGAGCAGAGCTGCTTGGACAGGCCCTGTCCCGGTCCTTCCATTCTCCTGCTGGGAGTTTTGGAGTTGGAATATTTTTGCTTAACTCCATTACATTCAGCGTGCCCACACAAGGAGCTGTATATTTAACCGATAAGTATTTCTGATACTTGATTTTTTTAGTCATCAAGGTTGGAAGAGACCACTGAGATCATCCATCAACACATCCCCACCATGCCCACTAACCCTGACCCTCAGTGCCACATCTGCCCTTTTCATGAACACCTCTAGGGGTGATGACTCCACCACCTCCCTGCGCAGCCCATTCCAATAATGCTTCCCTATATCCATTACAGCTTGTGTTTGCTCGTCTGCTCTTCCCTACCAAGTTTTGCACTGTTCTCTATCACTCTTTCTGCCATAATATCCAGGCTGTCCCACTACCATGGATTCTAGCTCCAGTATTCCTCCCTTTCCATTTCTTTGATGTTTATCTGCCTACTCCATTAAGCTTCTTTTTATTCCCTCCTCAAGATTGTTCTTAAAGGAGAAAGAGGCTGGAACTGGGATACAAATTAGTCTCCTCGGAGCGCTGCCAGAACCAATCACTTTTACACTGCTGCTGCTGCTGCTGTTCTGCTGTGTCATGGGAAGAGAGTTACCTCGCCATGCAAACCCTTGCAGACATGGGGGCTGCAGCAGAGACCTCCAACCAAACTGCTCGCTGCGGAGCCCAGCCCTGCTTTGCAATGCTGAGCTTCACCCGGCGCAGGATTTTGGCTCAGAGAAAGCATCGCTCTCCTCCCCTGCTCTGATGGGAAGATTTGCAGGAGGCAGAGCAGCAGCAGCAGCCACAGCGTCATGCGGCTGTGTTTCATTTTGTCAAGCCCAGATGCTTTAGGTTTCAGCTGAGTAGAAAAGTAAAAGGATGCATTTCTGTAAAAACTCACTTTTTCACCATGTTTGCTCTGAATTCTTATAACAAGGTCTTGGACTAAGAGAGCAAGGATTCTGCCTCTTCTTAAAAGCATTGCTTGTTATAAAATCTTTACAAGCTTGGCTCTGAGCTTATTTGCTTTAAAATCTTATTTTCGAAAATGTGTGGTTTAAATATAATTCTCTCTCTTTCTCCCAAGCCCATCTTCCTTGGAAAGGCCCAGAGGAGCCCAAGGCTGTGTCTGGCTGTGAATGAAAGAGGTCTGAATAAACGGTGGCGTGCACACACACGTGCATACACATGTGTGCATGCGGGATTTAAGGCATCCCGTTGAAGTGAACATATAGGAAAATCCATCGGCATGTGATAGGCTTTAATATCTGCCTTGAAAGTAATCCCTAACTGATGGAGTCTGTCTGTGTGGTGGCAGATCCCGGGAGGCTCAGTAGCCGCGTGTTGTGCGCGGTTTTGTTAGAAGTAGCAAAAATAATCTCCTCGTTTACTGCTGGATTCATCTGTGAGTGTTTTCTCCACAGCTGCCTGGGAAATGTTCTTATAGTGAAAACAAGAAAACTTTTCTTGTTCAGATCCACAGGGTTTGTTTCATAGAACTGCAGCCCTGGTTTTCCACAGAAACATTAAAAAAAACACCTTACCGTGGGGCAGCAGCACAGGCAAAGCACTGGCAGGACTGGAGCTGGTGCCATTCCCT
Source organism: Lagopus leucura (assembly GCF_019238085.1). NCBI lineage: Eukaryota > Metazoa > Chordata > Aves > Galliformes > Phasianidae > Lagopus > Lagopus leucura. The sequence goes on along the minus strand of NW_024962265.1, from coordinate 2,656,764 downwards.
AGGGAAATACATTCAGGGCCCTGCAGAGTTCCTTCATTCCTTTGGCACAGATAAAAACCTCTGGGTTATATTAGAGATGGAGCTCTGGAGATGCTCCTTCTTACTGCGAATATTGTCTTTGCCTCTTCTTCGTTCATCTCAGCCACTGAAACTAGATCTTCTCGTTTCACTTCTCGTTCTGATTTGTTTTAGTCTTTAGTTCCTACGTGTTAGAAAGTGTTGTTTCATTTAGATACTCAATAGAAGGGAAGGTCTGATTCCAAAAAGCAATTTGCAGTAATATATTTTCTTTGCTGCTCACATGAAAACATTGCTGCACGCACATATCTATGTGTAAACAATGCTGACAGGCCCTCAAAACCAAAACCAAATTGTGAAATTGAGGCAAATAGCCCAGGGAACCTGAAATGTTCTGGTTTCTAAAACACTGGCTGCTGTCAAAAAAATAGAGTAAAATAAAGCTCTGTTTACATGAAGAGCACAGTGTTTGTTGATCAAGTTTCTAAGGTGATGTAGCAGGAAATACTGATCTTAGGAAAAATGACACGAACAAAGCATGAAACTATAATTCAGCAGCTATTTCTCAACTGATAACAGAAGAAAAAAAAAGAGATATTTAAAAAGCAGCAAGAGGTTTTTTATTGAATTTTTTCTCTTCCGTACTGGCAAATACAAATGGAGCCTCTCACCTGCTCTGCTCCCATATATAACTGTTTGTAAGCGCAGAGCTGAATCATTTATCAGAAGGGATGTTTCCGTCAGATGCAAATACCCGCACTAGCTGCTGTTTCTACATCGTGTCACAGGCGAGATGGATGCTTGAGCAAGGTTATAATGTACCTGCATTTCCTCCAGCTTGGTGCCAAGCTTGCTGAGTCATTTTCCCTGTTCCCATTCTGCAGTCGGCTGCTTGTTCACTTTTCCCTGTTATTTGTGTGGGTCGTGAGCCCAGCAACAGATGAGAACAGACGCATGTATTTCTTTGGGCTGCTTCCCTAAGGAAATAAGGGTTCTGCCGTGCTCTTTTTCTGTTTGCAGGTTTGTCCAAACCCCTCTCCCAAAACCACATGATCTTGAGAGAGAGCAGCTAATTCAAAGACAGTTCTATTCTTGCAGGTTGCATAAAAATCAGTACTCAGGTAGGAGGGCAAGACCCAGAAACCAAAGCGGAGCTTATCCATAGCACTTCAGGGCTTGCAGCTGCTTTCTGGCCATGCAAACTGCGCATCCCAGTCAATTAATTTATATGGACTAATTGTATCTACACTGAGCAACAGCTCTGCCATACACTGCCTTGTCAGTGATCCTCTCAGCTGGTTTAGACTTGGGTAGTGCCAAGCTTGGTATGTCCTCATGGATGACAGGAATGATGCTGAGTTTCTACCTAGGTTGGAGCCCTGCAGATTGCTTAGCTGAGATGATGGTTTTGGAAAGCCCTGTGCTGGGAGTGAATGCAGGATGATGGGCAGGACTAGGGAACAGAGTTAGGCCCATTCTTACCTGATTTAATTTGTAAGGCCCTTCTCTACCTCCTTGTTTGGACCTACTGCAGGACGGCCATACTAACACTGAGCACAAGATAGGCTCTCATCTCAATTGCCTTTAATTCAATGCAGCAAGCAATTTCAGCATGACTGAAACTACAAGCTAAAAAAAGACGTGCCTTTATATGCATAAAATATATGTACAAATATGTGTGCCACCTGCCTTACTCCCCACTTGTTACTGCAACAGACAAAATGGCATCTGCTTCAGCAATACCACATTATCTGAATGGATGCTTGCTGGTGCTCTTTACAATGAAGGCGCTGATGGTTCTGCCAGGAGATGCTGCATATGAACCTCTTCTGAAAGGAAGACTGTTATGTATAAGTTAAGATTCTTCAACCATTGATGATCAATCTATAATCTATAGTACTTGTAGTACTTAGGGACATGGTTTAGTGGGCAATATTGGTGGTAGGTGGATGGTTGCACTAGATGATCTTAGAGCTTTTTTCCAACCTTAATGTTTCTGTGATTCTGTATATGATCACAGTCTATGGAAGCAGCTTCTCTACCAGGAAGGACGTTCATTGTATCTATTGCAGCTGCTAGACCACCGAACAAGATCAGGGGCATTTTCCTGGCCAGTCTACAGCCATACCCATGGAGATAACCTCTGCCTTGAAGCGCTTACATAGCAAAAAGACAAAAGAGTGAGCAATATAACTCTCAGGTAGAGCAAACATGACCTTTTGCAAATGTCAAGTTAATACCATGATTTGGAAACGGAAGGGGTGCATGGGTCAACAGGGATAGGAAATGCTTGAGGCTGGAGTCGAGGTGAAGGAAAAGCCATAGCAGAGCTGTGTGGCATGAGATGGAAAGGAAGAGCATACGGAGATTTGTGTGGTCAATCAGCAGGTCCAGGCTGAACAACAGGGAGAAAAACCCTGATGACCCTTCCCACCGCTCACAGTACCACCAGCTAGCTCCTGCCTAATCTCTTGCCCAAACCTGCATAGCCTGGATAGGCGAGATGAAGAAGGAGAGGGTCTGGCAGCATGCTTCCTGCTCTTTGCTGGTTCCACGCAGGTGGCTGGAGGTCTAATGACAACCCTGGTTTGGGGTTGTGTCTTGCTGTGGCTTTGCCTCCTGCAGCTGCCTTGGTTACAGCTGAACCTCAGGGCTGGAGCAAGCCATAGTGCAGTGCTCTACATCCGGAGATGCACATAATTGAATATTAACAGCTTCAGGAGCTGCTGGGACTTAGGAAGTCACAATTCCTTCTCTACTGCTCCTCCATCTTACTGGGACGAGATTGTTGGAGGCTATTAGTGGATGCAAGACATAATACACTTCCCTGACATTAGCTCCAGTTTGCAAACTGAGGCTTTAACCACATCTTACCTTATCTGATCATTTCCTTGTGTACTTTTCAGCAACGTGTGAAGTGCATTCACCAGAGCCACACCAACATCCCTTAAGCGGCCGAGTAGTGCAGAGACAATACGAACATTGATGTTGCAATTTCTCTAATGAGTGAAGAGAGTCTTGTCTTTAAGACTTACCAAAATTTGCTGAATACAAGTTATTGAACTCTCTGTCCCTGTTTCATCCTCTTGAGAACAGGAATGATTCTCTTGCTGAATGCAGATGCTGTGAGCATCATACAAGATCCATGAAGTGATTTTTAAGTTGAAAAATGAAGTATCATGCATTTGGTAGATATTCAAGGTGAAATGCAGCGATAAATTCATAGGTACTTGTGGTTATACTGGTCCATGCTATCAGGACCACTCCGTTCTGACCAGGGCTCAGATGCTGTTCCTCCATAAGTGAAGACAAACATCATTCCCTCCCCAAATCATACAGCAAGCCTGCATCAAGAAGGTCGGTCCACAGTCGTGCTATTTGTGTGAAATGAACAAAGTGTTTCACAAAAATAAAATTGCCCGTAGTAATTTCTGTAATTTGCTGTTCATTCAGCATTTGGTCCAAGAGGGGAAAAGAAAACACCTTCAAAGTAGGAGAATGTTCCCCAAAATCTTAAGGGCTACAAGGCGCAACAGCTAATACTTCAAATTCCATCCTTATTTTTCTCTTTCTTTCACAATAAAATTCAAAATGTCCTTGATCTTGGCATATCATTTTCCTTCAGGTCCACCAGAAACATTTTTCCACAGTTCCTTTATTTTTCAAAAAGTCCTTCCTCAGTTTCCTTTTTTTCATTACTTGATGTACAATAGATTCTACCATGAGATTGTTTCTGATTTTGTTTGATTTCTCTCTTCCTTTATCTCCACCCAGAGACATCCAAGCACATTGTTTCGTAATCTTCCTAGAGTTCAGGGAAAGTATGTTCTTTCCAAGTGAGTTGTGAACTCCTTTCCTCTTTCTCCTCCTCAAATGTTCTTGAACAAGTGCTCTGAAAAAAATTATCCCTGTACTATTGCTTTACTTGCAAGTTAGGAGTTCCTTGTTAGAGAAAAATGAGAAACATTATGTTTCCTTGCCACGTGATGCATATTTTTACACAACAGCTTCACAATCCAGCACACACACTGATCTCTTTAGACCTTTTGCTCCATTCCTGTAGGTGTTCAAGCCAGGTTGGATGGGGCCCTGGGCAGACTGGTCTACTGTTAAATGTAGAGGTTGGTTGCCCTGCCTGCTGTGGGGGAGTTGAAGCTTGATGATCCTTGAGGCCCCTTCCAACCCAAGCCATCCTATGGTTCTATGATTCTGTGATTCCAGGAAGGACCACGGAGCCACATTCATCCGCCTGCCACCAACACAATGTCTGTGTGAGATGCAGGAAAGGATTCTCTTCATTATGTTTGCATACGCAGTCACTGCTATCTAGAAAACAAAACTGGTGAAATTGTGCGCAGGAGAAAGGGATTTTGGTATTGGTTGGGGAAAACTCTGTGCTTATTTGGTGTCTTTCTGCCTTTCTGCTGTTGTTCGGTAATTCATTGACACCAACAAAACGTTTGAAGCCGTGCTAAAGTGAAAACACCAGACTTGCATCAATATTTCTGGATGGTCAGGGCACATGGAAGCTTTGGTACACCTAGAGAATGCAGCCATGGAAAGGGAGAGCTGAAAATGGATCGTAAATCCCCTTCTGTACCCTGAGCAGTATGAAACTATCTCTGCAAAAGGCTAATCCATGTCCAGAGCGGCTGATGTAGCAATTCATTTATACATTTGTATTTTAATTCAAAGAACTTCTCTTTGAATAAAAAGCTTTTAGTGTTAATTTGTGGATTTTTCTTCTTTCCCATATATCTAGCAACAATGTTCCTCACAGCAAATGGAACCAATTCCGTTCTGTTGGACGCAGAACAATTTTCAATTTGTTATAAATCTCCTCTGTCTTCTCCCGCAGTCTTTTCCTTTCTAGACATAGCAAAGAAAATTTGTCAGCCTGTCCTCCAGCTTTTCCATCTGTCAATAATCCCTGTTGCTTTCCTATTTGTCTACACCTCTTCTACTTTATTCTAGTACAGCATCCATGCCCACACCCTGCATTCCAACCGAGCCTCATTAGAGTGGGATAATTGCTTCTCATTTTTCACCTATTACTCTCCTGTTCATACATCTCAGAATAAGATTTTTTCTTTTTTTTTTCTTTTTTTCCTGCAACAGCTATGAACTTCTCTATGTCTCATTCACACTCTTTTTCTTCTGAATGGTTTGCCATTGTCACCTGTGTGTTTTCTTACTGCTGTCTGTACTGAACCATTTCTGGTTGATTTTATACTATTTCCCAGGAACATTTTTGAACACATCCTCCAGAGTAATTATATATTCTTTATTCCATCATCCAAACAACTAATGAAAATATTAGTATTAAGTCCAAAAGTAAACCCTATGGGAGCCCATTTGGAATGCCCTTTAAATTCAGAGGAAAGGAATTAGTAATTCTCATATGATATAAAGCTTTTTCTCTCTTTTATGCCTTGAGATGACTTAGCAGAGATCATAGTTCCTGATCAGTTTATGGGAATGTGGTGTAGAAGGGTGCTGAAAGCCTTATTTACGGATATATCACATATACTCTTTCTCCCTAGTTCTATAAAACAGTTGTTTAGTTGAAAGATGGAAATTTAGATAGCTTTGACAACACTCATTTCTGACAAATTGAAGCTGGTTGATTGTGTACTTCTATTATCAGTCAAGTGCTTAATAACTAATTAACAGTTTAGTGTAATGTTTTTCTTCATTGCATGCTAAACTGACTGCTAGGTAATTCCCTTAGCTCTGCTTCCCTCTCTTCAAAGACAGGTGCTACGTTACCTTTCTTCCCTCCTGGAGTTTGGGAGATTCCATTCTCCAGCATCTCTCCCAGATAGACTATTTGGGAATTGCTCTGACCAGTGCCTGCAGTACTCTGGGGGAACTTCATCCACCCCTGCTGGCTTGAATTGGTCCATTTCTGTTGGGCTCCTTCAGATTGTCTCATTCAGTAAGCCAGTTCTGATAAATATCTCCTTGCCATCTTTATGGCTGCAGCATAAGAAATAATGATTGTTTCTGTCTCTCCTCTGTCTTTTATTCTCATCTCTTGTTTTCCATTAGTTCAGTTACCAATAACTTCGGTTGCCTTCTTCTTATTCCTGATACCTTCACAGAGCCTTCTTTTGTCATCTTTTATATCCCTTACAAATTGAAACTCATTTTCTCCCTGATCTTTTTCATTTAAGTCTTCCATAGTTGTGCTATTCCTTCCCAGACACTTTTTACTAATCTTGTTTCCAGTCTTCATACAGCTTATTGCTCCTTTTCTCTTTTCCACTTTACTCACTCCTCCCTTTCTTCAGAGGGAGAAACTCTGAAGAAGTTAACCTTTGCATTCCTATTCTCAGCCAGCTCCTCATCACTCACAGTCTCGTCCGTCTCTCCATCATCTTCTCCATCACCTGGATTTCATTGCCAGCCTCCTTCCAACGTAGCTCAAAGCCCTCCCACTATGCTTGCAAGGCGCAGCCTAGCATCGCTCTTTGCAGAAGTTCTTTTTCCAGGTAGCAAACCAGTCTTTGCTCTCTTATCACAAATATAATTTGTCTTTTAAAACCATCCAGCTCTCCACTACACCAGTCCTTGCCTTGTCTTTCATTCCCAAACATTTCCCATTTCTCATCTCCTGCCTTCATTTTCCCAGTGCCTAAATGTAGAGTTTACCTAAAACACTTTTTAAGGTGGCAGATTTATGTGATGTTCCTGTAAGCATCACAGAGGCTGCCTGCATGCTGAGGCACCCCTCTCCAGCTCGGTGGGAGGCCAAGCAGGCATTTAGAAAAGGCAATTAAAAGGTTTGAATGTTCTGTGCACTGAAACATCCCTTTCCTCTTGGAGATTTATAGCATCCAATACACAGATGGCATTGTTTTTCATCAAAAAAATGTGTTGTTATCTCCTAGCAAATCAGACAACAAGCCCAGGCCCATATGAATTGTGCTAAACAAAGTTCCTATCTCTTTGGGTCACTGTTCTTCATAAAATGAGAGCATCTTAAAACAAGGAAGAAGCTGAACCTGCAAGGTCACATTAGAACCAGACCCGCAGTTCCACCCGCATCCACCTACCTCTCATTTCTCGTTAACCATTCAGGGCTGATTCCTGTCCAAACTTCGCTGAGGCTTTCCACACTCACTAGAACTCTCCACTGAGCAGGTGCAAGGATGTAGGTATCCTTTAAGCCTGAATATAGCTGTCAAGTTCCAAGTCGGCAGAGAACAGTGAAAAAGAAGCAGCGCACCTCACCACAGGGACTTACAGTGCTGAGCCTATGTGGAATGGTTGGTGGGACAAAAGATTTGAGGTCATTGGACTTGGTGATCTTTATGGGTCCCTTCCAACTTCGGATGTTCTGTGATTCTGGAGTTCATTGAAATGGCAGTGCTGGATTTTTCGTGGAGAGGCATAGTGATAAAAGAGGAGGCTGACACAAATTGCAGCAAAGTACATTACAACACTAAATATTAGGAGGAAAAAAATTACTATGAATGTAATCGAAAGGAACGCATCTTTCGGAATCTCCATCCTTGCAGCTGGTAAGTCTCTGACAGAAACTGATGTCAACCCTGTTGAGGGGTCAGCTTGGAGACTTCTGGAGGTCTTTCCCTACCCAAATTGTAGGGTAAATTGTTCTGCGGTGTTGGGATTCTCTGCAGGTGAGGTTAGAAGAGTTCTCCGGAGGTCACCTGGTCCAACCTCCTTGCTCACTCAGGGACATCCCACAAAATGGGTTGGTTGTATGTGTAAACATTTGTGTGGAACTCAGAAGACTGTATTTGCCATAATAGCAAAATCTCAGGTAATTATGAATCCTGAACAGTATCAAAGAAAATCTTATATAGAATATGATTAGGAATGAAATAAAGGATGCTAATGTGATTGATATGCCTGGGCAGTTTTATGGAAAGCCTGTCATGTCAAACAAATGGATGTTTTATTGAATGGGAATGAAAGCTTGTTTAATAAAGATAAGGTTGCTATAAATTATTGAGATTTCTGTGAGTTAACAGTTCCTGAACACAATCCCAATTAAAGAAAAGCATATGAGAACTAATCTGGTGCACTAAATGGATTAAAAACTATTTCACCAACACATCTTATGATTTAATTTGAAATGCAATTATACTACAGTTATTGAAGTTTACCATTTATGTCTTTTGGACGCTGGATTTCTTGATGCCTTTAGGACTGACCCAAAGGAAGAGGTGAAAGTCATCACTGGGAAACGTGCTGATGACATGAAAGTCAGTCACATCAGCTCCATGGTAGGAGGACTGTGGTGAAATAAGATGATCTAAATAAAACAAAGTGCAGCGTGGTGAAAACTGTAGATTGTGTTTGCAAGACAGAAGACAACATGGAATGATTAGAAGCTCAAATAATCAACTAAATGTGAGTGCCCTGAGAATAAGAGAATTATGCAGCAGCCTCAACTCATCTAATGATACTGAAAGTTTTTGTTTTTTTTTTTTTGGCAGGAAAAAGAGTTAATGTTGTTCCTGAAAATGAAGAAGAGATTGATTTGCAACCAAGGATGTCATTCAAAGAGATGTTGCAAGGAGGTGCAGATTACCACCATGTGGGGATTTGCATCAATGCAGGAATGGGGTGCTGCCCACATACCCTGCAACACCAGGAGCTGGGACACACATGCTGACACTGCAGGGACCCAGGACAGCAGGTAGAAGCAGAAGGGAGCAAACTGCTGTGGCATGCTTCAGGTTTTTCTTCATCATCCCTTTTCCTCACTCGCCGTCATCAGCCACCAACCAGTGTGCTGGTGCGAGGGAGATTGCAACCTCCTTCAGCTGTCACATCCTGAATCTCTGCCAGACTTGTGTTGCAAGAACTTATGCCAGTGTTTTTAACCCAGAGTGTATTTTAGCCCTTAGTGTTCTCCATGACATAGAATAAACATTAGGGAGGAGATTCAGGCTTCAATGAGAAATGCTTTCCCATGATACGTTTTCATTTTGGCATGCGCACTGTTTATGATGAAAGGATCCTAAAATAATTGTATTAGATGAACCGTCTGTTCTTCTAGCTTTGAGGCCAGTACAGCATGACATTTCAGAGATAAAATGTTGTGGAACAGCCTCTGACTTATAGCCCAGTGGAACTTTTCTGAAGTCGTTCTTCTTTCTGCTTTTATTTGCTTGAGGTTTATAACCTCAAAACGTCAAGCTTGCATCACAACGTTGCCAAAAAATCATCCTGTGCATTAACTAAATCTTAAATTGTAAGCAAATTTAATTCTTCTGAAGGCTGATTCACAAGCAGTCTGCTCCCCAGTGTGGAAACTCCTCCCTCCAATTCAAAGGAATCCCAGGATCCACAAGAAATACTACATTTCCAGGAGAAGACTCTACGTGTCCTTAGGAGAACTTGTTTCTGCATACAAACTCAAGTGAGTCTACAGGGCATTAAATCAAAGGAGACCAATGCCAGATCAGTTGCTGAGTAACTGATACTGATCATCATCACATCCTGACCAGCTGGATGAATGACAGCAACAATTTCTTGGGACAGCATCTGAAGTCTTCTCCATTTTCTTCCTGCGCAATTAACTCATGGCTGCCAACTTAACAAGGGAAAATTAATTTGTGTTGCAGATAGACTGCTTTGTATTGTGTCCTTTGGATGAAGGTATGTGATTATGAAAACTCTGAATCATTATGCACATCACTTGGATTACTGCAATTATCGAAAAGCAAAGAGTGTGCCTTGCCAAAAGCTTTGAGAGTCACAGGTGAAAAGGGCTATCCAAAAGCCACGTCATTCCTGTTGGGCCATTCCTGGCTCCCCTGGGAAGCATTCCATTTCTGAAAACAGGAGGGGAAAAGGTTTGGAGGATCCTTGCTAGTGTTATGCTTTGCAAACTCTGCTTTACGGAAAGGTGTGGGATCCCAACATGCTGGTCTTGGTGGAAGGACATGGTGTACCTCGAAGGAGCTCAAAGCCACATCTCTACCTTCCCCATCCACTCAACAGCCCCTTTGGGCTGTCCCTAACAAGAGATATGGCATATGATGCACCTTGATGTAAAGATTCCCTTGATGTAACGTGTCTCTGTAGCTCCTTTTGCTACAGACTGTGACGACACAAAGCAAAAGCAGAGTGTCTTCCAGCACAGCTGTTTATGTTACACTTGGGAATAGTTGCTTCATAGCTGGAATTTCTGAAAGCCACAGAGGACAGTGATGAATGGAGAATGGTGGAAGCCTCAGCCTAAAACATGATTAGTCCTGCCCCCAAGAGCTTAGGACTGGCACTTCTGCCTGCACCTTAGTAAAGAAATGGGAGAAACCAAGTAAGGCGTTTTTGTTGGATCATTTATTTATTGTTCAGTGCAAAGCACAGGGTGTAACTATCACCAGCATTTTTGCCTATTGAGCTAGCTCCAGACATCACTGTGTTACTATTACAGCAAAACATATTAGCTAATCATGAATTTGCTTTTAGCCACAGTGACTGCATGGCTTTCCTGTTTTTATGCAATGCTGCAGGACATGAGACAGATCCCAGTCCCTAATTTCTCCAGGGTGGAGACCTGCTTACTGCAAACAGCCCCATAGTCTGGAGTGTGAGGCTGCACACAAGGGCATTGCTGGAGGTAGCTGGTGGAGCTGGCTGGGCCTTGGTCTGATCCAATGACTGCTGGTTACTACATAGGGACAGGGCACGAGATCAAGAACTGCCCATACTGTTTAATTTTTAGCATGCTGCCTGCTGCAGATCTGGCCAAGGCTAACAAATGCTCTCCTAAACAACGTCTGGGTACAGATCTGAGCTTGATGTTCCTGATGGGCAGCTTGACTATAATATCCCCATTTTGGAGAGTAAAATAGCCTGGTGGCCAGCTGAGCTCAAAGCCAGGGAACACAGCCAGTATGGCTGTCACTTGGTTGTACTTCTGAAGTCACTGCTGTCAATAAGCGTTACCCAGATGAACTCCAATCCTTTGATATGTCAGAGATTCTTAATGCAAAGAAGGTGCATATTTCTTAGTGGCTTAGTACTTCCTACCTAATTTACCCTAGTACACGTGGAGATACATTAGCCCATCTTAATAATCTCTTGTTCTTTAATTCATCCTCTTCTTCCAGCATCACTTTCTTCTCTCATATGACTTCCCTAGGAAAGCAAATGCTGCCAGCATGCAGAGAGAGGTACTAGAAACTGCTCAGTAGTTGGAATTGTCCCAAATCAGATCCCAGTGCAACATGTACAGCATCAGTGAGCTGTGGCTGGGACAGCCCAGGGCACTTCTCAGGGATTCTTGATGTCATTCACTCAAGAACACCCAAAACGTCCTGTATCCACCTGGGTTAAGCATTGCAGGCACATGCTCTGAACATTTATCTACCTCTGTATCTGTTACATGGAATTGGGGTCAGCCTTGGGTGCTCTGTGCCAAAGGACAGTGGTAGTGTCCATCCTGAGAAACCAGCTCCCCAGACATAAGGCCAACAGAGACAAGCAAGCTAAGCCATATCCTAAATCCAAGAAAGACCAGTGCATGCACCTGTCCTGCATACAAAAAAAAAACATGCTCTGCTCTGCACTGTTGAGGCCTTGCCTCAAGCATCGTGTGCAGAAGGACATAAAACTATTAGAGAGCATCCAAAGGCCCATGAAGATGGGGATAGGTGATCTTTGTGGGTCTCTTCTAACTTGAGGTATTCCATAATTTAGGATTCCTTGAAGCCCAAGCCACAGTGTGCTCCATGCCAGCAGAATACCAAGACCTAGAGTTACAGCAGCATCCCCAGCAGATAACAGCAGCACAGACAGCCTGTTCTCACTGCTGGCTCTCCCTGTGGCTCTTGGGCCAGCTTCTTGCTCTTCAGGCAACTCTCAGCCACCCACAAAAGTTGGACATCCTTCAAGTCTAGCACCAGCCTCCTGTTCTCCAGCCCATTCCCCATTACTCAGGGTAAAGCCACAGAAGAAGACGGAGCTACTCAACCCTTTCATGACCCATCTGGAAGGCAGCAGTGGTACAGCCTCAGTGGAGACATTACATAAACTTGCATCTTGTCGACAATTTCTGTTTCGTTAATTTGGGGTAAACAAGCTTCCTCCAGCAAAATAAGCTGTCTTTGCATTATGCTGACTCTTTGCTGGGATAATAAAAAAAAGCACATGGCCTTTTGCTGACACCATTATTCCAGCAAAATGTTTAAGAATGGGCTTAGCCTAATTCTTCAACAATATTCCCAGATTTATTATGTGCATTGAGCAAGCAAATAGCAAGTATTGCAGTGACAATCTCTGAGCTGGAAACAGACACAATGAAATAATTTCCCTTCTCTGCGAAATCCTAATTGCTCCTTTTACTCTCCAATGGGCTGCAAGATTGCCAGTTTCCTAAGAGCTTTCCTTACATGCATTAAAAACTTCCAACTGATTCTAGTGCCCATTCCTGTTTGCACTTTGAATTTTCTCAATATCCCGGTCGTATTAGATTTTGTAAGGTATAAACCCTACCATTTCAAAAGATTTTTTGTATTTCTAAACATATTTCTTTCTAAATCTATGGATGTTTTATAAGATTTTCCTGTCATTTTACTAATTTTTTCGTACTATTGAGTTGTGTGTTTTAATGAAGACCAGGGCAGCTGACAGGCAGTCCGCTTACAAATGAAAATCAACTGCAATGTTAATGTTACATAATGCACCTTTATGGGAAAAGTCTCATAGAAGTGGATAAGCAATGGAAGCAGTGGGAGTCGATTGAAATTTAACTTAGTTTTATAGAAGTTATTTTAAAAGGCTCTAGAGTTAAACAGAGAATAATTTAATTTTTATGCAGTTTTTAATAACCTCTAAAATTCTATTTCTGTGATTTAATAACATACAAAATTTCAACAGAAAGGTATAATTTTCTGCTGAGTTCTTTAGGATCGTAAAATAGTTTTGTTTCCTAAAAATAATTTTATGCCCAAGAGAGCAATTTCTCCAAGTATGAGACTGCCTCCCTGAGTCTGCATTTCTGTGCACCATCCCCTAATTTCAGATCCTTCTGCTTGGATTTTCTTTCTAATATTTTATCTCTGTATTGTTGGGGGGGGGGGAGAAAGAGAAAAAAAAAAGAGAGAAGATGTTGCCTAGCTGTTATTCAGTCAATAAACTTGATGTCTTTTTCTGTTTGCACAAATGTCTGCTTTTAGAAGTTTCATATCATGTCATAAATGCTACTTGTTTGAACAAGCAGGGATTTATTTATTGTGCTGAAAGGACTTTCTGTGCTCCGTGCCTCATTTGCAGCATTATTGCCGATTGATTTCTGCTCTACCTATTATTGACTTGCCAGCAATATTCTAAAGCAAGGTTGGGTCCATGTCAGAAAAAATTTGTTGCTTTACACACAGCCTTTTCTCAGCACTGCTCACTCAGTATTGTTTCCCTTCCCAGCTACTGCTCCAGTAAACGAAAACAGCTAGCTGTTGTCTGAAATGAAGAATAATTGGAAACATCATGCCTGCTTCTTTCAGCACGAGGAACAATTCGGCCATTTAGGGCTCCTCTAACACTCCTGAACGCCCATCTTACTCAAAGCCTGGTGTCCATTATTCGGTCAGGAGGAATATTAAAACTTACAAACTCCTGGCAGCCTTCTCGTCGCTGCACAAAGTGGCTGGCAGAGCACCACGAGCGGGATCGGAATTACCGCATGCAAAAAGCCGGTGGGCAGAGCTGCTGCATCTTACCTGAGTGCTTCCCGGCCGGGGAACTGCCTTGCAAACAGCAATTAGCGTCACCCTTAAAAAACAAATCCTCCGGGGAATGCTGGCTGAGATGTGACTCTGCGGGTTGCCTTTTGTTCACCGAGCTTATGCAGCTCCCAGACAACAGCCCCCGGGCTCGCAGCACCAGCTCCAGGACGCCGATCCAGCACGGGCACGGAACGGGGAACATCATCCGTGTTTCGTCCGAAGCCCTGAGGCTTGGAGAGGTTTGCTCGTGGGGCCCTGAAGGACGTGCGATGCCAAAGGTAGGGCTGGAAGAGATCCCACCGGTGTTGGATTGCAAACTCCTGCTCCAAATCCCGGAGTCGGTGCCTCTGGAGGGAAGATTTCAAGACCTTGCTAGCTGCTTACTCTAGCTAGAAATACAGGCACAGAAATCCTCTGCTTTAGACAGCAGTGGGGATGGAAACCTAGCACAAAGCTCACTTGTGTTTCCTCCTTCCCCAGCAGCTGCCTGTGACTCATCCCTTGGTGTCCCCTTAGAATCACAGAATTATAGAATCATTAAAGTTGAAAAAGAGCACTAAGATCATCTAGTCCAACCATCAGCCTACCATCATTATCGCCCTCTATACCATGTCCCTCAGTGCCACATCCATCCTTTCCTTGAACACCTGCAAGGACGGTGACTCCACCGCCTCCCAAGGCACCCTAATCCAATACCTCATCACTCTTTCAGAGAAGAAGTTTTTCCTAACATCCAACCTGAACCTCACCTGCTGCAACTTGAGGCCATTCCTTCTCATCCTATTGCTAATTACCCAGGAGAAGAAGCTTTATGGCCCCTTTTGTTCTCCTTTTGTTCCTTTTGTCCCCATCCTCCTTTTGTTCTGTGACACCTTCCTAATTTTGACCAATTATTAATATAAATATTCCAATAAAATTGGAATTTGACAATTCCAAGCTCGGAAGTTTTTTTCTGACGGCTCTTCCTCAAGCCTTTATTTGCATTTCCCTTCACAAGGCTGGTGAAGGGCTTGGGGAATATGCCCTACGAGGAGCAACTGAAGGCACTGGGGCTATTTAGCCTGGGGAAAAGGAGGCTGAGGGGAGACCTTATTGCTCTCTTCCAGTATCTGAAAGGTGCTTACAGAAAGAGCGGGATTGGTCTCTTCTCACTGGTGGTAGGTGACAGGACAAGAGGAAATAGTCTTAAGTTGCACCAGGGTAAGTTTAGGTTGGATATCAGGAAACACTTCTTATCGAAAGGGTTGTTAAGCACTGGAATAGGCTCCCCAGGGAGGTGGTTGAGTCACCATCCCTGGATGTGTTAAAAGCCGTTTGGATGTGGTGCTCAGGGACATGATTTAGTGGAGGGTTGTTACAGTTAGGGCAGTATGGTTAGGTTGTGGTTGGACACAGTGGTCTTTGAGGTCTTCTACAACCTGAGTATTTCTATGATTCTATGATTCTATGCTTCCAGCTCTCTACTACGGTCTCTGTCTTGCTGAGATGCTGCACTGCCAGTCCTCTTTCACGTAGGAAAAGCTAGAAATGTCTTCTGCCTTCTCAGGGAGTCATGGGCACAACAGGCTGCTTGGATAGTGTTTCTTCTAGCTCATCCTGCTGAGAGGGTGCAGGACAACCTCAGCCCCCTTTGACATAAGGGGATTTTCAGCCCCAGGCCTCCATCTCGAGTTTCCATGGTTAACCACCTAGAAATGGGATGGACCTGTTCAGAGACAGCTCAGTTCAGCCTGCGAGCAGAGAGGATATGCATGGCTCTCCCAGAGAAGACCCCTCCAGCATGATCTGAGCCTGGTTTTGTTGCTTTCTCAAGGCTCAAAGCCTGAAGGCCAGGAGGGACACAGGGAAATAGTGATTTGCATGGACTAAGATCTAAGACCTAAATTGAGGATATTAGGAAAAACTTATTCTCAGAAGGAGTGAGGAGGCATTGGCACAGGCTGCCCAGGGAGGTGGTGGAGTCTCTGTCCCTGAAGGAACTCAAGAAAAGGGTGGATGTGGCACTGAGGGATATGGTTAGTGAGCATTAGGGGCATGATCTGGGGGTTGGACTAGGTAATCTTAGAGGTCTTTTCCAACCTTAATGATTCTGTGATTTGGTGATTCCATACATTGCTTATGGACCTGAAAAGGTAAAGCAGCAGAACCCACACGTTGTCCAGAGAGTGGATGGGTGTGCAGGTGAGCCCCAGCTTCAGAATGTCATAATGCTGGCATCACTTCCAGCTAGTGTCCCCAGCATGTGGTCCCTACACTTAAGTTCCAGGCAGGAATGAGGAAAAATCAGAATCTCCAGGAAAAGCCATCACTGATTTCATTACTGATACTCATAGACGACAAGGTTTTTAGATACTGTAGCCATAGACAAGGCATGAATACAGACATAGAGGATGTCATCACCAAACTGAGATGCTGTTTGAAGGACTTTGAAGCTGATCACACAGCACAGATTGGAAGTGTACATCTACTTCCAGCCTTTACACCATAGGCACATATCCAGTCAATAAAGAAAATAATGTGGTTGTTTTGACCCTTTCAACAGACTAACCCTCTGCACCATGCAAGTATTGGTGAGTTAAACTGTACAGCAGTTCTATGTGTAAAACAGGTGTTTCTGTGACTTTTTTGTGGATAATACAGAAGGAAAAGTTGGAGACAGATGCATTGCCCAGCAGAGCCAGTATGGATTCTCAGGGGTGAGCTCCTGGCCCTACTGAAATGGATGGAAATCCTGCCATCAGCTTTACTGGGATTTCAGCCCAGGACTTCTGGATCCTTTTTGCACAGTTCCCTTGCTGTCTCTACATGATATACTGAAGCTGTAAGAGGCATCAAATTGCGTCATTATTTGGGCATCACATGAAAAAAGCCTTGTGCAATGGATCTCTTGTGCTACCAGAGTTTTTTGTGGGTTTTTTTTTTTTTTTTGCTATCTCATATGGCATTTCTCTGACTTAGTTCCAAAAGAATAACTGGCTGGCATGAAGACATTTTATATTATATCATATTATATTATATTAGTCCCTAGAAGTCCAAAGTAGTACCAGGAGAGCAGTAGGGTCCAGCTGGAAAACGTGTTATAGCTCATAAAAAACTATCCTTGCAGTGCAAAGGGTCAGTCCAAACTATCCAGCGATCTCCTCACTATTTAGCATGGTTAATAACTGAATTACATTGATGCACAGAGGCTGTCATCTTCCACTGTGCTGTATGGTGCCTCTGGTGAGACAACAGGCAATCTGCCTGCACAGGGCAGGGAGAAAATCCCCTTACCTTCCCCATGCAGGCTGTGGACAAGTTGCATCTGGGCAGCCACATGGCATGCCTGAAAAAAACAAATCAATTCTGCCAAGAAGGAAAGATTTGGAAGAACAAGACCTTCTGCAGCCCGTGGACAGAAGATTGGCTTCCTACCTCAGCTGTAAGATGCAGCTGTTTCCTGGGGATTGCTGCCCTGCTTGTTAAGGTTATCGCACCAAATGAAATCAACTGGGAATCTGGAGCATGAACCGTGGGCCAAGCATACAGATTTGGAAGTTGGACCAGATGATCCTTAAGGTCCCTTCCAATCCCCAAAAATGTGTGATTACACACTTCTATTTGCTGCTAGCCAATAGGTTGAACATAGCAAGGATGGAACGTGTTACCACTTGGCCTTTAAACTTCATGCCATGTCCTTCTTCAACTCCTGCTCCATAAGCTCTCCAACCTACTGAGCAGAAATGTCCTGTGAAGAAGAAACAAGCATAGTGTCACAGAATCATAGAATATCCTGAGTTGGATAGGAAGTTGGAAGGCACTCACAAGGATCATTGAGTCCAACTTTTGGATCCATACCACCCAAAAAGCAAACTCTATGTCTGAAAGCATTGTCCAAAGGGTCAGCATAATGCAAAGACAGCTTATTCTGTTAGAGGAAGCTTGTTTACCCCAAATTAACAAAACTGTAAATGTCAACAAAAGGCAGGTTTATGTAACATCTCCATTGGGACTGTACCACTGCTGCCTTCCAGATGGGTCAGAAAAGGTTGAGTAGATCCTTCCCTGACTGTGGCTTTTCCCTGAGCAATAGGGAACAGAGGGCAGGTTGAAGGATGCCCAACTTTAGTGGGTGGCTGAGAGGTACCAACAGAGATAGGAGCTCTTTAGCTCCTTGCAGGAAGTGCCAGCAGTGAGAACAGGTTGTCCATGCTAGGGACTGCTGTGGTATGGTTGTGCTTCCATGCTAGGCATCCCCTCTACCTCCTCTTCTCTGCGCCAAACAAACCAAGGGACCTCAGCCACTCTTCATACAACTTGCCTTCCAGACCCTTCACCATCTTTGTAGCCCTTCTTTGGATGCTCTTTACAAGTCTACGTCCTTCTTATATTGTGGCGTACAAACCTGCACAGTGCTCAAGGTGAGGGTGCATCAGGAGGTTATGGAAACCTTTTCACAGCTCTCCATTTTGAGCCACGAGGAGGCAAAATCCCACCTTATAACAGAGGCTTGGTGGTGCCAGCAACTTTTGAGTTATTCTGTTCTTTGTGTGGTGGAGGAAGCCTATTGGAAGGCACTTTTGGAGGCAGAACAGCCCCAAGAGCTTCCTCCCTCCCCATCCTCATGCTGACTGGAGGTGGCACAGCTCATCCCTGCTGAGCTGAGCCATCACGAGCAGTCAGATGGTTGGCAGCGAAGACAGAGGCTGACAGCCCTGTGGGAGGCTGCAAAGTGATGTTACTGCCCCAACCATAGCCTGCAAACTCCAAAATTTGCTGCTTGTGGGGTCAGCATCTTTCATCCTGACTGAGTAGAGCAATACAGTGCCAAACAGATGCCAACATTAAAATGTCCCTGTCAGCCTCAGGTGAAAGGAACCAGTGGCACTTGGGGAAATATTATGAGGATATAGGAGCCAGAGCTGGTGCAAGAAAGATGTCCAAAACCTGAAATCACTGAGCAATCAGTAGATGAACACGAGCAACAAGTCAGGGAAGCAGATGGACTCATTCACACAAGATGCATCTTTCATGAGTCAGGTCTCTGTCAGAAGCGTGTGACCAGGAGCAGGAAATCACTAGAGAGCCCAAAGGGCTGGAACAAGTCCCAAAAGCGAGTGGTGCACAGTTGGCTCAGAGGAGGCACTTCTGGCTCTGCAGGGCTTGTCCAGCTGACACAGAGCTCTCCTTTGCGGGGAGACCGGCTTGGCAAGCTCCTGGTCTCAGCAGGCATCTGGGGACTTCAAAGCAGCAGTCGTGCACGGGGCATGAGATCAGATGTTCAGACTTTTCCTTGATGACAAGCAATGCGTTTCACTGGTTTGCCTCCACATGCCCAGCAGAAGCACAGTGCCCACCCAGGAAGTTATCACATGGGGAAGTGGTAAAATAACTGGGTAAAAAACTGGCTGGCTGGGCCTGGGAAGTGGTGATGAATGGAGTTAAATCCAGCTGGCGACTGGTCACAAGTGGAGTTCCCCAGGGGTTGGTATTGGGGCCTGCCCTGCTCAGTATCTTTATTGATGATCAGGATGAGGGCACTGAGTGCACCTTCAGTAGGCTTACAGATGCCAACAAGTTGGGAGGAAGCATCGATCTTCCCAAGAGTAGGAAGGCCCTACAGGGCAATCTGGACAGGCTGGATTGCTGAGCTGAGGCCAAAGGGATGAGCTTTAGTAAGACCAAGTGGCAGGTCCATGCAGAAGCCCTGCTTTTGAGCAGTGGCAGATCAGTGGCAGATCAGATTTAAGTTTGTCTAGATTATGCTATCAGTCATCAGTTCTTGCTGTGACTCTTTTGTTATTCAAAGAGGCCAGGACTGCTCAACATCACGCTTCCTGTGGGAACACACAGAACGGAAGGCTCTGGGGAGATGGCACTGTGGCCTTTCAGTATCTAAAGGGAGCTTATAAAAAAGTGGAGAGTGATTTTTTGCATAGGCAGATAGTGATAGGACAAGAGGAACGATTTTAAACTAAAACGGAAGATTTAAATTAGATGTTAGGGAGATATTTTTCACTCAGGGTGGTGAGGCACAAGAAGAGGCTGCCCAGAGATGCTGTGGATGCTCCATCCCCAGGAGCATTCAAGGCCAGGTTGGATACAGGCCTGTCCAGCCTGATGTGGTATTTGGCAGGGGGTTGGAGTCAGATGATCTAAAGTTCCCTTCCAACCCAAGACATTCCACGATTCCCTGGTTCTATGATGAGTGCAACCAGTCAACTCTCTACCTAGTTTAACACTGAAACAGCTCGAGCTTTCTGCATGTTCCTCTCCAGGGAGTATGCTCCTTAGCAGACAGTGACTTTCCTTCCTCTATAGATGGAGAGTTTTCCATTGCCTGTTGTTTGAATGAGCACAATTTGCATGGGGAGCCCAAATCAGAATATTTTCATCATCAGTCCAGCGGGGATTTTGCTTTTATTGTCTGCCAGTTCTTCTGATCCCTGTGAAACTTCACCTTCAAAATTGCGTTTGGTACAGAATTCCCAGCTGGGATGGACTCTGAGATCTGTCAGACAGACAGTTTCTAATCCATTTTAAAACATTTCTTGGATAATTTAGAGTGCCAGTTTTTCAATGAAAACGTATCACAAACAAGTGTGGAGAATGGGACATGACGACAAAAGTTTGAGTATATTGTAGAGCCATAATTCCCTCTACCATACAAATCTGTAATCTCACTCAGGAATGGTGGGCCAGGCTCATTTGAAAATACTGTTTTTCTATAAAATTCAACTTGACTGATGTTGATTGTATCCTTCTCATTTAATTCTATATGGAATTAATTGTACGTAGATATTTCCACTCTTTTGCATGGGACTGATATCATGCCTACAGTTACCTGTGCTGTTCTGTTTGCCTTTTTATCAACATGCTACCCTTTTCCTGGCCTTCAGGAGCTCCTCCATATACTAAGGTTTGCAATAAGTTTGATGCAAGCAGTCCAAAGGCCTACGGAAGCAGCTCTTAAGGGCCCCTTGATGTAGCTTTCCTAGATGACTGCTCTAAAAGTATTGGTCTGTAGTAGATATCCAATATCGTTCTACCAGATAAGATCCATCTCACCTGATGTTAGCTGCCAAGCAGTCAGACATTGAGCATGAGCCAAGCATCAGCCTCCTCCTCTCTAGTCAATGGGGGGAAGCACTTTAAGAAAGCAACTCATCCATCTCTGGAGCGACCGAATCACCCTCCAGAAGAGCTGTCTCTCTCCATCAGCTGCCTAGAAAGGCAAAAAAGCTAGCTGGATTGGGTACTGGTGCCTGATAGCTGGCTTTGACAAACAAATCTCACTTTAGGAAAACAGCAGGAATTCTGTTATCCTTATGATGCACATATGTTGAACTGGTTCCTTCTAGATGAAGGAAAGAAATGTGTACTAATGCTTCTGCCCCTTCTTCCCTTAATGTCTCCTCCCTGCAGCATTCCCATCTCCATCCACGGCATTTAATCTCGAAATTTCATCCCATTCCTTTCCACAGCTTTGGGAAACTGGTTCCTAGTGTGCTGCCAGCTGCTGTTCTCCCCATCAGTGCCACTGTAGGTGATGTTCATGTGAACAGAACCAGCTTTTATTTGTCATAATGAGGCTTGAACCCATTGCCTAATATTAGAGGCAAGACTGCTCATGGCAGAAACAATCTCTAATTTTTAGAAAGCTAGCTGTTGGCTTTTTTTGGTGCTGGCTGCCTGAAACTAGTTGCATGCTTGACTCACACTGATGTTCCCCTTAACAACAGCTGTATTTTTTGGATCACATAATGAACATGGATTCACCAAAAAGCTCATTTTCCCTAGTTCTGTAACTCTGTGACCCATGTTGATTTTCAGATGCTACAAATACCTCCTCTTCAGCTTGATTACAGCCAGGTAAGGTGACTTGTTCGTAAAACTGAGAGGTTTTAAAGGGTATTTGGGCCAACTTGTCTTAAGACCAAGCTCTAATTCCAATTTTGCCAATAACTCCTAGTGAAACCTTGAAACAAAACACTTTATCTCCCTCTGTCTCCCTCTCCCCCATAAGAAAAAAACACAAATGCTGCTTTACAAAAAGTTCTGAATTTCTTGGATGCAAGAATCTGCAGAAGTACGGACAGTTTCTGCTGCAGACTCATGCTCTTAAGAGCTGCTTTCAGCATGGAGAACATTCAGATCCACTTCTAAATAAGCTAGCTCACATGATTACCTCTGTAATGAGCTGGGACCAACAGAAAACACACTGTAACTACCAGAGTTCAGAAGATGTATTAGTACCAGAGCACTCTCAGAAGAACTGTGGAGTCAGATTTACAAATAAAGATAAGAGGTGGCCTGAAAAAAGCAGGCATCGAGTCCAAATCTGAATTCTCCTGGGACTCATATGTATTCATTTCTCCTCCTACTCCACTTTTTATGCCAAAGTAGATGAGCTGGCTACCACTAATGGCACCTTGCTGAATATTTCCTGTGCTGCAGCGCTGAGACTCGTTAAAGAAAATCACCTGTGTAATGGCATTACTTTGCACTTTCATACTGTACCTTAAAAGGGAATTCCAACGCTGTCTATCAGCACAAATTGATGAAGCACCACAGCGTGCTCGCCCCACACTGCAAACCCACAGCAGAGTGAGGAGGTGAAAGCAGCCTCTGGTTCCTTGCTGCTAGGATCATAGAATCACAGAATGGTTGGGTTGGAAGGGAGCTCAAAGATCATCATTTAGTTCCAACCCTCCTGCCGTGGGCAGGGCTGCCTACCACTAGATCAAGTGCAAGATCAGGCAGCCCACGGCCCCATCCAGCCTGGCCTTGAACACCTCCAGAGATGAATCATCTAGGTTGGGAAGGACCTTGAAGATTGAGCCCAGCTATCAACCTAACCAACGGCATCCCATCACCAAGCCGCGATCCTCAATGCTTTTCTGTCTTCTTCCACGCCCCACATTTGCCCAGAAGTTCTCGGCAAAGAATCTGCACAGCTGGAGGGCACTCGCTGGGGTTATAAAAGTGGGAGGAGCGGCGTGATCCCTCCCTGCCATTCCACCTTCCCTCCTCCCCTCCAGGATTCAGTGGGAGGGCTGTAAGCAGACGGTTCAGCAGCAGGGCAAGGGTTGAACAGCTCCATCTCAGGGAGGATACCTGAGTTTCCTCAGTTCTCACCAGACCTCATCAAGCATGTGGGCATGGAGCACAAGCAGTCTCCCTGCTACTGACCCTGTTGGGGCCAGCAGGCTCCTTCCCTCCCACCCAGAATCAGAGGAAATGCTTGTGCCTTTTGCAGGAAATGGTGCAGCTGAGCCAATCCTCCCCATCCCTCCCTTAAATTATTTAATGTCCTACAGGAGCAGATGACCCCCGCTAAGCAGACTGTCAGGAGAGCAGCAGTCTTTGATGCAGTAATTGGAAATTTCCATTCTTTGCTTGCAGCCTTGAAAAACAGAAGAGTCTAATAGACTGGGAAATCTCCATGCTGAGCTAGGAAATTTCCACAGTGGAAATTTTTAATATATTCTCTGGCTTTAAACCATGCAGGTTGATGAGGCTTTGGGGTTTGTGTCCCCTATTGTGTTTGGGGCTGTGGTTTGGTTTGTTTCTGTTTGTTTGTTTGCTTTGCAGTTTACTTAAAAGAATCAATGAATGGCTGTGAGAAGGGTTGGAAAATCAGCCGGACCAAAAATAGTGCATTTGCAGGAGAAAGATGTGCAGCAATCACGAGGCACCTGTAACACTCCTGGTCGTGTAGGAGCTAATGGGGATTTGTATTTAACGAGATGATTCCTGCCTCTGATATGGCAGAGGATGGCAATGAGAAGATCTGCAGCACAGCTTTGAAAGGATGGAGCTCTCGATGTTCCTTCCAAAAAATAGCCCAGCAGCCCAGAGGGTGAATTCTCCTTTGCCCACTCAACTACTTTGCCGACTGCACAAAAAGAAGGTAAATAGCACAGAAAGAGCACTTAAGAGGAATCTGTGAGCCTCTGGTCTGAGTGCCCATCAGTTCTCGCTGGTGCTTTGAACAGAGAGTTCTCAGGGACAGAAAATATAGGAGTGAGTTGTCAGCTGTGCTGTAAAAATTATGATGAGGAGCTCGTAGGAGCGAGGGTGGGAGGACAGCAAAGGAAACACATTGGAAGCAGAGCTACCGCCTTTCCTGCCGGTGCCACTGAGACGCTGCACAGCCGCTCGATGGCTTCTGCAAACCTGTGCAGCCTCCAAAGAGCTGCCAGAATTGAACCCAGCTCCCTGCCTGTGCCTCAGAGAGGGCTGCTTCTGCCAGTGCCAAGCATCAAAAAGCAGTGTGGCCTTTGTTTTCCGAAGTAACAACGAGCAAACAAAACACTGCCAAAATACAGATCCTTGGCTTTGAAAACCAGCTTTCATCTAATGGAAATGAATGCAGAAGCAGCCAGTCTTCACGGTTAGCTCCCATTGGACCAGGCTGCAGGTTGCAGGTTAATTAGAGCTAGACTCCATGAACCTTGTAGGTCCCTTCCAGCTCAGGATATTCTATGATTCTGTGACTACATAAGCAGAAATCAGGGACTTGTGGAGACAGAGCCACCGCAGCTTCCTTTTCTTTACCATACAGCTGCTCGTGAGTGGCAGGGATGGGGAAGTCAGGATCCAGTCTGATGCACATCAGGGACTCTGTCTAATTGCAGAGCTTGTTCCTGGTCCCAAAGACTGGGAACTGCACTGCAAAGACAACTTAACCTAGAAGCAATGAGGGCTTCTTGGCTGACTAGTTTCTAATGCCACAGTCGAGCTCTTCTCCCTTTGGCCCTATGTAACACTGTGCCATCAGGATGCCCCAGCCACTCCTCGGTGTGCCAGTGCTCAACAGAGGCACTGGCTCAGGACGAACATTCAATGGCCCTGTTAGTTCATCATGTCCAGGGACATAACAACATAAAACAAACTTGGGACACAGTAGAGAACTTCATTTCTCTTCCAGATGGAGCATCATGTTGTATTTTCGAGGAATAAAAATACCAAAGGATCATTTGACTGTGCTCCTAGAGGGACTTTGAAAATAGGGGTAAGTCATTGCCAGGTGGCAATGGGTAAGAAGAGGTAGGCCTGGTCCTTCTGAGTGCCAGCCCTTTTGCCATGGGGTCAACTCATGAGGGTGTCCTGAAGACTCTTTGGCATGCCCAAGACACCGACCCAAGTTCTTCCTAATGGGGAAAGAGCTAAACTACTGAGCATCTGCCTGGGACACATTGACTATAGATGACAAGATCAGAGCTAAATCCTCTTCTGCATTTGCAGTTAATGCAGAGAAGCATCTAAATCCTCTGCGGCTGTAGTTAATGCAGAGAAGCATCTACCTCTAGGGCACAATTTGTCTCCCCGGAAAGCAGACATCATACTTAACCATAAGTAAAATCACTGAGCTTAGAGTCTGGCTCTACAACACAAGTGGGTGGATCCAAGCCTCGCAGACTACAGAAGTGGGTGACTTTGGCAAGACAGATGGCTTTTGTCACTGAAGTCTCGTATTCATTTATCTGTCCTTAAATCTGAGTCCATCTGCTGTCTCCTGTGTTGTGCACAGAAGATAGAAGAGGCCATTGAGGGTCAGTCCTTTTGCTTGGGCTCTGTACAGCACCTTGCACACCTGAGCCCTGCTTCATTCCTCCAGCCCCAAAGACATGGGAAGAATGCAAACAATGCACTGTTTCCTTCTGCATTCAGTTGTTCACCCAAGATAGGAGCTTTAAACTAAGTTAATAAATAAATAAAATGGCACTAAGCTTTGCTCATGATAGTGCTTTTTTTTTTTTCTCCTTTTTCTTTTTTCGCAAGGGTTTCTTTATTATTTCCTCTTCATTATTTCCTGCTGCTGCCAAAGAGTCATTTGATTTGTTTCCTCCATCCTGGAGACGAGCCAAAGTCAGGAGGAGGTCTTCAAAATGAGAACTGTCTTTGAGCTGTCCAAAAATGCTGTCCTGGAGCCTGGCACGTGGCTCAGCTGCAATGCTGAGACAGAGGCAGGGGGCTTGCGTGCTCTGCATCTCAGTCTGACCTTAGAGCTCAGCCCATTGGCAGCCAGCTGAACCCAAAGATGTCTCCTATGGGATGAGACTCACACCCAAACTTCCCACACAAAATTCCTAGACTCATAGAATCACTTAGGTTTAGGAAAATACCTCTGATGTCACTGAGTCCAACAGTTAACCTAGCACCACCAAGTCTACCACTAAACCATGTCCCTAAGAACCACATCTGCATGTCTTACAAATACCTCCACGGATAGGGACTGTACTGATTCTCTGGGCAGTGTGTTCCAATGCTTCCCAACCCTTTCACTGAATACATTTTTCTTAATATCCAAACTAAATCTCCTCTGGCACCACCTGAAGCCACTTCCTCCTGTCCCATTGCTTGTTGCTTGGGTGAAGAGACCAACCCTCACCTCGGCACAAACCTCCTTCAAGGTAGATATAGAGAGCTGCGAGATCTCCCCCAGTCCTCCTTTTCTCTAGGGTAAATAACCCCAGTTCATTGCTGCTTTGCACACCCTACAGATGCAGAGGACGGGTGGTATATGTGATGGCATAGCAATCAGGCTGACTTTATCCTACTCCTGAGTGCTGTTAGTCCTGAAAAGGATTTATTGGGATGGGTTGTTTGATTTAGTATGCTGTGGAACTGCACTATGGATCACAAAATCAAAAAGTGATGAAAGACCTTCAGCAAAATGTAGGCAAATGCCAGCAGCATTTTGCCCATATTTTTTTTACATGTTCCAAGAGATTTGCTAGATTTGTGCTTGGGTGGGTGTGGTTTTTTAGCTCATTAAGAGTTTTACTGGTCTAGGTCAAGTTTTACAGGCATTTGGAAACTGTATGTCAAATTTACAACCAAAATGTTCACAGCTGAGGGATTTGCATTGAAGCTGAAGCTGTTTAAATAATCAGTCCATCACAGAGCAGACATACACTCTGGTTGGGCAAAACACACCCATCCAAACAGGATCTGCTCCAGAACGGCGCCCGTGGCTGAGCTGTGCAGAACACCATCAAAAACTGATTTCTTCATACATTATTTCTGCACATAATCACGAGCATAACAAGGAGCTACATCTGCTGAAGAAGCCAATGCTCAAGACATTACCTCCCTGATCCCATTATATTAGCACTTCTCCCAGCTTCTAGAAGACTGCTCGCATTATACAACCTATAGGATTTATTCCAGCCAGTTTCCTATGTGAATTTTTCCTGTTCTCTCTTTGTTTGGCTGCCCACGGGCTCAGGGCTTACACTTTCGAGCACTGAGCTTTAAGTTCATGTTTTATGTACAGGTCTCCTCATCTTCTCTCACAGCTTGTGAACCTGTTGGCCAACTTCAGCTGAATTTGATGGAGAGCTGCTAAGCTCAGAAGTGTGAAATTTCTGGAAATTTAATGAAAGGAGGCAGCCAGGGAAAGGGGAGCAGCAGGGAAGAGCAAGACTGCAGACTGATGGCAGCGCTATGGGAATCGATGTGGCCATGAGATCTTGCAAGGGCATCACCTGCAAGAAAAGCTTCACTCTCCTACCCTACGAGACTCTAGAGAACCCAGACACAAATTTCATCCTTTTTGGAGACCTCATCCATCACTACAGGAACTGCTGTTTTTTTTTTTTTAATTTGAAAGTTGTTGTTTTAAGAGTGTGGTGCAGCATCAGAAGGAAAATGCAGTGAGAGGCACCATTACCAGGCAGAGCAGAGCAGAAAGTGCTGCCTCCTGTTGTGATGCTCTGCAGTGCTGAACAGTGGAGAAAGAAAACACTAAACAGAAACAGGTTGTGACATTGGCCTGTGGCCTGAGCACAGGCCTGGGAGCTTGGAAATCCCAAGATCAAATCATGTCCCTGATAACAACTCCTTTTATTGCCTATAAGCACTTGGGCTTTTTGGCTGCCTTCGCTAAAAGAAAGGGAAATAATAGAGCCTGTCTCCCAGGATCATTCCTGTCCAGCACTATATAATCACTAGATGTGCACAGAGGATGAAATGTACCCCACAGTGAAATAAAAGGCACCAGCCATCACTCCTGAAGGCATTCAAAACTTCTACCTACCTCTGACAGCTGCCATGCTACGGCAGAGATTGTTCTGCTCAGCCCCAGTCTCAGAATCCAAATTTAGATCTTGTCCTGTGACAGGAATCATTTACATGACAAAATCTGCCTTTTTCCAGATCTCACTCATTAAGTCCTTCCTCCCACACAGTGTAGCAGCATCACGCCGGTGGAGTCTGGAACATGACAGGAAACCCACCATGGGGACAGCAGCAGGTCCATGAGCAGGATGGATGCTCTCACCGGGACACAGCTGGGTGCTCAGCACTTCAGGGGCACCCCCTGCAGCAAGAAAGGGGGTGAGGGCTCCTCATTGTCCTGCAGTCCCACCACGGATCTTCTGGTGGGACTGGAGCTCAGAAGTGAGTGGAGAGTGCTGCCCTTGGGGCGTTTCAGGTGGGATATTAGGAAAAATTGCTTCTCTGAAGGAATGGTTGGGCATGGGAACAGGCTGCCTAGGGAGGTGGTGGAGTCACTGCTCCTGCAGGTGTTCAAGATGTGCTACTGAGGGACATGGTTTAGTGGGCAATATTGGTGGTAGATGGATGGCTAGACTAGGTAATCTTAGAGGTCTTTTCCAATCTTAATGATTCTATTCTATAGTATTTTTAGGGCAGGCATGGAAGTTATTGCAGTGCTTTGTGATTGTAGGTGCCTGACTTAGAATGGGATCTTTGGCAGCTGCTGGGTCTCCACTGAGCATCTGGAGTGGAAAGACCCACCATGCAGCCATTGCTGTTCTCCAGTGGATGATCAAAGGCCCTGCCCATGGCAGGGAGTTGGAACTAGATGATCTCTGAGCTCCCTTCCAACCCACGCCATTCTACAGTTCTACGATTCTAAGTGATCACACAAATTAATATGAATGTGACTTTGGTGATGGCTTTAAGAAAAGCCACATATCCTTCAAGTCATTCTAGAAAAACCAGCTCCTTATGTATTCCTCCTGGGGTCATTCAGGGTATCTCTGTGTTACTTGCAGTATGATTTCAAAGCTTTCCTTACTGAATAGCTGCCGTCTTCCCAGCTGGGAAGGGATGACAGAGGAACTCCTTCCTCCCATAGGATGCTTCGTGGTACTCCCCACCTCAATAGCTCTCAGAAAAGCCAGACCTCACTTCAGATCTTTCATGCTGCAAAGATCCCTCTGCTGAGGCAACCAGCACCCTCCTAAAGCATAATTGCTGACTGCTCTGCGTCTACACGGCTTGAATGGCACGTTCTGCATGCTGACACTCAGCTCCTTGGCAGGGAGCAGAGGGCTTGACATGTCACTGAGAACAGGCATGTGAGGATAGGGTGGCTGCAGTAAAATTTAAGAGGAAGGAAAGACATCACTGGGAGTTCCAAGTGCTACAGCTTGTTTGGATCCAAAAAGTCTCAGTGAGATGAGTTGGTATCTGTTACCCACTGGTGGCAGGCTGCCATCCTTGCTAGATCTGGACATGATTCCACATTGCCCATATTCTTCCGGACAAAGGCAACATAGGCTGTGGGTGCAAGGAAGCAGCACCAGGAATCATTTGCCAGCGATGCAGTTGGAAGTGTTTTTGCTTGGGAAGCTGCTCCTCCTTCAGCTTCCACGCCCCAGGACATATCATCTTTCAGATGAGTCACAAACTCCATGCCCTCTAGCCCAGCATCAGCTTCAGGAATGACGCTTCTGTGCTTCACAAGGACACCGTGTTCATCCCCATTGCCTAGCCAGGCTGTGAGCTGGGGCTGTGCCCACATCTTCATCCATCCCTCCATCCACTCCACGTGCACCATGCTGAGAGCCATGTGTAGTTGCACCATGGGGAGGGGGCACATGATGGCTAGCAGCAAAATGGAATCATAGCACCATGGAATATTCTGAGCTAAAGGGGGCCCACAAGGATCGAGTCCAACTCCTGGCTCCACACAGGACCACCGAAACCCCAAATCAAATGTCTGAGAGCATAGTCCAAATGTCTCTTGAACTCCAGCATCTCAAGGCCTTGATCTAGAGCAACCATCAACCCATCACTGCCACGGGCACTAACCACATCCCTCAGTGCCACATCTCCACATTTCTTGAACACCTCCAGGGACAGAGACTCCCTCCCTCCCAGGGTGGCCTGTTCAAATATCTTGCCACTCTTTCTGAGAAGAAATTTTTCCCAATATCCCACCTGACCCTCCCCTGGCACAACTTAAGGCCGTTACCTCTTGTCCCATACACTGTATCCATCCCTCCCCCTAAAGACTCTGGCATGATAACCATGGGTTTGTGTGGACTCATGGCATATTTAACCTTTGAAACTTCTCTCCTGTCAACTGGCACCTATTTCAATGCAATCAGGTCTCCTCCGTTGTCACACAGAGCAGCACTTTGGGCAGCTGTTTGTGCTTCCATTAGCATGAAGCTCCTGCCAAAGGAAACCTAGTGTCCCAAACAGGGCACATTCATTTTAGACTCAGGGACACTGCAGGAAAAAAGGTCATTCCACTTAGCTGTTTCTTCTGATTTCCACCACAGTGATCACAATTCAGGGTCTGTTTCTGTGTTGGATGCCAGTCGCATAACACTCTTAATCTTGGTAATTGTAGTTTATTGAGGTTCTTGGAAACTGGCAGAAATGGCTTTTGGAAGAATAAAAATAATAAAAAAAATGAAAATCCCAAACTCCAAATCAGTGAGGAAATTCCCCCAGTGGATTGCAGCTGAAAACAAACATGTTTTTGTGCTTCCAGAAAACCAGCAAGACTAACGATGCCATTGTTTGTGTGAAGGGGATTTCCACATTTCAGGGAAAATCTTGGAAGCCATTACAGCAGCTGACCCCAGGAGAGCAGGAGATGTGAAGAAGCAGGTTAAAAATAATAGGATTTTAAAAAATGATAATATTGGGGTTACTTTTTTTCCTTTTTTTTTTCCTGTGCCTGCTTTCTGAACCTTTAGGAGGCATATTGCCTCGCTTTCCCTCTCAGATGAGCACCACCCCATTTTGCCCCTAATAAGAACTCCTTATCACAGAGCCACGTGATGCAAGAAATTCTTGCATCAAAGATGGCATGAAACATCACATTTTATAATAAAATTGTGCAAGTCAGCCATGCTAATGCCTACAAAGAGAAACAAATATGCAATCTGGAAGAAAACAAATGTGATTTTGTGAATCCTCGATAAGGATTGCCTTTGGAATGGGGCTGTGCATGAGAACAGCTACACTTTTTGTTGGTTCTATATATTTGGAGGAAATGAGTTCATCCGTGCTGTGTAGGACGTGACTCTCCATGCCCACCTCTGCCAATCTGCTAGTAAATGTCTCCCTGTTCTGCTCATGGGCTGCCAGGAGCTGGTTGCACCCCAAATGTAGCCCCACAAATGGGGCAGCGATCTCCATGAAGAGGTGGGGTCAAGGGGGAATGGATTAAAAGTAAAATAAGGGAGATTTAAAATTAGGCGTTAGAAATTGTTTGTTCAGAGAGTGGCGAGGCACTGGAACAAGCTGTCCAGAGAAGCTGTTTGTGCCCCATCCCTGGAAGTTTCCAAGCCCAGGTTGGGTGGAACTTTGGGCAGCCCGATCTGATGGGTGGTGCTCCTGCTGATGGGCTTGGAAATAGATGAGCTTTAAGGTTCTTCCTAGCCCAAACCATTCTATAATTCTATGAACCCATATTTGCATGTGGGATAAATTATTGCTTTTCCAGTGTTCCCTTGTAACCTCCATGGTGGTTACTTAGGATTCAGCTCTCCCAGCTGAAAGACCTCACAGAGACCCTCTATGTGTTGTATAACCCTGAACAGACCTGCAGACAGCACCAGGCTGATCTCATTAACTCTGCAGACCAGGAGGTCTAACAACAACATCCCTGATACTGGTCTGGGACACAGAAGCCACACCAAATATAGTCTTGTTCTTCACAAACCCAAAGCTTTCTCCTTCCGTCCCTTCAATGGAAAGATTTATTCATTTTAAATACCTTGAGGCCATAGAATCATGAAATCATAGAAATATTTAGGTTGGAAAGGACACAGGATCATCTGGTCCAATCATCAACCTAACACTACTACCTCTAAGCCACATCCCTCAGTGCCACATCCACACATCTCTTAAATACTTACACGGACAGGGACTCCACCATTGTCCTGAGCAGCCTGTTCCAATGCCTGACCCCCCTTTCCATGAAGAAATTCCTTCTGATAGCCAATCTAAATCTACCCTGGTGCAACCTGAGGCTGTTTTCTACTTGAGGACATTTCCAGCTTGAGGCCAAAAGCTGTCCAAAGAGACACTTGCATTTCCTGAAGTCCTCAGAAGGCAGGGGAACTCAGGAGGGGTTGAAGGGGCTTGCTGTTTTGCAGGGCTCAACCCAAGGCCAAAAGCCATGCAGGGACAAAGCAAATGGGGGAAAAGTCCATTGGCCAAGGACAGTGCCATGGACAGTCAAAGAACAAGGAAAGATGGGAAGGAAGGAGGTGGAAATCTCTGCCTTGGCTTGCTGGCTTTCATCTGTACATAAGGATGCATGCAATCACCCTGAACACTGCAGTGAGCTATTCCAGCAGCAGTCGATTGCCCTGCCTGATACCATTTGGGAGATTACTATATATCATGCCCAGGCTGCCTGCCAGGAAAGCATGACTGAGAGGGTGATAAGGAGGGACCATTACAGCGAATGCAATGGCATCACTGTCGATGGGAATGTTAGCTCATCCCCTCTGAGCAAGCACTGCATGGTCACCTCGACATCAGAGTGGTGGCTTGGCATGGAGAGCAAAGGTAAGATCACGCTATTCCTGCTGCTGTGACAAATATTTGTGTGTGATAGGATTGGTGCTCGGGACCTCACTGCAGGCTGGAAGCAATGAATGTGGTCGGTTTGAGGTTGGCAGCATGAAACTTCTGCCCTACCCTGGGCTGTATGGCATGTCTGGGGGTCCCAACGCTTCTCTGGGTGTATCTGGCTGTACTGCTGTTGGTACTCGATAATGACAGACTGTGTTTACCTTCCTTTATCCTTAAGTTAATTTGCAGAAATTGTGTGAATAACAGAGGAGCTCACATCCAGGTACATTTGAGATAGAACACCCTCGCTGGCCAAAGATGAGCAAACACAAGGTAGGAAAAAACCCTGGCTTAAAAATATCCATGCAACTTGCAGTGATGGGTGCACCCAGATAGCCTTTAATGACACCCTCACATGCTATTATTTGCAAAGAGCAGCTGCCTCGTTCAGTGCTCAGGATGTGCTGTGCTCTGTTAATGAGCAGCTAATCAGCATTTATCTGTTGCTGCTCTCTGTTGAACCTTACAAAACTGGATGATGGACCCAACACCCCACAGCAGCCCAGGGAGTACAGAGGGAGTCCTGCTCTGCCTCCAAGTGGAGGATGTTCAGTGCACTTTGAGTCCTTTGGGGGTTTCACTCCCTTCTTTTTGGGGTTTAGACTTCTGCTGTCATTTGAGAAATCACACCTGAGCACAGGCCAATCAAAGTTTGGAAAACGGCTTCAGATGGGCACATATTCACTGGAACCCAGAGGACAACGATGGTTGGGCTAGATGATCTAAGTATTTTTTTTCTGATCTTAATGATTCTATGATTCTATGACAATCCTACTCCAAAGCTCAAATCCATAGACATTTGCTGAAAAGGGAGTAAGAAACCTTATATTTCCCCACTGTTCTTAGAAATGACTGAATGATTTTGGCTGAAAGTTAAGCAGAAGTTATACAAAACACTCCTTGTAGAATTTTTGCCTGATTTATTCAGTTTTCAACATTAAATGAAAGTAATACATCATCCAATGGGACATCTTGGGTGATTTAATGACCTACCCTGAAGGGCTACCTAGAAGTTAAAAACCATACGTCTCCATCCCTCAATAACATTAACTGCTCCAAAGAAGAGAGCAGCTTACCTCAGTTTACTGGCAAATAGAAGAGGAAACACTTCAAAGGATCTGATTTCCAGATTAGACTCAGGGATGTTTCCTTGTTTTTCCCCAAAACCACCTTTAAACAAAACAAAAACAAAAAAAAACAAACCATCAAAGATATCAGAAAACCAACATTCAGCTTCTTTAAAGTCTCTGAAGAGTTCAAGAAATGAAAATAACTACAGAAATATCAGTAAATCATGACCAAAGTCTGATGTCCCATCCCTGGAGACACTCAAGGTCAGGCTGAACGGGGCTCTGAGCAACCTGATCTAGCTGTAGGTGTCCCTGTTCATGGCAGGGGAGATGAAATATATGACCTATAAGGGTCCCTTCCAGCTCAAATGATTCTATGATTCCATGAAGGACAATGAGAAAAAAGTGAAATTAGAAATACCAGCTACAAACACAGAAATATTTTGTATCTTTGTGTGCTCCTTATGATCCTGCCATTGCAGGGTCTCAGCTCAAAGCATGAGGTTTTCATTGATACATCAGCTAAGAAAATAAAACCTGAACAAAAAGGGCAGCTGATGTGTTACAGCTTGCCTGAACGAAGACATTGGGTCATACCACGTCATCAGTGACTCCAGAACTTCGTAATACAAACCATCATCATGAGGGCTCACTTCCCAGCACATCAGATGTAGTCCATGAGAGTCCTGCTCCCTTGTTCAACTCTTGTTCTGTGTGGTGTGGAAATGCAAACAGACATTGCTCTGACACAGAAGACATCTGAACCAAACTGAAAGATGCCAATAGAACATCTGCCAAAAAAAAAAACCATCCTTTTTGTAATGCTCCACTGCTCAGGGGAGGTTGACCAGTGTCATCTGCACCATGCTAGAGGCAGAAAACCAAGTCCTGGAGGATGTATAAGATATACTTAGGGCAAAACACAACTGAAGCTGTGAGCATTGCTCTCTGGTGAGCCAGGGTGGGAATGGTTCACAGGAATCTCTTTCTAATTTATGGTACCATCTCAACAAATTTTTGAACATTATTACTCATACATAGGTTGCTCCGAAAGTAATGTCTCTATTATATAGATACAATCTAGACACAAAGAGCAGAAAACACTATTTGTCCCTGCCTATAGCTGAGAGGTTGGAATTACATGGTCCCTTCCAACCGAAACCATTCTATGACTCTATGATGCAGCAAATTCTCAGCTATAAAACACTGTTTTTCAACATAGTCACCATTATCCATGCATTTTCATCAGTGATTAACAAGAATCCTCATGCCTGCACCACCCACCACCTCACTTTGCTGACATTCACTGTTTGGTCTCCATAAAAGTTCATCAGGAATCAATGAAAGTAAATGAGTGCCATTTTTTCCACATGGAGGAATTAAATTCCACGCCTTTGCTTCAAAAGCACTTCAGATGCTGTTCTATCAGACCATCCCTGCTGCCATCTGTCACGTGGCAACACAATGTAATGGAATATTGGCAGAAAGTTCAACCTCTACAGCCATACGACCAACATCCAACTCTGATGCTGTGGGCCAACATAATAAAACAGGAGGCATTACTTTCAGAGCATCCCTCATAATAATACTTCCAATTTCAGCAATGAGAAGCTGCTGTAGAGATTAACTTGGTGCTGTCTCCCACACTCAACAGGCAGATGACATCCCTCCAATGGCTGCCAAGCTTATGGACCTTTAAAGGACCAGGATATGTTTTTTAGCACGATTAGGGCCATTTTGCAAAAGCTCAGGTCTCACAGAGTGGGCTGTGGAGTGTCTCAAGGAAGTACCTTTATAATTCACAAGAAACATAGATCATAGCATTATAAATGTCAGACACAATAAGGGATCTTGATTTGAATCACAGAATCATAGAATGACTTATGTTGGAAGGGATCTCAAAGACCATTGAGCTCCAACCCCCTGCTGAGGGCAGGGCTGCCAACCACTCGATCAGGCACTAGATGAGATTGTCCAGGGCCTGATCCAACCTGGCCTAAAACACCTCCAGGGATGAGCTTGCTTCTAAAACAACAGACCAATCTCTAGATGCAACTGCATTTCTCCACAAGAGGGTCACTAAATAGAGGCGGTGGTGATGAGGATGACTGTAGATGTTTGCTGTTGACACCTAAAGCTGGGGCAGATGAATGCTGCTCCTTTGCCTAGGCTCTGGCCAACTCCCTCTGGGATGGAGGAAGGACATTGCTTTCTTATTGCGCAAAAGAAAAGGTCAACCATCGGGCTGCAGAGGATGCTGACCAACCGCGTCACCGCCTGGTGCTGCGCCAGGCTTTGCCCCTGCACTCTTTGCCAAAACTCAGCCGCCGCTGACTTGCAAAGACTGCCCAGAACGATTTTGTTTTGTTAACAGTCTGGACACTGAACCTTGTCCTGCTTTAGCTGCAAAGACAGAACAGGAGTAAAGTCCTTCTTCCGACGTGATTCCATTGCCTGGGGATCTCACCAAGAGTTGACCTTCACATGGTCACAGGGCCACCGGGGGTGATGGAGCAGTGGATCTGCTTGGAAAGCTGGCATCCCCATGCCGTGGTGCTGGGCCTTCAGTGCCTGGGCTCAAGAACCCTGATGCATTGCTCAGAATCTGTGACCTTCACCGAGCTCTGCTCTGCGGACGCTGTGGCTCCCCATGGTTAGTCAGCACTACACCTGGAACACACGCTTGGATGCCTGGAGGCAAAAGCCGCCCAACTTGGTATCTGTTTCTCCTGGATTAAGACCAAGGCTCAAAATCTGGCAGCTGGACAAATCATGCAGAACGTCCAAGTGAATAGCTGCTCTGTTGAGGGAGCTGAAGAATGTATTTATCTCAGCTCAGAGCAGATCTCTCTAGGCAGGTGTTTGCTGGATGTGCCATAGAGCGATGTCCTTGATGGGCTTGCTGAGGAGGGCATGGGTATAATACAAGCTCTAACTTGATGTGAAATCTGGCTGTAATCATCCTGCATCCTACTGTGCTATTATATATCTCTAAGAGAAAGATGTTACTGAAGTGACTCACAGGTGCTCAAGGTATTTTGTGTAAGTTGTCAACATCATTTTTCTGCTGTTGTGGTTTAACCCGGCAGGCAGCTCAGCACAACACAGCCGTTCATTGCTCCCCAGTGGGAGGGAGAGAGAACTGGAAAAAAGATAAAAACTAATGGGTTGAGGTAATAGCAGTTTAATAGGGCAGAAAGTGAAGGAATAATAATAATAACTACGATAAAAGAATATACAAAATGAGTGACGTACAATGCCATTGCTCACCGCCTGCTGACTGATGTCCATCCAGTCCCCAAGCAGTAGCAGCCCTCCCCGCAGATTTGTTGTTCAGAATGATGCTGTAGGGTATGGGATGTCCCTTTGATGTCAGCTGTCCTGGTTCTGTCCCCTTCCAGCTCCTTGTGCACCTCCAGCTCCTCACTGGCCAGGCAGCGTGAGAATCTGAACATCCTTGACTTCATGTAAGCACTGCTCAGCAACACTGAAACACTGGTGTGTTATCAAAATTATTCTCATCCTAAGTTCAAAACACAGCTCTCTGCCAGCTACAGGGGAGAAAATAAACTCTATCCCAGAAAAACTCAGGACATCTGCTGTGCCAGAATATGGTTGGTAAATTGTGTGAAGTCCAGTGTAATTCAGGATCTGGTGGAAGGCAGAGTCATGCAGGGGATGGAGCAATGATTCAGACTTTTTGTACGTGTGGCATATTTGGGTGAACTCACACACCAGACAGCACCTTAAAATGCACTGCTGACATCACACCAGGCAATACTCAGCCTAGTCCAGAATTGTGGTTAACCCTGCATGTGATGGATTCCAAAACAGACAGGTTGCCAAGGCATTGTCTATCCTGGGCAAAGATCTGAGACAAGGCTGTGAATAGAGGCTGCAAAGTCAAGCAACATCATGGCTGCTGGGGCCTACAGTCGGTCCTCCAAGACTACTAACATGTCCTGGCACCCACTGTGAAAACAGGAAAGAGAAAAATGTCTCAAAAAAGGCCAAGCAGGTGTTGGTCTGAAGAGGATTTCTTTGGGCTTAGCTCAACCCATGTTGCAGCCCCAATCCTCCTGCAGAGCTACGTGCCCTTGTGGTTTGTCTTCATAATGCACCAGGTTATTTTGTTTTCTATTCAAAGGATGGCCAAGGATGTAATACTATCCTCTGTGTATCCCTCCTTGCCACACAGTGTTCTAGCACTTACCTCACGTTGTTTGCCCATCTCCTAGGGGTGAGTACAGTTTTTGATCCCACATCAATCGCATCCCACCCAGTGTCAATGCTATTCCATGGAAGTTACAGCTTCTAGTGCCAGGAAAGCTCAATTTTAATCTGGCTCAAGCACATGCCTGAGAGAGGGAAGATCTGATTTTTCTTAAAGTAGGAACAAACTTATTTCTTCCACCTGCTCCTGGTTGCTGAATAGTAACGATGCTCTGTGCCCATTTCTACCTTGCAAGCTGTGCCTAAGGACATTAGTCTGCCTTTGCCTCCGTTTCCCATGTGCAAAACAACTTCTGGCATTTTCCTGTCTCTGAAAGGCAGCGTGAAGATAAGTACATTAAAAGACCAGATGTCGTTCAGGTTCTGGAGCACCAGGTCACAATGTTTTGAAGTCCATTAAAGCAAAATCTTTGCTCTGAGGGTAGAGATGGAAAAGATAGCAGGTGACCCAGTCTGCTTCCCTGACAATGTGAAGTTTTTTGTGCATGTTTGCTGGTCCTCCATCTTGTCATCATGCTGCTGTGAGCAACTCCCAGCAGCTGACCAAGAGAAAATATAACTTAAACTAAACATTTGCTCCCTTCGTTTAACCCCTCTATTCCCATTTATCCCCCTAACTGTCCATTGCAAGGCTCATTTCTAAGCTAGTAACCAAGGATTTCTGGCAATCAGATCATGTCATGCTAAAGGGATGACTGTGCTAATGCTTCTGTTTGGCCTGGGAATATTTCCTGGGTAAATTTAATGGTCCCAGGTGCCTGTGCTGAGTCAGAATGAATTCATGGCACTTTTAGCTTGTGCAAAGTCCCCATCTTTCATCATAACATCTCTGCTGCTTGCATAGGGTGTGCATCCAGCACCAGGCGGAAGCTCCGAAACTCAGCCTGATCATTCTCATTTGCCTTCTTGTTTTATTTCCAGACTGCATGCACCTAAACCCACCAGCTTTTCATGCTTTTAAAATGTCGTTTTATTCAAAGCATTCAGAAGGTGTTTTTTTGGTGTCCCTGGGGGTTTCTGGCTGAGGCAGCTGGGACGATGCTCTGCACATCACAGGCTGCTGCTGACTGTGCTGCGTTGCCTTTTGCGGAAGTTCCTTTGCTTTCATTTTACCTACGTGCATTTCAGCCTGATAGATGAAAGCGAACTGGGTAATTTTGTAGCTTTTCACCCTTCTAAAATTAATAAGTGCCTCAGCGCTGCCCTGGAATACATTCACTCAAGATGCAATATAACATGCATGTGGGCTAAACTTTTCATTGCAAGGAAACCTTTCTCCAAGTCCCATCTACACATGGACTTCTGCCAGTTACTACTTTGTGTAAGTTCTGGCTAGGATTGCTACCAGAACAGCCAAATCACTGTGGGCTACACTGGGATATATGTGATGGCAGAGGCATGCAGATGTTATGTGTTGGCTGAGCTCCTCCTCCTTCTTCTTAAATAGGGTAAAAGAAGCATGCTCTCTTCCAAAGGAATGGCTGACCCTTGTTGCTTTAATTTCAGTTCTCCTCCATCCTGATTTTGCGAAGGGTGCCTCGGGCTGAATGCAGATAGATTTGATGGCAGTCACAGAGCACAGGAACAGAGGTGCAGGGGTTTCAAGCCCACTATCACAGGGTGCACTTCAGGTCACAGGCTCAGTTCCCTTAATGGAGCCATGAACATCTCCAGAAGGGTTTTGGTGCAAGGAGCATCACTCTGTTCCTTAAGATCCCTTCTAGCCATGCTTCTGTTTTGCAAGCATCTGTCTGGCATGGGATCATTTTATTTCTATCAAAATCATCTCACGGCAGGCTGGACTTGTATGTGCAGTCCTAGAAATGCTGGTGCTTTTATCACCAGAAAGCTTTATTTTGATTCACTCTCCTTCAGTAGTGCTTTTCAGAAAAATCCTTGGCGCTCTTAGACTATTAAAATGGCAATTATTTTAAAAAACAATTCGTCTTATCACCATTTTCTTTGAACTTGCTGATAATATAATGCATTTACCTCCATTCAGCCCCTCCATTTCCTCACTCCTCACAAGGCATTGGTGACCACAGCCCCTGGCAATGAGCATCCAGCATCTGGGGCTGGATGAAACCATGGAGTCCTTTGAGCTGTTTTTTTTTCCTTTTTTTCTGACACTATCAAGGCATCTTTGGTGGCCCAGTCAAAGTTTGCTCTCTTTCTCCATATGGAACAACATTAAGTACAGAAGTTAGTCTGATTCTAGCAACTAGGCATCCACAAAGGAGCAAGACAGCAATGATGCTGCACTAAACCAGGACAAGACAATGTCCCCTGTCACACTGCTTGAGATCCTCTTGGTTCACATCCTATTCCCTGACTTTGGTCTGGCTTGATTATGCTCAGGATGAAGGATTTGCACGCACTTTCACAATTTATAGCCTGTACTGCAGGTCTCAGTTGAGAGCTGGCTGGTACATGTAACTTTAACTGGTGGGAAAGTGTCAGGCAGAACTGATAATTGGTTAATTAATGCTTGCATGTTGGAGAGTTCAAAAGTACACAAATGCAGTCAAGTTTATATTTGCATGATGCATCCCTTGGAATAATCCCATTCCAGTGTTGCAATAAAGCTTGAGCAACTTCACCATGTTAGGTGCCAGATAATTTGCCTTGTCTTGTGAGGCCAGTGACATGAGCATCTAAACTTGGTGGAGAACAGAGCATCCAGCCTACTCTAGAACCTGCTTTTCTCAGATATTATGCCCAAGAGCTTATAAACTGCAGGGAGATCAAGGATGATATGGAAGAGAAACAACTGATCTCTTTCTCCTCTACCAGCTTCTCCAGCTGATCACACTGCTTTGGTTTTCAGCCTTTTGCCTTATTGTGGGCTGGGGAGTCAACACTTGGCCATGGAAATTAAAGGCAGCTGGAGAAAATAATGAAATTATAGAACTATTTATGTTGGAAAAGACCTTCAAGATCATCAAGTCCAACCATCAGCCTGACCTACCAAGTCCCATCACCAAACGGTGTCTCTTAGAGCCACATCCACACATCTCTCGAATGCCTCCAAGGATGGGGATGCCACACTGCCCTAAGCAGCCATTCCAATCCTTGAGCAGTCTCTCTGAGAAGAAATTCTTCCTAATATCCAATCTAAGCCTCCTTTGGTGCAATTTGAGGCCATCTGCTCATGTCCTATCACTCATCACCCAAGAAAAGTGTTTGACACCTCACTGCTGCACTCTTCTGTCAGGCAGATCTAGAGTGATGTTCAGTCTTTTCCAGACTAAACAGCCCCAGTTCCTTCCACCACTCATCATAACTCTTGATTTCTAGTCCTTTTGCCAGCTTCACTGCTCTTCCCTGAACACACTTAAGCAACTCAATATCTTTCTTGCAGTGTGAGGCCCCAAACTGAACGCATTTTGAGGTGCAGTCTGACCAGTGCCATGTATGAGGGGATGATCCTTTCCCTAGCACTGCTACTATATTACTTCTGATGCAGGCCAGGATGCCATTGACCTCCTTGCCCATCTCGGCATGCTGCTGAAAGAACAGCACTGTAGAAGAGTCCAAGCATCCTGCCTGCTGCCCTGTCTTCTCCACATTCAGAAGCCAACATCCAGCTCCTTGGCAGGCACTCCAGTGCCAAGACCTGGCTGCTTATAAATGTGCTTGGAAGAGACCATGTAGGCAGGGAAAAATCATAGAATCATAGAATAGCTTGAGTTGGAAAGGACCTTAAAGACTATCTAGTTTCAACGCTTTGCTGTAGGCAAGCAAGTACATTGCATTCCATACAACTGTGAAGTACCGATTTTAAATATTTTCCTAGCACTGGTTCTTAAATGCTGTGCACAGTATAAAAATGCGTCTGCAAAGAGCAGATCAGGCAGTTTCAATCCTTGAGTTCAGACTTCACTTATGCCCCATCCCTGTGCCTGTGCTCTGCATAATTGTGGCACTGGGGGACATGGTTAGTGAGCATGGTGGAGATGGCTTGACAATTGGAGTAGATGATTGTAGAGGTCTTTTCCAAGCTGAATGATTCTATGATTCTCCCACCATCACCCATAAGCATCCAGTCCTGTAGAGCATCCCCAACCCATACAGAGCAAACTCTGGCTCAAATGTGAGTTATGAGACATTGCCTGCTCTCCTCTAACATCCCCAAAAAGTCAACAGGGCCACTCCATCCACCTCTCCTTTTCCCAAGATCTCAGGGAGGAAAGGGGTGGCTTTTCAGTTTTGCTCAGCTGGAAACCTCCTGTCCAAGAGTGTTTAGGACGTAGTGTAGTTTGAAACAGCATGTGCTGCTGTGCCACGTCCTGGGGAAGCCGGGAACTGAGTTGCAGAGGTGGCCCCAGCCTCAGCTTCCTGCCAGAGGTGAAGGAAATAAAAGCACATCCAAAACACAAAGTCCCAAGGACACTAGCAAAACTGTCCCCATGTTTCTGGACTACAATAACCAGAAGGGAAAAAAGAGATCTCTTCCTCTGTTTTACCCAGCCCTGACCCAGGGATGCCTGAGGAGAGTTTTTAGGTATCCCAGGACAGCCAGCACTCCCAATGAACAGAGAGGCACTGCTCTTCTAGCCCCCATTTTCAGGAAGGTTTGGAGCAGTGTGTGTGCTTACCACAATTTTTCTCTTCTTGGGGCACAGTGGTGACGATGCACGTGTTTGAAACAAGCTGATGCTTCCCCGCATTCTGGGGGGCTGACCATTCTCCGAAGCTGGTCCCAGCAGCACTGGCGTGGAGCAGGGGAAGGAGGCCAGGGCTGTATTGCTTAATTTCCAAGCAAACGG
The DNA here is from genome assembly GCF_019238085.1 of Lagopus leucura. Classification (NCBI taxonomy): domain Eukaryota; kingdom Metazoa; phylum Chordata; class Aves; order Galliformes; family Phasianidae; genus Lagopus; species Lagopus leucura. The sequence continues at coordinate 2,614,125 of NW_024962265.1, read as the reverse complement.
ATAAATGTTTGACGCAGAAGAAGGGCTGCAGAAGCACTGTGGGCACAGCTGCCACATGCCGAAATGTCTGCTGGCATGGAAATGGCCAAAGAGCCCTGCAGTGAAGGCCACTGAATTCCATCACGCAACCCCCCAGTACAAATCCTGGTGCAAGTCCAGAGCAAATCCGGGGTCACATTCAAACTCCCCACCCCTGCCAGCACTCAGCGTCACCTCCTCCTCAGCCCTCTGTGTCCCCTCCAGCCCTTGCAGAGAGTGTTTCTATTTTCCAGCCTAACCTTTGTCTGGCCGAGGCAGTGAGTCATCTCTCTCATTAGCTGAACTTTGAATATCTCTTTATCCGCTGGATCCCTTTCAAGCTTGTTCCCTGGCAGCGGAAGCACCGGCTTCTCCTTTCCTCTGCTCTGGATTGCTGCGTTGCTTTTGCAGCAGCATCTCCTCCCCTCCCACCTAGGGGATGCTAATAAAATCAGAGGGGAGCAGGGATTATTTTCAGCCCACGCACGCCTTCCCGTGCAGCATGGCTTAATGCCCAGGGGGCACTCGGTGCATTTAGCAAGCCCCAGGTTTCTGGCCAGCATTCAGCCCTCTCTTCAGCTCCATTGCAGCCACAGGTTGTGTTCACAAAGCTTCGAGGATGCACTGCAGCCACTTGCAGAGCCAGATCCTGATTGCCAGCAGATGCCCATTGCCAACAGAGCCCTGAGCTGTGGCTGCCTTGCTGCCGCCTGCAGAGAACCTTAATCCTTTGTTAGTTTCCTTTTCTGCTTTTTCTCCACGCACAGACCTCCCAGGGAAAATAGCACAGGCAGGGGTTTGCCACGTGGGAATTTTGGCTCCTCTTCAGCTGCGTTGGGGAGAAACAGGGAAGGATCAAAGCACTTGTAAAAGGTTTTAATGGAGTGATGTAGAGGACCTCAAACCACTGCTTCTGATGTGCTTGGCTGCTATGGCATGGGTGAAGACTTGAATAACTTCTTGTCTGCTCAAAAGGCAAGCGGAGGATGCGGCTTTGGAAGGACAGGCCCGTTGTTCTCCCTCACAGGGTGGATGGCAGATGACTTTTCCTGGACAAGACATCACCTTCTTCCCTGTACCTGTTTCCTTTTTAGCCACGGCCACCGATTATTTTTTTCAGTCATGTAATTTGTTGATCACCTGCCCAAATCACATGACGAGAGCATCTCCTTCAGCATCTCATCGCTGCTGCGCCTGCTTGCATGCACACCGGTAATTTGTGCCTGTACGAGCACTTCCCCGCGAGGAACTGATGATTCACGGCCCCAGCCAAGGGAATCAATACCGCATGACTAAGGGAGTGCTGCAGAGGGCTGGGGATGAGCTGCTGCCTCCATGTCTTTGTCCTGAGTGGCAATTTGCTGATCGTCTTTACGAATTCATCATGCAGGGTCTTCGCCAGGTTGTCAGCAATCCTTTTTATTTATTCATTTATTTGTTCATTTATTCCTTTATTTTTTCACACACTGCCTTGTGCTATTTTGGGTTTTCTGCCTCGTGGCTTCTGAGACCAGAAGTTCATAGACACGTAGAATCACAGAATCATTACAGTTGGAAAGGACCTGTGAGATCATTTAGTCTGACTGTCAATCCCTCCCCGCCATGCTCACCAGCCATGTCCCTCAGTGCCACATCTGCCCTTGAACACTTCCAAGGGCAGTGACACCACCACCTCCCTGGGCAGCCTGTGCCAATGCTTCCTGAGAAGAAATTTTTCCTAACATCCAACCTGAACCTCCCCTGGCAGAACATAAGGCCTTTACCAAGTTGTGTCAGCCTATGAATTCTGAGGCAGTCCAATCAGCACATGAATCCATGCTTGCCTTAAAAAAAGCCCAAACAGAAAGACGGAGATTATTAACCACTGCTACAGGGCCATGCGGGGATTGTTTGTCCAGAAAAATATTGTGGGGCAGAAGACTTCTTGAGAGTTTTTGATTCATGAACGTGCCACTGAACATGCAGACATGATAACCGCATGCTGGATTTGAAACTAATTACATGTTATCTGCAGCCAGTCATTCATCAGAAGGTAAATGAATGCTTGGCCATGAGACTGAGGACACTTTGCACCTCATGTAGCCTGGCTCATATCAACCTGCAAGCAAGCACTCAGAATCACACAATCACAGAAGGAAGGGACCTCAAGGATCACAAACCTCCAACTCCCCTGGGTGGAGATGGGCACTCCTGTGATTTAACACTGTTCCTCACTGCTTGTCCAATTCAGTGCCCGCAAAACCCTTTTATGAACAGTGTGTGAGTCTCAGGCTGCTAAAGGATTTCCCTAGCACCAACAGTGTCAAGCACCCCCACTTTTCATGGCTCCAGGAGTAGTTCTCCATTGGCTGTGCTGGACCTCAGCTGCTCCCCATACATTTTGTCCTCCAAATCCTTCCCCACCTCTGCAGCCCTCCTCCAAATGCTCTCTAATAGTTTTCTGTCCTTACGCTGTGGTGACCAAAGAGCACAGAATTCTTGAGGTGAGGCCACACCAGAACAGAGCAGAGCAGGGGGAAGAGGAAGACCAGGAAGGAAAAGGCACCTCCCTGCGCCCATGCCAGGAGGATGCAGCACATAATTCCTGGCCCAGAGGCTGTGGTTTCCTCAGAAACCCCAGAGGCTCAGTCTGACAGCTGTAATGGTGAGGAGATAAAACTTCTCTCTTCTGTCTTGCAGGGATCATGATCCTTGCAGTATCAAATGAGAAAAAGAGTTCTAGAGATGGATGAGTGAAGAAGGACCAAGAGATCTTTAGTTTATTGGTTCTGTCTCATTCTCTCTTCACTCCAGATGGTCCAAGCTACCCCCTCCAAAAAAGTGTACTTCAACAGCCCAAAAGCACTGACTTCTGCTGCATCCCTTCAGATGGGCTTAAACATCTCTGCTAATTTACCCCCACCTTACTACTAGTGTTATTTTTCTTATCTACATCAGCGGTGCATGGGGCTGCCTCCAGGGGGCAAGCCAGGATGCCCAAATTAGCTACAGAGAGGCTGTACAGGGGACTATGATAGCCTGGGAGCAGCAAGAGAACCCTGCGGAGACTGAATTTCACAGCTCCATTCAGCCTGACGGAGCCAGGGCACTAGAGGGTGCATGGAATGAAGGCATCCTGCTACCTGCGCATGTCCTGCTCTACTCCACCTCAGGTACACAAGCAAAATACCAACAGAGATGAAGCATGAAGCTCACATATATATGCGGGTTATAATAGCTTCCAGGGCCTCCCCAAGGGCTCCATTCCACTGAGGATGGAGATGACACCGGTGAGGGTCCTACTTAGGGCTGCTCACCCCTGTGGTCAGGTCCTCAGCCCGATCTGGTTGTGAAGCTCCTCCTCCTCCTGGTAGGTTCCCAAATCCCAGTCAGATGACAGGGTTATTTACTGAGGCTGGCAGGAAGGAAAGGCCATAAATTCCCTGGATATAATGGCTGAGTCAGAGAAGGAGCCAGACGCGTCCAATTCTAGAGGCTTAAAGGGTGGGGACAGGCTTAGCTGGAGCTCCTGCTGTCCCCCTATCCCAGCAAGTCCCTTTGGGGCCAGTGTGGATGAGGAGGCACCTGATATAAGGCCTTGTGGCTCCTGGCCACTCCATAGCTGCTTTCCCTGGGCTTCCCCTGCCTTCCAGCCTGGGAGAGAGCAGTTTGCTTTGGTCTCCTGCCCTGTTTGGAGATACAGCTTGGTTGCGAGGACTTGCAGACTGTTTGCCCTTCCACCCTGGGAATCACTGGCTCTTTGGCAGGAAAGCAAATGGTTCAGCCTTTGGGGCAGAAAGACACAGTGTTATTCTCCCCAGAGTTTTTGCAACCCCTTGGAATTTTAAAGATCGCACGTTTCTAAAATTAGCCTCGACATACTGCAAAAGCAAAATCAACACATTTCATTAAAAAAAAAAAGCCAAAAACGCCATAAGGAGACATTTGGATTCATTCACATGTATTTCTTTTTCCTCTGTTTGTTTGGTTGTTTGAGAGCAAATTCTCCAGCAGACTTCAAGCAACCACAAACCAAACCGGATAAATATTGTCTCTTTGGAAGGCTTCAGCCTGCTCCTTGCAGCGTACAGCCTCCATGGCTGACTCACACAGACCACGTCCAGTAACAGGATAGGTCTCCCTGTCCTGTGAAACACCCATGGGTGACAACTTCATTAACTGGCCTCACCCATGGTCTGGACTCACTTAGGAACACTTGCACCCTGCAAAGGAAAACATCTCAGGGGTGACATCTCAAAGAACAAGACCTTCTGAGAAGGACTCCCAGTGTGTCATGATGGAGGCTGCTATGATTTCCAATCTCCCTAGATCATTTTAGTTATTGCTCCACCTCCAGATCTTCCACCTCTCCCTCCACCCTTCATCCTCAGCAGATGCTGAGATAATAAACAGATGAAGTTCTCCCCTTCCCACTGTGGCTGCGTAAGGTAATGCTGTTCCCATCACCAGCCTGATTTCCTTACACGTTGAGTTTTATCTGTGAGAGAAGATCAGAAGTTATCAAATCAGCCCCAGAAACAGCCTGTGTCCTTCTAGAACCATAAAATCATGGAATATCCTAAGTTGGAAGGGACCCACAAGGAATATCGAGTCCAAATCCTGGCTCCACACAGGACCACCCAAAATTGAAACCCTATGGCTGAGAGAGTTGCCCAAATGCTCCTTGAGCTCTGGAAGCTTGGGGCTGTGCCTACTGCCCCAAGGAGCCTGTTCCATGCCCACTGCCTTCTGAAGAACCTTTTCCTGACACTCAGCCTGACCCTCCCGACACAGCTGCATGATGTTCCCTCAGGCCAGCATGATGGGAGAAGACACAGACGCTCACAAGCTCTGTCCCTCCCTGCTCCCTTTCTCCTGATAGCGAGGAGAACCCAGGTCAATGCTCCAGAGACCTGATTTATTCTACTTAGAAAATTCACGGATGTTACTCAAGATTTCGTGGATGAGAGGTCTTGAGTAACAGCCATGAATCTCCCAAGTCGCACAAGGAGGAGGAGGTCAGGGAGCATTCCATGTGCCAGAGGAGCATGCTGGCAAGCACAGACCTGGGAGGTTAATCATGAAACCAGTTTAATCTGTATTAGCAGATAAGAGCACTGAAAGCCATGTGGAGAGGGGACATATGTCCAAATGCACACCGCTCCATCACTCGAGTGATTTCAAGTGATTTTCTTTGCATGTGGGGAAAGCGGGCAGGCAGCAAACCTGGAGATGGCGGCTGCAAGCACTGGGTGCACGTGTTTGCTCCAGAAACGTGTATCTGAATATCACACAAGTTAACAAAGAGAAGGGTTGGACCTGTGGAAGGACCTATGGAAGATACCCAGAAGTACATTCAGAGAATTACTAAGAGACTGAGTGGGCTAGGTGGTGAGTAATGAAAATGGCACTCAGTGAGACGCGATTTTTCGGTGCATGAAATGGCTCTTCGTATCGGGTGGATATTTCCAGGTGTTTGGAACAGAAGTAGATCTAAACCACAGAAAACTCCTGATTACTTACTAACCTGCTTCTAATTTACTGTCCTCTGTGAATTTCAATTCATACTGGTACTGTCCTCCTGGATCATCAGCAAGGATGTCAATGAAACTTGATCCTAACTCTTGTCCTACCGCAGTGGACACGCCTTGTTCAATGCAGCACACTCTTGTTTGGGATTAGTTACTGCATTTCAATGTGTTTTCACTTTGCACAAACTGTGCTTCAGACCAACTCATTTTTTTTATTCTAATTTCTTATTTCCTAAGACAAAGAAGCAGAATACATTAATCAAAACAAAAACACATGTTCATAAATGTGTGCTTCCTTCATCTTCTGGCTCTGTCATTCTCTAATGTTATACCTCTTCCCTCCAAAAAAAAAAAAAAGAAGTTGGAAAAGAAGAAAACCTGGCTGTTTTCTGTGCCCATCATTCTTCAAGTCCAACTCTTGTCTCCTGGTAATTTTACTCAGCATCTGGCTTCTGCAGTTTCTCCCTGTTGACACTATTGTGTGGACAGAACCAAGCTCTAAACATTTCATCATGACTTTTTCTTAAATATTTGTTCTATGATATTTATAGGCTGGTGAGTGCCAGAATTATATTCTATCCTTTTCTGTTCTAAATCACCACCACATTTCCTTTCTTCTGCCTCTCAGGACCACATTGTCCAAAAATTTATAAAATAGCCACCTAAGGATCAAAATGTTCATTAACTAATCCTGCCATTAACAACTGAAGATGAATACCAGAGGATGTCTGCAGCGTACACAGATTGATTTCTTAAATCTAAAATTTCCCAAGAGCACGTTTTTGGGAACTAAGGGGACGGGATTTTGAGGAGGGCTCTGAGTACGGGCCCCTTTTGTTTGCTCATAGTTTCATTTTCCTCCTTGTCTGCTTCCCAGCTACAATTTTGGCTGTAGGAGCCCTTCTTACACTTTTCCATGAAATGCAACTAATTTTGCTGCATGGCTCGCCAACCTCCTCAAAGCAATCCTGAACCGTCTCAAACCGCTCAAGCTTGGCTACCTTGGCTATTCTCTAGCCACAGGCAGATGTTCTTTCCACAGAGGGCTGTGTCAACTGGAAATGTCACCGTGCCCCAGCTACTCATTACTGGCATTGGCTGGAAATGATGCTCTGTACCACACTGTCAATGGAGAGTTCACCGCAGTGAGCGATGTTGCTTTGTGCTGCAGGGGCTGGAGCAGCTGGAGGGTGGGGAGGAATGTCTGGAGGGGGGAGCATGTCCAGTGTCTGTGTGCAGTGGCACAGCTGGATCCAGGAGTGCACATCTGTCCACGGCATCCCTGAGGAGCCTCTCGCGGTCCAGCCTTGGCCAGCATTTATGGCCACTTTCCTGACCTTCAGCCAGGGGTAGAGCCTTACTTGGGATTTTCCAGCCTCACTACTGCCTTTTACATGCCATTCTTGCTGTTCCTTCAAGCACAGATTTAAAAAACTCGAACTCCTGTTTTGCTTTCTAGCCCTTAGCAATCTTCTCCTGCTATGTGTCCAAGCTTTCCCACCCATTTCCAATCTGTAAGGAGCAGGTTTAGGAAGGTCTTCCAAAGTGTAACTCATCACATGGATGCATGAAGTGGACTCATGCACTAGGATGGGGTTCTGAGCTGGAAAGAAGCAGAGAGGGAGTGGAAGATTGGCTAGAGAAATATGAAAATCTCAGTGCAGCACTGAAAGATCAAGACAACACGTGCCAGTAGTTTTTGAGAGGCTGGGGTGGTCCCTCAGCTCTACGGGATAAGCTATCCAGTGTTGATGCTACAACAAATGGTACCAATTAGGTTCCATGATGTCCAACGATGGGCTCCTTTTCAAAGCAATATGCCATCCACCGGCACCAAAGAAGAGACAGTTCAAGCTCATGTGGCTGTAACCAGCTGTGATGGCTTCATCATCATCTGTACTTACTGTGCTCCAGGACACAAAAGAATCAGTCCTTTCCAAAGGCTTTGTTATCTCAGGCTGCCTCAAAGTGAGATGATGGCGAGGGCTGTTCCCAATGTAACAGTAGAAGGTGGGGGAACCAACAGAAAATGCCACAAAAATGATCTGAGGAATGGAACATCTCCCCTATAAGAACAGGATGAGAGAGCTGGGGCTGCTCTGTGTGGAGAAGGCTCTGGATAGACCTGAGAGTGGCCTTTCAGCATCTAAAAGAGGGCTGCAAGAAAGAAAAGGACAGACTCTTTAGCAGAATCTGTTGTAATAGACAAAGGGAAATGGTTTCAAACTAAAAGAGGGGAGATCACAGAATCACAGAAT
>NW_024962265.1:2414665-2606239 GCF_019238085.1 Lagopus leucura | reverse complement strand
GCAGTACTCCAGATGAGGTCTTACCAGGGCAGAGTAGAGGGGGAGGATCACCTCCTTTGACCTGCTGGCCACGCTCTTTTTAATGCACCCCAGTAAGCCAGATTTAGATTGGACATAAGGATGAAGTGTTTTACAATAAGGGTGAGGCACTGGAACAGGTTGCCCAGAGATGTGGTTGATGCCTCATCCCTGGAGACTTTCAAGATAAGGCTGGATCAGGATCTAAGCAACCTATCTAGCTGTGGATGTTCCTGTTCATCACAGGGGAGCTGGAACAGATGACCTTTAAATGTCCCTTCCAACTCAAAGAAATCCAGGGTTCTATGACCCAGACAATAGCTGGGAAAAAGAAAATATTTAGGCAGAACATTCCCCAGAAAAGCACTGCGTTTTCATTCTATCTCCAAAGACTTTCCCCTGCTGCCCTGGGCAAGTCACTGAGTTTATCTGTGAGTCACAAATAATGCCACCTCTTCCCTTAGCGGCATGAGGGCACAAAGCAGAAGATTGCTAAAACCACACCGTGTGCACCTGTTGATCCTGCCTCTTTTTAGCACCGTTCAGCAACATGTTCACAGTTGATGTTTATTTGGGAAGAATTACTTCACAGCAAAAGCTATCTGAGTGGTGTTTTGACATCTGTCTCTCCTCCAAGAGGTTTGCATCTGAGATGCAGATGTGCTGTGTACAACGGAGTGAATTGTCGAAGTGGGTTCAGACCGAGCACGTTTGATGCGTAGAGAACCTGATGTACAGCACTGGTATTCTCATAGCTGTGACTATTTCTACTGAAACTGCTGGTAAATTTTCACTGACTTGCACGATACTGAATCAAGGCCCACAGATGGCACTGAGCAGGAAAATGATCGGTGATTTTGCAACACAAACCTAAGGTGGGTGGAAATGCATCTTGGGGACTGCCTTGGTAGCACTTCAATGCTTTCTGAAGCTTTACCAGGAGGTGGAAACGTACCTGGCATTTTGCAGCTGTAAAATGGTCCTCCCAGCCACACACCGCACTTCCAGCTGCACAGATGCTACTTATCTTTGTGTTCTCCTGGAACAAAACCTCTCTTTATTTTTCTCACTTCCAAAATAAACTTCCTTTTCTGTACTCCCACAGAGAATCACCACTGGGAAGAAAAGCTGTGCAGAGTTTTCCATCCAGCAGATTGCCTCTCCACTCCTTCCACCCTGAGAATCTGAAAGCAGAGCAGGGCTACTGTTTACAGAAAAGCAGAGAGCATTTAGGAGCTGCCTTGTTTCTAAATACATCCATTTCTGATTGAAAGAAGCTGAGATAGTTACACTGAAAGAGCTAATTAAAATGTAAACAGCATTGCTTTTAATTGCTAGCACTAAAAATTGTCATTATTTATTTTATAAGTTGAGGTGAATAAGAATATGTGTTTAATTGCAAAAAGGAGGAGGAGGTAAATTTTAAACGTGCTTTGGAGATGCTGCAGGCTGAGCTCTGGCTGGTTGCTTCTATGAGAAAATGCAGTGTGTTATTTTTCTCTACAAGTCCTTCACTGTCACACAGTTCAATTTTTCTCTCTTTTAAAGCATCTGTTTGTTTGTTTGGCCTTTCTTTTTCAAAAACTTATTTTGTATCTTCTGCAATTCTCACTCATGGAGGAGTCTGGAAATCAGTCCAGAGCTTCATGATCAGTCATTACAGGATGTTTTTCTGTTCATGCTGGTAAATGGCTCGATTCTGCATTAATTAGTTAAAGATGTGAAGTGCCGACTAAGTGCTAAGTAATGTTACATAAGTGTAATGTATGGCAGACACACTGTGCCACAAAAAGCATAATAGTACTTTGCACTTAACTAGCACCTTTTAACCCAGGTTGGCAGAACTCTTCACTATCACTGCTGGAGGCTGTCAGCACCCTAACAAATGAGGTTATTATTTTAATATGCATTTACAGCTGAGAAAACTGAGGCAATGAACAGCTGAGTGCCTCGTGCCTTGGCAAGCCAGCAGCTGAGCAGTGCAGCAAAGCCAGGCATCGAGAGCCACCACCAGCCCTGGTGATGGACAATCATATCACAGAATCATAGAATCACAGAGTCACAGAATGGCTTGGGTTGAGTGGGATCTCAACGATCATCATGTTCCAACCCCACTGCCACAGGCAGGGTTGCAAGCCGCTAGATCACCTACTAGATCAGATTGCCCAGGGCCCAATCCAACCTGGCCTTAAACACCTACAGGGACAGGGCATCCACAGCCTCTCTGGGCAGCCTGTTCCAGCATCTTATCATTCACTCAGTAAAAAAACTTCTCCCTGACATCTAAATCTCCCTTCCGTCAGTTTAAAACTGTTCCCCCTTGTCCTGTCGCTATCTACTCATGTAAAAAGTTGATTTCCCTCATGGTTGTAAACTCCGTTTACATTTTGGAAGGCCACAATTTTCCTACAGCCTTCTCTTTTGCAGGCTGAACAAGACTCTCCAACACTCCAACAACTCTCCAACACTCTCCAACAGCTCCACATCCTTCCTGTGTTGGAGAGTCCAGATCTGGACACAATACTCAAGCTGGAGCCTCATGTGGGCAGAAAAGAGTGGGACAATCACCTCCCTGTCCCTGCTGGCCACCTCTCTTCTGATAGAACCCAGGATACCACTGGCCTTCCAGGCTGCAAGCACACACTGCTGGCTCATGTTCATTATTTCATCCACCAGGACCCCTAAGCCCTTCACAGCAGGGGTAATCTCAAGGAGTTTTTCTCCCAGTTTGTATACATATCTGGGATTACTTTGACCCAACTGCAAAACCTTGCACTATGCTTTGTTAAACCTCATTAGTTTCACAAAGACTCACATTCAGAGTTTATCAAGATCTCACTGGATGGCATCTCTTCCTGCTATATCAACTGCTCAGCTTGGTGTCATCAGCAAACTTGCTGAGGGCGCATTCAATCCCACCATCCACGTCATTGATAAAGATGTTAAAGAGTATTTATCCCAAGAAGGACCCCTGAGGGGCACCATTCATTACAGGCTTCCATCTGGACATAGAGCCATTGACCACAGGTCTCTGATTATGACCTTCCATCCAATTCCTTATCCATCAAACAGCCCACCCTTCAAATCCGTCTCTCTCCAATTTAGACAGAAGGATATTGTGAAGAACCATGTCAAAGGCCTTGGACAAGTCCAGGTGGGTAACATCAGTTGCCTTCCCTTTGTCTATTGATTCTGTCACTTCATCATAGGAGGCCACCAGACTGATCGGGTGTGACCTTCTCTTGGTGAAACCATGCTGACTGTCTCAGATCACCCACTCTGCCCTCATAGAACGACTTGGGTTGGAAAGGACCTTTTGAGATCATTTTGTTTCAACCTCTCTGCTGTGGGCAGTTACCACCCACTACATCAAACCTTGAACACTACCAGGGATGAGCATCCACAGCTTCTCTGGGCAGCCTATTCCAGTACATCACCAGCCTCTGAGTAAAGAATTCCTTCCTAACATCCATGTCCCATAACTTGGAGGTCACATCTTGGGGCCAACCTGGGGGCAATGGCAAAAGGGAAGATATTTTGGATGGGCTCTGTATACACTGCAACTCAGCATTTGGAAGTGGGCTGAAACAAGTGGTCTGTGTTGCTCAGGAAGACTTCAGTAAGGATGTGGAAATAGCAAGGGATGGAGAACCCAATTCTTCCCTCTCCACGGCGAGCTGCTTGTTAGAAAGAGGAATTTCCTTTCCATGTGGCAGGCTTCTGCTTCCAACCATGTATATTTGTAGGGTTCCTACACTGAAGAGGAAGCTGAAGGGAGACCTTGTGGCAGCCTACAGGTACTCAGAGTTAGTGAAGGGTCAGGAGCTGAGCTCTGCTTTCCAGTAAAAGAGACAAAGCCTGAGGAAACAGCATGGAGTTGCATCAGGGGAAGGTCAGGCTGGGAGTTAAGAAAAGGTTCTTCACTAGAGGGAGGTAGGCATGGAACAGGATCCCCAGGGTGATGGTCATGGCACCAAGATGCTGGGGTTCAAGAAACATATGGATGATGCTTTCAGACATAAGGTTTGAACTTGTTTAAACTTGTTTTTGTTTGTTTAGAATGACTGTTGACAAGGGTGGATAGTGATAGGACAAGGGGGAATGGTTTTAAAATAAAACAGGAGAGGTTCAGGTTAGATATTAGGAGGAAGTTTTTCACCCAGAAGGTGGTGATGCACTGGAACAGGTTGCCCAAGGAGGTTGTGGATGCCCCATCCCTGCAGGCATTCAAGGCCAGGCTGGATGTGGCTCTGGGCAGCCTGGTCTGGTGGTTGGTGACCCTGCACACAGTAGGGGGTTTGAAATCAGATGATCATTGTGGTCCTTTTCAACCCAGGCTGTTCCCTGATTCTATGAACTTTGGATGGTCCTCTGTGGAGCTAGGAGTTGGACTCAATGATCCCTGTAGGTCCATTCCAACTCAGAATATTCTCTGATTCCATGTTTGAAGAGCAAGAGGAAGAGCAGCTTCACCTCCCACTGCTGGCTTTACGTAATGTCCAGTGCCATGGATATGTACAGATCCAAGTGCATATTAACTCAAGGACTTTTCACCTGTCAAACCCAAGTGACCACAGAGCAAGCCAGAACAGCTGGGGCATAGTTTATAGAGTCATGGAATCTTTCAGGTTGGAAAAGAGCTCCTAGATCATCTAGTCCAACCATCCACCCACCACCACCATTTCCTCATTACACCATGTCCCTTAGTACAACATCTAAACATTCCTGAATGCCTCCAGGGACTCAACCACCCTCTTAGGCAGCATGTTCCAGAGCTTGGCCACTCCTTTGGTTAAGCCATGACAGTTCATTGCTCATCTGGCCTTATGCCTCAGGTCACCATCCAGGAGCTAGAGCTTGTTATCTTGATGGGGTGCTCATCCAGACCCAGGCACGGTATCCTTGGAAGCCCTTGGGCTCAATGAGGGTAATTCCTGCTGCTCAGGCTTCCCTGCTCTGTCCCTTCTCTTACTGGTGAGTGAAGCTCTTGCAGCATTTCCTTCCCTCTCCAAGGTATTTTTTTCTGCCCTTAAATTGATTTTTTTTTTTAGCTGCACCTTCTTTGGATTTTCAACATACTCTACAAATTTTGATTTCATACCATATTTGTATGTTTAACAAGAATAATTTCAAACTCCAAAAACAAACTGTGCCCTGACTGGCGTTACATAGCATTTGTGATAATTGGATTCTCAGAAAGCCAAGCACTTTCTGAGATTTAATGAGATTCAAACTTTAATTACCGTGTCCCTTTCTCAGGCATGCAGTAGAAGCAGGGAGAAAAATGACCATAATCAGGTCTTCAGCATGTTGCAAGAGGCGGTCTCGATGGATAGCACTTTGATCCCTTAATGAGGGGGCATTCTTGCCATGCACAGTTGGAAAGCCAGTTTCTCTTGCATCATGGCCTACATTTACATGCTTAGGATTTCAGCCACAAACCAATGCTCTCTCCTCTCAGAAGACTTCAGTGATAGAAAGCCAGCAGAGATGGCTCCTGGAACTACCACACTGCAGAAGAAGAGAGGGAGACAAGGACGTACTGGGGGTTAGAGTAGACTTTAAGTTCTTGATGATGAATGATGACACACAGTGATCCCTGGACAGAGTCAAGTGGCCCTGCAGGACCAGTGTGAGCTTAAAGCCCCTCGCATGGCTATTCTCTTGCACACCACAAATACCAGGCAGATTTTGCCCGTAAGGCTTGATGACTCACTTGCTGGCTTTCTCACTTCCCCGCCTCCGTCCTGGAGGATGCGGTGTTTTGCTGAGTCTTATCTGCACTGTGGTTGGCGGAGGCAGATGAATGCAGCGGTTTTGTGTCTGCAGAAAGAAGGCTTCAACAGAGGGATGGGGTCATTAACACTTCCACTTTATCCAGGAGGAAGATATCATATGGCCATCTGAGAGGACCTTTAAATTGCGATGTTCAGCGTGCGTGATGTTTAAATTCAAGCCAAATTAATTTTAGAAAAGTGCTGTGTTGAGACAGTGCATCAAATTCTTCACAAATGAGACGAAATATTGCCTCCACTGTATTCTCACAACCACTCATTTCATAGACTGATAAAAAATCTCTCCATCTTCATGTTTTTTATAGCCCTGTGGATAAACATTCATTATTCTTTCATCCTTTAGACAGTCAGAGATTTATGTCACGTCCTGCCTTTTCCTTTGCTGTATTTGGGACCAAAGTCAGTGTTGCCAGGTAGAAATTTCCATTGCTCTGCCTTCCATTTCCTGACCTCTTTCCCAAGAACCCGGCTATCTCCTTCGTTTTCCATGACTTATAAAAGGTCACCACTGTTGCTTCTTTTCCTCTTTCAACAATCTGGAGGACATGCTATTCTTGCTTAATACATCCAATCTTTTTTTTGGAATTATCTTTACTTCATCTTCAGCTGGTTTTGCTTTGCTGTGTACTCTAGATGCCTACACAAGGAGACGTGACTGCTTCTTGCAGGCAGCACGGGAAGCCAAGGTCTAAGCGGGCAGGAGCTGTGGGTGGCTTGAATCATTCTTGACATGACACCCATCCGAGCAGTATCTGTGAGCAGGCTTGGCACCTCCAGTCCACCCATGCCCAAGACCTCAATTGGTTCCTGATGTTACCCAGCCACTTTCTGAGCTGTGCATTTTGTGGCTACCCCCTTTGGCTTTGCCTAGATGATTTCAGGCAGAAGAGGTATACATCTGGCTCTCGTATTCCACAGATAGACCTGTCTCTCTAATACTTCCCAAGCTGGCATTTTTGCAAACCTTTCACCTCCCTGAAACTTCTCTGTAGTATCAATCAGTGTTTTGTTGTTATTCTTCATACCACCTTTCCTTTTCCCTTGCAAATCTGTCTTGACTCACATTTTTTGCTTGCTGTATTCTTTTCCAAGAAGTTAGTTATTTTTCTCCTTGGAGCTGCATACTCCTGGGAAGGGGCAGGGCTGCAAGCTGGCTGTTGTAAGTGCTCCAAAAGCACGCAGGAGAGTTGTGAACCATAAGCAAAGCCCTTGCTGGGCTACATGTAGGGTCGTATCCATATCCAGCATGCTCTTAGGCTTCTTCCATTTTGAGATTTGCAATGCTTCTTTTGACAAAGAAGGATCTTGCCCTCCTCCAACACACACTGAGCAAATCTGGACTGGGCAATTCGAGGTGCCCGTGCTGAAGGACATAATGACTTGGGTCACTCTCCTGTCCCTCTTCTCCTCTTTCTCAGCTATGTGGAGAGATTCCTGAGCCCCTCAGTCAGTCTATGCATGTGGCAGCAGGTTGGCAAAGTAGCAGGGATGGCACTCAGGCAGCCCACAAGCCTCTGAGCTCTGGCTGCCAAATCCACATGGATGACTGCTCATAAGCATGAATCTGTCTCAAGCCTTCAGCAGTCACAGGGCTTTTGTCTCCTTCCTCTTCCTAAGAAGCAGACTGCAAAATCACCAAGCCACAGAAACAAGCAGTATCTGAATAGGCTCATGAACCAGTCCATGCCCATATGCGGCTCCTGGGAAACAGCTTCCTATGGAGCAGGAGAAGCTGAGTGTGCTGAGAAGTGAAGCCACCTGCTGGGTATGTAGCTATCCTGTTTTCCCAGGGAACAGAAACGCTTCTCTACAACATGCTGAAAACTCCTGGATCTATGGGGAAAAAAAAAAGCCACCTCTCAACATCAGCAGTTGCATCTTTCTCCTGGATCCCCATGGCCCTTTTTTTATAAGAGCATTAGCAACCTTGCCCTGTCTCAGCCCTCCCTACACCATTTCTCCCAGCCTGGCAGACCTCTAGCCCCAAAAGCATCTCTCCTTATTCCCATACACACAAACCCAGTGAAGAGAGCACAGGAACAGCTACAATGTCCCCTTCCTCTGTATCACTCTCAGCAAACAGCTGCAATCTCCCACTCTCTCATGGTAGACATTAAGGTCAGGCTCTGGACAGGACCGATGAGACCCTTTGGGTGGATTTCCTGCTGGAGCAACATCTGGAGAAGAAAAATCAACTTGAGATCTCCTTAAATGCCCTGTCTTGACAGATGACACTTATTCTTTCATCAGATATTATTTTTTGGTTTGGAAAATTCATCTCTGTTCATGGAAGCAGTGAGTCCTGCTTATTTTCCACTTGACACTGAGCACTGAAGAGGGTCTTAAGTAGAACATCCAGCCATGGCTGGGAAGGTGATCTCGATAAATACGTACATCCTTCCCCAAGCCCTACCCTTCCCATAACTGCTGCCAGTGTTTCCACCTACTTAGTACAAATACAGGAACAGACACAACAGGAAGTGGTTCTCTAGGATAAAGCAGGCTTTTGAGGACTTCAGAAACTGAGACTGGGCACAAACTCTCCCTGGGGAGCACTGGGATGGGGCGGTGTTTGGCATGTGACCGTTTCATGGCGGGCGACTCATCACAGCAGCGTGTCTGCTGATTTTCTTATCATCAGGAATGGCAAACAAAAGGTTGCTCTGCTTTCCCAAGGGTCAAACATTACTCCTGATGGAAAGCTCGCAAAGATGTAGGAATGCAAAGGGTGGAGAGGGTTGATTCCGCACCATCTCTGTTTCTTCCCTCTATCCTCCTGCCTGAAGAAACACCTGTGCAGGGTGCAGAGCTGCTGAGATGGTCTGCAGCTGGCTTACTGATACTGGGAAGAAGAAAAGGAAGCTAGCATCTTCTCCACGTGGCCTGCGGTTGGCCACTTGACAGGAAACAGGAAAAGCCCAGCAACCACTCTGGAAAAGACATCTTTTTTGCATAGATCAAAGCATAGGACTGTTTCCAGGGCAAGAAAATAAACAGAAAGTGTGAAAAATGTCAGCTCATTTAGAAAAGATGCAGAAGGAGGATATGCTTCTCTGGTGGGGCCAGAAAGCCAAGGAGTCAAGCTCACAGAGGTGGAACGGCAGATCACAGCAATGTTTCCAGGACTGCTCAGAGACAGAGATGAGAGTTTAATTATTCTCAGATACAACAGAAAGAGGTTAAAAACATTTGTTTGTGAATCCAGAGAATAATTAAGAGTGAGTCACGGAAAGTGTTGTTCCAGCTATGGTAAAAACAAGCCAGCGCTGAAGGGTCTGCTGGTCATTTGAAAGCATCGAGAGCTTCAGCCCAAGATTCCTTCCTTAATTGCACCACTTTTGGGCACTCGCTGTAAATTAAGCGGACTGGAGCACAAGGGAGCTAATGCAGTGCTCTGAAAGGCAAACTATTAAGCAAAGTGTCTCTCAGATGTTTAACTTCAAGGAGGCACAATTGAAATCTCATCAATTATGATCAACGGACATGAGAAGGGTTTAAAGTTCATCTGTAACGTAATTTGCAGAATAATAGAAATTAAAGATGCAAAATCTCTTTTAGGTTGAGTCTACTTCAGTCCCCAGGGAGAGCTAGATGGGTTTCTGTATCATGCTTCCCACAGTGCTGCATGCATGCAACAAATGCAACACAAGAAACTTTCCCCGATGCACTTTTATGACTCAGAGGATGTTGCTATTGAATAATTAAGCTTACAGACATGAGTCCTTTCTGTGCTGCCCCAGGCGTGTTCCCTGCCTTTGTCATCATTTTCAGTTTTCTCTTTCCAAAGCACACCAAGCTATTCTCATAGCTCTTCTCCTGGATTGCAAACAGCTTTCTGCTGTCCTTGGCATCCTCCTCCTTGAAACTTTTCACCCAAGTCCCCTGCCCTCAGCAATCAATGTGAACAATCAGCTTAAGGGAAGACCGTGACATTCCCGACTGAAAAACAAGATTGAGTTCTTCACTTCCCACTGTGTTGCTGACAGTAATACTACTTAGCACTCTTACCCTATGACGCATTACCCAAACATTAGCTAATTATCCTGCCTGACTCCTTAGAAAGTAGGCAATTAAGCAGTTAGCTCCACTCTCCAGATAGGGAAACCTGGGCAGAAAATGTGGTTAATAGGGGAAAGGCCAACCCTATGGTGTAGGGTGGTGAGTATCCCTGCTGACCAGAGTAGGGATGTCAAGGATGGTGCTTATCTTGCTTATCTCAGTTGCTTGCAATACTGCTGAGCTTCTTCTAGAGTGGGCATAAGAACAGCAACACCTTGGTACAGGGATTCATCCTCACCAAACCGTGTCCCATTGTGGTAGGCTGCCATCTTCTAGAAGAAGCATCCGAAGAGTCCACTTCCTCCATACTGCTGAAGGGAAGAAGAGGATCCTGGTTGGTATGGGTGCCCTGAGCAGGCTGTGCAAGTCCTCTCCAAACCACAGACAGCAAAGTCGCTGAGATCAGTGCTCAAGAACTCCCGAATCCTGGAAGTACTCAGCTGGTGTCATTGCAGCTGACTTTGAGGAACATTTTGGAGCACCCAGTGCCAGAGCACCACAACCCCTATGTTGCAAAAAGCATGCTACAAACTCTGTCCCTCCACATGGCTGGGGACCTATTTTCCTTCAGCCATGAATTGTGGCTACGTTTGAAGGGACACAAAAGCTGAAAAAAATTTTTTAATGCAGAGAGTAGATGTTTATCAGAGAGGTCTTTAAAATAAAGCAGAAGGAGTCCAAGCCTAATAACAAGAGCTCTAGCCATTCTGACTAACTACTCCATAAAACGTGTAATTACAGCACTATAGCAACAATTGAATTCCAAGGCACATTTTGCATCTGAAACACAGGACGGAGCATCCTCTCTGGGTGATTCAGAGCACTAATCACAATGCCCAAGCACTTCACTTGGAAGGAGGAGAAGCACGGAAGTGAAAGATGAGCAGAGTGCACTGGGTGTGCAAGCACGTCCCCGTGAGAGCACCGTGCACAGGATGCATGCACCTCCCAGGGGAAGAATAAGTATTTTTAGCTGGGATTATCTTGTCTGCTTCCTAAGAGCGCTCACTGCCTTTGTGGAGAGGAGCACAATGTTGGCTGCATCACACCAGAGTCGACAGCACAGCGGTGACATTTGAGAGGTGCCTTTTACTGAAGCTCACCAAATGCGAGTGTTATTTGTGCCACCTAAGCAGCTTTTCCTGCCCTCAAGCGCCCTATTTCAGTTCGTGAAGGGCCAAGTGCACAAGGGTACCAAGATCCTCTTTCCCCAGTGCAGTTCAGAGCCACTCACATCCCCTTAAACGGCACTTCCTGGCTCACATACACTCTCCTCCATTGTCTGGGACATGTTTGCAGCTGGAGACTGATGAATGAAGCCGAGTTACTGACCTTGATGTAAAAAAAAAATAAAAAAAATCATCATAGAACTGTGTTTGTGCTTTGTAAAACAAGCCTTTTAAAGCTGGCATTTATGCAAAGAAAAATGCCAATATGCATATGGAAGCTCTGGTATTTAAGGCCCCTTTCAACCTTCCAGATTGCCAGTGAGCTTTCACTGATTCGAGCCTTTAACCAATAAACAGGTGCTCTAAGAGCTGGTGAAGAGTTCTCAGACAGGTATTTAAGTGAATGGGCTAGAGCAGATGCTTAGCTCAGAGTCTACACAACTAGACCTATTTTCTTAGGCTGAAAGAAGTACTGTTTCTCTGTGTTATAAGGAGGTACAGATGGTCCCTTGCTCCAAATGGATGAGGGCAAGGGAAAAATTACGTAACCTGTCTTTGAGGCCTGCTCTCACCCCCCTTTCTATACAGAAATTCATTCAGGCTCTGCAGAAAATGCAATTCAAAACAACTTCACCACTATTTTTTCCTCATTCACGTTACCAAAATGAGATAATAATTAGTGAGGCCACTTCAGGGAATTTTTTGGAATTGCTCTGGTCCATAGGCTAATGGTGCTTTTCCTCAAAGTTGCTATGGGACGTGTTGGAAGATACTCTCCAGTCAGAGAGGCAGGTTTATTTCCCCAACACGGAGCACTGAGTTAAACCCAGGGCTTCGTTTTGCAGAGGGAGCTCACTTAGGTGAGCAAGCATTGCCAAAATCTGTTGTGACAATACCCAATCAGACCAGTGCTCTGATTCTGCTCAGAAAACAATAGGCGCTTACACAACTACAACCCACTGGAGGTTTTTGACTTGCTGAGCAATGAGACCCCGAATGTTACAGCTCTGCCTCATGTCCTTGGCTCTGTCCTGCTTTGGAAGGAAACATGCTGTGACCTGCACTGCCAATGCTATTTCCTCTCACTTGTCTTTAAAGGTCTCTTTTTCCAACAGCTGATCGGCTCTGCAGCTCCGGAGAGTACGTGAGATCCGGCTGGCCCACGGTCTAGCTGGTATGGCTGTGTGCCATGTTGTTGTTTGTATTGCTTTCATTTTTTTGGCGTTACTTGGCTCTTCCAGGCAACTTGTTTTCATCCTGAACTATGTGCTCATTACATATCCAAACACCCACGCAGGTTTTGCATGAGGAAACTCGAAACACACACGCAGCAGAGGAGCAAATTTGCAAAGGGGGCAATGAGATATTTGTCTCGAGGCAGACACAAACAATTGTCAGATCCCTGAGCTGTCCGTGGTTAGATTTCAGATCTACTGATGACAAGCGTGTTAACACTGTGCGTGCATCCTCCTGGCAGAGAAATGCAGGGACATCTCCTGTGGTCCACCTTCAACAACCCCAGCTACTGTTCCCGGCACACATCCAGGGACCTCCTAGCTGTGCCCCAAAAGCCAAAGGGACCCATTTTTGCTACTCTGCTCCCCTTCATGGCCCCATCTCCACTCCAGCCAACTGCTGCCTGCAGGGATCTACAAGTCCCCAGCCAGCTCAGGTCCTGCAGATGCCTAAAGGCACTGGAGGATTTCAGCAATGTCCCAAGAGACGGGGCTAGGAACATGCCTGCTTGGCATGATGGTTGTGTCATAAGTGTCCTCTTTTTGGGTTGTTCCACAGAGCAGAGGGTCTGAGTGACTACTAGAGGTGGTACAGGGCAGCATCAGTACCATTGGACCGCCCAGTTGCACAGAGCCAATGTTGTATTAACACAGTAAACTCACAGAGCTTAGCAGAGCAGGGCTCAGATACTCAAGTTTTCCGAGTCTCTCCCATTTTTACAGCCCCGCTGCTGCTGCAGTTGAGCTCCAACAGACGCAGTCAGCTCAGCTGGAGGCTTGCAGGCTGTCCAAATCTGCGGCACACCGCACTCCTCCCTGCCGTGCCAGGCCTGCTCTTAGCGTGGAAAAACCCTCTCCCAGCTACTGCCAGGATCTGTGCAGTGCTAGGGAAACTTCGTTTGTAGCTTGGGATTGCTTTGCTTTCTTGCATCCTTCCCTGCTTCCTGTGCTGCAGATGAATAAAGATTTTCCAGAGCTGTCAGTACTATGTATTTCACCAGCGTTTGCTTCTTTAGGTCCAAATCATGCTAAAAATAAGCTGGCTTGGCATTCACATCTTGATTCAAGTGGTAACAGGACATCGGGCAGAGAAACTCCTGGGGTTATGTGCTCTGTGCAGCAGCGAGTAGCGAGCTGATGGCGTTCCCTCTGCCTCCTCCCTGCTGCCGGCATGGAGCTGGCACTCACCGCTCGTTGCGATCTCCAAAATTTCATATTTAGAGGTTACAGTTTTATATGGCATCGCTCCTCTCTGGCTGCTTGTTAGTGAGGCTCCAAATGCCAAGGTAGAATATTTTCTCCTGGTGGAGGGAGTATATTATTAGCAAGATCCACAGTAAACTATTTCCTTTAATATTCTTGTGGTAAATCGCAGGGGGAAAAAAAAAAAGAAAAAGAAAAAAATAACAAAAAAACGGATGCTTTGGGTAAGTGAAATTTTAAATGCCACATTAAGAACTCAAACTTCAAAAAACCTTGTTAGTGCAGCAGCAAAGGTAGAGCTGTGGAATATGGTACCTCACATGCAAGTTTTTGCTGTGCTGCTGCAGTAGAAGCACTATTCCCTCAGGTCCCAAAAAAGGGTCTTGAGACAAAGCACTTGCTGTTCCTCCTCACTTTTGTTCCTCCTCAGCTGAGGTTTAGCCTCCAAGGCTGCTGCAAGAATGTTTCATCCTCAGCCAGATTTTGTTGCAGCACTCTCACTTGCTTTCCTAAAATAAATGGCGGAAAAAAAAATCCTTGTGTTAATTTAATCTAGCCAGGCATTTTACTGTCCTGTCTGATAACATCCCTCCAATCTGTCATTTCCAACTGACAGCTGTTTATTTGTTGTCACCTTATTGGTGTTTTTCTTGTTATTTTAGTTCTGGTTTTGTCCCTGATCTTGAAATATTTCCTCTTAATTCTCAAGCATCCAAAAACCGCTCCAGGGATTCCTCAAGTCATCCCTTCACTTTGGTGGGGGTTTTGGATGGAACAATTTTATTTCAACCAAAAATCAAACCAACAAACAAACAAACCCCCATACAGTAACCTCAGTCAGAGAAACCATCAATAAATCTCCAATTTACACACTTGGAAATCACACGTGTGTTTGGGATTTCAGGTCCATTCATGTGGCAGGAAAAAGCACTGAAAAACATCATGGCATCAAACAGAGATCACAATGTGAGCATCCCTCTAAACCAGGGACTGCAGTGTAAACCTGAAGAGGTCTTAGCACTGCTGGAGAACCATTCAGCAGCACTGATAGCAATAGATGAAGTGATTAAATACATGTTATTCAGTAGAATTCAGAAGGAAAAAAAAAAAAGAAAAAAGTTATTAAATATGACAGTGCACAAGGCATGGGAAACCACTCGGGCTCCTTCCCACAGTCTGGATCTCCAGGTAACCTTTCCATGGAACATTCAGATGAGCTGTGGTATGGACCAGAAAAGAGACAATAAGCCAAGAAAAGAAGCCCAATAACCTCAATAATTATAGTACCTTCCACTGAATTTCCAGTTGCTTGCAAATTGTCGGTCAAGCATTAAATCTGGGTACCACTCCATTAGCTCATTTTTATTTCACTCATTACTAACTCTTGTTTATATATTTACAGTTATTTATGGTGACTTTGATTGCTCCAGTTCCTTTTTTGGAAAACAACAACAAAAGCATGTTGAAATTGACAGAACTGTCAAAACAAGCTGCTTCTGATACTTACAAAGTACAGAGCTATGTGGTGAAATACAAATAATAAAACAGACTAAGAGAAAAGAGCTGAGCTACTCACAACAGGGATCAGCGCAGGAGCTGGACGAAGTCACATCATGCTTGGGTTTTGCTTCAGCCCCTTCCCCACACAGCTCGTGGAGCATCCCCTTGACCCTACAATCCACTGCAGCCCTGCAGGGCATCCCCCTAAAGCCACTTGGGATGGATCCCCCAGTTTCTGTACAGCCTTGCAGACACAATCTATGTCCTATCCCCCCTGTACAGCCTTGCAGACACAAACTATGTCCTATCCCAGTCTCTACAGTGTCCACTACCCAATGCAACCCCACAGGGCTTCACAGTCCCACAGCCCCATAGGCATAGCCTCACACCACTACAACCCCAAATTACATCCCACTTCAGGTCCTACAACCCCAACGCTCCAGTACAGCCCCACAGGACATCTTCATGCAGCTCACTACAGTCCTACGGGGCACCCAAAACAAACACAGCCCCCAAATTACACCCCCAGAGCCCAACGTGCCGCTCAAAGCTCCACAAACCCACCGCAGCCCCCCACCAAGCCACACCCTATAGCCCAGCCACACAACCATGCAGCCACAAATTACACCCCACCCCAAGCCCTACAGCTCCTAATAACCCACTGCAGCCCTCACAGACGCACCACAACCCTCACGACCTATAAAGTCCCCCTCACATCACACCACAGCCCAACTCGGGCGCCCCACGGCCCCTGCCCCGCCACCCGCGCGGTCCCTTTAAGAGCTCGGCCCCGCCCCTCCCGCGGTCGCTGCCGGGGCCGCGGCGGCCGCTGCTGACAACAAGATGGCGGCTGCGGGGCCGGTGGGCCCCGAGAGCCGGGTGCTGGGTTACACTTTGCATCGCTGGAGCAGCTTCTCCTCTACCTATCTGCCCGAGTGAGTCCGGGCTCGTGCTGGGCGTGCTGACAGGGCCTTGTGGGGGTGAGGGGAGGAGGCGGGAAGGATCGCAGAGTGAGTGTTTGGGCCTGGTTGGGAGGGTGAGGCGGGCTAGGCCTGGTGTAGGCCTGGTGTGGGGAGGGGGGGGTGGATCTGAGGGGATGGGGGGCTTTTGAGGGCGAGGTGTGTGGTCAGAGGGTTTTGGGGAGGATGTCTGTGGGAGCGTGATGGTAAGAGTGTGTGGGGGCTGTGGGTGCAGGAGGGGGTTAAGTTTGAGGGTCTTAGAATGGAGGAGATGGTCGTTTTGGGGATGGGTCTGTGTTGATAGGGTGAGCGATTAGCTTTTCAGGGACTGTGTGTGTGGGAGAGGATTAGAATTAGGGGATCGAGAATGGGGAAGATGGTCAGTGTGGGGAGGATGTGTGTTTGGAGGAGAGCGGTCACTTATGGGGGAGTGTGCCCTTGGGAGGGCGCAGGAGTTCTAAAGGCTCTATATGGAAGGGATGGTGGCCCAGAGGTTCTGGGTGGGCTGCGTGTGGAGAGGGGGGTGGTCTTAAGTTCTTTTGGGGGGAGGACTGCATGAGTGTGGGTGTGGTGGCGCAAAGATTTTGGGGGCAGAGGGGCTGTGTGTGTGGGGAGGGGTGCTCATCAGCATTCAGGAGTTTTGCATTTATGGGAATGAGATGGTTAGTATTGGAGAGGCTGTGTGTGAAGGGGAATGGTGGTCTGAAGACTATATAGTGATGGATCCTCAGCAGGTTTGGGGGGCTGTGTGGATGAGAATGTCAGTTTATTTGGGGGGAGTATGTGAGGAAGGATTTCCGTAAGCCCATAGGTGTTGGGCTGATGCATCTGTGGGAAAGGAAGTCAGATTTTGGGGGTTTGTGTCTGTGGGGAGGAGTACTCAATAAGGGGGGGCAGTTTGTGTGGGAGGGAGTGTTTATTATGCTTGAGGATGTCCGGGGGGATGAGGTTAATCTGAGGGAAAATGTTGGTCAGAAGTTTTGGGAAACTGTGTATGTGGGGAGAGATAGTCAGTAGGGTTTGTGGGGGCTGTGTGTGGGAGTGGTGCTCAGCATGTCTGGAGGGTGTCCTGTGTTCTGGAGGGGTGGTCAGCAGTTTAGGATTTTTAGGAGCAGGAGGTGGTCAACAGGTTTAAAGGGGCTGTGTGCATGGTGGGGGATCAGCCAGGTGGGGAAAGGGGTGAGCACCTGCCCTGAGGGGTATGTAGGGAGGGGTTGATGTGCATGCAGGTCTGGTGAGATGCTGAACTTGTTTGGAGCAGGTAGGAGGGATGCATTGAGACACCAGTCTTTGGGGAGGCTGAAGGGAGCAGTCATCTGCTATGGGTAAGGGAGGTGGCCTGGGAAGGAGATGCAACCTTTCCCCCCAGTTTTGGGCTCAGCGTCATGCAGTGGAGAGACTGGTCAGCAGGATGCAGAGGGAAGGATAAGTCAATTCCCCCTGCACAAACACTGTCCTGCAGGTTTGGGGCATGTCAGGTCCCTGTGGCAATGTGTTTCTTGGCAACCTGGCTTCCTCTCCTGCCCCTGACCCCTGAAATCCCTGTTAGCTGGCAGTGTGGTAAGCACTGTGCAATGATCACCTGTGATTTATGTGTGGTTTTGGGGGAAGGGGATCACCTGGTGCCAGCTTGTTTCGATTTTGTTTTGACTTTGAGCTCTGTGAGCAAGCAGTTGTGTTTTATAGTAATCAGATTGTGCTGGAAGTGAAGTTTGTAATGAATGTAATGTGGTCTTGAATGTTTGTTCACCATTCTGTCATGTCAGCTCCAGTGCTGGAGGACAGTAAGGAATACTTTGTTTGGGCACCTCAGACATGCAGGCTTAGAGTTTTGTCTAATGATTGATGGCCCTGAATTTACGATCTCTGATTAAAATAACTTTGTTAACCAGTTTTAACAAGAGATGATTGCTATATTTGTTAATTGTTAGTTTTTATGGATTATCTCCGCTTGCTAAAATGAGGTCAGACTTGAACAAAAGTTTCTCTGGCTAAACTTGCAGTAGTTGTATCTTTAAGTATGTTTGCTTGCTTAGATATTAAGAAAAACTGGATTTTCACTGATTATTTTTTGTGATAACTAAGTAATCCATTTTTCCCTTAAAAGACTGTAAGGCATTTTTTTCAGGTCCATGATCGTACTTGTTATAAATTGTTGGCCCCTGAGTGGAAGGGTGACAGTCCTTTATTGATCTCACTGATGCTATATAAAAAGGCAGTACTCTCTTTCTCCTTGATATTCCTTTCCAAGACTCCCATTAGGTTGGTTTTTTTTTTTGTTGTTGTTGCAGACTCTTGTTAGGAATTAATGTTCATGTGGCCTCTTCAGTGCTGCCCAAAGTCCTTAATGTCATTGCAATCTGTGATACAATTCTGTTTCCTTTGGTAGGGCTCGTGTTTTACAAATGCATGACCTTGCATTTGGCTGTTTTTTAAGACAGCATTCAAGTGTCTTTATCATTTAAAATAGTTGAAAAGGCTTCTGAGCATTGTTCAGCAGTGGGGTTATGGACCTTGGTATGACGTGCACTGGTCCTTATGCTTGGGTGCTACCATCTCATCAGCACTGACAATATCAGGCTAAGGACTGTGGTGGAAATGGCCCTTAAGAAAGCTTGATTTTTGCTTGCTGTCTGTTGGTGTTTGATTCCCATGTTCTAGGAGGGAGTTTAAATGTGATCTCAAATGGAAAGAGAAAGCTCTGACCTGTGACTGAAGATAAGATTCTCATAAGGTGGAAGCTTACGAAGAAAATCATACAGGAGAGTGGATGTTTGGAGGTAGAGTGAAGATGAAAAACATTAAAATTGATGGTAAAGGAACATAATGTACTGTAGGAGAAATGTGCAGACAAAGCTGAAAATGGTCATCTTGTTTAACACGCGGATCAGAATTGTGCTGTTCAGGAAGGATATTGGGAGTTCTAGTTAGATCCTAGTTGAAATAAGTTTGAAAGCATAGCTAAGAAGAAATCTCTTTAAACTTGAACTGGAAGAGTCTTCAGCCATAATCTGTGTAGGAATACTTCATAAAACATGTTGCTTATAATTGGGAGGATGCTTACTGCTGCTGTGGCATTGTGAGTAAAGTGCTTGTGGAGGGGAAGCAAAGTAAATTACCCATGTTCCATGTTAACTAAGTATGATTTAAACATACTCTTTAAATAGTTGTATGTTTTCAAGTGCAAAAAACTGAAGGTATGAGATGAAAAGTTTTTGTCACCACTTCCCAGGGAAGAGCACTGTCTAGTGGCTTACACTGCATCTGCTTATCAGATGCTGAACTGATACAGAAACCCGTCAGTACACTGAAAACACTTAACTGTTCTTTTTCATTTAAAAAGGAAAAAGTGATTTTCAGACTTTCTTATCCTATTTACATCAGGATCAGTGGTCTATTGGAAAATACCACTTTTCTTTAAGGTGCAGAAAGTTTATTTCAGTAAATAGTAACTTCATTTCTGTTGTGTTGGGGTACTGAGGGATTGGTTAGTGCTGAACCAAAGTTTGGCTGTGTTAGTAGTGCTGCGTTCATCGTATATTTGCAAAGACATTTTCAAATGTCAAATGATAATTGTGCTTCCCGAATCTGTGAAAGAATGGCTTTAATTTTGTATTTCAAGCTGCTGGAGTGTTTGTTGCTCTGTTGGAAAATCAATTTCCAGCAGCTACGCTGACCTGGAAATTTCTTCAGAACTCGGTGGGTAGAACTGAAAGAGTTGGTCTGGTGTCTTGTTCAGTTTGCATGTGGGAGCAAGCAAGTTGTGCCTTTGGGAAGAAAACTGGTTCAAGAGCAATTTTGTCCTTGAAATACCTGGTATTTCCAGAGACACTGGTCTTCTGCTGAGAGGCTTCAGCCTGTTGAAAATGTTCAACCCAGCAAGTTGGGTGAGACTTCCTCATCACACCCTTAGTCTCCTCCTTGCAGTTTGTCCTGAAAGGAGGGGAGCCATAGACTCATAGAATGGCCTGGATTGAAAAGGACCACAATGATCATCCAGTTTCAACCCCCTGCTATGTGCTGGGTCGCCAACCACCAGACCAGCCTGCCCAGAGCCACATCCAGCCTGGCTTTGAATGCCTGCAGGGATACAGGGGCATCCACAACCTCCTTGGGCAGCCTGTTCCAGTGTGTCACCACCCTCTGTGTGAAGAGTTTCCTCCTAATATCTAACCTAAACCATGTTGGAGGGCTTCCCAGTGTTTCACCGAGGACCGGCCTGAGGGCTTCCCCATCACTGGCATCGATTACATGCAAACAGCACCAATGAGTACTGGGGGTAGTTTGGCATGGGCAGAGGGAGACCTGCGCTAGTTTCCCTTGTCCCTCCTCTGACTTTCTGCAGAAAGTGATGAGCTCAGCTGCTTTTTTCTTTCTTTTTTTTTTTTTTTTTTTTTTTTTTTTTGGACAGGGACAATTTAAACCATGTATAGAAGGTAATCTGAGCCCTATTCAATCAAAAGCTAATTCTTCGTTTTCTGAGAAAAGCACTTTATCCTGTTCTTTTTAGTACTGTTTTGTGTACTTGCTCTGCTTTAAGCTCCCTGTTATGGTGAATAAGGGGTGTATATTACTGTGTCCTCCTCAATGGCAATTACATGCCCTTCTCTACTGTGAAGTGCCTTATTACTGTACCCTAGGACTGTATCAGATTCCTGACTCATGATGTGTGGTAATTGGCAAATGTCCTCAGGTCCTTCTGGCACTTTTAAACTGGGATTTCAGCAGTATGGCTTCTAACAAGCATTTTTTAACCTCTTTTTCTTTTACTGTTATGCAAGTTGTGCACCTGAGGAGGAAAGCTTCATGCCATTTCTGTTGCTCACATCTTCCTGTATGATACCTCTTCAGAAGCATCACATTCTTATGCTATTAAGATTGTAAGTTTCTAAGCCAGTGATTAAATTTTATCAGCAGTCTCCTCCTAACTGGTAGTCACTTCTTCATTGCAACCCCCTGTTTTTTTTTGTTTTTTTTTTTTGTTGTTGTTGTTACTTAGTGACAGGACAAGAGGATGTTAA
Organism: Lagopus leucura; assembly: GCF_019238085.1. NCBI lineage: Eukaryota > Metazoa > Chordata > Aves > Galliformes > Phasianidae > Lagopus > Lagopus leucura. Next base: position 2,585,280 of record NW_024962265.1, on the reverse strand, counting down.
GGAGGATAAGACAGGGGAGGTTTAGGTTAGATATTAGGAGGAAGTTTTTCACCCAGAAGGTGGTGATGCACTGGAACAGGTTGCCCAAGGAGGTTGTGGATGCTCCATCCCTGCAGGCATTCAAGGCCAGGCTGGATGTGGCTCTGGGCAGCCTGGTCTGGTGGTTGGTGACCCAGCACATAGCAGGGGGTTTGAAACTACATGATCATTGTGGTCCTTTCCATCCCAGGCCATTCTATGATTTTATGATTTCAGTATGAACTTCAGTTATTGCAGTAATCCCAGTCTTTTTTAGTTTGACAGTGGCACTACATCAAGTGCTGAAGAGTGGATTTCTCTGTTGTTTCTTCTCTAAAAATCTTAGTGGAACAAGAAAGTTACAGCTGATTTGTTACAATATACTTAGAATAATCATTTTCTTTTTTTGCCAACTTTCTGTTTTTCATCAAATCAGGCAAAGTAAAGTAAAAGATACTTGTGTAGTAAAGTTTAGGTGACTGGTAGCCCCTGAAGGTAAGAATACTTTTTAACTAAGGGTATGACAATCGCTGTCTGCTCAGTCTAGCCAGCCATCTACTGCTATCTTGTCTTTACTCTGAAACAAAGGCGTACTGTACAAATTCAAGGTATTCCAGAGCATTGATAAGAAGTACTGAGAATGTGCATAGCAAACTTTTTGGGTGAAGTCTTTAAAGATTTCGAAACAAAACATCCAACCCTTCCTCTGAAAAAATTCTGGATTCCAACAACCCTATTCTTTGTGATTTCTGTAACAAGAAAAAAACGTGTTCATGGCTACTGAAACACGATTCAGAGTTCCTCCTGCCACATGAAACTGATGATTCAGAATCTGTATCTTTTAGGTTCATAAATCTTATAGATGCATCTAAGCCTTGAAGGATCTCACCCTTGAATTAAGGTCAGTCATGACTAACACAAAGGTTTGCTTTTCCTAATCTGCTGCTTGCCGAGCTGTTTCAGTAACTAGCTGAAGACTTCTTCTGTTGAGGTCTCACCAGTTAAAAACTGCCTAAACTGCAGACAAGCAAAGCGTGCTGTAGAGCTTTTCTGGCAGGATGAACTGAGCTAATCATCCGTACACTGGAAACTGTAATGATAGTGCTTGCTTCCCTGGTTTCTTAAATAACTCTGGCTGTGCAGCAGTGATGATTTCCACTTTAGCTGTAGGACCACAGCTTTTTTTTTTTTTTTTTTTTTTTTTCTCCCACAAGCCTGAGTCTTTTTTTTTTTTTTTTCCCCCAACTTAAATTGCCAGCTCTTATTTTCACTTCAGCATTCTAATTTAGCCAGTTCACTTTCTTGGTTCAGTTGCTTCATCTGCAGATATTGGAAGATGAACAGGCACACCTGCTTGCTGTCTGTAATTATGTGCTCGTGGTGTGTTTGCAATGTAGATCAATACGTCTCACATCTGCAAAGAGGAATGCGAGTGCTGACGAATGAAGTGAGCTGGCTGAATCTCTTCTCCTCAGTGATTCTGAGGATCCTGTTAAAAGTAGGATTTTTTCACTTGTTTCTGTGTTTTTTCTGGATGTTTCTGAATTTCTTTTCCTAGTAGGCACTTCCTCACTTCTGTAGCCTCGAGTTTTTCTTTGGATGCTGAAATAGAGTGCTTTAAAGCTCAAATATATCTGTAGGAAATCACTGCTTACAGGCTGAATTAAGCTTAAGTTGGTGAGAAGATGGAGTGGCGAGAGAGAGGTTGGGAGAGGTGAAAGAGTGAAGATGACTGCAAAACAAAGTTGTTCATGCCTTACATCAGGAGTCTTACCTTGTTACAGAAGTTTCTTCCTGAGTGCAAACTCAAATGCTGTAGAATAAGAAAGAAGTTCTTTATGCCTCGGTGAAAATATAGCCATTATGTAGGAGGCTGGATGGTTTTGTTCCCTGGCAGAATGGTGAAGGTAAACTGTTAATTGTGATGTGATGAAGCTGGCGTTACCTGCTGTGCTTTGAAGTTCCGCCTCTTCTGGGATGGCATTTTTGGGGAACATTAAGAATGTAAAGTTTGTGTTGGAGGTATGAACTTCATCAGGTTATGGATCATTTCTTCTGTGTATGGTTTTATATCCTGCAAGCTTAATGAAGGCTTTCTAGGTTGTGATTACTAATTACTCACTTAAAGACTAAAATACTATTTCAAGCATGTTTTCCTTTGATAACTGTTGTTATTGCTGAGCCAGCATCTACATTCTGATTTTTTTTAATGGCAAAGAATATAGTTGTTTCTTCTGCACATTCATCTTTTTTAGCAAATCAGTGTTAAAACGCACTGTTAGGTTTAATGCTACAATTGATTTTATGATGCAATGAAGACTTTTCTGTTGAGGTAAAGTGGTATGTTCAGTCAGTAGTGATGTGAAGGTCACGTCTTTTAAACTTCCAGAACAAGCCAATTCTTCCTTTGTTTTAGTTGCATGTAAATAGAAACCTCCTAAAGGGAATGTATTATTTTATTTTCTTACAGCCTGCAGAATTCTATGGGAACAGTTTTTAAGTTTAGCTGGGTCTGAATTGAATAATATAGCAGCTGCTGGGAGGAAAGGCGGTGGTGAAGATGTTCTGTGCTTTGCTACCTTAAGTAGTTACAGTTTTAGTTATTACTTAACACTCAGCATGGTATCTTTGAGAAATTATTTCTTGGATCAATTTAAATTGAGCAGCATGGCTGTTGGAGTTGGGGATAGCAACCTGCGTGCCTGGATTTGAACTGCAAAAGCCAGTGCTTCAATAAAGCTTGCTGTGATGTGGGTCCGTGTTCCAGTTCCTGGAAAATGGCACAATATTGATAATGGTGCATTAGTCGTGATGGATTTTGTGTTCTCCTTGGAATGCACCAACTTTCCTCCTCAGTTTGGGTTTCCACTGCTGGGTTCTCAGTGCTGCTGCCGAGCTGCAGGAGGCAGTCTGTGGTGGAAGAAAATAAATTGGGATTCAGTTAATTGACCTCTGAGTAAGGAACTGCTGAATGAGCTCCCACCTCCTCTTCCTGACGCAGTGCTCTGGGCAACTTTCACTTTCTGTCTTCTAAAAAAAACCAAAACAAAACAAAACAAAAACACCCTGCCTTCTGCTACAGCTTTGGAGCCTGCCAAACCTGGAACTAGTGCTGCCTTGGGAACCTGTATGCTTTAGCATGAATACATTTATATTGCTCCAAAATAAGGAATTATTCTGTAATGTAGCACTAGGGGCAAATGGTTCTGATTTGTAGCACGGTTCCCCAAATAACCAGTTCTTGACAGACTGATATTCCTTCATTTTCTTGGGCCAATGTTATGATTTTCTGATTTCCCTGAGTAGAGTTGCATGATTTGTGAGATAACCTTGATTTTGAAAAGAAGCAAACGCAGGGAATGTGTTTCCACCTGGAATCAGGAGGAACTGCTTTTTTTTTTTTTTTCCTCAGAATTTAAGTTTAAAAAAAAAAAAGTTCAATTCTTGGCAGTAGTTTGGATATGAGGGGCTCAATCTCTTCTGTTGAACGCAGTCTTCCTTAAATTCTTTTCCAGACGTCGTTTTTTGGGTGAGCTTTTTACTGAGTGTGAAGTTACTGTGTTGATGAGTATTAAAGATGTGTTTATGGCGCTGTGAATTTATATCTTTACGTGTAGTCAGTCTGTTTTATTGAATTCCTCCTTTGAGTGGAAATACGAAGCGTTGTGGCACGTAGGAGCATTGCTGCAATGCTGTGAAGTCATGGAAGATCTAAGCCTGCTACTTGGCCTGCGTAATGTTTTTCCATTTGTGCATTAGTTAAGTAAAATCACTACCAAGAAGTTTGTGATCCTTCCAGTGTGCAGCATAGAGGATTCACTCAGAAGTGTGCTGGATGTAGCTTTCTGCTCATCTTGTGAAGGGTTTGTGGGGGGAATGTAGCATTACTGTGCTATGCTGCCAGTACTAAGGAAGATTTGGAAAGTGCATGTTTTATGCCTTTACTAGTAAATGCTGTTGAAATCCGTGTTCAAAGTAGCAGCCAAAATCCATTTTCTCAAGAAGTGAGTGTTGGTTTTTTTTTTTTTTTTTTAAAATAAATTAAGAATGGAACTTTGTAGTAAATTGGCAGTGCCTGATGATGTCTTAAACTCTGACAAATTCTAGCTATGGTGTTTCATCTCCTGATTGCAGATTCAGTGAGCTGAAGGACGTAACCTCCTCATCTTTCCTTAATACCAGTGGGTAGAATTTATGCTATTCTTGGTATTTTTATCAAGCCTGGGATTTATTTCTGTTCTGGGAACCTCCAGGAATGTCACCTGGGTTGCATGCATGCAACGCTGCTTCCTCTAAAGTTTTATGGACTGCCTGAAAGGTTGGATTTCAAACATCCTTGAATATTAGATATGTAGAAATGAATTCTTAAGTATAAGAATACATCGTCCAGATACTCTTATGTGCGCTGATATCAGCTCGCTAGTTGATCATTTGAAACTGTCTCTTTGTAAATAATTAATCATAGAATTAATTACAGACCTTAGGATCACAAAGTCCAACCATGAACCTCACCCTCCTGAGTCCCATCACTGTGCCATGTCCACATGTCTCCTAAGTACCTTCAGGGCTGGGGACTCCTCCAGTGCCCTGGCAGCCTGTTCAAATGCCCGGCCATCTTTTACATGAGGAATGGATCTCTTGCTGATTTCTGGTCTAAACCCTTTCTGGTGCAGTTTAGGGTCGTTTCTGAGCATCTGCAGTTATTATTTTTAATAGGCACTGTGTATGTGGGAAAATTCTGTTATTTAAGTAATCTATCAACATTTATTGTTAGATTTAAAACCAAATCTAGCTGGGAGAGAGAACAAACCTTAAACTTTTAGGCTTCAAGGTTCATCGTCACTTACTTTCATCAAAAGTATAATCTGTAAATGCTGGGAAGAATTAAGCTGGTAGTCACATGCGATGTCTGAAGTCCCAGTGATTACCGTTATATGTGAGTAAGCCTGACTTTTGTTTTTCTCCCATTTGTTTTTCTGCTGTCCTGCAACTGACAGGATGAACCTGGAGCTGAGGCCTCTTGCTGCTAAGGATTTGAGTTGCTCATTGCTTGATGTAGTCAAAAGTTTCACCTGTGATTTTGGGTTACTGAGTATCACTGGGACAAAAGTTGTTTATCAGCACTCTGATAACTCATTGGGAATTCGCCACAATGCTGCAGTTTTAGTCACTATTGATAACATTTAATTCCTGGCATGTCAGGAAGAAGCACTGTCGAATCAGAAATGCTTTGTTTCAAGGAGGCTTGGTTGGACGTGGGGTGATGAGGAGTACGTTCTGTGTATGTGACAGTGTCATTTTGTATTTCTTTTTTAGTAAGAGCTTTGGGTTGGCAACATGTAAAGATGGCTTAAAAAAAAAAAAAAAAAGGTAAACTAATAATTGAAAGATATCTTTGAGAAACTGATTTGAATGAAGTTATTTCTAGGCCTGAGCCAGGTGATGCCTGTTCTGTCGTCCAGTGCAGTCAGCTGTGATCCAATGACCACATTTCTGTAGGGTGATAGTTCTAAGTTAGTGGTTTTTATGTGCTATACTTAGCTATTTATCTTCTGAGAGAAGCAGATTTATACCGAGTTGGATGTGTTTGTGAAAAGGCTGCTAAGGAGGTGGAAGCAAATTTGAGCATTAAATTGACAAATCTCACAACAATGCAGTACTTAAATGGAACGTTTACGTGCATCATTACCTCCAGCATCTTTTGTCTCGCTATGCAGGAGACCCTCCTGTGTGTGTTCCAACCAAGACATTTTCATGTTTTCATGTATTTATGCCATTTTAAGGAGTGAATTTATACAACAGAAAGGAGAGAAACTTTATGATGAAATCTAGAAAGCTTTTTTTTTTCTGAACTGCTTGCTGTAGGTGCGTATTGCTTTTTGAACATTGCAGCTAGGTACTTTGAAATCAGCATTAATTAGTGAGGTTCTGGGAGTTGGAGAGAGTCATATAGAGAAAATATTATACTGGTCTTTATAGATGTAAAGGATGGGGTTTTGATGGACTTGTTTGTTTTTGGATGCGTGTGGTTTGTTTTTTTGTGCATTGCCCTCCCCCAGTTGGTTAAGTGTCTCTGCCACAGCTTTGTGCTGGCCTGTTTGGTGGTTCCCTATGTGTGCAATAGTTGAAATAGTTGGCCTACCTCATCTTAGTCCTCTGGGAAGTGGACTTTGAGGGAATGAATCCATGTTTAAAGTTGCCTTTTTTAAGATGGTTCTAGGAAAAAAAAAAATAAATAAATAAAATTATGACATGGGCAGCCCTTAAAGGAGGTACTTTGTTGGCCTTCAGTGATGCTGTTTTCCTAGCACTGCACGTCCTTCTTGCTGCTTAATGGTGTGCTGCCTCAGTGGTTTTCTAGCAGAAAACTACGTCTGAGTTCCAAGTCCTCTTGGAGATATGTGCGTGCTCTTCTCTGCACAGCTGCTCTCTGAAGAGCAATTCTGAATGTGCCAAGCAGAGCTAATGTTTTGGATTTGTTTATTCTTATGGAATTGTTCCTAAAGTCATCGGTTTCTTTAATAGCAGCCTTTATGAAAATATTTAGGTTGAATGCAAATTGTATCAGCTGAAAACCCAAGATGCTGTATGTTTTGCTAAGTCATCTCGCTCTTCCCTTTTCACCCCCCTTCCTCAAAAGCTAAGAAAAACTCTCCCTTTGTGACTGTCGTGTCAGAAACCACGGAGCTTTTTGCACAGAGGAGTCCTCTGGAAATACCAGGCACGGGGACATCTCTGTAATCTCAGTGGAGATCAACCAGCGGTTCGTACAGTGGACACAGCAGCATCTAGGTTGTTAAATGGAAAAGTTATCTACTTCCAGCACTTGCAAGAGCAGTCTCTGCATGGGTAATAAAAAGAAACTTCCATTTTGTTCTGCCAAGAGCGCTTTCTACGCGAAGCAGCCAGAACGATCTGCTTCTCTCACTTGGCAAAGGGAGCGCCTACAGTAAAAGCTGAGATGCAAATAGCTGTGAAGGAAGTTAGTTTGAAGACTTGAGGCTCACCAGTTCTGCTTTTGGATGTGTTCTTGCTGGTGGTGCAAATAAGGCTTTTGGGTGAAAGGTGAGAGCACCACAAAGCAGCTGAGGTACCGTGGCACTCATTTCGCTAGCAGCTTATAGGGGAGTGGTATTGAGAGTTCATGTCAGTGGGGACTCTTGGTCCAGCTGCTGTCAGCTTTTTTTCCTTTTGTGCTGGCACTAATGGTAAGCTGGAGAATGGTTGTGACTGAAAAAGTTATTTATGCTCCTCTTTTTTTTTTTTAATTTTTTTATTTTTTTTATTAAAGCTGCTGGTGGAGGAAGGAGGAGGATCAAGCATGAGTGGATGGAACAGTCACTCTTGGCAGTATTGTAGATTTATGCTAGACCAGATCTTGTATCTACAGTTTATGATTATGAATTATCTCAGGCCATGTTTAATGAGTTCCTTTTTTTTTTTTTTTTCCCCATAGGGAAAGCATGCTCTATGTTATTGGCATTTGTATTTGCAATTCCTTGAGCCACTACCTTTAATTTCATGTGAGAACTGTGTTGAAAGTCATCAAGTCAGTATAATCTTTATTTCAGAAGTTTCTCAGAGGTTTTAATTTAGGTTCTGTGTCTGAGATCATAAAATCATAGAGTGGCCTGGGTTGAAAAGGACCACAATGATCATCCAGTTTCAACCCCCTGCTGTGTGCTGGGTCGCCAACCACCAGGCTGCCCAGAGCCACATCCAGCCTGGCCTTGAATGCCTGCAGGGATGGGGCATCCACAGCCTCCTTGGGCAACCTGTTCCAGTGCCTCACCACCCCCAAGCAAAAAACTTCCTCCTCCTGTTTAAGATTTCAACAGTGCCTGCAGAAAAGGGCTTTGCATGGCAAGAGGCATCTGTCACTAGGAGATGTTTGTTTTTTACTGCCTCAGGACTGCTGGAATGCTTGAATTCCTCCAAGTTTCTGAGCCCATAAATTTTCCTAAACCACTATGGTAAATTAACTTTGTGCGGACTGAATTCTGTCCTCAACGTTTGTTTAATCTTATTAAACTCATTAAACCACCTGTGTATTTTCAACTTTTTTTAATAACTCTTGGTGATAGTCCTTTCCCTTTAAAATTTTGTTTTAGCATTAATTTTGTGGGAGCTACCCATTTCTTTCCTCTCCGTGCACGGATTTCTCTCATCTCGTTGTACTGAATGAGCTCCTCATTGGCTGTGGCAAGCTGATCTTCGACCTGGAGAAGCAAACAAATCTACTTCTAAAAATACGGTCTTTGGGATTCGTCCCAGTTATAAAATGCCTCCTTCCAGCAGGGCATTATCTGACCATGTCACAGTGCCAATTCTTGCAAATGTTGCTCAATGCATGAAGGGCCTACCGTCTAATGTTTAAACAAATGTAATATCATTATAAATAATTTTTTTTCTCTAGGGTGAATTGTTTCTTGCATGTAGTTAAAGCTTCCAAAGGAGAAAAGCAATACAGCATTAACTTTTTTTGGTCTGCCTTCATGTGTCCCTTAAGTACGTATTACAGTACAAGATCCAAATCTTCAAAAGTAACTTTATCTGGTTATCAAAAGGTATTTAGACATGGCTAAATGTCATTTTGCCTTGCCCGTGACATGCCATAGGACGCCGTGGGTATGAATCTTTGTTGTTTAGTGCTGACATAACTGCATGTCTGGCAACTTCTGTTAGAAATCTGTGTATCTTAACAGCGTCCAAAATCTTTCTCAGTTCAATTGGTTTGTTTTTTCCCTGTTGTAATTAAGGAAGACAGTAGCTATGTTTTCTTCTGGAGTTGAGCCTCTTTTTGCTGCAAACTTGGAGTTCGCAGCTGAGTGAATAATTGTGCAGACTGATGCCTCAATCTTTCCTGTATTGATGGGTTAGAACAGGAGGGCAGTGTGTGGCTATAAGCTGTTTAGATGCGTTTTCTGCACTGGGCATGTGTCCATAAATCAGCTGATGTCACTGTGTTGCTAAATGACATGTTGTGATAGAAATGAACTATCGGGAGAGGGAGTTTGAATTTTGTTCCATGCCGTACAAAATCCTGATGTATCTTCTGTGGAGCCAGTAGGCAGCTACCTGCTCTTACGTGTTTGGTGGAGTCACCTAGTCTAGCTCCTTGCCGTGTCCCTCATGGTGCAGGACTGCTTGGGTATCACTGGTAGTGCATTGATTTTGCTCTGCCCAATGTGGAAAGAGTGAGTTAATTTGTCTGTTAATGCTCAACCTCCAACTTAACCTCTTTCCCTTCTGAGCTTTTATGCCAGCGTTGTTTTCCTCCAACACAGCGGATGTAGATGGCATGAGCCTTTTGATGACTCTATCCTTTTCATATAAGTTTTATGAGCTGGTGAGATTGTTAGTTGTGCTTGCCCTGTCCAGCAGGTGCTGTCATTCCCTTCCCATGAGGAATGATGTAACTATGTATTTTAACATATATGTTTTTGTTTTTAAACTCATCTGGGAGGTGAATTGAGGGATAGCCTTACTGTGCAGGAAAGATGAAGAGAGGTCCTTCATGAGGATTATGATTAAGAAATTGTTTCATGTTAGGCAACACATTATTCTGAATTTGTTAATTACTTAAATGCTGTACAGTCTCACACTGTATGAAATATTTAAGATATTATCTTGTTGGCTGAAGTATTGAACATGTGATTCTTGTGTGTTGTTCTAGACTTGTGGCTCATGAAAAATACGTGTTCAAATTTGGTGAGAGTTAGATGGTCATCTTAGAATCATAGAATGGCCTGGGTTGAAAAGGACAACGATGATCATCATTTAGTTTCAACCCCCCATCATGTCCAGGGTGGATCTTCTATGCACCAGCAAAACTTATGTAGGTTAGCAGCCCACTCTCTCTCTGTTCCAGTATGGCACACCTAGCAAGGCAGAGATTTTGACCTGCTGTCTTACTGCTTATCCTTTTTAAACCTCGTTGAAAAATTCTTGTCTCCTCCTATCTAGAGGTGAATGAGGCTTGGAGATGTATTTTAATAAGTCCTGTAGAAGAGAGTAGAATTTAAAAATTAAAAAAAAATATATAAATATAAATTCTACTTAGAAGAGAAGAACCTTAATCTCTGCTGAAAATTTTTGTTAGTTGCATGAGAATGTTATTGATCTGTGTGTTGGATGGCTCTTACCGGAGATGCAACTGCCATGTTTTGTTGTACTTAAATGACTTTTGGCTTTTCATTTTTAAGGAACATTCTGGTGGACAAGCCCAATGATCAGTCCTCGAGGTGGTCTTCTGAAAGCAATTATCCTCCCCAGGTAAGCATCTGAAATTCTGCAGGTATACAGCTGTGTTGTACTGCATAACATACAATTACATGTTTATTTTAAGCATAGGCTGCTACTGTTTATAATGACGGGCTTTATAAATTACCTACTCAGTTCATTAAAATGTAAATACCTCATGTACCATTGACATGCATTTCCAGCAATGTATTCGTGATCTTTCAAGGAATGTTTTCTGTAGGGGAAGAGTTCTGCATTTCAGCCTTGAAAATCACGGTGGTACTGGAAATAATGTAACCTTATGGTTAGATTAAGCTGCTAATGAGGCATGCGGGTCCCCCTTTGTCAGCGCTATTGGAAACTGCTGTGGACTGCTGGCCTTGAATCCTAGATCTAAGGAGCTTGTGTTTGTTTCCCTTAATAGCACATTAGAAATGTGGAATCCTTATAGATGTGAAAGTCACCTCGTCTGCCGATTAACCGCCTTATTAAAAAGAATTTGTATTGATTCTTAGCTTCTTGTTTGCCTTTTTATTATTAAGTTGCGTGATTAAATGGAAAAGTATACTAATGTGTTAACTTATGATTTTTCCTTCAATAATAGCATCGCAGATCTAGCATAGAGTGGCTACAGTGGTACTATTTGCTCAGCTCCTCCTGTATCTGTTATACTGGGTTTTTGAAGTCCCAAGTTCAAGCAGTGATGTGCAGCAGAGTATCTCTCATGCAAAGTTATTCTACTTACCTGTACATACAATAAGTACATGGAATTCGGATACTCCTTGTGAGTTAAGTCTCTGGATTTTTCCTGTAGGTAAATCTTGCTGCTATGCTGTGAAGGTATATTGAAAATGTGTGCAACTGGCAGCTCCGTATCACAGTGGGGTCATGTCATCCAACTGAAAGGCTTTCATCCTAATTTTACTGATAGTATTATATACTGTTGTCTGTGAAAGTGTTTTCTGATAAGGAAGGAAGAGCTATGTTATCAATGCTGTTAGTGTTGTAAACTTGCTTCTGATGACTGATCTGCATCTACTGCTTGTTTCATTTTTTTTTTTTTTAATGTATCTTTTTTGTTAAACAGCATGGGAATTCCATCCATTGCTTGAAGCAGTTCTAATCTGTCTATTACATATTGATTGGAGGGTAATGGGTTTTGAGCATGTATTGCATCTCCAACTGTGCTATCCTTCACCTTGTTTTGTTCAGAAAGCATGTGGTTTTTTTTTCTTTTTTTCTTTGAGCTCTCATGCATTCAGAAGGCAAGGTTGGTTGTGGTGTAGCTTTAGACTGGGTTTTTCATGTAAGGTGTTCATAATTCTGCCGTCTTGTTTTTGGGGTGATCCTGAATATTTTGTTCTGTTTTCAAACTGATTCTGAACTGGGAATTTGTTTCTTGTGGCTGGATGCTTTACAATATTCCCATTTGATGGTTAAAGCCAAGGAGCAGCAATACAAGTTCACAGAATCATTTGTGGTGAAAAAGACCTTTAAAGGTCATCTGATGTAACTTCCCTGTGATGAACAGGGACACCTACAGGTAGATCAGGTTGCTCAGAGCCTAGTCTAGCCTGACCTTAAATGTGTTGAGGAATGGGATATCAGCGACCTCTCTGGGCAACCTGTTCCAAAGCTTCACTACTCTTGTCATAAAATGTTCTTTCCTTGATTTGCATCTAAATCTCCACTCTTTTAGTTTCAAACCATTTCCTATCACAACATCCTGCTAAAGAGTCTGTCTCCTTCCTTCTCCTGGCCCTGTTTAGATACTGAAAGCTGTTCTCAGGTCTCCTTGGAACCTTCTCTGAGATCTGCAGCTCTTTCAGCCTGTTCTCATAGTGGAGGTGTTCCATCCCTTGGATCATTCTGGTGGCCCTCCTCTGGACACACTCCAGCAGATCTGTGTCTCTCCTGTGGTGAGGACTCCACATCTGGATGCAGTACTGTAGATGAGGTCTCTGCAGGGCAGAGTAGAGGGGCAGGATCACCTCCCTCGCCCTGCTGGCCACGCTGGTTTTGATGCAGCCCAAGAATACAGTTGACTTTCTGAGCTGTGAGGGCACATTGCTGGCTGATGTCCAGCTTTTCATCCACCAGCACCCCCCAAGTCCTTGGCTGTGCTCAAGCCTTTCATTCCCCCAGCTCGTGTTAATAGTCAGGGTTGCAGTGACTGAAGTTACATCAAGAATGTGGAATAAGCAGAGAATAATCAGACTCACTTCATCAAGTTCATGTGGTTTTTATTTGAGAGATTTTTCCATCAGTTTTACGTGTATTGAGCACAGAATGAATGAAGATGTTATTGTACATCTGCATCCAGCCCTGGAGAACTGGGCGTTGCCCTGCATGCTAAGCAAGTAATTTAAACCAAACATTTGACTGGAGAATTAAATATGTGTGTAGGAGGTATGCAGATAATAGCAACTGAGATTACTAAAACAGTGTCTCAGTTTTATTCTGTTTCCTTTGAAGACAAAAATGCAAAAAAAAAAAAAAAACCCAAAAAACAAAACACCTGTCTGCCCGAGTGGAAAAGACAGTCCCATGGGATTCCTCTTGCTTGAATCTCTGCATGCAACAGCAAGAAAACAAAATGCTGTGCAGTTGTTTGTTTGTTCAGTGAGACCACTCCTGAGCACTGTGTAAGAGGGATGTCTTTGCAGTGTCTCCAATCTGTATTTTAGCTAACTCTCGTGCTTCTTATCTAAGAGTTCAATGACTTGTTTAAAGCATATTTGCTGGTGTTAACATACCTGTTGTAATAACAACTGCGAAGGAGGATTGGGGAATTAATATTTGCAAAAGAGGCCTCTGCATGAAGGGTGTAGCTTCTACTATTTCACGTGAAGGAACTGTTCCAAGTTAAGGTCTCATACCCTATCAAAGAACTTCAGATTGGGTTATGTTCTGCTCAAAATAGATACTTCTCACACCTCCAACAGTGAAAGATTGCCACATTTTGATGCAGGTGAAAGTTATAGACAGGATGTGTTTACTCATTCTCATAAACTGATGGAGCTCTAAAGGTAGAATCTTAGCTTGGAGAACTTCAGTTGAAATAGTAGTTAACCAATTAATAAGCATGGAGGCTGAGGGAAACTGGTTGCTTTCTGACTATTTCATATTCCAGAAATAAAATGTATGTGTCCACTTGATTTTTAATCTCCAAAATAAATGTTGTGCATCCTATGGCGAATGAAGTTATAAAGCATTTTATGGTTTTTGTCTTGGCATTTCTTCATTTACAAATTGGTTGCTTGTGCAGTGACACTGTTGTTAAAATATATGGGTGGCCATAATGGTCTGGGACAGGAAATGCTGTAAAGCTTGGTAAAATACAGCTTTCCTCGTTTCAAACTTTATTAGCTGAAACAAGGGCTAAGACACAACGCGTGGACTAGTGCAGTTCAGGCTCACTGACACATGCTGGGGGGTATTTTAATAAGCTGCAACCCTAATTGCTGATTTGTCTCATCAGTGAGTCTCACCTTTGTGTAAGAGTTTACTAATTTGCCAGTGCTGAAAATGTGAGTGAGTCCCTAAGCACTGAGTTATTCATTTCCCAGCTGAGTGAAAAAAAAAGCTCTACAGACACCTTTCTGTCAGAGCATTCCTCTTGCTAGGGTAAACATGAGTCAAAAGAACACATGTGAACTTCGGGGTTCATACAGTGCCTCAGAGCAGATCTCTACAGTGAGCGTGGTGAAGTGTGCACGAGAAGTTTATCAAGAAGGAAAGAAAATGAAAGTGGAAGTATAAATATTTGAAATGCTGTTCTCTGGGTGTATATAATAGAGTCTAATTGTATGGGTACGCTAGAGTTAAATCATTCTAGCAGCCATGAAAGCCAGGAATTATGAATGAATGCCAGTGAAAGGAAATACATATGACAGCTGTTTTTCTGTTTATTAAACTAGATATCTTTCTTGGGTCTTGAAATAGAATGACCCAGAAATTACATATTCAATAATAAACCTGTTATGTAGTAACCTATTCAGGCAGAAGAGGGCTGATAGTTCTATTTTTGAACTAGTTCTAGGCTTACATAGGAAGTGTGAAGCAGAAAGGCTGGTAGTGCTGAAGGCTGTGGCTCTGTTCTAAATGTGCATCCTGATGGTTCCAGTGATGGTCTGGCTCAGGAGGCTGCATGCAGAACACTGAATTCCCCTCATGGCCTGATTAATAATGTGCAGAACAAAGGGACAGACTTAATTACAAAAACAATGGGTAAGTTTGTGTTATGGCCAGTGATCCTGTCAGGTATTTTCATTATTTCCTGCTTTTATTTTCAAATACAAAATAAGTTTCATTACTCCCTAATAACAAGTGTGTGTAGTGCTGTATTGTAGTGGTTGACAAGCAGAAATGGTTCAAGAAAAAAATAAGTCAACATAATACGATCTGAGTCTGTGAACAGGCATCTTCTGTAGTGCGGTTTGGAATCAGTTTCATTTGCTTTAATGCAGAGGTGCAGAATCTGAGCTGTTGGAGAGCACATGTAGAATGTTAGTGGCTTTCTCCAAACAATTAGTTTCATTTTTGCATCTGAGAAGAGCGGTTTTCCACTCTTGAGTTGCATCCTACTGTAGATCATATCAGCAACTAATTTAAAACACATTTGTAGAGTTTGTACTCAGTCGTGTGATGCAGGAGCGTGCATGTGGTTGTCATCAAATGGTGGCCTGGACCAGAGCTTCAAAAAAGTTTTGAACTGATTGCAGATCCCAGTGTGACAGGGTTGGATTTGTATTCTTGGGTGCACATAACTGGCTGTTGAGGTGCCATGCTCTGCTCTTTGTGCATCTTCACTTACTGACACACTTACTCACGGAGCACAAGTTTTGCTCTTCTAATGCAATCTAGCATCTTGTTTGTAAGTGTGGTAGTTTGAAGCTTTCTGTGCAGCTACTCCATGTGGTGTCACTATGCCATGCTTTTAATGAACAAATATTTAAGCTTGTAATTTGGATTGTTGGAATACTTCTGAATACTCCAGTGTTAAGTGCACTGATTCTGCTTATGGCAGTATGTCTGAAAAGTGTTATGTAACTATATTCGTATATATATGTGTGTGTGTGTGTGCATGTGTCTGCCTGAAACCTCATAGACTTGTTCTCTACAGATGTCTTCAGTTATTTTCATAACGTAATAGAAATGTAAGATCAAATCTGTCCTTGAAAGCTATAGAGGATAGTGTGTGACACTGAAATCCTGGTAACAGCCCAAGAACATCCCTGCTGCCACCTGTTTGCAGTTCTTGAGGAGATGTGTGTGTGTGTGTGTGTAGATGTGTGTATATATATACACATACCTGTTTGAGTGTGAGATCTGTAGCTTGTACTCACAGTGGCCTCTGTGTGTACATATCTTTGTGTACATACAAAATCTGCCTGTATTAAAAGCTGCATCTGTATTTTTGTGTTTTGTGTGTGTTTACACACTTGTATATTTTTATACAGGGGTGCTCTGAAAGTAATGCCTCCTATTTTATTAGGCTTGTGTGGCACGTAGGCTCTTGTTTGTTGCTGACAAAAATGCTTAGTGAATGGCGATGACTGCTGAAAAATAGTGTTTTGTAGCTGAGAATTTGCTCAATTGAATAGTGTTATTTTGCCCTTTTGTGTCTCTTGTATTTTCCATGCGAACGAGTAAGAAGCATTACTTTCAGAGCAACCTGTGTATATTAAGAACTACAAAAAGCATTGCTAGGTTCAGGTATTGGGCACAGGTGTTGAGGAACACTTGGCTTCTGGTTCCCTACCAGTCTTCAGCTTTTGTGTTGGTGTCCTTTAATCTGTGTGTGACTCAGCAGGTGCTGGGATGTGTGGGAGCAGGAAGGAGGGCTGTCTGTAGCCTTCAGAAATAACTGCTGTCCGTGTGGAGCAATTGCTGTTGCCTTACTTTGCTTTAGACATCTTTTGGAAAGGATTCGTCTGCATTCCTGGATTACTTTGTATTTTAGAGCACGAATCTAATAATGCAGGATGAAGTTTATGTCAAGCTTTTGCATATCTTGCAGAGCACCTGGGAAGATATTCCTTCGTGCTCCAAGCAGGAGGTTTGTGATTCCAGCAAGATTTAACAAATGCAGTTGCTGATGCTAGCAGTGCTGGTGTCACTTGTTCAGCTATGGGAGAAATCTGCAGAGAGGATCTGATGGTGGAGGAGCTCTTATTGTGTACTGTCTGTTCTGCATGGGAACTCTGGCAACTGGCTGTGCTGTGTATCAATACTGCCATGCTACAGGACTGTGCCCTTACTCATCCCTTCCTTCTTTCTGTCTTAAAAAATTTTGTTTTCTGTATAAAACTGCTTTTTGCCCCAAAGTTTGGAAATTACTTGGAGACAGAAGCTTAGCTTTCTGCTAGTTAGCTGAAATTATGTTCTGACATCCAGATGAGTGGCACAAAACTAAGCAGTTTTCATTTAAATACTTAATGGGGAAAAAATATGTTTGGAAAAGCACCAAAGCATTCTTCTGTCGCATCCGAGCACTGCTGATATAGACCTATTTTCTTCGTTGCTGGAAACATCCTTGGCCGTAATTCCTCTCTATCCTTAAAAGGTACCCATCTGCATTATTCAAGATAACTGCTGCTTGTGGAGTATTTTCCTAAGCTTAAGCTCTTTGTGAGTCATAGGATCATTAAGCTGGAAAGGACCACTAAGATCATCTAGTCCAGCCATCTCCAGGAGCTCGCCGTGCCTGCAGCTCACACTTCCTAGTTGGCCAAGCCAGCTCTCCTGTCTCCTTTGTAGTAAGAACCAATACTTGAGATGACCTGTATATCCTGATGCTCTCCAGAACAGCATCACTGCTGCTCTTCTGTTCAGAACTAATTGCTTTATAGAGCCGTGGCAGGACAGAGATGAGATTCCCTAAAGAGATGGGAAAACCTTGTTCTGTTTCTCGCTTGAGACGTGTCCTTCTAGGGTAAGATTGTCCCTCAAGATGGAGCTGCTTAGCCCAGGCAGGGCAGTCTTTCCAGCACTTTGTGGAAAGTTGCTGCTTTCTGCTGATAGGCAGTCGGAGCAGTCATGTGCATGCACACACCGTGTAGATAACTGTTGTTGAAAGACTTGAAATACGGCCTCGTGTGTGCTTTGGCAGTGCTGCTTTCTGGAAAAAGGCCACCGGCAGTGCCTGCAGGGGAGGTGTTCCACACCACCTTAGTTGTCTGCTTGAGAAGCATAGCCTTGATCATAAGGTTTTGTAACCAAATCCAGGGCAATGAGTAATTTTGATTCTGCTCTTAGTTTTAGTTTGTCTGCTGTGCTGCTTATTTCTGAGAAGTCAGACAAGAAAATTAAGCATTGTTTTCAGGTATGAATCTCAATGTATTCTGTGAAGCAGGATGTCTCCGGAGTCCCTCCACTGTGACCTACTTTGTAGTGGAAGGTTAAATAAGCTTGGGGTGCTCAATGGTTCCAGATGAATGACGCAAAAATTCTGTGTACGCTTTTCAAATGGAAGAAATCTTTTGCTCCAGCAGTGCTGGGAAGCTGATAGCTGTGGTCTGAACGTAAATAATCTGCTGGCTTGATCCCTACACTGCTGGGGGATGTCTGTGTTAGGAGGAGCAAATGTTTACGTAGGAGAACACTTTCATCACTTCATGTGCAAGGCCCCTGTATTGTCAGTTAAGTGGTGAGGTTTTATTTGGGATGCCTAATAAGCAGTTGGCTCCTACATTAGCCACAAAATCAAGCTTAGTCTGTATTCAGTGGTTAAATAGTGTCAGCCTAGAGAGGAAAAGTATTTGATGTTCTCTTAGCATGTGGAACATACTGTATTTATCTAATTGTGCATTCAGTTTAGGTTTCATTTCAGGCTCTAGTGGGCGTCTGAGTCATCATTCTTGTTAGATCCGTCTTATTTGCTAGATTTTGGGAAGTCTTGCATCTAACTTGAAGGAATGTCTGTAAGCCTTGAATAGCAATGCTAGGAATAGGCACTTAAACTCAGTTCTTTTTCCTGGATGGACTTTTTAAAAAGTAATATTCCTAAAAAGCCTTTGTTTTTTAGGAACTGGAAATAAGCAGAAATAATGGGGGGGGCTCACCTTAATTTTTTGTTTTGTTAACAGAATATTTGAAGGCAGCCTTTGCTTTAATATTGAAATGCACTGTTATCTCTTCCACAGTATTTGATTCTGAAACTTGAAAGACCTGCCATAGTTCAGAGTATCACATTTGGCAAATATGAAAAAACACATGTCTGCAATTTAAAGAAGTTTAAAGTCTTCGGTGGGATGAATGAGGAAAACATGACAGATCTCTTATCCAGGTAAGATGTGATTTCATCAGCTATGACAATCATAAAGGCTGGACCAAAATGCTCTTCCCCTTCACTGCCCAACAGATAGGTGGCAAACAGTGTAAAAGAGCTTTTGTTGTGATCCTGAAGTTAGCTGCCCTTGTTTATGGTCAGGTCAGAGAGCAACGAGCCCAACTCTTGCTCCAGAAAACCTTTCTTATCTTGCTCTAACCACAGAATTTGTGGAGAATGTGCTCCTGGAGGCTTTAAAGACCTGAGAGCAAGAGGCAACATTGGATTTGTGATTTCTTTCTTCCTTGTGCCTGAGGCACGATATAAATGATTCCCCAGGTGTGGGAAACTTAAAGAAGCTTTTAAAAGCACAAGTAGCCTACCTATGTCAAGAGCCTCACTGCAGCTATAAGGATCTAAACCAGTCAGCTGCTCTATCTAGCTTCAAATAAATAAATCAGATAAGCAAATAGAAAACCTTTTTTTTTCTTTAGTTTGATTTCTAGTTATGCTGGTAAGGACTAATGAAAGAGCCTTTGGGCTGTTCAGGCCTTATTGTGAGCTTCTGGGAAATTGCTAATGTAAATTTGCAAGGGCCTTTTAAGGTCTCTTCTTTCAGAAAGGGGAATGATTTAAATATCTAGGAGCACAAGATGAGTAGCAAGAACTAATCTATTTTTGGAGGCCTACAGAAGGAAACTCCACCTCCAGGGAATGTGTTGGTGTACGTCATCTTTAGTCAAGTAAATTAGCCATGGAGAAACATGGGACATTCTTTGCAGGTGTCCTTCTAGCCACATTTCTCCCTGTCCCTCCCCTCTCTTAAGGTAGATCAGTCTTGCAATTTAGCTTTATTGCTGCTGGAATTTTCTAGAGTAGAGATTTTTAGTAGTGTAGTAGTTACTGATATCTAGTGTTGTTTCACTTGTACCAAAGTTTAATTAAAATCTGTATTTTGGGACCTGTAGCTGCATCTTCAGTACAAATGAACCTATGATTTTTGATAAGTTATATTAAATAGTTTTTATAAAGTGTTGCTCATAAATGGATCACAAAACACTTCAGCAGTGTGATAATTCTGGGAGTTGGGTTGTCTCCATCTTGAACAGAAAAGTGCAATTCAAATTGCTTGCTGAAGTCACAGGGTCACTAGTGCACGCAAGCAGCATTGATCTGCTGTCAGTTCCACCCCCAAAACCACTAACCAGTGCTGCCTCCCAGGGAGATAAGATGGTGGATAGCAGTCCAGGCATTGGTCCAGCATGCATACTTATGATTTATAGTAATATGAAACAAGCATCGCATTTCAGGCATGACCTAGATTGCATTTGTTAGCTAGTTCTAAAATACAAGGTAAGATTTAGTAACCTTATTTATTTTTTCCCACAGTGGCTTAAAGAATGATTATAACAAAGAAACATTCACCTTGAAGCATAAAATTGATGAGCAGATGTTCCCCTGTCGATTCATTAAGATAGGTAAATGCATTTTTTCGGCATTCTGAGTAGAAAATAATCTCTTAGTCTTGTGCCAGTCTTGGCACTTGTGACTCCATTGTACTAGGAAAAGCATCCAAAGTAGTTGTTCCATTTCATGATCTTTTAGGCTGGTTTGGAACACAGTGAAGTCCTGTTACTAAGAAATAATAGCTACATAACATAAATCCTAGGGACTGAAAGCAAAATGCTGTAATTTTCAGAAATGCAGTTGTTGAGCCAACTAATTGCTGGAGAAGCTGCTTACTGTCCTACTATAAATTGCTATGTAGAGCTTAAAAAGACAATCATTAAGCTAAATACAAGTAAAAGTTCCTGTATTGACAGCTGTAGAACTTGGAAAAGTTTCTTTTTTTTTTTTTCTCCAAACTAATTCAACATAAAGCAACAGCAGAAGCCTTTGATTTGTTTTTGTCATCTTGCTACTCTAATCTTGAAGTCTCACTTCTGCCTAAAGATGCTGTCCAGGAGCAAGGAGGAGTTATACTATGTGATTTTTAGGATAGTTTCTCTGGAGAAGCTTGCTAAAGGGGAGTGTATGTGTGCAAATGATGTCTCGTTACTGTGACTTTTGATGGGGGCAGGGCTGTTTTTTTTTTTTTTTTTTTTCTTTCTTGCTTCATACATGAGAGTGTCTTAGAGTTGCCATTATTTATACTGGTTGGATATAATGCATTAATTTAGAGCCTTTCACCTTTACATAGGTAAGCAGGTTTATCTTCCCCTTCCTACCTGCCAAGACAGTAAAAGCATTACTGCTTTTATGCTGTTGAAGGTGAAAGACCGAGGAGGTAGCTGCTGAAAAATGGAATGAGATCCTTATTGACTAACTTAGGAGCTCAAGAGTGTTTTCAAGTGTTACGCAGTTCCTTTGCCAGGACTTTGGTGATAGCTGCTCCCTTGGTGCCCTTTGCTGGTGCCTTCACAGCTTTCTGAATCACTTCTCACATTGATCTGAGAAAGTGAAAGCATCAGTTTAGAAACCGAGTGATCATTTGTATGCTGTAAATCAGAGTGTTTCCCATTTTTAGAAAAGTGGAGAAATTGGTTGGTTGGTTTTGTTTTGTTTTGGGTTTTTTTGGCTACTTCTTTTGGAAGCATCTGGCATCCACTTGGCTTTAGGAAACCTGAAGTGGAGTAAGGAAATAGTTTAAGGCTGACAATGTCACGAAAGTTAAATTGATTTTTAACACTTACTGAAGCTTTTTGGACAGTGTTATAAATGCATATATATATATATATTTAATGGCTTACAAACAGCAAATAGTTACCAGAGATCTAAAAGGGTGAATAGAACAAATCCTAGCTACTGCTCTGGATGTTTAAATTGTATTCCTGCAGAATATATTCTACTTGAATGTTAAGAAGCATAGCACTGTACTGGAATTTGTTACGAAAGTGAAGTGCTGATGAATTCTACTACCAAGACTCTGCTCTGACTGACATGAGTTATGTTAGGGGTGGCTTGTTTTGTTGAAATGGCTTCCTTGCATAGCAATAAGTATCCTGCATTGCAAAAAGGCATGTTTCATTGTCACTTGCTCTCCAGTTATTGTTTGAGATTAATTTTCCTTTTTAGCTATATGAATATCCTTTCATTTCTTGAAGCATCTTCTGTGAAGAAATTCCTGTGCTAGCTCAAAAATTGAAATGATCTCTGGACTAACACCTATTAATTTCTAGTTGCTGCTAGCGTCATTTTCTTTATAAAGTTGACTGTTTTTTCTACTGTGAAACAACTGTAAAATGATGTTACGAAATTCTGTTATTTTTCAGGTTCACAGTGTGAATATGTTTTCAGTTTGTTAGAGTTTCCAAGCTGCTAGCCAAAGTAACTCAAAATTCGAAATACCGTGCTGTGTTCCTTGTCACGCTGCCAGTAAACACAAGGCCAAAATCTGCCCTTTTGGACTTGTAGAGAAGGACACTTCAGAAGTTTTTGTTATCAGTGAAGCTTGCATGTTTGGAGAAGGCGTTATTTAATTCGGCAGTCACTTGCATAAGGCATTTGCTTTATAATTCTGAAGATAGCCAGGTCTGTACACAGCTACCAACAGCACGACAGTGAGGGTCATTTATTTTTTTAGGGGGAAAGAGGAGAAATATGGCATGAGTGTATCTGTGAGATGCTGGAGAAGAACTTCCTAAAACTTCCGTTGCCCGTATTTCAGACTGGTAGGAAGCAGAAGAAATGAATTCCTTCTCAATTTGTGTCAAGAAGAGGCATGTGCTTCTTTCAGTTTAATTAGTTCGACTTCAGTTCCTTAACACTGAAATGCCCAGCTGTGGGCTTCTGACCTACTTGACAAGTGATTTCTCTGTTTCATGTAGCACCTCGTTAAAGAGCTTAGGAAAGGGAAGGAAGATATTTATCTGGAAAAAATAGTGAGGAAGAAGCTTCTTAATATATGTGAACTTTCTGACTCTTTGTTTATTTTCCTTTTTTTGTGGTTTCTCCAGACAGATTTTTTTGCCCTTGAAAGCAGAAGGTGTTGTAAAGAATGATTGCTGTGAAAGAGTTGGAAGACGTGCAGGATGTAATTCTTATGCCAGTTTGTTACTAGCATGGGATTTACTGAACTGAGGTTTTTGTGCATTAGAAATGAGCAGTGCTTTCTTGACGGATGTTTCCTACATGAATTCTATAGACTACATCTGTACCTGCGCGTTTTAAACATACGTTGTTTGTGTGACTGCTGCGTGTGGATGAGGCACAGAAATCAGATTGGGACATGTCATCTAAATGATTGTACTGCTTAGCATCTAATGTTTTCTGTAGTGTATAGGATGGCAATCTTTGTCAAGGCGTAACTTGCAATTATTGATAAATATCCCCTAAAATCGTTCTTGTGCAGATAAATACCTGCTGAAGTGACCTAAATACATACCTTCTGCTTCTGTTAAAGAGGTATTGATTTTTATTTTATTACTATTTTTTCCTCTCTGCGGGGCTCCTCTCGCTGTGTGGTGATGGTTCAGCTGGTCTGAACAGTTGTTTGCATTTCAGGGTGGATTGCTGTAGTACACGCAGCCAAAAGAACCGAGCTGAGATAGCTCGATGGTAAAAATTGAAGAAATATTCTAATGTTAGGCTTCAGGTTCATCAGCTTTGGTGGAAACATTTTTCTATTTCAAAGCAGTATGTGTTTGTTTGTATAGGAGGAGGAAAAAAGCAATATGGAAAAGAGAAGGCAGAATAAGTTGTGGTTCCTGCAAATACGTTGTGGGATAGGATCAGTAAGGCTGAGAAAGACCGCTGAGGTTATGTAGTCCAACCACTGACTCATCACCACAGTGCCCAGTAACCCACAAGGTGACCTCTTTGCCAGAAGTAGATTAGTCTGAAGTTCTGCTTTGTGTTGTTTCCTAATACTGTGGAGTAACTTAAACGATCAGACTTGGTTTTCTATGCCCATTTTATGCTAGGGAAGCATTCGTTCTGTGTTCCTTGTGCATTTTCACTTATGTGTCTTACTTAAAGTTTGAATACAGCGTGGAAGTCTTGTTGTTCGAATCAGTTTTTGTGGGGATCAGAACAGTGAGCAGGACTGCTGAAAGCTCTGAGTTAACTGAAGAGGGGTGTCAGTAAGCTGATTGTTTTGCATTTCTTTTGAGTGATAGCTACATAGCATCCTTATGTACATTGCTGTTCTTATTTAGGACTGTAGTTGGCTACTGAGGTGGGAGGGTGAATTGTTGATTGTACCGGAAGAAGCTGATTTAAGTTCTGAGAGCTGCTAAAAAGAAATATAGAGGTGGACTCCTGGTTTTTCATATTTTTTATTTTTCCTGGAAGGAGGTGGCAAAGCTGTAATATTTAAGTTTGGTTTTTCACCTCGTTAACTCAACCTTAAGAAACCGGCCTCAAGCTCACCATCGGGAGATTCATGGTCTCAATCCATTTGAGGTGGTCTGTGGCTTGGTTCAGTGTTTCAGCTGAAGAAACCGGTGAACAGATTTTGATTCTTTATAGCTGGATGAATACCAAATTTAGCTTCAGTTTGGCCTGTGTGTTCAGTTCAGAGGACAAATAAGAGGTTTTACCCTATGGTAATCTGTCAGTCTATCATCTTAATATGAGGAATGCCTGGATTGTTCACTATCTAGCATTTGGAAGTTTGTTGCCCTCCCAGGCAACATGAGAAAGCAATCACATAGTGACTGTCGATGCCTTCTTGTGTTTCTGTGCAGGGAGTGTAGTATCTTTTCATGTAGAACACACACCAGTTATTTCATCAGTTCTCATAGTCTCTCTGGTAACATCTTTGAGCTTACTGATATGTTTGAATTTAAAAGTAGTAAGGTTTTATGATATTAAGATAAAAACATCTGGCTTAGCTTTTTCTCTACACCAAAGAAGCTTATTGGGCAGAGTTCTCGTTGGGGAATTGCTCTGAGATCCTCTCACTTGTGATGTTGAGCAATCAAGTGGAAATAAACTATTTGGGATGATTTTAAAATCATGAAGAATTATATACTCGGAGTATCTTAGAGTCTTTTCTAAAAATCTGTTCTCCTGATGACTGTTCCCAGAAGCTGTTTTAAGTCCTTAGCAGTAGGTTTGTAGAAACAGCTTTTAAAATTAAGAGTACCATGCATTTGAACGTAGGCTCTGTGCCCAAATATATTGCGGAAAATAATGGATTTAACTTTGAGGTACAATTAAGCAACTAAGAATCTTTAACAGTAGCAACTTTAGAATGGATTTTGGGTTTCGCTTTCTCAGTGAGTATGTCAGCATACCCCTAGTTCAAGCAGTTAGTAATCTCACGGTACTTCCTAGTGGTTTGAAAGACAACTAGCAATTACTCTGTGGGAGGGATAGTTTCTATGGAAGGAAGTAGTGGACTCTGTGCTGTTGCTGGTAATGAATCATTCATCTCTAAATGCTGTCTTTCCTGTTTATCAGTTATGGTCAAATAGAAAGGATGCGGGAAAGGAAACCACTTGATTTCACTGAAAGTTTAAGTGTTCACATAAAAACTTTTTGGGAGTTGGAATTGTTCTGAAGCAAAACCAACTCTTAATCAACAGGCTAAGTTTGATAGGTCAATGCAAGAAGGTAGATGTTACAGCAGAGTGGTAGAGGAGCCTTAAGTGAGACGCTGCAATGTGTTTCACACTTAGTATGCTTGTCCTGATACCCAAATAAAACAGTATTGGATAAAAAAGCTGCATATGTTTAAGCTGTTTTTTGTTTTTTTCAAAAGAAGAAAAATTAGATGCAGCTTTTAAATTGGAAACTGACAGTTTTTCCTCCCTCTGTCCTCCACAACTTACAGACGTTACTAATTTTGTAAAATTCAAAATACGTGAGCTTCTTGTCTTCACTGTTAGGGAGAATAATTGCTGCTGACAAAAGTAGAAATAAATGCACTGTGAGAAGCAAACAGCGTCTCTAGTGTCCATTCAAAGCTTTTTGCCTCCTAGTTGTTCAAAATGATAGCATTTTTGCTCTTTTACTTAAAGCAAGCTTCTGCTTTGTAATGATCTGTGTTAATGTTGTTTAGCACGGGTTGCTTTAAATGACAGCTTTAACATGGTGTGATAATTTTGCCTAAACTTTCTTAAACTAAGACTTCTATAAAGTCATAAATACTGAATTTTATTTAACTTTCAGAAGTGTACTGTTTATGTAGTACTATGTGTAGCCTGTTAGGACTTGTGTAATGTTTGGTATTTATGTGTCCTTTTTCTCCTTTTCCTTTCTTCTCCAGTTCCACTGTTATCCTGGGGACCTAGCTTCAATTTTAGTATCTGGTATGTTGAACTTAATGGCATTGATGATCCAGATGTGGTCCAACCGTGCCTCAACTGGTACAGCAAGGTAGGCCTGCATTTTAGGTGCCTGTTTGCTTGAGGATTTGTCATTTCAGAATCTCGTGAAGCTTCTCTTACTGGAATTATGTGACCTTTTCATTCCTTGAATATCGGCTTTTGAAACAACAAACACACATAGATAAAACTGAAACCACGTGGCTGACTTTGACTTTGAGTCTTTTTATATCTGTAGCTTTTATAAAAGAAAACAGCAAAAACCTGCTAGGTAGCATCACAAGAAAAACTAAAAGGAATGTGGAGTCAAAAGGGGACAATGTGATTAAATTCATGTTTGCATTGGAAACGAAAGAAGTCTTAAAGATTCCGCTTCTGTCTCTGCTTCCCTTTTGATTAGTCTTTCTTTTACCATGCAGTTAAGCTCTTCTGCAGAGCTATATGTGAGTCTGGAGGCATCTGGGTTAACTATGTAGCTTTTGTTACAGGGTATGGGTTTGTTTAAAGAGAATCCTCCTTAGTGTCTTAACTTGCTGCAGATCTTTGCACTTCTCATGTTTCCCTCCTAATATCTTCTGCTGAATATTCTGAAATTGAGGGGAGCTGACACTGCTGGACTATGAGATGATTTATGCCATTTGTCACTTTGGACAGAAAGTTCAAGGGTTTCTAAATGTTATTTGTATAAGCTGTACGTAATTGGGTACAGCAAGTGTTCTGTGGGAGAATGAATTGAAAACCAGAATTTATTTTAGCGCTATTTTTACTGCATGTAAGTTCTCAGTAATACCGTGTGAATTTCGTGAATTGTTCCAGAAGACATTCTTCCCAGTTGAATAAGACTGAGCAGCAGAGCGTCATATCTCTGCTTCCAAAATGAAGTCAAAAAGGAGATAGGCAAAAAGGAGAAGGCTGTTGATGGTAATATTCGGACTCCTTCCCCACTGTATGGTGCTGCCAGTTGAATTAGAGCTGGTAGTACGGCCACGAGGTTTCTTTACTAATTTGTAAATATTTGCAGCAACATCACAGGCTTCTTTCTGGAGGATTTCAGAGCAGTACTAATAGTCACAGGAGAAGCTGTAGCTGCTTTAATTGTGAAGTGTTATTTTGGTCATTAGGCTGCTAATTTCTCATGTTTGGTTAATAGAAGCTGCTGATGGTTTTCTGTGCTTCTTTCTCCTAACTCTGCACATGGTGGTCTCTGACATTTTTCACTAGTTGCAATTATGAGGTTATGATTTTTCTTTCAAATCTTTTTTTTTGGTCAAGAACAGTCTGATGTTGACATCCGTTTTGTTATGTCTTATCCCATGGAATCTGCACTTCTCATGGTCTGCATGTATGTAGTTACAGCTTCTTCAAGGAGTGCCAGCATTGTTCTTCTAAAGCTTAGAGCCCTAAAGCAACAAGACAGAGACTTAGTCATGACTGTTTGGATCAATTGCCAAATTTTTGGTGATCATTGTGTGTCAGTGTTCTCTTCTCCCACGGTCTGCTGTTACCAAAGCCATGTAGGAGGATATAAGCTGACCCTTATGTGGGGAAGGGCAGCAAAGTTATCTGTTTTTTCTATTTGAGGCAGTGCAGGTATTATCTTGCATATTCTTGAAAGTCTGAAGGATTTGGAAATCTAATAATTGTTCTCTATTGCCTGAGACATCAGACAAGAAGGTTCTCCATGAAGTTGCCCATCCTTTTTGTACTGTGTGCTTCAACCAATAAAATCTTCCTTTTCCTAGGGGAATAGGATTAGATGTGACACATAATAACTGGAAGAAAAAAAAAAAAAGTAGGCTTTCTCAGTTGGCTCTTCACTCCTTTTTCCTTATTGGTTAGCTCACCTGACAGCTTCCTGCAGGCCTTACCATGTCAGTTTTACTGAAGAGTAAGCATACTTTGGGATCTAAAAAGTAGCAGTTTATGGATGGCTTTCATTTTTGTTTTTCATAATGAACAATGTAAAATATTTTTAATTGTAACTGTATATTTCACAGCGTTAACATCTTAGTGTCATGCTCTAGTTACGTTTTTAACCAAAGTAATTATTTACAGATTCAGATCAAAGCCATTCTTTGATTTGTGATCTTTTTAAGCTTGCATGAAGCATGCAAAGAGGAGCCTTTTATATACTTTTTAGGCTCATTTTTTTTTGCGTAAAATATTTTTATACTTAGCTTCTGTAGTACTACTGTGGTGTCAATCAAGTACCAACTTCTGTATTAAATCAAGTGGCCAATTGCCAGTAGTCAATCCATGTTTCATAAGCCAGGCTTATTGATCATGAAATGCTCAGTAGCAGTACACAAAGTCTATACTTTTAGTCTAATGGCCAAGTTACAGGAGTTGAAGATGCAGAAGTTTGTTGTTGGAGACATACATCTGTCCTTTTGCTTGCTATCCCTTGGAGCAACAAATAATGTAGGGTGGTGATGAATGCAAGTGAGCATTTGCTTAAAGTCAGTGTCTTAAGTATCTCTTTAAAAAAAAAAAAAATTAGATAAATCCATCTGTGTTCCAAAGCTGTGTTTTAGTTTTAATACTCCTTTGTCAGTGGCCTTGGCCTTTCTCGTGTGGGCTGGGAACTGATTTTCTAAAAATGCATAGTTCTGCTTATTTGCAGCTGTATAATACTGATGGATTAAGAACTAAAAATACAGCACATGGCCGTGCTTCTTTTTAGCTGTGTTTCAGTTGTAGATTCTTGCTATAGAGCTGTTATTTCAGAAGCCCTAATTTGTTCTGAATGTTGGTGTAAGTTTCCAGGCTTTCAGAAAGATTCTGTTAATTTCAATTTCATACAAAGAACTTTGAGCAATAGCAGCAGTTTAAGAATAAAACCTCTTCTTTTATTCTGATCGCTCTTAGAGATGCTTAAGTTGGATTTGTTTTTTACCACACTAAATGATGTGTGTTAAAGATGAAAATCAAGAATTACATATTTTTAATGCGTTAGAGCTTGGGTTTGAGGGATATACATAAAATAAGTCGTTCTGGATGTCTGAGCTACTTATAAACATACAAATCTGTGTCACGCATATTGTTAGCAGCTCTGAATATGCAGTGGATGACTTGGTACGTTAACTGCGTGAGCTGTAGTTCTTAAATAGAATTTACTACTTCCTCATATTTCTGTACCTTTATTTTTGATGCAGTGTGGGTTTCCCTAGCCTTTCTCACTTTCCCACAGTTGAGTGGGACACGGACAGCTTTGGCTAATCTGTAGTATGAAGGCAGGGGTTCCGCTTTAAGACTTGTGGGGAATATTTTGAAGGTAAAATTCTGGCATGCGTGTAAATACTTGCAGTCGTTGATCTGAAATCCTTGCAAACTTGCAGGATTTGTGGTTAGCCGTCCGTTCTGCTTTTCCATTGCAGGAGCGGTGGTCATTACAAGTATTTATATTCTAATGTTTTTTTTCCTTCTGCTTCTAGAAAAGCTGTGACCTACTTACTCTTCTAAATTATTTTGTTACATAAGAGTCATACAATCAAATTATGTAACACTGATAGCGACGGCTTTTTCCTGCCCTGTATGCTGTGTAGGCCTGAAACAGCGGGACCAAGCAGATGGGGGGGAAGTGATGGTCACTTTGGAGATCTGGGACACTGCAGTCTCTTCTCGTGTACCTATTAAATTGCATTCATGATATGAAGCTGTGTAATTTCTATACTGTTGAAAAGTAAATGTCTGCGCAGCTTCTAATGTCTGTGATGGTGTTCCTCATCATCTCATAAGCAAGTTACGTGCAGTGCGTAAGAACCCATCTCCAGACTGATTCATAGGTAGATGCCAACAGTTCTAGTAAAAACAAAATCTGCATGTCTCATAGATTTTCTTGTGTTCCAGTAGTACCGTGAACAGGAAGCCATTCGCCTTTGCTTAAAGCATTTTCGTCAGCACAACTACACTGAAGCTTTTGAGTCGCTGCAGAAGAAAACCAGGATTGCTCTGGAGCATCCTATGTTGACAGACCTGCATGACAAACTAGTGTTGAAGGGAGACTTCGATTCTTGTGAAGAACTGATAGAAAAAGCTGTGAATGGTAAGACTCAGAGGTGGGTGGGGATATTAAAAACGAAACAAAAAAACATTGAAGTGTTAGTGCTTTCAGTATGAATGTATGTAACAGGAGATCTGTCTATTCCATGTGCTGTTTCGCAGTGTGGTGTCCTATCAAGTTCTGGATTTTATATGCATGATGAAAGCCAAAAATTAATTGAAAGTGAAATAACTTATCACAACTACATTTGGAGCCTCTCTTTCGCTTGATGACAAATTGATGAATTTAAAATCAGTAAACATAGGTTCTTCATGCAAGTGGCTGGCAAACTGGAGGTGGACATAACTATCAGAAGTAAACTGGAGTTACGAGCATAGAAAAGCAGCAAGGGAAACAGACACGTAGAACTTGTGTTCTCAGTAATGATCTTTATCATGATTTCTGGTTAGGACTTACCAGTTGGTGGGTGTTTCAGCAGAACTTCAGCTGTATTTGAGAATGCTTTCTTTGTGAAGAAAGTACTCCCTGGAGGATGTCTTAAGAGAAGTCATAATGATTGGAAGCAGAGGCTGTCTTCACTTACCGGTTTCTTTGTAACTACTATTAATTTTTTACTTGGAACCTTTCAACTTAGAAGCACTGTGTGTAAACAGCTTTCATCTCCTAAGATGGAGGAGATTTACTTTCTGTTGATAGAATGGGATACAAGAATTGAGCTTTTGCAGTGAAGTGTGTCTCCAAAGATCTGTGCAGTGGTTTTGGATTGCAATTTGATAAACAGAGGTACTCTTGCCTGTGGGTGTCGTGCTTTTTGACTATGTGCAATTGCTATTCATGGGAAACCTGCACTGGCATAAGAGGTCCTTGTGTCTGTAGAGTTTGAGACTAAGTGGGCCAATGTAATGGGTGTCTGGCGCCAAAGGTTTGTGTTGGTGGTTTTGTTTTTGTTTTGTTTTAAATTCTGGGCAAATCAATCATTTTGAAATATCTCTTAGAATAAATAGCAGCATACATGATTGATCACCTCTTTCTTGGTAAAAGCACTGAAGTTGCAAGTGGTTCTTAGGATGTGATAGAAATGATAGATTTAAAATCAGCATCACAATGCTTTCATGAGGAAGCTGTTCAATAGAGCACAGTTTTAGGGAGTTTACTGCAACAGGCTGTCAAATGGCTTTCTGTGAGTTTTGACAGAAGATTTCTGAACTATATAAGCAGAACAGCTCGACTCTGCTGTGTGCTGAGCTCCCTGAGCAGCTGCAAGCATTGAGCCTGAGAAAAGCCTGTGTTCGTCCTTGTCCTCCTGAGATGTAGAAGTGTTGTTGGCTTGGAAGGGAGTGTAAACAGCTTCCTGCAATGTAGAGGCATTCTTCAACTGGCAGCTTTGTGCTGAATCTAAGACCACGTGAGAGTTGTAGGAGGAAAGAGCAGTGGGGGGGCTGTGTATGGCTCTTGCTCTGGCGTTGCAGTGTTACTCCAAGAAGGGAATGTCAGAGGGAGCTTATCAGCCCACCAAACTGAGGCAGTGGGATGCTGTATGCTGATGATTATGATCATGCCAAGGGATCAGTCTGTTGCCTTGGCTGTGGCTTCATCTCATCAATGCTTAGAGGCTTTCTTCTTTCCATCTCATTGCAGACTGTAGTAGAAGCTACTTCTTGAATGGAATTTCACTAGAGATCTAGAATGTGCTGAATAAGGTCCCTCAAAAACTGACCTTTTTCCCCACAGGCACTAATGAATTGATTGTTTGTGGCTTTGTTTTGCCCTGTTGCATATTAATTCTTCTCACCACATAATGCGTAGCATACTGAATTTATTGCATCCAGCAGTTTTCCCCCAAGACTACAACTGAGGAGGTGCTTCTAGGCCTCCCCAGTATACCGAGAGCAAAATTGCTGTCTGTAGTGCTCAACTTTACCAGGTGTGGAAGTATGGACAAAAGACTTCCCTGGTAGAAAATTCCAAGTCTGGTACTGTACTGACAGATAGACAATTCAATGTGAATAATCCTCTTTCCCTTGTTCCTGTAATCGTGTCCCTTTTTAGAGGCTGGAGAACTTTGCATTTTTTAAGCAACCTAGAAAAATAGTGTGGTTTGTTTTATCGCTCCTTTTTTTTGTTGTTTTGTTCCAGCAAGTACAGAAACAAATATTTATAGCAACACACTATGGGTAGCTTAGCAGGAGAGTCTCCAAGCAGCAGAGTGAAGTTTCCTTACTGTTTCTGAGGGACAGAATAATATGCGTGGGTGTGTTTATATTTCTTCCTTTTAATCTAGTACCTGGCTAGTTGAAGTTAAATGTCAGTGTATGCATCTCCCATTGCTCTGTTGCTTATCCTTAATGATTTTGCTTGCCTTTGAATACGTTAACCTGCCTTCCCCCTTCCCTTCTGCGTTTCTTTTTGCTGTCTTCAGCTTTTGTACCCATTTAAAGCTCCCAGCACCCTTCAGTGTGAAGTGATATCTGTCTCAAGACACTGAGGCTGCATCCCATATTTTCTGTAAGCTGGCAGAACTTGAACTGGGTCAATCCCTGCTCAGGACAGTATGTGCCCTCGCCCCTTGCTTGGTGGCACTTGGTGCTCGTGTTGCCACGCGGTAAGCCAGGTCAGGGAACTGATTCAACTACAGTGGGGGGACTTAAAAGGGCAGGAACTAAAAGCTTGAAACTGCTGCTGAAGGAGCTTGTCCATGGTTAAATCAGTTGACTGTCATAAGGCAAGTAGCTGAGCACACTTGGTATCTCACAGCTGGGTCTCTCCCTTTCTAGCTAGGATGGGAATAGATGTTTTCAGTCTTCACCGCTTTCTCCTACAGTATCAGCTCCCTGTGGTCCTCTGCAGTTGTCTATCCTTGCTTTGTTCTCGATGTCTCTGAAGTGCTTCTGTTTGAAAAAGGCTTGTTTGCACCCAGCGCCTCACTTTCTTGGTAGCTTGGTTGTGCAGTCTCCTAGCTTGCTCCTGAAGGTATGGGTTTTGTAACTGAGCTCTCCACTGCATTTTCTTGTGAAATAGATGCAGATTAACTTCAGTTCTGTGTATGATGAGTTAGTGTAGTTGAAGTGTAGAGTTAATTGAGATACACAGATTCTTAAATTATCCCTGTTACGGAACAGTTTGCTCTTTGAACAGACTGGACATGAATATTTGAACTGCTGACCTCTTGCCGATCTGAGAGTTCGTAGCCTTAAAGGAACCAACAAAGTGCAGTGAGGTTGGCAGTGATACTGCTTGCTCCATGCAGCCTAAGGTTTGATTTGTAGGGGCTAATGTTTGCAGCGATAGGTGTTTAAAAAGTGAAATGTGATACATCTTTTGTAGGCTATTTCCATAGGCTTAGTCATGTAGAAAAAGAGTAGGTGGTCAAGAATTAGTGCTAGCAGAGCTAAACTCTCATTCTTTTGCATTGCTAATGGTGAACGCTGTCTTCCACCTCACATCACCAGATGATTTCTTTTGAGAGCTCAGTGGCAGGCAGCCACACTTTTCCCGCAGATTCTTTTGACTTGTGCATTAGACTTAGAAAATGGGCAAATGGAAACTCTGGCAGCTGTCTGACTTCCGCTCAGAAATAAAAGGTTCCTTAAATCTCAGCTGGTTCACAGACTTGGTTCAAATGCTTCACATTTGGATTCATTCCTATAGCTTTCAACCAGCCTATACTGAAGAAAAAAATCTGCTTAGTATTCCTACAGAGAGCATGAGGAGTGCAAATTACTTGGTGAACTGGTTGCAACTACTGGAGGCATAGAAGGCTGCTTGAAATGGATTGAAGATCTGCTAGGTCTGCTGCATATTAGTATTCCAGGGACTCATTTGTTCCTTCTGGCAAGTCTCCTATCTGTACGCAGTACACTGTCTGTCTGCTTACACATGGGCCCCATGCAATGAATAAGATGGTGATTTACAGCCTGAAGGCTCAAATGTCTCCCAAAACTTGGGGTGTACAGGAACACAGGAACATCTGTATTCTTCTGGAAGCTGTTGACAAACTTAATTTTAGCTTCAAATACTTTGGAGTTCATGTTAGAGAAATTTTAGGCTGGTTTGCTGCTCTGTGTTACACTGGGATAGATGGAGGAGAGAAGCTTGCTAGGGATTCAAGGCCTATGGTAAGTAGATCACAGAATTGTGGAATCCTAGGGGTTGGAAGGAACCTCTGGAGATAATCGGGTCCCACCCCCTTTACAGTAGGCTGCAGATGGTGTGGTATGATGTACAGTGGTATGATTTCTGTAGAAGCAGGTATCTTGTAGGAGAGCTAACCTTGCATCCTGATTGTTTTCTCTTATTAAGAGGAAAGTAAGAGGATGTCATAGTTTTGAGGCTTGAAAATTCATGCTTTCTCATTGCTTTCACATCTTAAAGAAATTACATGGTGGCTGGATTCTTGTCTGACCTCGTCTTTTTCTGCTTCAGATTTTGTTTGGAAGCATTTTCTGACTATAAAAACTTTATGATTTTATTTTACAAAGAAAAACATCTGAAAATGTAGAACCCCCAACAAAACAAATCCCCAAACTCCAGGAGTCATGGACAAAATGTTGCTTTGAAGTTTTTCATGCCATTAATAGTGAAGTGAGTAGATTTCACTGTTTCTAGCTAGATGTGCGTGTTGCCTAAAATTAAGCTTAGTACAATTTTCATTTGTTTCTGATCAGCTTCACAAAGTTAAATATTTTGGTCTGTAGTGTTTGTTTTAATCTCTTCTGGGTAATGTGTAATTGATGGACAAAATAAAGCCTTCAGTTACCAGATGAAATGCACTAGGTTTAACTATTGTGAAGTTCATGTTGTTACATCCAAAATGCGTCACAACTTGTTGCAAAGTGTTTGTAAATAGTACAAAATAAAAGTACCATCTTTGGCTGCAGTGCTACAGAGTAAACATGGACATGGAGATGAGAGACCACAGGGCCTAAGGAAACTACTTCTTTTAAAGGTTTACAATTCACACTTTTTCTACAGTGAGCTTGAAATTTATTTTAAACTACTGATTCATTGGAAACAGCTGACAAACATAAGTAGGCCTGGATCTGATCTTCAGTGCCTTGCAGAAACTTTAGAGACTTTTTGGTCAGCAGCTCTATTCTGGATAGAGACACAAGGAGTGTGCTAGAAGTCTGGCATCAGATACAGAATCCACCTAGAAATCCTTTTTTCTTTTTTTTTTTCTCCTCTTCTCCCTGTGGTGTCAGACAGGTGGTGATTCAGCTCCCAAAACAAGCTGCTTCTGGTTTGTGGTACAAGTAGAATGAATGTGGAACTGCTCCCAGCAGAAAGAAACATTTCTGGGAAGCGAGCTGGAGCATTTCCAAACCAGTGTCCCATGGAAGACAAGAAGCATTATTAAAAGAGGCTGAAAGCACAGTAGGGGAGAAGTATCATATCTTGACAAGTGCAGCCTGTGGGTGTTGAGCATGGGAGAGAGGTTAAATCACCCTTTCGGATCATATGTGGTGTAATTCATCCTCTTGAGCTATTTATGTCCAATTATCTATTGGCTGCCATAGGGATAAATACAGTTTTGTCTTTGGACTTAAAGACTGGAAAATGATAACCAGGAGGCTGAATTTCTATCTAGGCTCGTGGCTAGTAAAATCTGACTCAGTATGGAATTGCTTACAGTGCATACGTTTGTTCTGTTGGCTTTTCTGAGTCGGAATTCATGAAATCTCAAGCCTCTTGTGTTTTATTCCACCTTTATTAATGCTGAAGAAATCTGAGTAACAGTCCCAGTCTTAAAACTGAAACAAGCCATTCTGCATATGCTGAGCAAACTTCTGATTTTCCTCAATTACCAAATACTAGGAGAGCTCATGTTCTTGACTGTAAGACAGGTAAGAGTAAAATCTGCCCTGCTTTAACGGAGTAGTAAATCTGAAAAACTTGCAGAACAGAGTTGAAGAAAGTTGAAAGCAGTTTTGTGTTTTAAGACCAAATTCAGTACTTTTTAGGAACTCTTGAGTGCCTTTAGTTTTCCTATTAGGTGGTTTCTAAATAGAGTATTCATATTCTCCCAGGAAGTCCTTGCTGGCTTGAGTTTTAATTAAAACTGGATTTCAGTCGTGACAAAGTACAGGATGCCAGGAAATGCTCTAAAATATCCTCTGAATGTTGTGTCACGCTTACCAAAGATTCTTACCTTTTTTGTAACTAAATAGGTACATGGGCAGTAAAGAATGATCTTTTTTTTCCCTCTGTGCCCACCAAGGGATTTGTATAAATAAATGGAGGCATTAACAAATGTTACGTTCTTACCTCAAAGTCACAATTACTGGGGTTGGAAGAACTGAAAAGTGTTACATAGAACTTGGTAATTTCATTTTTCCTTTCACTGCTGAGGAATGTAAAAGTGATTCCTGAGCTAGTTGGCTAGGTCTGATTCTAGTGAAGAGCAAAGCTGTTAGGAACATGATGAAGGATTTCTGAACGCATCCTACCCTTGACCGAGCAGCCTATGTGCGATGTTCTGTTTATTATAAATATTATGTAAATCTGTCATTGGAATTCTGAGTCTGCTCCTGTTAGTAGTTATAGTACTAGCGGTGTAAAACTGGCTGTCTGAACTCATTTTTTTTTTTTTTCTAGTACTGTACAAATGCTTGTAATAAATCTGTCTATAGATGGTGAGGTAATGGGTGGGATAGAGGCAGGTGGGTGTTAAGGGAAGCAGCGATCAGGAGACTGGCCACCAGCAGTCTAGTAGTTTGAGATGCATGCAGAAAGTTAGGGAGTTTTTCTTAATGAAGTCATTTGAAAACTGGTACAAGTTTATCTCAGTGCTTGTTAAGCTCTTCTCTTCGGAAGAAGAGTTTAAAAAATTAAATATTTGTCTAGTAAACTCATGACACGTGTAGAACACAATTAGGATCTGACCTCTTGATGCGAAGCAAATTACATCTGGTAAGTGTATAGAGGGAGAGAAGACTGCCCATGGAATGTGGCTAGAGTGCTGCAAGTTACTGCTTCTTACAGAAATGCTGCAGTTGGCATATCTGGCCAGTGACCTCATGTTTCTTCTGTTTATCTTGTTTAAGTCTCTGAGGAGAGTGTAAGCTATTATTTTGTTTCCCATCCAATGCTTGGTTGTCCCCTGTTGTAGCTTTTAATCTGCTTTTCTTTTTCAGGTGAAAATCCAGAGATACTATCTGACCTAGTTTTGAATTAACATGTGTTAAAATGGCTGAATTTGATGTGCATTGGCAACTTCTCTTTTGATTAAATAAGGGGGTGGGAATCTATTCTTAACTAAATACATCACATTGGAGATTTACAGACAATTGGCATGACCTGGCAGGCAGACTTTGTAACTGTTTATTGATATAGTAATGAGTCCTCTTCTTATTGTAGTGCTTCCTCATTAAGTTCATTAGCAAGTTTAACTTATGTATGGAGAAATTATTTAAAATGAAGGCATCATAGAGTCATTAAGGTCATCTAGTCGAACCATCAACTCATCACCACCATGCCCACTAAGCCATGTCCTTCAGTGTCTGCAAAGGACCAACAGAAAGCACTTTCTGACTTTCTGGGGTGTGCATGGTATGACTCTGCAGTGCAAGGTCATTGCCATGACAACATGTCAGAGTTGTTAGGGAGGTAGTGGAGCCCATTGCCTGACGGGATGGTCCTGCTTTGCTGACAAATGAGCATACCTTTTGGAAGAGTATACTGGATTGACTGCTTTAGTTTTTTGTTTTTTTTCTTTTGCTACAGTTGAAATATAAGCCTTTTATATAGCAGGAGTTTTGTTTTGCAGATGGCTTATTCAATCAGTATATCAGTCAACAAGAATACAAACCTCGCTGGGGACAGATTATCCCCAAAAGCTCCAAAGGTAAGGATTTTTCTAAAGCTATAGCCCTCATACTACTCGTTCTTTCATGCTCTTTTCTGGATGTGGAGCAAGACGTTGATACAAGAAGGCCTTTTGTAGGACAGCTGATCTGGAAAATGTTATCATCTGTGAAAAATTTGCTATTTGTCTGCAGATCAATGAAATGTAACCTGGTCTCTGGTTGAATAAGGAATGCTCCAAGAACGCTAGCTGTCACTTCAAGGATAACTAATCATTTCACGAGTAAAACTCGGGCTATGTTACCTGTAGGATTCTGTTTAATGTGTGGAGTCATCTTAAAGGGAGATGTACTGCTAAGAGTGGCAAATAGCTGCATTATCTTAACGTGGAATACTTCAGACTTGAAGCGTATCTTTTGAAATCTTTATCTACTGTACAGTAAATCTAAACTGCAGAATCTACCCCCAGATATTGACTACAAAGGACAAAAATGACTGTTGTGCAGCAACTGCAGGATTCAAAGCACCAGTCACCAAGCATGGAGCCCCATCCCTAAACTTCCTGGGGAAGGGTTATGTATGAATATAAACAGACATATCTTCCAGTAGAATGTGGATTATCTTTCTAATATTGCTTCCCTGTCCTGAACAATTAAGAAATCTGAAGTGGCTGGAAAACTACTTTGACTGGACAGTTGGAATACCTTTATGTGAGAACAAATAATTGGTGCAAAGCTAACTGTTATATCCACACCATTAGCCCTTTGCTTCACTCCGTTGGGTACAGCACTGTGTTGTTTGAGTATCTGTTCTCACTTGTCTGCCTTTAGGCAGCATTGGGTGAGAGATAAAGGGAGAGCAAAAGATTTTCAGTGTTCCCACTACTGGAAAGTTTCAAAGGTAGCTCAGGCCTCATTTGTGAGGACCTGCATGCTTCAGGAACTCTGTGGATCCTTTGGAAGGCTCCTAGAATTGCAGTAGAGTACTGTGTTC
Source organism: Lagopus leucura (assembly GCF_019238085.1). Classification (NCBI taxonomy): domain Eukaryota; kingdom Metazoa; phylum Chordata; class Aves; order Galliformes; family Phasianidae; genus Lagopus; species Lagopus leucura. Next base: position 2,546,678 of record NW_024962265.1, on the reverse strand, counting down.
GCTTCAGTTATTTATTGGAGCAGTCAGCAGATAATTGTACAGTTTTATTTTGAATTTTACAATGTGTGGAAGAATACTAACTGAAGGAAGTGTTAAAGTTCAAAAATGATGAGTTAAGTCACGCTGCTTTTGTATAGCACTTGAACTATACGCGAAGTTCTATCCTTTCTGTTTAAGGTCTTATAACAGATGGCATTCTTTCACTCCTCCTTTTTTTTTTTTTTTTTTTTTTAAAGGTGATGGGGAAGACAGCCGACCAGGGATGAGAGGAGGCCATCAGATGGTTATAGATGTTCAAACAGGTGAGTAGTTACTGATTTCTTTTCTCAAAGAATTTAGTTACCTAATGAGATTTTTCACACAACTATTGCTAATGTATTCTTTTGAGAATGCCTTAATTTTAATTTTTGGAGAAAAATTGTACTTTTGAATAATTGCATTAAATCATCTACTTTCTTTGCCTGGAGCATATTCCAATTGCTTTTCCCACTTGCTTCTTCCCTGCTAATACCCCATTGGGCCTCTAACTCCTCACTACTTCACTAAGAAGCCAAGAACAAGTGGTTTAAATAATTTCTGTCTTTCTTCCCCTTTTGAGCAGATGCTTATACAGGAGAAATTAGGGATGATTATTTCCCTTATCTCTCCTATATATCATCTGCTTTGGAATAGCACTTGAGGAATAAATCTGATGTGCTGGAGTATTCCTCATATTTTGGTTAGAGTGGCTTCTGACTTCTGCTATTTTTGTGGAGGAGGTTCCATTTAAATATAATTTATTTTATTTACTTTACTTTTTATGAAAACGCTTTCAGTAGCAGTTTAAAAAATGGTTCAACCTCTGTTTTGCAGAGCCCATAAAGAGAAGAAAGGAAGTTATAGGTAACAGTTTTGATGAACTCTGTACTCTATAATTTTCTGTAGCTGTGTCTTCTATTTAATCAGATTTCTGTAGTGCGTCATTCCTGACTGAAGTGACTGTTCACTTAAGCTTCCCTGCCTGCATCTTTGCTAAACAAATAATTTGTATGAGTAATGGAGCTTTTCTTAGGAAAGAAGAAACAAGATCAGGGTTGTCAGAAGCAGAGAGTAATACAGGGTGGCAATGAGGGAGTTGGCAAAAAAACTGCAGTAGCTGTCTATCTTGTGGTCATATTGAGAGGGATTGAAGCATGTGACAGGATAGTACCTTCAAGAGTAATTTGCTAAGTCATAGTGAACAAGCAAAAATGCAGGAGTCACTGCAGTCTTTGGCTGGTACTCAGTACGTAGTTTTTTGCTGTGGAGAAAGCACTCGAGTTATTTTGTATATGAAAGCAAACTTTTTTTGGTGGAAGATTCATTAGAATAAAATGCTGCTGGAGGATAGCTGGTGTCAGCTCTACAAAAGAGGCTGTGAACGCTCCCTAGTGGTCTTAGTGAGTAAGTAGCAGTGTCTGTTTCACAAGCATGCTGAAGAAATGCCAAACAGTCTGGCAGTGACAGTCCTTTAGACCTGCTGAAAGCAATAGAATGATGGTAGCATGAGTCTTCGTTTCCATTTCTGTTGGTTCTTAAGTCTTATTAAGCATATCATCTCTGCATTTCACTTATCATCTGTGTCAACAAAGCAGTATAAAGCACAGATATTTTTTTCCTCTTTTTTTTTTTCTCCCCAATTGCTTAAAACTGGTTGGAGAGCATCCACGGAGAAAGAGTCTCAAGGTGTGAGAAGTGGGTTCCTGCATCATGTTAGTCCCTTTTTGATGCAGCTCTCCAGTGGTGACAGAATATGCTCCTTCAGAAAGTTTTACTGTGGAACATTTAGGAAGTTTGGGAAGTTGCCCTTACTTTTGCTTCCAGGCCCACTGAGGCTTGTAAAAGCTTGTATGTTTTTGAGATTAAAAGCTTTGCCATGTAATTTAGCTTACAAACAGGCCAGGGGAAGTTCTTGGTGCTGTTTGTATTCTTAAAACCAGCTGCTGCTGACTGCTTGAGTTTTCTTTTGAACATAGGTAGCATTTAGCGAGACTGTGGGAGTTTGGCCAGTTAGGTCAGGATGTGTTTTACAGGCTGGAATTGGTCTCCCTGGCCAGCCATGAGCAAATCAAGTATTAAGAGAAAAAGGAGCAGCAGCACACTTGCAGATGTCATCCATTCCTCACAAAAAAACCAAAAACCAAGACCAGGCTTACATGAATCATGAGAATTTTATTACATAAAAGTAGCAAGTTTTGGAAGCAAACTTTAATCACTCATGCCCAGGTCTGCTGTAGCTGTGAATATAGCTGCAGCTGGTTCTGCTTTTTTGATTTAACCTCAGGGAAATATTAACCAGTTGCTACTGATTACAATAATATACATTTGTTTTTACTAAGTTTTGTGTAACGTAGAGCCTGCCAGATGCATATATGTGTTAATGTCAGGATAGAGGAGATGAGGTGGTAAGCAGCTGAGCTAGATCTTGAGTTACTGATAGTGATTCAGTCTGCTGAGTCTCTCAGTTTCTACTGAGTTTCTACTCTTAGTTTCAGGTAGGGTATAGTCAGACTTGGTGCAGGCTGACTTGTAGCATGTTTTGTCTTCCAATTAGAATAGGCTGACGGTAACTAAAAGAGCAATTATGGCATCTCTATTGGCATACGGTAACTTGTAGTGGTGTAGCTCACTTCTGTCTGATGTTTATGCGTTTAATACTTACTGCAGATGTCTTGGAATAAGTAGAGTGTTCTTTGTGCTTTGAAGAACTAATATAGCATATTGAAATGAGGATGCAGGCATTTTGGGGTGTAGAGCTTGCCTTCTACATGAAAAATTTGGTAATAACTCTAACAGTTCTTCCAGACTTCTATTTGTATTAGTGCTCAGATGGAAATCATCTGGGTGGCAGAATTAGGAAGTTGTTCTTGGTATGCTTATAGAGAAATATGAGGCACTCCTAGTTATAGTTGGAAACTGCTGTTGCACGTGTTAAGACTCTAGACTTCAAATGAAAACAGAAGGATTATGTTTCTGCTTCTTGTGTAAGGTACTTGTCTTATGTAGGTCTCTGTATGAGAGGCTAGAGAGTTTTCTGCTCCCTGTTCTGAGGAAGGAGAAGTGTTAGGCTAGTCAGAACTGGGGGCTTAGATTAAAAATACAAACAGAAGCATTCCCAGAACACCTAAAGTGCAAGTAACCCCAAAGCTGCACAAGGGCATTCTTTCTAAAGTGAGCTGAACATCAGCCATGAAAACCTTATATGATTTATGTAGGTCCTGGTGAAATTTTCAAGCATTGAAGTGCAGGCTTGTATATAATGATATTGCTTCCCAGATGCATTAAGTGCTGATAGAGTGATTGCCCAGTGTAGTTCCAAAGAGAGCAGGTAGGCATCTGTTCAGCACTCCTTTCTTGATTAACACAGCTTTAATTATGACCCCTCAGGACTTTCTGTAGTTCAGTTATGACATGTTTTGAAACAGCAACTCTGGAAAAAAGTGAGAACAGCTGAGCAGTGTGCCACATTCAGGTTTGAAACTTCTAATCTACGGTTTAGGGGAGTCCTGTGTTTCGGATGTCTGGCTTGTAATTCCCTGGGTAAGGTGGAGTTTTTTTGTCTGTCTTTACAGAGGAGGTACAGTTTTATGGCCTCTAGAACCATGTAACTTATTTTGGTAACAGAATGATGGAGGGTTTTTTAGGATTTGAAAAGAAAATGAACTAGTATTGAAGTTATTGGAATTAAACAACTCCTTGGTAATATATCCTAATTCTTTTCAAGATTCATCATTATTTCATTTAGATAAAGCCACCTTATGTTTTGTCTCAGTTGTGTCAGCTTTGTCTGTTTCTCCTAACTATGGCAACTGAAATGTATTATAAAGGAAAATATTAGTGAAATGATCTTTATCAGTGTTTCTGCTACCTCTGTTCAGTCTCTGAGGCAAAATTAATTTGTTATTTTGGGTGTATGTTACTTTGCCTTTCCTTTTGTGAGAAGGAATTATTTCATTCTGTTAGATAAGTGAAAAGAGATCTGTAGGTTGGAACAGTGGGCGATTCAAAACAGTGGGCACAGTATGCCATAGTATATGTGGAGATGATGGAACCATCTCAAAAGAAACACGGAGCTATGAGGAAGATGAAGTGAGAACAGCAAACATGGGGAAGGATGCTGTTTTGCCTGAGGAAAACATTGCTATCCATAAGATATTTTATTTAAAGACAGGACTTGTGTACAAGATGAAGAGATCTCTGAAACAAAACACAGATGGCTTCTAAGCTTTGAAATACAAACAGCTGCTGCATCCTGGAGGTTACTCAACTTCGTGGTGCTTTCACATTTGAGAAGATGACTTTGTGTGCATTGTATGCCTACCCAGACTAGCTACAGCCTGAAAAAATTGTAGCCAGCCGCCATCTGCACTGAAGTGATTCAGAAACTGAATGGTGGACAAGAAAATTCAACATCTGTCTGTGTATTTGAGCTCAGTGTGTTCCTTTACAAAGAACATGATGCAGCTTGCAGATAGCTCTAGAATGATATGGTTGCTGCAGGAGATGTGGAGAAAATAGGCATTCATTTCGGGGGATAGGATGAAGAGCAGTGGACACATTGCAGCAAGAGCAGTTCTGATTAGCTACACAGGGGAAAAAAAGGCACAAAACCTATGAGAGATGATCCAGATATTATGAAGAATCAGTCCTTATAGTTCTTTAAAGCCCTACAAAACCTGCTTTGTTACTGAAATTTGCTCTGCTGTGAGGGGTTAGAAAGAAGACTGTGGCAGATTTCTAGTAGTCTTACATGCAAAAATATTTCACTGGTTAGTTAAGTTGGAGTGTGTTCATTGCCTTGATAAAACAGGGATTCTGCAGTAGGCCAAGCTTAATTTATCAGCCTGCCCTCAACAATCTTCCATTTTACATCCTGATAGGAAAACTTGCTGTGCCAGAATCCCATCAACGATTTCATCGTGCAGTGAAGACAGAGTTAAGAGGAACTTGAAAAGCTGACTTTGTGAGCTTATCCAAGCCTAGACTGAAGCTCCTGCAGGGTTTTGGGGATTTAACAGGGACTGGAAAGGGATAATGTATGTACTCTTCTGAGAACAAGGAGCTTGCAGAGGTGTTGTCTGGACATATGTTAATTTTTTCAGTGTATGTTCTCGATACTTTGAGGAGTGTTCTGGCACCTTCTAGTCTTTTGGAGAGCAAAAAAAGAAAATAATTTAGACATTATGAAAACACTTTTGAATGAGCAAGCAGTTTAGAAATATTCATAAAACATATTTAGAAGTATTGAATTTTTGTTCAACAGTAAATGAGAAGGAGATAAGGATAAGATGCTGGAGGACGTGTTTGATGTCCAAAATGTAACTAGTAAAAGCTTTGGGTAGATGTAACTGCTTTCATGTTTTTCTTGTTGTCTTGCAGGTTGATTTGAAAAGTTCTTCCAGTCAGTCCCTAAAGCAGAACAGAATTCTGATTTAATAAAGCAATATTGATATTGCTGTGTGACATGCAGCTATGATGCAAGGAAGGAATTCCTTCCTCTGCCAGAGAACGATGTTCTTCCTGCCTGCATCTTGATTTCCCTAATGTTACTGAAGTCGAAATAATTATACCAATGTGAGACTGCTGTTTTCTCTTCAAGCTTCGCTCCAGCTGCCTGAAACCTTGTAGTCTGTTCCCTGTGTCTGATCTCCTCTTTGGTCATATATGGATGCATTGCTTAGATGTTGTGGCAATACCAAGGGATGCTGAAGTTGTACCTCTGGGTCTGTGTTAGTGAGTGCCTTCCTTGAAAAAGTAACCTTTCCCATGAGATCCGAACTGAAAAATAGACTGGAGGTTGTGATACCAGTTGTGAAAGTGAGAGTAGTTCAACTTCTGTTTTGAAAAAACAGATGCTACCCCTCCCCCCTCTGCACTCCCAACTGTTTTTTTCTTATCATTTGGGAGAACAATTGTGAACTTCAGAACTGTTGAAAAACGATTTTCCTGACATTACCAGTTGCAGATGAATTTACATATTAAGGAATGTTTTTGCTACTTCTGTAATAAGATTAAAAATGATGGTCATTCTGGGTCTAGGTAGTGATAGAATCTTTCATCTGGGCTACAGTTTTATATCAAGATAAAGAAGAAATTTGGTATACAGTTTGTGTATGCTCATGTTATTGCTGTGCTCAAGGAATCTGGGAATGCTCACAGCTCACACTGATTGTACCCCTGTTTGGTCCTTATACACCACTTAGTTCTGTGAGCCGGATTTAGGCGAATTTTAAAATCTGAGTTTTCATCGAATTCATTCAGATTTGCTATTAAATTTCATCTGAGACAACGAAGTCTTTACAGGCAGGCATGACATTTTGGCAAGGCCCCAGTAGGATACTTAGCCAGTGCCAAATCTTTTATTTTTCTCAGCTATCAATGAAGCTGTTGTGGTAATGTGGGTTTTGTGAGCTGTGAGAATTTATGCGCACAAAGAGACCTGCTCTTAGCAGGGAACACTGGGAGCCCTGAGTCCAGGAGGAAGGGTAATTAAAGTTAATGAACCAGGGTAACCTTTCCATGGTGATGACCACTATCCTGATGGTAGGTAAGGGTCAGGGCCTATTCCCGTTCTATAATCACACTTTTAGCTCTGCTCTTTAATTGGTGTTGGATTAAAAATTGGCTGTTACCTTCATAATAGATCTGGCTTGTGGATTTTAAAGAAGTTTATAAAGCTCTGTGATTCTTCAGTGGCTCGTTCTTCTTGGACTTGGTTTTGTGTTGTATTAGTGTGGTCTGAAGATGAAATATTTTTAGAATTCAAGACCAGATAGCGGTGTCACTGTGATTGAAGTGACTTAATCATCTGTTGGTGTCATAACAGAGACTTATTCCTTATATGCTTCCCATGTTGGAGGCTTCATTTAGTTTCATCAGCAAGTCTGATAAGCTTTTGAACTCGCTGTGCTTGGAGTGGTTGTGAATTTAAGGTAACATGCTCTAAGGATGAGGCTGGAATGCTGACTTAAACTGTTACTGCTCTTCTGACATGTTTTTGTGACATAGGATTGTCAGCAGTTTACGGGCTGGTTCGGCCCCGTTCTGTGACTGGTGGGGTGGAGGGATTTTGTGAAATCCGTGCCTCCAGAAAAAGGGAACAGGGGACCCCAAAATAATTAAAAAACAGTGGCAACGATCTGAGGCGAAACAAACTAATTTACTAAATATAGTATCAGAATGCAAGATAACACACTATAATACAATATAATTCTGTTATATTGAATTAAAGCTAATCAAATATAATGAGAGAGAATATCTGAAAAATGGATAGGCCTTACCACAATGCTGAGGTGAGATGCGCAGCCCAGTTGAGCTGCAGGGAGAAGGGGGAGAACTGACGAAGAGTGGACGAAGAAGATCCCATCAGGTGACCTTGCCAGGAGCTGAATCTCCTCTCTGTGACCGCAGATTCCCTTGGGGAATGCAGTTCTTCTTCTTGTTCAGGCAGGTACCCAGAACTTGAGCATTAACAGTTAAACTCCCACTGCCCCACATGATGTTATGATGTGGAATACTGAAAATCAAAAATCACAAAACCATGACAGAGGATAAATTATATTATGCAAGCCATTTTCCTTGAAGAGGATTTCATAACTGAAGCAAGTCGTCCTTTATAAGAGATCAACTAAATAAAAGAGGTTTTCGGCTGCTGTCTCAAATCTTTGTAGACTGTAAGTTTTGCATCAAGCAGGGGACAAACAGATTTCATTCAAAAAGATTAATAATGATTGATGGCACTGGTGGACAAAGGAAGGGAAGCTGATCATGTCTGCCTGGACTTGTGCAAGGCCTTTGACATAGTCCTGCATCTGTCCCTAAATTGGAGAGAATTGGAGTTGAAGGCTGGACAGTTCAGTGGATAAAGTGTATTCCTGATGGTTGTAGTGCCAGGTGAAGGCTAGTTGTGAGCGCTATTCTCTACAGGTCAGTCTTGGGACTGATGCTCTTCAACATCTTCATCAATGACCCAGACTGAGTGCACCTCAGCAGGTTTGCAGATGACATCCTGCTGAGTGGTGCAGTTGACAAAATAGAAGGAAGGGATGCTGTCCAGAGGGACCTGTATAGGCTAGACCTACAATCTGTTTATCACAGGTGTTTTGTAGGTATTTATGTGTTTAAAGGCATTCTTTTTTTTTTTTTTTTTTTTAAACAAAATTAATGTGTTCTTCCTTTATTTTATTAGAAACTGTTTACTTGTTTGGTGGCTGGGATGGAACTCAAGACCTGGCTGACTTCTGGGCATACAGTGTGAAGGAGAACCAGTGGACTTGTATATCCAGAGATACTGAGAAAGAGGCAAGTAGTACATTCATGCTGTTAATACCATATGAATTATTGTAGAGAAAAATGCTGTATTTCTAAAGTGCTTCTATACATGAATAGTGTGCCAAAATTATGAACAAAAAAAAAAAAATCGAACTTTCAAGTTCAGAAGACTTTTGAAATAGGACTGGGAAAATATGAAATGGATGTGAAATTCAAGTGTTAGCCGTTACTGGGAGAAAGGTTTATTTCCCAGGAGTAGACTGATCAGCCAAAAATCAGTTCAGTGAGTAAGATATAAGTTAAATAATGTGATAAGATGGAACAAGGCTGCCAAATAAACATTTCAGACCTGATGCTGGTGTTGAGGCTCAGTAAAAATTTTTTTTTTTTTTTTAGCTTCTGTCAAAAATGTGAGTAGAAATGGACAACCAAGAGGTGAAAATACATAGAACAGAGAGTAACTGCTAGAGGTCATGCAATCCGAGGAGTTTTCATGGCATTCAAGTCATTTTCTTTGGCCTGTTTTGCTTGCTTTTTGATGTATGATACCTCTGAAATGAATGTAGATTGGGCTATAGGTGATAACAAAAAGAGAGTTCCAACCTTTGACTCATGTAATTCCCATGACATTTCACAGTATATATTAGAAATTTCCTGTGGTTATTGTGTTCAGAGTTCATTACTTGTTTGTCAGAGCATAACTGAAGTGAATTCATGCAGCGTTGTCTTGAAGGATTGAAAAGACTGAGATTCCAGCATTTTCTGATACCTAAATTCAGAAACTGATTTCCCCAAGTATTTACAAAAGTCACAGATGTATTTTTTTTCTCATTTGAATTTTTCTGGGTTCTTGTCACTAGCTTAATTTATGAACTTAAGAGTACTGCCATTTTTTCCTGGCAAAGGTGTATAGAGGTTGCAGTCGAGTAGGACAAATAGCCTTAGTGGAAAATCTCACAGTAAGGCTCTTTCCCTTTGCATCTGTGCTTCATGTACAGAGTTTTTAATGTTATTTAAAAGATGAGCAATAATGAAACTGATTGTGGTATTCTAGTATCTATCTTAACAGTGCTTGTATAAAGGTTAAAAATTGTCCTTATGTTTTGTATCTTTGTGAGCTTTTTTCCTCATCACTGCTCGCAGCTCTGTACTTCTCATGGCTTCTCACGTGTTTAGCAGTACAGTGTTGAAACTGGATTTGGTCTTTCAGTGCTGTAGGGTCAGCTTGTGTAGCTGAAAAAAAAAAAAAGAGTTCATACTGTTCACCCAAAATTAAGTGGGATATGTGTGATGTAATGAGGAAATTGGGATTTAACTCTTTTATCAACTTCTATCCAAAAGATAAAGCTAGACCATCTTTTCCTTCGGTCCAGAAAATAGAGAGCCAGTAATAGTGAAAGCAAACAATAATTTTAACTGCTGTCTGTTTCACTTTTTTTCTTCTTTTGTAGCTACCCAGTGTGTGTTATTTTGTCTAACTCAGGATGCAATGTAATAAGGCCTTCCTGTCAAGAAGGGTGACTGTTTTCTTCCTGCACGAACCAGTGTGGGTAGTTCTGGTGTTTCCTTAAGCAGTTCAGTTTCTGTGGTGGTTTTTCTTTTTTCTTTTTTTTTTCTTTTTTTTTCTGGGATTCTTTTTTATCCAGTTGAGCTTCTGTAGAGCTTGGGAGGCCTGGCTGGGATGCAAGGCATGAAATGGTGCCAGAAACAGCGTATGTTTTCTGAGTTCCTCGTGCCTGACTCTAGCAGGGTAATGCTGGGCTGGGAATAAAAGAATATAGAAAAGAACAGCTGTGGAGGAGACAGATTTTGGAGGAAGTAAAATTAGATTGCAATGGCAGGTCAGGAAATTCAAGTGGAAGTTGGAGGGATTGTTGGCTGAGAAGAAGCAAGGTCAGGAAATCAAGAAAAGATGAAGGTTCAATTGAATGCATGGGGAACTTTGAAAAAGACACATACTTAATATGAGTGGAGAAGTATTTAGAAATGGAGTTCCAGAATGGCTTTATGTTTAGTTACAGTCTGACGTGGATGTCAGAAGACAACCTACAGAGGCATAGTTCAGGATTTTGATGACTTAAAGCAGTACACTGAATGGTTTTTTTGTTATTGTTGTTTTTTTTCTATTGGAGTTCTGGATGAAACCTGATTTAGAAATGAAAAGGTCAATCTCAAACAGAGAAGTAAATTAAAAAACAAAGACTCCAGATGTTTCTCTAATAGGACCATCAACTATTCACAAACAACTTGCTGAAAGGAACTGTCTGTTGACATGGAATTTTTGAAAATGTTCTAGAGTCCAATTGAACTTTGTCTTGTTTTTGTGTTATGTTGTGCTTGTTCCGCTTCTAGCTATTTTATCCCACTTAATTTGTGACACTGGTTGAATTAGCCACTGAATATTTCAGCTTGGATAAAAGGAGAAGATGGTTGCATATTATCCAACATCATCTTAAGGGTAACACAGAGCAACTGTTTCAGAGTAAAGGTACCAAGAACTTCTGATGCAATGCCAGATTATCTTCATCCACTTGGCACTGCGGTACAAAGAATTTGCGGTGACCTTTTCAGTAAATGGCGTTGTTTCTGTTTTTCTAAGTTTGCCAGTGAGTTGGAGAAAGGTCTCTTTGTCACCTTAAGTTGCACTTGTGTTCTTAACAGTTCAACTACCAATGCTAATTTTCCACAGTCCTCCTTATCTCAGGAAGAAATGCTTGCAGTGGTAGTGAAGTAACTGGTGGCCCATGTTCTTTAGAAGAAAAAGAAAAGGTATCGTGAACTAAAGTGCAGTGTTGTGTTGAGTTTCCAGAATATGTACCCTAGCAGCTGGTGGGCAGACTGGAATTGGAACTTCCCAACCATTCTTTCACTGTGTGGAGGCAGGAAGGTTCCTTCAGTCCTTGTGAAATGATCCTCGTTCATGATTGTGTCCTTGCGAAGGAATTGTACCATGACCTCTCAAACGGACCCACAACTTCTGTCTGCTCTGTGCAGTGCTTGAGTATTCAACAGCTCTCCAAATCGGTTGGCACAAGGCATGGCCAAAGCATGTGAAGTCTAAGAGTCTTTAAGAAGTTGTAACCTGAATCAAATGGAATGTTCTAACAAATGTTGTCTCGGGTGTATTAGCAGTAGTAGATTAGTGGACCTTTTTAGGATTTGGGGACAGTTTTAAAATATCAAACCTTGTCATGTCTTGAGCATTTTGATACTAGGCCAGCGTCAATTGATAGATGAACTTAATGTGAATGTTTTGGTATCTAATATCTGTAGTTTCCAAGCAGTAACTTTCTCCTAGGGTAACTTAGTGAAATGAAGTACAGAAGGACAGTTGAGGTGAATAGGCAGCCGTAGGTAGGACTTCATTTGCAGTAGGTTGATAATTCTGTGGACTTAGAGGATCAAAATGCTGAGGTATGTTTAGGCTCTGAATCAGAATCACAAGGTTGGGAAGTTGGGAACGACCTATAAGATCATCTAGTCCAACCGTCTTCTCATTACCACTGCTACCACGAGCTACTAAACCATATCTTGCAGCTCCTCATCCAGACACCTCCTGAACACTGCCAGGGACGGCAACTCCACCACCTCCCTGGGCAGCCATTCCAGTGCCTGACCGCTCTCTGGGGGAAGAAGTTTTTCCTCATGTCCAACCTAAACCTCCTCTGGTACAACTTGCAGCCTTCATCAGTAAAGATATTAAACAAGATGGGCCCCAGTACTGACCCCTGGGGGACACACCACTTGTAACAGGTCGCCAGCCAGACTTAACTCCATTCACCACAACCCGCTGGGCATGGCCATCTAGCCAGTTTCTTACCCAAAGAAGTGTATATCTGTCCAGACCACGGGCAGCCAGTTTCCCCAGAAGAAGCCTGTGAGGGACCGTGTCAAAGGCTTTGCTGAAATCTGGGAAGACTACATCAACAGCCCTTCCCTCATCTACCAGACTGGTCACCCAGTCATAGAAGGAGATGACATTGGTCAAGAACGACCTGCCTTTCATGAACCCATGCTGGCTGGGCCTCATCCCCTGGACACCACGCATGTGCTATGTGATCTCACCCAAGATGATTTGCTCCATTATTTTCCCTTGTACCGAGGCCAGGCTGACAGGCCTATAGTTCCCCGGATCCTCCTTACAGCCCTTCTTGAAGATGAGAGTCACATCAGCAAGCCTACAATCCTCTGGTACCTCTCCAGTGAACCACAAGTGCTGATAGGTGGCCAAGAGCAGCTCGGCAATCACTCCTGCCAGCTCCCTCAGCACTTGAGGGTGTAGCCAATCCAGTCCCATGGACTTGTGACAGTCCAGATGGAGGAGGAGCTCTCTGACTGTCTCCATCTGAATCGCTGGGGGCGTATCCTGAGTAGCATCCCAGACTTCCAGATCAAGGCATCGAATGCCCAGAGGATAACTGGTCTGGCTACTAAAGGCAGATGTAAAGAACGCATTGAGGACCTCAGCCTTCTCCTTGTTCTCAGTGGACACATTCCCTGCTGCATCAAGTATGGGATGAAAATTATCCTTGGTTCTTCTTTTGCCATTGATATATTTATAAAAGGATTTTTTTATTGTCTTCTACTGCAGAGGCCAATCTGAGTTCAAGTTGAGCTTTTGCCTTCCTAAATTCCTCCCTGCATACCTTAGCTACTTCTCTGTAATCTCCCCAAGTCCTTCTTCCAGAGGACATAGACTCTCTTTTTGTCTCTGAGTCTCAACAGTAGTTCCTGGCTCATCCACACTAGTCGTCCACCCCTACGGCTCGCCTTGCGGCACTCAGGGACAGATGCAATGATTCAGGGGAAGATTCAATAGTTGAGAACTGGGAAGCACTATATTTTGTATGTCCGTACTATTCTTTTGCACTATTTTGGTACTTCCTGCAGACATCAGAAGAGATGCAAGATCTTCTTGGAAACAGTATTTTACTGTGCAAAGTGGTAGCTTCTGTTGTGCGTTTGTGTTGATTCATCATCACTGTGGCTTTATGCTCACATGTCAGCTCTGTGAAGGACATGGAAATTGTGTAGATGGATTAGGTTTAGGTGATGCTATTTCTCAAACTTCTAAGTGTTTCTTGACAAAAACTCTTCAGTAGCAGACAAGGTCTTCCCATGGGTTAATTGGTTAAGAGGATAAATTCTTTCTGACTATAAAGGAAAGTGTAGGTCAACAAGTGTCTACTGGTAGTAGGTTCAAAATGGTCTAGAAAATTGGCATATGGTAAGGTGACAATTTACTGCTAGCATTAAATACGTTTCCAGGCTACATAAAATGAAGGCTGACAAATGTAGAAAAATCCTGTGGTACTGAGAGCCAACCTGAATGTCACCTGCTATTGTATTTCCAGTTAATTTTTCTGTATTGTATGGATGCATTTTCCCAAAACTTCCAATGTCATTGCAACAGAAGCATTATATTTGTTTGTGTTTGTGACACTTACATGATTTTTTTTTTTTGTGAGGTGGGGTGATTTTCAAATATATAACCTTATTGGTGTAAAACTTCTGCTCTGTGCTGTTTTTAAGAGTAGGAACTGAAAATGTCTCAAATATTGACCACTTCCTGCAGATGATATGATTTGGAAGATGCTATCAGTAATTTGGAGATTTTTGTTTCATTTTGAATACAGTAATGTTTATGGAATTGAGATCTAATACACTGAATCTGCCATGTCTGAGTAGTTCTAGTTGTTAAAAGTTGCTCAGTTGTAAGAAATTCCTGGTACCACAAAAGCTCATAGGGAGAAAGCAGCTGTCCCCAAAAGCCTGCAGCAGAAACTTGGATCCTAAAGATGTAGCTCTGAGCCAACTTCTTAAATAGTGTAAATGCCTACAAGAGTAGGGACAAAGGCGGCACATTCTGAAGTGAACACATTGTAATGCATTCTGGGCAGGTCCTGAATATTACATGCTACTGTTTTATTTCCCCTTTCTGAAGTGTAATGGTTTAAAACTGTTCTAGACAGTATTTATTCTCCAAAATGTTAAAGAATTTCAGATAATTTTGACTAGTTTCTTCAGTGATACGTAGGCATCCTGAACAAAAATATCCTGTTGCGGAGTATCTTATAATTTTAGAAAATGTTTTCCACTTGTAAAAGTAACTTTTTCATTTATACTAGCTTGTGTGCTTAAGAGCTCTGTCCTCTTACTCTTGTGTATTTCTTTTAACTGAAATTTTAAAATAGAAAATACGATCTTTATTTTATAAAGCTCTGAGTCTTAAGTTATTCAGTTCCATTGTGAAGTGCCCATAGTTCTTGCTTCCAGCATGCAAAAAGTGCAGGAAAACCAGCCAAACTTCAGTTATTCCTAACACCAGATGTTTCAATGTGTACAGATCCCTTTTGGATATTGAAGCCAGTCTCATAGAGAAAGGAGTACTTAAATGAATGCATTATGCACGGTATTCTGAAGGCTGCAAAACTTTGGCAGTCCTGGAGCTTGCACGTGCCAGTCTTCAGATTATGCGTGGACTTGCTAAGCATCGTAAAGCCTTCAGCTGCAAAGGCTGCAGCCTGCAAAGTTAAGAACTGCTTTTATACCTTCAAGTAATATATCATGAATAGTTGATCTGTGGCAATTATGTTCTGTTGAAAATCACTGCATTGACTCTAGCTTACAATGGACATGGACATACTGGCCTGATTCCCTTATCTGGAGTACAGATTCATTTTATTTTGACTTTGTTAGGAGTGTGTTGCACCATTCACTCCCTTGTGAATTACCTTTAAAGCAGTGTGCAGAGACATGCTAGGGTGACTGTGCATAGATCTCGGGGAAGGTGATGCTTTTTTGTACTGCTTGAAGTATTATGGAACTTTCAGGTAAGGATTTAATAAAGTGAAGAATATTGGTATTTAAAAAAAGCTGATCTATGTACTTCCAGGTTTTACTGACAGAAAAACAGGCACCTGGAACACAACAGCAGGCTGGAATCCTTAGTACCCCATCTTCCCCCCCTCACTGTGTGGTGAGAATGGCAGGAACAGAGAAGGTAGAGGTAGAAGGTGGGAGGAAAGTTTATTCTCTTGCCAGCAAGGTCAAAGTAGCTTCACACGTGAATCAGCGTTGCCTTGGGAGTAGTCTCCTGTTTCAGCTAGTCTGTAAAAGGCTTCCGTTACATTAACACTCCTCAAGCTGTGCAAATACAGGAATCCTAAAATGCTTCCCCTGTGTTACCACAGTGGGTATTTCATTAGTAACATAGACACATCCTTAATTTGTTTGGATAATTACATGTTTGAAATTCTGGTAAGTTTTTGTGGATCTTGCTGCTATTAATGGGTGTATTTCTGCCACCAGGCTCTGAAGACAGTTAAATTTTCTGGACAAACCCTGACTGAATGGATGTAGCACATTGCTATGTTCAGCTTTCAGACCCTGAAAGAGCTTAGTATGTTTAGTGGGAATTAATCCATGAATTTTCCAGGGCTTGCAAGTGCTGAGGGACCAAGGGATTTTATTCATACTAGGATTAAGGAACTGCATTGCCTTTGTATTCTTTGTTATATCTTCTGTTTTTTCCTCTGACATCCCATGCAAATTACTGCAAAATTGAAGATGACTTGCTCCTGAAAGTGTCATGCAGCAAAGACTGTGCGCTACACTTTGTGGTAATTGATGCAATTTGCGCAGCTGGATAATCAAATTATGTTCTGAGAATAGCTGACGAGTGATATAAATAAAAATTTCACAAGCTACATCTTTTCTGTTGTGTCACTTAGTTTCAAAGAAGATACGGCCATTTCCACGGTGCTATTTAACATAGTATTTCTGTTATATATTGATGTGTGTGTGTATTATATATTTTTCTTGGCGTGTTGCTATGAAAGCTAACAGAAGAAGCCTACGTTGCACTCTACTTAGTATCTGAGAAGACAATCTCATAAGCCATGGGTTAGCCTGAGGGGAAAAGTTACACAGCCACTTCTGTAATGTTGTAACACCTCTAGGTCCAAACTATTCTTTTTCTTCTCCTTAAAGCTGTCATCACTTTCCAGGAAACATCTGAGAGCTTGTGGCTGTCCTGAATTGCTTAGATCAGTATGAAATTTTAAGTTTATCACCATCTTTTCAAAAACAATTAATAAAAAATATTTCTATCTCTGCTGTGCCCTCATGAAGGTTTCAAAACTGGACGTGTTTCACATCTTTGGTTAAACAACTCATAAATTACAAGTTTAACTATCTTCAGCCTACTGGCCTGCTGGTCTGTTTTAAGCCAAATAACTTGCATCTGCAGAACAATCTTTCTCTTAGCTGGATGACTTCTTTGCTAACCATTGTTATTGGTAATCAGAGGACAGCATGAACTTAGCAGTGCATTTGAACATGACCTCATTCAACATCCTGCAATTGTTCATGGGGTAGTTGAATTCGGCCCACGAAGGACATTGTCCTGAGGGCCCATATCTCAGAGCTGGTGACAGATTGTCTGTTATGTTTTGTCAGCACTACTGAAAGCAAAACTGAGCAGATGATGGGTAACAAACCAAGTTTGCTTGTTAAAATTTTCGAAGCTGCAGTTCTTGCTATTTAAATCTCATTGCTGTGAGTAGCACTAGTTTTGTGAGTAACTTGTTTGTTTTGTTAGAAGTAGCACAATATTAATGCCCTTTTGTTGCAAAGTTCTTTTGTGTGAGAGGATTGGTAAGCCGAATCAAGAAGACTGGATGATCTATTTTTGACTGTAAACTGATACCTAAGCAAGACCTTCATGTGTGCTCTTGCAGCCTGCTTCATATAAATGTAAGAACTATTACCTGTGCTTTGTGCTTTTGAAGCTGTGGTGTTTTTCTTCCCTCTTTTCATTGTTCTGCTGCTTGCATAGGAGCTCTCTTGATCTGGTTTATTGTAACATGATGTTCCACAGTGCTGAAAGGCCTTGATTATACCTAGATTTGAGAGCAAGCCAGGTGAGAACACACTGCTCAGACAAGGCCTGGGAATATGGCTTCTTGCATGTGCAGTGATGCACGTATCAGTATCTAAAGCTGTTTTGCACAGTAGGTAAGATTATGTGCACAGCTCTCAAAACGAGGATATTCGTGCTCTGGAAATTTTTGAGTCAGTTTAAAGGACTTATTTCTTCAAGTTGCATTAATTGCAGTTCATCAAAAGCCAATAGGTCATGAGCTAGTTCATTTATGTTATGAAAATACCCCGACATTAGTTGTTTTTGCAAGCAGGCTGCTGGGAGGCTAATTTTTAACAGATAATTTGATGGGAGTAGAATATAAGCATCTGTTCATTTTCATAGCGGCATTCATGTGCTGCACTGCATCTTCTCTTATCTGTGCAGTAATGAACCTGCACTGCTCTCTGAAGGGTGGAACAGGCAATCTGAGTAATTTCTTATGTAGGACCGAATGGGTTGACCTGCCCATGGGTCATCAAATCCTGGCCACTGTATCGTAAGGTTATGTATGTGAGCTTAAGCATTTGAGTTATAAGTTCATTGAACCATCTTTCACAAATAGAACGTGGGACCATTCAATTTTACTTCCAAGCAAAGAAAGTCTCTTTAGAGAACATAAAACTTGAGGGTGTGTAGTATCAACACTGAGTATCCCAAATGTGTACACACTTCAGGAAAAAAAGCTTAATCCTGTTTAATTTTTTTTCTCACCCAAGGTGAGCAATATCGATGAATCAAAACTGTGTACTAAAAGCTGCCTCTGACTTTAATCTGCTCCATCATGTCATAGTCAAATTCCCAGAAAGGACTTTGCAACTAGATCTATTTTGTTGCATTGCTATAGGAGGTTACACGTAAGCAGATTAGGCACAACTCAAATACTATGTCAACTGCCTGACCGAAGGATAGATTCTTTGTCTTAGCTGAAACTAGATATGTTAATAGCCTGGTATTTGCAAATACTTGTCAGCAACATTCTGATATCCAAGCCTAATGTTTATCATAAGGCATTCTACTTGCATGACAAATGGTGTAGGTGCATGTCTTTCCAACACTGGCCTTGGGGGTTTTAAGGGTCGTGCTTCTTAGTCAGGTTCTGATCTGCTTAATAGATTTCCTGAAATATTTACTGGCAGAAGATATTTAACTCATGCACTCTCAGAGTATCTTCTTTATAGCTGGCATAGCAACTGTGAAAGTAAGTTATAATAGCCATTATATTTCCTAAATAGGAACAAGAGTATCTTAAGGCAAAACGAAAATGCAAGGCTGCTGACCTACTGTAGCTTCATATGCTGCTTTAAGCTTTTACCTAAGGCAAACTTGCAGAGTAATTGGATGAATTGTATGTATGTTGAGTATGCGGAATATGCATATATATATTATTTTTTTGAGCTACTCTTGTATTCTTTAAAACATTCAGAATCTTAGTTCAATCCCTTGTTGCATATACCCTCTGTGAAGTTCAAAGGTTATTTTGGCATCTAGTGATAGAGATGTCATGTCCTGGACATCAAATGACACACACAGCTCTGATTTTTGCCGTCATATTGGGTGAGATAGCTGGGATGCGAGAGGCTCTTGCACCCTTTAAAAGCCCTTGCAGATGGCTCACATCTGTAGCATGTGCACACTGTGATTCAGCTCTTGTGGTCAGTTGGTAATTGTATGAGCATTAAAAGCAGGGCAGCAGCCTCCACTCACTTTGTTTGGGGTTGATGTGCAGTACTGATGCCACATGTTACCATAAAAAGCACTGGATACATGCTTTTAATAGATTTCTGGCATCTTCAGTTATGAGAAACATGAAATGCTTTCTGTGAGCAACTAGTATGAGATGGAGATTTTGTGTTGCTGTAGCTTCTCTTGCTGAATTTAGAAGTTATCTAAAGCAAATCACATCCTTATGAGCTGCTGCTTAGATTAAATGTCTTCGGAGTATGCATTACTTGAACACTTGCACTGATACAGTATTAACGATCGTAAAGGGCATAAAGATTTGATTGTGATTCTGTGAATGCCAAGATTCATATGCATTTCCTTTCATTTTCAAGATTGTGTAGAACTTTATCTTTTGTTTTGGGATAATGCTGGTGAACGAGGAGGAAACAAATTATATTCTGAATCTGCTGAAATGCAATTTGAAACTGGGAAATGAGACCAATTAATCTCCGCAGTGGTGTGTAGGCAGGAGGGACTATTTGTTGTATGACAGCGTGCTCTCAGAATGGGAAACAAAGTAGGTTGTTTGTGTCTTTTTATGTCTTCGTCCCAGTTTGCTTTAGGACAAGAGCATTTACCTCATGACGCTTATTTTTGAACTTTATACTGGAGACAATGTTCACATTCCATCCAGTCTTTTAAAGCACCAAGAAGGGAGAATTAGTCAGCTGTTCTTTGTTTTTATTTCCCTGACTCTTGAACAGGGTCCAGGCTTGCTCCTGAGGTTTTTCATCTGGATCAGTCTGAATAAAACAGAACTTCTTGCGACTGAAAACCCTTTATTTGCAAAAGGTTATGATCACCAAAAGAAGCCAAGCTCCCCAATTTCTTGTTTTGGAGGTGGGAAGTTGAACCAGCTTCATGGAGTTCTGTTCACGTTAAAGGAGGTTCGTAGGACACTTATTTAAAAGCAAAACTAAAAAGAAAGCTATCATGTTAGTGCCTTAAAGCATGGCAGGATTCTGTTGCTAAGATGATGCATGGCAATTCTGGCATAAATAGTTATTAAAGCAGACCCTACCCGAAGGAGTCCCAGTCCTTTCTCTCCTGTATAGGAACAAATCAGTTATTCTTAGGAGGCAGTGTTGTCTCTCGATGCTGTTGTGTTGCTTTTTGAAAACGTTTTGTAAGTTACTCCTAAGTGGGATAATTGCTTTCAGCATTTGCAAGTTAAATGAAGAAAGCTCTAATTAGATTTTATAAAGTGGCTTAGCATGTTGAGAAGGCTTTTCATAAAGTATACTGTGTACTCGCTTGGCGTTGCACAACTGAATTCTGTGAGGCACTGACAAAACTAAAAGATCCTGTTTGGCCTTGGTTTCTAGGTTTCTTCTACGATCAAAACCTTGTCTTAGGTACTCCTAGCTATATGTACTCTATTCTTTTCCCTACATCCTTTGGGTCGTTTATTTCTATTCTAGAGTCTGGAGCAGTTGCAGTCAAGACTAAGCTGCTTGAGGACTGTATTGTGAAAGTAGGGAACAGAAGCTTGGTATTCTGCATCACTTGAAAATGGTGCCATGGCACACAGTGTTTGATCTGTCTTGATTGTTATTATGCTGTGCTAATTGTGCAGTGGTACTGGGTGGTAGAGAGCCACTTTATTCAGGTTAGTCTTAGCTCTGTGGGGGCTCTGGTTGAGTTGTACAGAAGCCAAAGTGCCCAAGTGCTTAAGCTTAGTAATCTTTAGTATTGCTTGGTGTCCTGTAGATCTGAAATGCGATACGCTAATGCTTTATTATTGCCACCGCAGCATTGGCATGAACCGAGGAACTGGCCGAAGCAGCTTACCACATTGTTAGCCATCTGAATAAGAATTTAGCCTGGTCAAAAGCTTCTTTCATGTGTGGTTTCTGCAGTGTGCATGCCAGAAGCTTCATGGTGAGAACTGGAAAGTGTTCCCAAAGCCAGTGTTTATTCAGATCATTTGGGCACTGTTGCTTGATATGACTTACCAGAGCCTATTTTAACTGGCTGTGCTCTGTTTGGAGAGTAATGCCTCTGCTAACTCAGTTGATTGGTTCATAGAATTGTGGAATCATTAAGGTGGAAGAAAACCTTTAAGACCATCTAGTCCAACCATCGACTCATTGCCATGTCACGAAGTGCAACATGTACTGACGAAGCTTCATTTGCAAAAACATCTATCACGTGTGCTAGGAACCTTGGAGATAACAGTTCAGTGAAACTAGACCTACAGGAAGTACTGCTTAATGAAACGTCCCGCATTGATCTACAATCGCTTGTTATTACCACAAGACCCAGTAAATGCAGGCTAGCTGGAATTTTCTTTGTCTTCTACTCTGCTCAATAAGACTTGACTTTGCTTAATCTTCTTTTAGGTTTATCAGTGTGCAGGTGAAATTCTTTATTATCCCCAGATTTTTAGGAACGGTGGGTAGTGTGTTATGTGGACTAGCAAGTACCAAAATTAATACTTCGTATGCTGTCAGTTTGTTTTTGATGGTATGGTCCAGATTTTAATGAGACTGTAGAGATTTCTAGTGCAGTGCACTCACCTTATTGATAGACATATAAATAGACATTAACTAATGGATTGTGGACCAGTCTACATTTAAGCTGGAGGAGAAAAAAGGGTTGTTCTGCTCTCTGTTTGATGTCTTTTACTATAGGTTGAAGAGAATCATGGCTATTACAGTCAGTTTTTTTCACTTATTACTTAACAGGGCAAATTCTTTGATACTCCTGGAATCAGTTCTTAATTGTTTGAAGTTGGTGGCTGGTTTCTCCATGACCAGTTGGGGGTAGTGTGTTCTTTGTCTGAGCAATAGGCTTGCTATTGTAGCTGTGTGAAGGAGACTTTGCATTAACATTTATAATTGCCCACGGACTCTTGATTCATTTAACCACACATGCCATGAAGTTTTAGTCATTTTTCAGTGTCTGCCCATATCTGTCTCTATAAATGGACTTTGTGTCTCCCACTGACGTATGTTCATGCTACAAGGGCTTTTTTAAGCAAAAGGATAGCCCTCATATAAACCAATGTGTAATGGACTTATTTACTCCTGTCAGTAATCCCGCAGAATACATGCTTGGTTCCACATGATTTCTTTGGTGGTAAAGAGGAATAACTTCAGTTTTCTTTGTGAAAAGATGATGAACTGGAGGAAACTTTCTGTGTGACAAGATACAATCCGTTCTATGGCAGGTTCTACAAGTTCAAGTCAAAGATAAAATTCTTGTGATAAAATAAATTATTATATATGTGATAAAATTCTTCTTTTCAGTGGTGAATGGTGACAGGACAAGGGGAAACGGCCAGAAACTGCAGCATAGGAAGTTCTGCACAAATGTGCACAAGAACTTCTTTACAGTGAGGTGACGGAGCACTGGAACAGGCTGCCCAGGGAGGTGGTGGAGTCTCCTTCTCTGGAGATGTTCAAGACCTGCCTGGATGCCTACCTGTGCTACCTGGTGTAGGGAACCTGCTTTGGCAGGGGGGTTGGACTCGATGATCTCAGGAGGTCCCTTCCAACCCCTACAATTCTGTGATTCTGTGAGCTTGAGGTGAGGTTTTTCTGCCTGCGGTCTGTAGATTAAATGGTCAAACTTAATGCCTTTAAAAAGTCATGCATGACTAATACACAGCTCTTATGTTTACGAACGATGCATTTTTCTTGAACTTGTTTTTCTTGAAGCTTGTTTTCTGTAGGACCTGTGCTGTTAACTCCACTGGCTTAAAACTAGTGTTGCATATGCTGAGTGCCTGAGCCTCCTGCTCGTACTCAAATTTCATTTGAAGATGCATCTCTTCTGCAGTGCAAAGCAGGTCAAGAAATTATTAAGTTTGGAGGTTTATTCTTGAAAGTTCCTGAGATATTATTTAAGCAAATCTGATATTATCTACTGTAGCCCAGAAAGACCTGATAGTGCTGTGAGAGTGAGATATTTAAATCAGCGGGTTCATTTAAAAAGAAAATTGCAGTGACATGACAAATGGGAAGGGGTCAGAAAGGACTGATTTCAGACGTGGGGCTTACTATTCCATCTAGTAGTAGCTGTACCATGGCAACAGCATGCTCTTTTGCAGAGGAACAGTGGAACATCCTCCAGGGTCTTCCATAACAAGAGATGGACTTCTATAGGGGGTTGTTTTCTTTTGAATCAGAGACAAGTTTTGTGAATATACGAATTGACGTCTCTCATGCAAAGAAATTATCTCGTGTGTTCTGAATAGGGTTCTTTGGAATATGGTAATCTGTTTTTTCTGGGATCAAGATCAAGTATGTTGCTACCTTCTTTCACCTTCTTCCATGTGACCAAAGGCAGTGAGTGAACTTCTGCTGTGTTTCAGGATTTCACGCTATTGTTTCATTTCTGTGAGAAAAGAAAATTTTCTTAATCACTATGCAGTAGCTAATTCTCAAATTTGTAATTATGGCTGACATGCTTCATATTTACCAGATATGAGCAATTTAGTTCACATCTTTGTATTGTTTAGTTAACTCAAACAGTAGTTTGCAGCAACTATTTTTAGTGAAGAATTCTTTTTATCAAACTTAGTGAAGAATATTCCATCACTATACTTTAATTAGCTTTGTTTTCAGTGAAATGATACAATTAGATTTTTATTTTTTTTTTTAAGTAAGGTGGTATTTAGTAGCATGTGGAGCAAATTTTGTTATTTGGTATGGCATGGTTAGATTTCCTTAACTGTAAGACTTGTAATAAGTGGTGATTTATCATGCATCTTTTGAGTATTTGGTTAGTCTTTCTTTTTCTCTAGATTTTCTTTACGTTTTGTCTTTCATAGTTTGGTCATGTTTATGTGCATCTTACAGTTTTTATTTGACAGTGGAAATTTTCCCACTTCTCTTGTTGCTTTCCAGGTTGCCTTTTCAGATTCCCAATACTGACCTTTGAAACTGTGGACATTTTCTATGTGATTTCTATTTCTTATCTTCCAGACTCTTGAGACTCTTCTCAAAGCTAGCTGCACAACTTTGTTCTGTCATTCTCATTTTAATGCTTTCCAAAGCGCAAAGAAAGGTGAAATAAATACAGGATTTATCTGTAAGCATAATTACTTCTGTCTGATCTCTTGCAAATAAGGCTTTCCCCACCTTGATTTCTGGTATTTTGGAGTACAGCAACAGAACTTCTGTGCTTCAAGATGAGAATAGGAAGGCTTTCAAAACTCGGCTTGACTGAAGTAGTGGTAGACTGTCCAGTACTGCATAGTACTGTCTAAATGTCATTGAATAAATTACTCTGTGTTTTGAAGTTGAGCACTTTGGATGGATAAGTGCATGATAATTTGACAGTGTCTTTTCTCTGAAGACCATAACTCAAGGCAGTTTTGCTTACTGTAAGAAACATTCCTGTAGTTGGAGCTGGAATAACAATATCTGTTTTGTGAAGGATGGAGTGCTTTTGTTGCCTTCGAAGACCCATTACAGGATATGGTTGCTTGTGGGAATGTCTGGTTATGATCTGTTAGAAAACAGTCTATTAATAAAACAGAGCCTCGTGTAATAGAGCACGTCTTAATCTTTTATCTGTGTAGTTATTTATAGGCTGTGACATCTTAATTTGCTCTCATGTACATTAGCTTCTGTTATTTTAAAGATCAAGTAGCTTTCACATGCCTCTGTGCATCAGTTCTGGAGGGAGTGGTCTATTTCCTAAGGAATCTTACAAAAAGGCATTATGTTAGAAGTGTTATTGCTTGGTTTTGCTGGTGTTTTTCTAATGCACTAAGAAGTTACAGAATGTCCTGTTATATTGATATATGTTAATTCTGTATTTGGCTGACACAAATTTTCCTGAGCATTCAAAGGATTTCTACTTCCTGACGATATTTATTTGTCCTGAACAGGTAGTGATCTATCTGGAGCAGTGTTAACTGTGCTGTATACTTCATTTTTGTGGTTATTTTTTTTTTATTAGAATGGTCCCAGTGCCAGATCTTGTCACAAGATGTGCATTGATATTCAACGAAGACAGATCTACACGCTGGGTCGCTACCTGGATTCCTCTGTGAGGAACAGCAAATCTCTGAAAAGTGACTTCTATCGCTACGACATTGATACAAATACATGGATGCTACTGAGTGAAGACACTGCAGCTGATGGGGGTCCAAAGTTGGTGTTCGATCATCAGGTCAGCTACACTGATGTTTTAGCACAAGTTCCTATCTGTATACCTTTATCTCAGTGTTTGTGAATTATGATTTTGCAATTTAGAATTGCTATACCAGATAACATTGCAATGACAGGGGAAGTTGTGATCTGCACTCAGTTGATTTCTAATAGCATTGTTGTCTAAAGCTGTTGATTACTGGTATTCCAATAAAATTGAGTCAAATCATAAAAATATTTTTAAACTAATTCATTTTATTTATTAAGACACGTTTTATTAAAGCTGAAAGCACAGTTCATCTGTTTTTAATCAGACTTGCTGAGCTGGGTTTGCAGATCAGCCTACTGAGTAGACATTGAGGTACAATTTGTGAAGCTGTGTGCTGCCTTCAGAAGAAAACTGTAAGCAAGACACTGAAATGAGGCCAACAGGATCAGGATTCTTAAAAAAATCGATTATCTTTAATTCTGTGAAATGTTCTTGCTGTACAGAGATTGAAATCTTACAGGAGTAGCTACCAGTCTTTTAAAAAGCTGCACCTCTCCATATATTCAAATTACTCTATTTTTAATCGTGTTGTATATTCAATGGCTTTTGTGTCCTTGAAAATATATTTGGTTCTTAGTTGTTTTTATAAAACATGGCCAAGAGATAATACATCAGTATTTGTTTTTAAAGTGTCCCAAGAACTGGTGCTGTTTTGTAACCAAAGCTGTTGTCTGCCAGCAAGATATGCATTTTTGCTGACACTATAAATTAGATGTGTTGCCTGCAGAACAAAAGCCAATCAGTCTTTCTGTTCTATTAATAACAAACATCGGTATTCCAGGTGTTGAGCAAAAGCAAATGGTCAGCTGGCAAGAGCTACTTTGGGTACCTTGTTTGCCTCCTTCTGAAACTTTCTTTTTTCCCTGCTATCTCCAAGGAAAGAATGTCCTCCCTGAATTCTTTCTCAGTCTACAGCTTTCTCTTCTCTCCCTCACTGTGTGCTGTGATACCAGATTTTGTTTAACCTTCACAAAAATGTGCTGCCTGGGAAAAGTTGTGTGTAGGCTTTTCTGAGTAGCATCTGTCTTGTTGTGTTCTTCTGTCTTTCTTTTCCCCTGGTGTTTTGTAGACATCTCCATTGCGCTATGTCTGAGAACATCACCTGCAATCAGGGAGTTCTATTTGATTTGTACTGATGTATCTTGTGTGTGCCATAACTCGAATTCTGGCTTTGGGGATAAACTTCTTTCTACTGCAGACTCTTCAAGGATTCCTGGCCAGGTTACAGCTCTATTTTAGGTTGAAGTAGTGAAAGCAACAATAAATATGTGATTGAGATGGAAGCTGAGTAACAGATCACTGGTTGTTTTTTGGATCTGTAGGGTTGCATTCAGTAAACTAGCAGTGACTTTGTTTACTTTTTGGCAAAATTGTCTATGGATTCTGGATAAAAATTATATATTTTTTCCCTAAAATCAGCAATTAGGAGATGAGTGTAGCCCTTTTTGATCATTAAATTGTTAAGCTGACATTAGATTTGAGCTCTAAACTAAGGAGCTGTCTTCTGAGTTTAATACCTGTCAACCACGATGCCTGTGCTCTTGTCTGTTCACGAGACTTTGAGATGTGCAGAGTACTGTCTAACTTGCTAG
Organism: Lagopus leucura; assembly: GCF_019238085.1. NCBI lineage: Eukaryota > Metazoa > Chordata > Aves > Galliformes > Phasianidae > Lagopus > Lagopus leucura. The sequence goes on along the minus strand of NW_024962265.1, from coordinate 2,519,996 downwards.
ATATCACTTGCAGGGGAGGGATGCATAATCATAAATCTGAACGTGTTCAGATCTTAATGTGCTTTCTTAAAAACTTCTCTTGTTCTTACAGATGTGCATGGATTCTGAAAAACACATGATATATACCTTTGGAGGCAGAATTTTGACCTGTAATGGCAGTGTTGACGACAGCAGAGCCAGCGAACCACAGTTCAGCGGATTGTTTGCTTTTGACTGCCAATGTCAGACATGGAAACTTCTGAGAGAGGATTCCTGTAATGCTGGACCTGAGGATATCCAGTCCCGCATAGGACACTGTATGTTATTCCATTCTGTAAGTATCCACACCATATCTTGATTCATGGTGTCTGACCTTAAAGAGAGCCTCTGGTTTTGATTGTCTTGCAGGCTCTTTGATCTTCCAAATGATGTGTTGTCTCACTTGATTTTTATGTTCAGTGATGTTCTAATGCTGTTTTGTAAGTGCAGGTGGTATTAAGTGAAGTCTCAGGCAAAGTTTTCATGACTTAAAATGAATAGAAATTAAAGTAAAAGCAAGGTGAATTCTAAATGGGTTCTAATTAAATAATAGCATTGAACTGCAGTCCACTGGTTGAATTTACTCATAAGTATTTTCCTTTCAGAGTTAGTAAAGAATCTTAGAGTCTTCTGTAATTACGTAAATTATCTATTAGACCAGGAATGGTAAAATTGACTAGTGCAGGGCTTACCTGGTATGCATTCAGAAGCACAGGGGCCCAGCTGCTGCCTGGTATCATGATTAGCTGTTAAGTTTGGTTCAGATGGCATTATGGGCTTTTAATCCAGATCCTGATGGGGAATGGCAGAATGCTTGATGATAGAGGTTGTGTTGCACTTTATTACTGGGTAGATAAATAGAAAATAAAAATCTTCTGTTACTTTTCCGCTTGTGCTCATCAGCTGTTTAAGTGCAGGACATACGATTTGCAGGATGAGGGTTGTAAGGCATTGTATATGCACTGGACTACCTTTTTGTACAGATACCTTCAGTAGAATAACACAGTACAGAGGGGAATTGTATCAACTGTGAAGCTTCCATAGGCAGATATGGTGTAGTGGCAGTTCTGCACCGAGCTTAGTGGCAGCAAACAAGTTTTCAAAGTTTTGCCGATGTTGAATTTTGATTTGGGGATGAGAGAAGGAATGGAACTGGAATTAATATTGTGGCATCCTGCACGTGTTCTGCAATGTACAATTGAAAACTGACCAGTTTGAAGAAGTTTTCCCTTTCAAATGAAAGATCAGAAGTTTCATAATGATTGCTATGCTTTTAGAGCTTGTAATGACTCTCTAAAATTTGGTTTTATAAAAAAAGAAAAGAAAATACTGCCACACAATTCTGCGTAAGTACCAGAGGATTTAAGTATATGTCTGTGGTAAACTGAAGAAGACAGATTTCAACAAGTAGAGTTGATGTCAATTTAGATACTTTGCTGTTTTCTCAATCTTTTGTAAGAAAAGCAGTCTGCCTCTTATGGGCCTTCTACTTGATGAGCTTGAAAGAAGTGATAAAGCTGGCTTTTCTGCATATTTGCCTGTTCTTAGTGTGTTGATATCTGGATAGTTACTCTTTATTTCTTTGTTCCTGGTTTAAGCTGTGAAATTATTATCTAGTAGGGTTGTTTTTTGGACACTGTATCACTTGGATTGGAGAAGACCACTAAGATCATCAACTCCAATCATCACTTAATGCTGCCAAGTCTGCCACTAAGCAGTGTGTCTCTTCATGCCATGTCTGCACATATCTGAAATACCTCCATGAATGGGAAGTTCTACCACTGCCCTGAGCAGCCTGTTATAATGCCTGACTACCCTTCCTATGAAGAAATTCTTCCTGACATCCAGTCTATATTTGCCCTGCTGCAACTTGAGGCTATTTCCTTGTGTACCTTGAGACTTCTCACTCTTCTGTATTGGACTTGAGAAGTGAATTGCCATTTCAAAATTCTGACCTTACAGTTCAATTACAGTTCAAACAGCAGGGCTATAACCATTACTATGTGGAATTTGTCTGGTTACTCTGGAGTAGATACTCTGTTGGATCCAGGTTTATAGCCTTACTTAGACTGAGAAAATAATGTCTTCTAAAATTGCATTTGTTTGGAGGTGGAGAAATGGGAAGCTCTCAGTGGTATAGCTCTTGAAACTGAAAATACGTGTATTCAAGAATGGAAAAGATTAAGAATGAAATCAAGAATTATATAGCTTTTACAAAGTCTGTGAATAATAAACTGTTGTGCATAATTCTGTGAATCTTTGTGGATATGGAAGTAATAGATATTACCAAATTAAAAGCATGATTTTAAATGTACAAGAAAAATCTGTTACTCTTTCATTCATTAATGTTTCTGTGAAACAGAAATAAAGAACTTGGTTAAGGAATACCTTTTTCTTTCTTTCTAGAAAAATCGCTGCTTATACGTGTTTGGTGGCCAGAGATCAAAAACTTACTTGAATGATTTCTTCAGCTACGATGTAGACAGCGACCATGTGGATATCATATCAGATGGTACTAAGAAAGATTCAGGGATGGGTAAGAGTATGACTGCAAAGTAATGCCTTCACATTGGTGCGAATGAGAAATATATTGCTAAGTAGGTGAATGGCCAACTGCAGAGTCCTGTGGTATCAGGTTTGCATCCTTAACCAGCCCTGTGTTCCCAAGTGAACTCCACAGTATATAGGTTAAACTTATGCCAGCTCTTTTGTCCTTCTTGTCATTCGATATCTCCACCTTTTAGCACAATACAAATAATTGATGCATGAAACCATATGCCCATCAAAAAAAAAAAAAAAAAAAAACACAGAAAGACAAAAAAAAAAAAAGCAAAATTAAACACAGAACATTTTTGCAATTTCAGCAGAGATGAGAAAAAAACTTTAAAATAATTGTCTGTGGAAACAGGGAAGGAGAGAACGGCTTTTTAACTTCTACAAAGTGAAAGGTGCTGTGAAACAGTAATCATTAGCTTGGTTTGAGATGCAGAAAGGCAGGTAGGATGTCTGGAGAAATGGAGCAGAGGGGCAGAGGTTATTTTGCCTGATCAGAGCTGATGAGAAAATGAGGCTTCTGCTGCGTGTTTTGCTGATATACTTTCTCTGAATTGAGGAAGGGGAGCTAAATGTGGTAGCAGTATAGAGTAAAGCTTCAGTCCTGCTTGGTTCATGCCACCTGGAACTACATACAGAAGTCCTGTATACTAGAATCCTGTAAAAACACCCAGAGGACATGGCCATATAGAATTGATTTCAAGCTTTTTCTCCTCAAACGTGACACAAAGGGAGAAGAATGGTCATTTTGGAAAAAAAGATTTCTGCTTGTATGAAGCACATCGTTTTCTTCTCTTGCTGATATCCTGATTTTTAACTATGGCTTGGAAGTTGAAATTTATGTTGCACTGTTTACTATGATGAGAGCATTTATTAATGCTTCTGGTATTATGTGTAATGTAATAACAAGCTTGATCTTGTTTACTGTTCTTCCAGCAACCAAAATCTTAAGAAGCTGATTTTACCTGAAATCTAAGCTTCCCTCCTTATTTTGTCAGGCTTTATTTTACTGAACTTCTGAAGTGAATTATTGATAGTTATGAGTTCGTGTTTGCTCATTCAATTTAGATATGTCAGTGAGGGAGAAGAGTACCCAAACACTTATTCTCTGGAGTGATTTATTTACTTCATTGCTTCCAAGAAAGAAACAGCTTGTATTGTTGTCAGTCTTATTAAATAAGGTGCCTGCTTGTTGCCCGATGCTGCTGTGTACACAACCACAGACTGTGGTCCTTAGAGCTTTCAAAGTTTTGTATTGTTCTTTTTTTTTTTCTTATGGTTTTACTAGCATTCTTCCATTTTGCTTTTTTAAAGCTGCATTTCTTAATATCCAGAAGCTTTAAAATATGTGGCTGTGAACTATCTCCGATGTTAACTTCATATTTAAAGTTATTGAGATTGTCTTCAAGCTAGTAAAGACGTTGAACACCACTTCTCAGTGAATATATTATCTGCAGGGTTCAGTTACGCAAATGGGAATCAAGTATTTAACCTTCCTTCCCATTCCCACAGGTCCCTGAGTGGTGAATGGTAGGCATGGTAAGAAATGAGTCATTGAAAATAATTCACAAGATTTTCAGTTCACTGTTCTTGCATGTGTGAAAAGTAAACAGATTCCAATGTTTCCTTCACTTTTGTAATAAAATGCTAAAATTCAGTGTGTCTTAACAGGAGCAGAGCAAAATGCCTGATACATGCAGACAGTAAATATTGTGATAGCATTATTTTTGCCCCAAAAAAGCAAGTCTCTGTGTTCTTGTTAGGTGGTGATATGTTGGTTTGATCTGCGTGAACTAAGTGATTCAGTGATTTGTTGCTGTGGAGTTTTATGCTGCTTAGTGTGATGAGTCAAGTTGAAGGTGCCTGACCTAAATGTTCCTATAAAGTCCCATGATTACATTTTGTTCCTGGCTCGCATATGGCATTCAGTGCTATTCTTAGTTGAGCTATTTTGATTTTTACTTTATCTAAAAACTGAATTGTACATTTGTTTAAAATTTTCAGTGCAGCAGTGAGAAGACTGGAAAAAAATTAATGTAGAAAAACTGGAAGGCATATCAGTAATATGAAGTGGATACTGTATCAGAAAATTATGGTGATGTTTTGGTTTTGTTGCTATCTCATCTTGTGGATGAGTTGTTGATGCTGTTTAGTCATTCTTTACTCTTAGTTGTACTTTAAGCGTTGGTTGTGGAAAATCAGTTCCTTGTGTTGATAATGTGCTTGAGATAAAGGACTGCAAGCTGTAGCAAATTTAGGCATACTTTATTTTATTTATTTTTAAAATACTCAAATTTGACCAAGGTACAGCTGCTGAAAGATTGGCTTGTAAATAGAGCTCTCCAGGATTTGCGTACTGAAACTCTCTTGTTACTGAGTCTGCTTTGTGCATAGCTAAGTCTCACGACTCTTTTTGTCTTCCAGTTGCACTTGCCTCCTCTGCAGGGTGAGCACTGTTGCTTTCTCCACCTCAGTGCATCCAAAACACTAGTGCTTTCTCCCTATTGTCACAGGAGGGCACCAAAATAAAGTCATTCATATTGGTTATCTTTCTCCTGTGTGATAAGTGTTATGAGCAAGAAATTCATTAGCTCAGCTAGAGAAATGGTCAAAACGGGACTGAGGAAAGGAGATTTCAATCGTCATAATGAGTCTGATAAGAACAAAGGCAGTAGTGGTGAAATTGGAGGACATGTAGTGTGATTGAAGAGCAGAGCCTGTGATTGAAGAAGGGGCATGAATGTGCATGTTGGTGGATGAGCCCTTTTAGAGCAGTCAGAGACTTATTCATAGGGGGGAAAAGAAAAACCAAAAATAACAAAAATATCACAAGCCATGCGTTTGTCTGAGGCATACATATGGATTAGAGATGTCACTGATATCACATGTCTTTAGAAGTTTATATTGACAGCTTGCCTGACTTGCTCAGCACACAGCGTATGACTAATCGTGGGCAGTCATTTCAGGTCTAATGTAGCTGATGGGAGCACTTGTGGTCAAGGTTCCTGTGATAATCCTGTTTGGCCCTGACTCAGGTGGTGTGTCAGAGGGAGAATTTCCTGCTGCAGGAGAGCACAGATCGTTCTGTATCCACTCAGTAACTAACCAAATCAAACAAGAGCGAGCCCTGTGTGTTCTTGTATTTCCTTTTAATTGCGAAGTAGTACTTAAGGACAAACTGTCTATATGTATATATATTTTTAATTCCCTCAAGCTTTCCCAGCCCTGCTTGGGCAGCTGCTCATTGGATATAGGACGTCAGGCGTGTTCCAGAGCTGAGTTTTCATGGATAAGGACCACGGACAGAGACGGCACTGCCCGATCTGGGAAACCTTCATGTAGAGCAAAACGCTGTTGGAAAAACATGAATCAAAATTAAAAGCGTAGTTTGGAGCCAGCTTGGACAATTGATGTGCATATCTCATTTTGATTGTCTGTTTGACACCTGATGTGTTTTGCCCTGTGTTCATTTTAAGGTCTGTCCCGCCAGTGGCCAGCGTATCTTTTAATATGGAAGTACTTTTTTGGTGATGTACGTTATCTTTTCTTCATTCTTGTGAGGTGCTTATCTGAACCAATCTAAAAACACTTGGTTTTGTCTTTGAACGTGAGGAGACTTGGCAGTCAACAAATCTTAAGAGCTCTACAGGAAAGACTGAGCAGAATTCCATTTGAATTTGCTAAATGATCGGCTTTCTCCAAAATTTCTCATTCCTTGGGAGAGAGCTTATTCACTGAACATCAGGGTTGCTCATTTGTTATTTTTCTTGAATATATCAACCAAACAGTTCACATGGTCGCCTTGCTGCTCCCTGGCTGGCTTCCAAACACAGTCTCATCATGAAAAATCCAAGAGAATAATTATTATCTTGCTGTGTCAACAGCTGGCTTGAATACTGTCTCTGTCACTTTGCTCCATTAAAGTTCAGGAGGTGCTGCTTCAGCTTTATGAATTACAAGGAGGAATATGTAGCAACTTGCTGACATACTGCTTTTTTTTTTTCCCCTCAAATTTTTCTTTTAGGAATATGCTAGGTTCTGGTGAACAGCAGTAGTGTGATGTAGTTCTCTCTGCTCTTTTAATCATGGGGTATCATGAGGAGGAGGATGCTTGCAGCTTGCTTGTAGCAAGATTAGCGGTAGCAAGTTGTGAAGGAATTGTAATTTAGGTGGCACGAAAGTGCTGTATCAGTGAACTTGCTTCCCTTAGTGAATCCTTCAGAAGTGATTGGCAACTAGAGGTTCCATATTACATTTGCTAGTTCTGTGTGTTCAGAACATGTTTAAAAACTTGCTATAATTTCTTACCCAGTAAGAGATGGGATTTAATTTCCAAACCTCTGTCTAGTATTATGAAATCCTCCTCTGTGTGAATTCCAGCTTATTGCTTGGCAAACTCTGCCTCTGTGTGAGAGCTCTGTTTTTCCTCTTGCTTAGATACTGGCAGCAGTCAACATTGTGCTCGAAACAACTGTAGCTGTTTGTACATGCAAGCCAAAAAATATTCAGCTTGCTGAAATGATCATGGTAATTTAAAAAAAAAAGTCTTTAAGTAGGGATTATAGTAGTAGGAACATATCTGTTGCATGATTAGGTGTCGCTTTTCTGGAAGACTGAATTGACACTGTGCATGGTTACTCAGCATTTTAGCAGAGTTTTCTCAGGAATTACATCGTTTGCTCTGAAAGTAAGAGTTCCTGCTTATTTCCATGGACACTACAGTAGATGCATAGAGCACGGTAACACTATCTGATGGAGCAAATTTTTGACTACAAAGCACGGTTTTTCAGCATGGTCACTACCACCATTAGCTGTACATTTTCACTTGCACCCACTGTTTCACAGTTGCTATGACAGTCATTGCTGAGGCACACCACTCACTGTGCTTGTATTCACTGCTTGGTTTCCAGAAACATTTAGCAAGCATTGATGAATGTCAATGGATGCGATTTTTTTTCATATGGAAGAATTCAGTGACACACCTTTGCTTCATATGCGCTTCCGTGTCAGATGCCATTCTCTCAGCTGCCCCTCCACTGCCATCTGTCATGTGCCAACAAAGTGTAACAGTGTTTGCAGGAAGGTTCAACCTCTGCTGACTTACTGCCAACGTCATGGGCTGACATACTGAAAGAAGAGGTATTACTTTCAGAGCAGACCTCATATTGGTTTTTGAATGCAGCCAGTTACGTAAACTTAAGGCCTGGTTAGCTGTTTAGTGTTTCAAATATGGAGGCTGTAAGCTTTTTGTTATTACTAGATAAAACTAAAATGCCAAGTTTTGGAGAGAGGATTCAGATCCCTTGCTTTCAATTAGTTATTCTCTGTCTGTACTGGGATAATTAATGAGATTATGGGAAAAGGACGCAGTAGCACATGAAAAATACTCACTTTCTTCTGGGCGTGCTTTTGATTTTGCATTCTGTTTAACAGTTTCTTTGCACAGCTTTTCCTCTTCAATCTGTGATGAATCTGTCATAGAAGCCAAGCTGATATCACTATGCAACGGGCCAGTATCGTGTTCAAAACAACCAGCCCTACATCCTCAGCTGCTGTTTTGTCCTTCAGGCTGTCTGCCTGCAGCTGATCTGAGTGATAGTGGGGCCTGAGAGGAACTCCAGACTGCATGAAATCAGTGGAGGTTTGCTCCAGAGCTGATTTACATCTACTTTTTGCAGGGAAGCACAAAAGTGAGGGAACTTTCGTGCAGCTCTTACTGCTTTATGTACTTCTTGGATCCAGTACATTGCAAATATTAGCTCTCAGAGTCCACTGGCGTTACTGTCTGATTCTCATCCCATGTTGTTTATGGCTTTTTACTGACTCTTAAAAATATATAATTACTGTAATAATAAACAAACAAAAAAATTGCACCAACACCAAAAACAACAAAAAAGATCCTAAGCAATCTGTTACTGACATAAATTCAATTTAACATCTTGCATGCAAGATTTAATTTCCGTCCCAAAGTATGGTTTATTAGTTAAATATCACAAGGGTTTACAGCCGTTGTCCCTCTATAATATGCTGACCTCAATCATTTGAATTATGTCCAGTGCTGACTGCAAGCCGGCTGCACTTGGAAGTGATGAAGCTCTCTTACCCCCTAGTGGCAGTGTTTGTCAGTCATGATGATTTTATGCAGCCCTTTGCTCTGTCAAGGATTGGAGTTTATAGGCGAGCATCTCTGATGTTCCTATTGTAAAATATCACAGCATCTGCCTCTTACTATGTGGTAATTTGCCTTATTTCCCTTTTGTTTTATTTTCAGGGACTTGTTCACCAAATCTATTGTGCTTTTTTGTTTCTCAAGTTATATTGCACCTATCTTTCTCCTGTCTTCTGCAAAAGGCTAGCTGTCAGTTTCCTATGCCTTATGTGCTTTGTCTACTTCAGTATGGTTTCTGACTAATTACTTAGATCAGAGTTGATGCAAGTTGCTCCTCATCTTAAGTCCCTAGTAAATGCAGTTTATATATATATATTTTGAATATACATTTTTCTAGACTTTCTGTGTTTGATCTCAAGAATAGGCTAACATGAAACACAGGGAGCTTGGAATTACTTGAATTTGGTTTTGATTGCAGTTACTGCATGTGAATCCTATTTTATTTCCAGGAGCTTTAAAAAAAAAACAAAAAAACAAAAAAACAAAAAAAAACAAAAAAAAAACAAAAACAACAAAAAAAAACAGAGGAACTTCTCCCTCTTGCATGACATAAATAATAATTTCAGCTTCAGGAAAGATACAGAACACATTTAACGTTTCAGGAGGGATGAGGCTTCCGTAGACGAGTTTCATATGCTTTCTGTATCAGTGATAATATGCTAACCATATCCCTCATGATTATAATAATTTTCATTTCAGTGAGCCTAGGGTATTAATGCTCAGGAGATTTGCATGCTTTTTTTCTAGTAACCCGACATGGTCTTGAATGTTAAAAGCAGCAGATAGGGTTGCAAAGACATTTTCCATCTATATTAGCTTTGCTGATCAAATTTAGATGCTTCTCACCAGAAATATCTCACATATGCCTTGGATTTAATCCTTTTGGGTCAATGATTCAGTCCCTGACAATAGAAAAACACATGCTATATGTATATTTTTCGAAAATTAGTTTTTAATTGTGTTTTTTTGCCATCAGTTTTCTCATGGGGTGACTTTCACAGTACTCCTTAAACTGATTCAGAAATTTGCTCATGGTTTACCAATGAAACAAAGCGTAAAGTTGTTCTACATCTGGTGTTGTTCCCTGCCTTCCTTCTTTGCTCTGTACCCATTTGCTTACAGACTGGATGACTTTTCCTTTGAAATTTCATTGCAAAACAGAGGTCAAAATAGGCAAGTTTATGGTGATGAGGGCTTGATAGTCTGCCTCTTGCTTTTCCATTAAAACAACAAACAAGGAATTGGTTGAGAGGGCTCTAAAAATGACTTAACAGTATGTATTTCAGTTCCTACTTACGTTTACATAAAAGGTAATTGTTTTTAAAAAATGTTTGCTTTTCAGTTTTGCTAAACATTTTGGTAACATTTTTCTGCCTAGAATTTTCAAATTGACATCTATTACTTTCTTAGTGCACCAGATGTAAACAGTAAGGTATGAGACGCAAGTCTATTAGAGAATAGGTTTACAAAACACTGTTTTGTGTGTTCTTGAAAAGCAATATTAAATGCTTATTAGCACAGGTCTTGTTTTCTAGGATGTGTGTGTAGTTAATTGCAGGGAAGAATTTGCAAAATACAAAAGTTCTGAGAATTTTTCATGCCAAAATCTTGATTGAAGTCCAGGAACCTTTACCAGCCTTTGTAAACTGACCCAGAAAGAGGAATGAGACAAACAGGATCTGTAAACAAAGATCACGTGTTCTTCACAAATACATTTTGGAAGGATGGTTGCCTAGGGAAACAGGAAATGGGAATTATACAACAAACAAAAAGGACTGCCAAACAAATTTGCTGACCTTTTTTTCAGGGAATTATGATGAAAACTGCTGGAATCCTCAATATTTAAACGTATTTCTTAATCTGAAGGTGGAACAGAAGAGTAACTTAGCAATTATACCACAACCATACAGGAGATAAAGAAAGCTTCCTTGAATTATTTGTACTAAAGAAAACAATGCAGGGCTGTGAGCTGTGTGATCATAAGTTTATCATGATTTTTTCTTTTTTTGAGCTTTCTAGCTCAATTAAATATTTGGGAATCAATGCTTCCTTTTACAGATGAGATAACGACAAAATCATCCCATTTTTATCTCACAAAGATCATCTAGCTCTGTTGCAGTGCAGTTTTATTCTCATTTTTGAGGGCAGCAGTTTTTTCAAACCTTGACTGTACTTTTCTCTAGGAAACAGCAGCTCTCAGAATGTTGTTTAACATGCTTCCAGGAATCATAAATAAGAAGGAAATAAGAGAATTTGTACAGGACTTGTTTTTAGCGGAGAAGGAATCAACCTTTGGGTGATTTTTCTTCCTCTCAATTCTCTCATTTGACTTCGGAGGACTCATACGAGAAGCTCTGTAAACAGGAGCAACTTCTGCATGGCTCCTGTTTAGAGATGGTTCAGTTTTAAGCAGTGGTAAATAACGAGAACACTGGAAAATAGAAAGTATTGGGTTCACCCAGTCCAGATACTGGTTTTATATGAAAGTTGAGAGGTGAAAGTACTTAAAAAACAGAAAATAGGGATAATAAATTGCAAGGTTAAACTGAAGATACTCTTCATCCTGAATACTAAGAAGGTAATTTAATGAAATCTTGTGCCTTTAGTGTGAATATTGGACTATCCCCGTATTCCCCTCTTGGAAGTTCATGGAGAGGGTAATACATTTATCCGGTGCTTAGATCCTTTCCTGTATATTATTTTTACCCTTCAACTTCTTTTTTTTTTTTTTTTTTTTTTTTCCTTTGTCAGTTCCAATGACAGGATTCACTCAAAGGGCTACCATTGATCCAGAACTGAATGAAATCCATGTCTTGTCCGGGCTCAGTAAAGATAAGGAGAAGCGGGAAGAGAATGTAAGGAATTCTTTCTGGATTTATGACATCGTGAGGAACAGCTGGTAAGTCAATTAAAGGGGAAAACTTCCAACTTTTACAATGATTTCTTTAGAAAGTAGTCCTTAACACAGTCATACTTCCCAAGTAACTCTATAATAATTTATAACTATGCACTGGCAATCTTGAAGCTCAGTTCCTTTTAGGCTCTCCCAGAGTATTTAGAAAGACTGTAGAAACAAGCCACTTGAAGGGAGGAAACTGTATTCTTTCGCTGGAGACAGGTGGGAGGTGGGTGGGGGAAAAAGTAAGCCCTTATATGAAGTTTTTCCAGTAGGAAATGTTCAAGGCAAAAAACATTCTTCTAATTCTCCACTGGACCCTCCCTTGACAGCTCTATTCCTTCTGGCCTTATCACTGTCACCAGTTCTTGTGAGGAGCTGTAGGTTGTTATGAGGCCTTCCCTCAGCCTTTTCCGCTCTGGGCTGAAAAACCTTGGTTTTGGACCTCAGCTGTTCCTTGTACTTCTTGTCCTTTTTTTCCATCTTTATAGCTCTCCTTCGGATGCTTTCTAAGAGTTCTATGTCCTTCTTATATTGTGGCACCCAAACTGCACCCTGTGGTTGAGGTGAGAGACCATACAGTGGAGAACAGAGAAGGACAATTCCTTCTCTCACCTGTCTGGAAGAGCTGGGTCTCATGCACCCCGGGGTATAGTTTCCAGGGAATGTCACTGACCAGATTCAACTTACCATCAACTAGAATTCACAGTTCCATTTCCACAGGACTGCTCTCCAAGCCTCTTATCCTCAGTCTGTATAAATATCTAGAGTTGCCCCATCCTAGGTGGAGAATCTAGCACTTGCTGTTGTTAAACTTTATGTACTTGGCAATTTCCCTGTCCATTTTGTCAAGGTCTCTCTGTAGGACCTTCAGCTGGAAACAAAGCAAAAGAAAAAAGTCTCTGTGGAGAAGAGAATAGTGATTGAAATAGTACTTTTGTTAAAGTTTGTGGTCTAGATTTCCCTCATCTCTACTGTATCCAAAATGCTATTCTATTAATTGTACTTATTGTCATATATTTTAGGTCTTGTGTCTATAAAAATGACCAAGCAGCCAAAGAAAATCCAGGTAAAAGTCTTCAGGAAGAAGAGCCCTGCCCAAGATTTGCCCATCAACTGGTTTATGATGAGTTGCACAAGGTATGAGAGTCTAAATACATAGACAGTGATTTTATTTTTGTTGCTCATCCATTGTAGTTGCTTCTTCAGAGATAGTACAATGAAAATACCTGTTTGTTTGGTGTTAACTGTTTGGATTACTTTGGTGGATAAGCTTCAGCTAACACATTAATGGTGTTTGGAAATGGGCTGTAGTTTTCCCTCTTATGGATAGCTCCTACAAGCAATACAGACTTGTCAGGCAGCAAGCTACTAGCTTCTCTTGTACTTGAGAGCACACGCAGCTTTATGCATTATCTTCAGGGGCTTGAGCTCAAAACTTCTTGGAGTTGTTTCTTTTAGTTTAACTGTTGAGTTCATCCTTCCAAGAACTCACAGACAATTAACATTTCAATAAGGAATGCTGGGAATGTCATTGTTTTCTTCTCTCTTGTTGGGATTTCTCTTTAGAGAGCTACTTGGCAGGGTGACATGAGATAAAACCCTGGTGGGAAGGGATGCTCAAGAAAGCTGGTCATTATTCAAGGTTGTCTCCTCCAAGTCCAGATAGATTGCATTCCAAGAAAAAGGAAGGCAGGCAGGAATGCCAGCAGGCCATCATATATCAACAAGGAGCCTCCTGGACTTAATTAAGCTCAAAAAGAAAATCTGTAGGAGTGCAAGCAGGACTGGGTTACCTGGGAGCACTACAAAGATGTTGGCAGAGCCAAGGATCAGGTTAGGGAAGCTGAAACCAGATACAATTGAATCTGGCCAGGAACATAAAGGGTAACAAGGAAAAAATTCTTCAGATACATCAGTGGTAAAAGGAAGGCCAGAGAAGATGCAGGCCCTCTCTGGAAGGATACTGGACACTTGATCACAAGGGATATGGAGAAAGCTGAGGTACTCAGTGACTTCTTTGCCTCAGTCTTCACTAGCAAGGGCTCTAGCCATACCACCCAAAATGCCAAGGCAGTACTTAGAGAAGAAAGATTTGCCTACTGTAAGTGAAGATCAAGTTCAAGACTGTTGAAGAACTTGAAGGCGTGCAAGTCCACGGGACTTGATTAAAATCCATTCACAAGCTTTTGAGGGTTCTGAGATGGATGAAGTTGCCAAACTACTGTCCGTATTGGAAATGTCATGGCAGCCTAGGGAAGTTCCCACTGATTGGAAAAGGGGAAACAAAAAGCCTATTTTCAAGAAGGGAATAAAAAAAATACGGGGGTCTACAGGAATCCACAACCTCCCTGGGCAGCCTGTTCCAGTGCTCCATCACCCTCGCTGTGAAGAAATTCCTATGCAAATTGGTGTGGGACTTGCCATGCTCCAGTTTTTTTGCCAATTCCCCTTGTCCTGTCCCCAGAGAACACTGAAAAGAGGTTGGCCATTTCTCTTTGACTCTCGCACTTAAGATTCTTATAAACATTAATCAGATCCCCTGTGAGTTGTCTTTTCTCGAGGCAGAATGGACCCAGTTCGCTCAGCCTTTCCTCCTACGGAAGATGCTCCAGACCCTTTATCACGTTTATGGCCCTCCACTGAACTCTCTCCAGGACATCCCTGTCTTTCTTTTACTGGGGAGCCCAGAACTGGATACAGTACTCCAGATGAGGCCTGACCAGGGCACAGCAGAGGGGTTGGATCACCTCCATTGATCTGCTGGCCATGCTCCTTTTAATGCACCCCAGGATCCCATTGGCCTTGTAGTCCACCAGGGCACACTGCTGGCTCATGGCCAATCTGTCATCCACCAGGACCTCCAGGTCCTTCTCCGCAGAGCTCCTCTCCAACAGGTCATTCCCCCAACCTGTACTGATACTCATGGTTATTCCTTTCCTGTTGCAAGGGTCTGTACTTCCTTCTTCCTTTTGTTAAACCTCATCTGATTTATTGCTGCCCAGCTCTCCAGTCTGTCTGGATCTTGCTGAATGGCAGCACAGCCTTCAGGTATGTCAGCCACTCCTCCCAGCTTTGTATTGTTGGCATACTTACTGAGGGTGGACACTGGAGACCTGGTCAAGGTCGTCAGTGAAGATGTTGAACAAGACCAGACCCAACACTGACCTCTGGAGAACACTGCTAGTCTCCAACTAGGCTCTCTGCTGCTGATCACCACCCTGTGAGCCCTGCCAGTCAGCGAGTTCTCAACCCACCTCACTGGAGTGGGTGCAGTAATGGTCCATGATGATGATTAGAGGTCTGGAGCACTTCCCCTACAAGGACAGCTGAGAGAGCTGGGGCACTTCAGCCTGGAGAAGAGAAGGCTCCTGGGGGATGTAACAGTGAAATAAATCCTTTGCAGTACCTGAAAGGGGGCCTTCTTCAGGGAAGTTGGGAAGGCACTTTTTAGAAGGGCACATAGCAACAGGACAAGGGAAAATGATTTTAAACTGGAAGAGGTTGATCTAGACTAGATATTAGGAGGTCAGGCTGGATGGGGCTTTGAGCAACCTGGTCTGGTGAGAGATGTCCATTTCTGTAGCAGAGGAGTTGGAACTAGATGATCTTAAAGGTCCTTCCCAATCCAAAACATTCTATGATTCTATGAAAATGTTTGAACTCAGCTCTGTTAAGAATCTGCTGTAACTGGTGCCTTTATTTCCTCTGCATGTCAGAAGCAAAAGTCATTCTTTAGCATTATCTGACTTTAAGGGACAAATACTGAGTTGTACTTAAAATTGTTCATAGTGTATACATGAGTGGTGAGCAGATTTAGAGCTTTGTGCATGTTAATGCAGACCTGAGGATTAGGTTACCATAACTTCATTAGCCTATGAATTTAAATCATGGTGACAAATTCACATCAACTTTCAGGGATGTGATTAAACTGTTTTTAAAATTGGTTTATGTAGTGTGAAACAGCCTAAACTGGAAAATATAAATATAATTTATGTTTATAATTCCATAGTACGCTATGGAATTTGGAAAAGCTTGTGGATGGAAGGAGAAGTTTAAGGGAGAATAGGTGCAGCTTCTGTATAGCAATGTTATTATTTGTCTTCACTGAGCATGTTAATGATAAATTATCAATACTGATCTACCCTTAATTGTTTATTTCCAATGTGTAAGGTATGAGATTGAGATTGATAGTAGAATTTTCGAAGTTATTGTGAAGGTTGCTAAGTTGTGGCAGTTGCTCAGCATTATCTGAAGAGCTGTTTGATGTGCTTGTTTTGAAGAGTCTTATTTTTAGAAACCTCTGTTCAAATGACCTTTCTAAACTCCTCTCAATATAAATAAGGAGAGCCTACATCAGTAGGATGTAGAATACATTGTTTTGAGTGATTATTTTTAAAGCTGTGAGAATAAGTAGCCTATTAAACTTCTTGAACTTCAATATTTGAAGTCTCTTTGTCGTGGTTAGTATCAGCAGTTCAGAGCCTGAAATATGAAATTATGTGAAAGAGGAAAAAAAAAAAAGTAAAGAAATACAGTCCTTTTTGCTCTCTTTTTCCTCTCTCTGTCTATCCTTGCATTTCAAAGTTCTTGTATTCTGAAATCATCAGAAGATCTATTTGAGACTACTTCATTTGAGCTGCCTTCAACAAAAAATGGATTTTGCATACTGCATTCAGTATTTCCATGGTTGGTCTCTCTGGATTACTAGAACTCTTGAACATGATCAGTCCAGCAATGGATGTGACATCTGGTTCCAAATAAGATTTGTGTTTTCTTTTTCAGCTATTCCACTGTTCTTAGCATTACAATTTTTCTGAACTCTTAACTTTACAGTTATGTCTTTTTATTTTAATTCCTCCTCTGTGCCCAGGCAGTACATCAAACACCTTGCAGCCAGACTGATGTATTCAGGTGAAATATGTCTGTTCCAGAGACAGTGGAAGTAAACCTGTCTTGCAGAGAAAAATAAGATCTTGGGAGCTTCCAGGACATGTAGGAACACAGGTCTGTTGTGTCATCTCCCAAGATTGTGCTGGACTGGGCTAGTTGTCACTTCATTTTGAGTATCTTTAGGACTTTCCCCCATTCCCTTTTCCGGGGGCCCTTGTGTTTGAAGAATACCGCAGTCTTCTCTGACTCAAGGAGAAGACTACTTCTCCTTGAGCTGTACCTGAGTAGTACCTGAGCTGTACTGTCTTCAGTGCTGCGTCTTCATCAACAGTGCTTTGACTGGAGTTAAGAATATTAGTCCAGAAAGTTCATTTTTCTAAGTCTTACATATGAGCGTAGGTATTTCTTATTTGAAGAGAGAGTCTGGTTGCTGGAGGAATTTTGATTTTATATATATATGTATATTTAGGTCTGCTTGACCTAAATAGAGAGAGGCTTTATTGAGGTACCTTAATTTTTCCTTGTCCTGTGATGGGGATAATTTAGTGTCTTTGAGGACAAGATTGGAAAAGAAGCTTACAATCAATCAGTTTGAATGTTGCTTGCTCTAATTTGAACAGAGCAACAAGAGTTGGATGAGATCCTCTTCTGCTCATATTATCTACTTGAAGATTTATCATGCTTATAAGTTTTTCCTAAAGAAAGAGATTCTCTGGTCTGTGGATGTCTTATTATCTTACTTTTTAAGTGCCTTAAGACAACCTCATTTTCTAAGGGATAAAGTAGGGGTAATAAAGCTCATAATAAGTTGGAGCAGCTCCTCCAAAAAAGAGTCATTGTCTAATGAATATATATAAACAGTTAAACTTCTTGATCTTCACCTATAGGTTCATTATTTATTTGGAGGAAATCCTGGCAAGTCCTGCTCTCCAAAGATGAGATTAGATGATTTCTGGTCTCTGAAGCTCTGTCGACCTTCAAAGGAATACCTGCTAAGACACTGCAAATACCTCATAAGGAAGCACAGGTACAGAAACAAAAGATTAGTTAAAACTTAAGTTTTAGCATCTTTAAAAATCTCTCTATCCTGTAAATAGTTGTTTCACTTCACTGATTATATGGCAATCTGCAAATTTCCTGTTTATTTTTGGTTAAGGAAAAATAGTTCAATATTAAAAGCTGTTAGGCAAATCTAAATGATAAAATTGTAATCGCTTACTTCACTCTGTTTTTATGATGTTATTCTGAAGCTAAAATAAGTCTTGACTATCGTGTGGGGATTTGTGGAGAATTTTTAGATTTCCTCTTCACTCTGCTTCTCATCAACATGTGTACTGTCACCCCCCAAGGAAATAGAATATTTTTTTAAAGCAGTGTGCTAGGGGATAGTGACAGCTCACAAGGATGTTAATGAAATCTGGGGGTTGAATTCCTTTGCACATCTGAGACTTACCTGTAGTGAGGTCATCAGTGTTTCTCTTTCAGAACCACTTGAAAGATCTCGCTTATGGGGAATTCATCTGCACTGTGATACTTGCACTCTGGATGTTTCAGAGCTACCTTTTGTTTGCTACTTAAGGAAACAGCTTTTCAAAATCAAGCTCGTGGTGTTGCCTTAAGCAATAAATTGTAACAGTTAAGGAGTCTTTTAAGGTTCAGCAAATCATTTGAAGCCAATAGATACATCTTCTTTCTGCATTCTTGATGAGAATACTTTGATTCTGCCAAGAGTTGGAGGTCAAGGGTCAGTTCTTTTTTTTTTTTAAACTTCTGAGGTAGCAAGCAAATTGCTGCAGTAGACTTTCTGGGTGAGGCCTTTTGCAGGTTAGCAATGCAATATTTGTGAATACCTACAAGAACAAATCAAAATCTTGCCAGTAATCTGGGAGGTTTACTAGCCGCTGTGGTTGTATGCAAATACAGCTGTACTGCCTCCAGAAACAACTGTGTGTTACATGTTTTCACTTGATTAAGTTGCACTTAAAGAAAACATTGCTACATGTTGTCTGGCAGAAGCTTGGATTTTATGCACTGTGTTCCTGTTTCTTGGTGTATGTCAGGGAACTGAACGTACTAGCTGGGAATTGGGACGATAGATGCTTTTCTGGAGCTCTCTGGACTATGGCAATATCGTTTAAGAGTATCTGTTTGACTAGTTGGAAGTAATAATGTTTAATTACCAAATTGTCATGTAAATCAGGCAACAGTCATAATCTTTCCTTTCTGAGACTTAAGCCCAGATCTTGAGATGAATTGAAAATTTGAGTTTCAGATGTCTATTGCTACCAGTCAGGTAGTTTGAAATCTATTCAGTATGACTTACAAATAAAAGACCTTGTGTTCTTCTATGGCATTTGATATATGGCTGTTAAGTAAGTAAGAGCATAGTTTTTAAGGTTCTCATCACTGGAATCTAGAATTATCAGAGCTATTTTCATGGAAAGACTTGATAACTGTGTATTAGTGATTTAAAAGGCAACAGTATAATACTGCACTCAGCAGATAGATGGTAGGAGGAAAATAGGTAATTCTAAACCTCTTCATTTCCAGATCTATTTACCCAATTCAGTACTCATCGAGAGGGCTGAGTGCATAGTCTTGTTCTGGCTGTATGTGTTTCTTCAGGAATTTGCAGCAGTTAATGTTTCCCCTTATTAAAAGAAAATGAGAAAATAATGGTGGTGATGCATGGCCAAATTTTACATTTCTGTGCTCTTTCCAAAGGTGGGATGTCAAGTCATTGAATCCGAGGATTTTTGTTTCCATTATTCCTTCTTTTGTTGTCTGGCAGAAGCAGGGAGCATTCTTCATCTTTCATTTTAGGCTTCTGTTTAGTCAGGAATCGAAATATTCCTTACGCCCCTCAAAAAAAAAAAAACACAACCATTTCTTATGTTTCAGTCTGCCTTAAAAGCACATACCCTAGTAAATGTGATGCTAAGCTGCCATTAATACTGTATTGTGTGGAAGTATTTGTCTAAAAGTTTTGTAGGCTTTGCTCTATGTAGAAATAGCTGTATTTAGTCCTGAAGAATGTAGTTGCACTTAGGTTTTCTCTTTCTTGCAGGTTTGAAGAGAAAGCTCAGACTGATCCTCTTAGCGCACTGAAGTATCTACAGAATGACTTGTATGTAACTGTGGATCACTCAGACCCTGAGGAGACAAAAGAGGTAATGAACAATCTTTGTCTTAGTTATAAAGAAATATGAACTGTGCTTTCATATTCTAGCACGGATCTTAAGTTTCTTAAATTTTGTTTATATTCAGTTTGAAAAGCTAAACTGGAACGTGATACTTCACTGTATTGTATTTTCTCCACACAAAAGATCATATTACTTTAGAAACAGGTATTTTACAACTATGTGTCCAGATAAAATAGGATTTCTGCTTGTAATAGTGAAGACTAAGCCTTTGTTCTATTTCCAGTGTACTTGTGTGTATTTTGGGCACTTTAATTGAAATGTAAACTCTCTGAAATGTCATGAGTCTGTGGTTGGTTGCATGGTGGAGGGGAAATAAAAACACCTATTCACTTTACGTTTTGGCTTGTCAATATCAAATAGCTTGGGGGTAGAAAGACCTTTCCTTCTACATCATATGAACTGCTGGAGGCAGATTGCACATATACATTGCTCACTAACCTTAAAACTCCTATTTCTTCAGCATTTTGAATATTATCTAGTAGACTTGTTCTTTGATTTGTTCTAGAAATTTGTTCCCATTTCCAATTTTGATTACTGCAGTATGTATCACTTTACAAAATGAATTAAAGCAATAGTGTGAAGTATCAGATAAGTTTGGTTGACTTCACTCTCCTATTCATGTCTACATGGAACTTGAGGCAGCCAGCTTAGATGTACAAGCATTCAAACACTCCTGATGGTTAGATGAAGAAGTGGAGTCCTCAGTTCTTATCTTCATGCATTACTCACCATGGAAATAATTTGACAGCTCCTTTCATAAAATTCAAGTAGGAAAGTGGACTCTTGTTGCTCATTGCTGAGCCTCTGAATAAAGCCACTTAATCTGGTTTCAGCTCAAAGAAGTGATCTTTGTACAGGCACTTAAAGTTGTAGTTGGTGTGGAATCACTTTGCATGTGCATAGTATAAAAATGCAGGGTTAATAAAATGAAAAAATATTAACTACTGTTCGAATCTTGGAACTGATCAAATTTAATTGTTATAAATTCTGGCTAGGGTTCATAAACTTCTGGTCCAAATAAAATATAACTGCCGTGCCTGTAAGTTTTCTGCTAGGCGATTTCTCGCTGAAACTGTCCCATATCAAGTACTTTCATACATTTTTAAATCTATTTCTAGCAAAAGAAAGACAAAGAACAAATAGTCCTCATTTTCCTTAGCTAGAAAAGGAGATATTCCCCATATTTCATGGGGGCTTTGCCAATTATGCCTATTTTAAATGTGATAGCACTTTTACCTTCTTATTTGAATCTGTAATAGCCTAATGACATGAAATGACAATTCCATTGCTTGCTTTTCAAGTTCTCTGCCGTCTCTCTCTGCAGGACGTGAAATTGTCCTGTGCTCTTTACTTTCCCTTTCTGTCTGTAGCATATCTGTTCTAGAAGCCTCATCGTGTCTGTGAAAGCCATGTGTGTGTTTGGCCAACTTCTCCTAAAGAGATCTTGCATCAGTTGGCCAGGTGTGCCTTTTTATTGCCTGAAGAGAATGTGCTTGTGGTAAGATCAGTGAGCGTCTTTCCTTCTAGTTCATGTAGGTATCTGCCACCAGTAGACTGTGTGTTGCATACATGTAAATATAAGGAATCCTTTAATACTCTGTATCTTATATTCTCATTTCAGTGTGTAGAACTGAATTTGTCCACTCTAAGAATGAAGAATTTACCTAAATGCATGCACATCTGAGGTTCTGAGGAAAAGTAGTAGATGTATATTGCAGAGCATAGTTAGAATAAAAAGTTTAAATAATAATAAAAGTTTGACAGGGCATGCTAGTATTCTGCTCATTAATGAACTTAGAATCATAAAATGAGTTGGAGGGGACCTTAAAGGATCATCAAGTTCCAGCTCCCTTGCTGCTGCCACGCTTGCCAGCTACTAGATCAGCTGTACTAGACCAAATCGCACAGAGTCCCATTCAACCTGGCCTTAAACACATGCAGGGACGGGGAATCCATAACCTCTCTGGGCAAGCTGTTTCAGCACCTCATCACTCTCAGTGTAAATCTTGCCCCTGACATCTCATCTAAATCATTCTTCCTTCAGTTTAAAACTGTTCTTCCTTGTCCTATCACTATCTACCTGTGCAAAAAGTTGTTTTCCTTCCTGTTTTTAATCTCCCTTTAAATACTGGAAAGCCATAATGAGGTCTTCTGGCAGTCTTCTCTTCTAAGCATATAAGCTCAAGTAGAACAAGCCAAATAAGTGAATATATGTTGAACCCTTCCCTTTCTCTGCAGGCCTAGTGCCTGATCCAAGCAGAATTCAGTAGCTGTCATGTAGGTCTGCCAAATCAAGCGCGAACCTTTCAGCAGAATGAAAGCTTTGATTCCTGTGCTATCTGAAAATTATTTAACAAATTCCAGGAGGTTTTTTGTTGTTGTTGTTTGTTTTGCAAATTTTGCTGGTCACAAAATTTTGCTTTGTAAAGCTTTTTACGCTGGAACAGATCTGCTGGGTCAGAGGCTTAGAGCCAGCCAGTGCCCTGGTAGTAACTGGGTGTATTTCCAGTTGACGTCAATTTACCTTCCGATTATCACATTGAGTTGGCTTTTTGCTCTGGCATTACATCTTCAAATAGCTCTTGTGCTTTCCAGAGGACTGACGCAGGCTTTTTGGATTCCATATCAAATTGCAAGCAGCAATTTGATTGTTTATTTCAGCACAGACACCTACGTACTCTGTCTTTATTTGTAGTTGAGATAGTCTTAATATTGAGAGCTGTGTATGTGATTGGTTTGTTCTGTGTGGACTACAACCAGTGAACACTGTAAGGCTTCCAAGTATGGCAGATTTTAAAGAAATTAGTTTCTCTTTTCTGTGTTGTTCTCCTTCTCTATAGGACTGCTCTTAATTTTGCAAAGGACCAAAATGAGTTTATCCTTGACTTTGTTACAGTTTTATAGACTGGTATGATATTACAAGCAGAATTTCACTTCAGGGTAAAGCTTACTTGTTTTATAATAGAATTGATTTTTTTTCAAACTTCGTTAGGCAAGTCTCTTCAGCTGTTTTGAGTTAAATGCCAAAGAAAATAAACAGGCTGTTCTCAAAACTTACTTTGGCATTAGTAACCAATTTTGTTTAAAGCAGCATGAATGATTGACAGTAGGAACATACCTCAGATTTTCCTTCCTTTGTTGTGAATTTTAGCAGTGTTCATGGGATGATAAATTTACTTCCATTTTTTTTATTACTACACTGTGAAGCTGTAGATGCCTGCTAGCAGGTAGGTATCTCATGGGTGCTTATTTTAATAGCCACAGGCTGTATGTCAACAACTATATTTCTGCTGTTGCCTGCAATTGCAGATCTAGTTCTCTTTAACTGTTCCTGCTTGAAATCACTTAAACTTCTTCAGCATTTTCAGATTAGTGAATCTTTTCTGTTTACTGGCTGTGACACTGTGTGCAAGGAGAGTAAATTTCCAGAGCACATGGAAGTCTGTCTGTGCATCCTGGGTCATGAGGAGATGAAAGTTGGATACAAGTCTCACACTGGGAGTTCTTGACATTGGAAAAAAAAAATCTGCCAGAATGAATGTTCTATTTCATATACAAATAAATGTGCATTTGGTGATAATTTTTTTCCTAAATGGAAGTTTTTTTCCTAATTTAAGCTTTTAAAGACAAGGGTGATTGAAACTGGAATTTAAAATGAATTCCAAGTGTTTTACTTGTATATCATGAAAAGATAGATGCTGCTAAAGCAGCATCAGGGAACACAGTTAGCCTTGTGTGTTCAGCTGAACACTGGATTGATCAAAACCAAAACATCGGTGCTGCTTTACTTGCATCTGTAGAAGAAATGAAGAGGCTACCAAAAATTGAGCAGTGCTGCCCAAGTAAAACAAAACCGTTTATGACGATGAGACAGATTTGCCTAGTGTGAAGAAGAAACTTAAGCTTGCCAAAACATAGGTACCAAGTGCAAGTAAAAGCTGAAATCTGTTTTTCCTGGACTGTGGTAGGAGAAAACGAACAAGAACCTGGAGGCTAATTTGAGGCCAGACTAATTTGTAGCCTGGGGCTGGAGGCCCCTGTTTAAGGTTCCTTTATACTTTCCATTCTTGAGACATTTTCTTTAAAAAAAATTTGCCAGATAAAAGCCAGCAGAGCCCAAAAGTATTGCTTAGGTCTGCATTCGAGTGAAATTTCTGGGAAAATTTAAGCCCAAATAGGAAAAATAGTTCTAGGAAGGAGCTAAGAAAAGCACGCTTCTGTTCGTCACGTCCTGCTGTGATTCTTTGTAAAGCCTCAGGCTCTGTGCTGCAGGAGCAGAGGTTTTGGAGCCAAGGAGAGTCTTTGAAATAAGTGTTCGACCCTCCCAGACTTCGGCTTGTGACAGCTCCATCCTCAAACAGTGCAGGCCTCTTGTTTCTTCTTTGTGCCTTTACTACAAGGCGCCATCCCAACAGAATCAGTCAAAGCTGAGAAACCGCTTTGTGCTGCGATCTGAGCACTCGGCGTGCAGACCTTCTGGAGGAGGAATTACATCTGACTTGTAGAGCCCCTCGAGTATCCCAAACAGAACTACTGATCTTCCCTTTGCGCCGACAGTAGAGGCATGCAGCAAATACACTAAAACCTGTATGGGTTGTCACACAGCAGAATTGGTTTTTTTTGCTTTAGATAGAAACCTAGGTGAAATATGTAAAACTGATTAAAGAATGCTAATGCTGGAAACACGAAGAAGTTGGAAAATACTGGAATTAATATTAATTATGCAGTCTTAATTAGGCTTTTCTCTGAAAGTGGTTGTGGAACCTTATGCTAGTTGTCTTAAATCCCTATTTCTGAGGGACCCTCGCATTAGTTTAGAAGGAGGATTGGATCTCAGAGAGAGAACTTAATTATGTAATGAAGTAAACTGTTGTGTTTTGCATGGAGGCTTAATTTGGAGTAGATTAAGCCAACATGGTGAGGGGATTGTCAGAAAAAAATGGGTGGTGGCACAATTAAAGCGGTTGGATGCTTCTGCTGGATAATTGAGTTCTGGTCGCGCCTCCGTAACGGAGCTGCTATGTGACTTTAAGCAAATCACTTTTTCTAGGTGGTCATTAATTGGCTCTTTCATTTTGGTACTAGATGGGAGAGATCTGATATGTGGTCTGTTGAGGGCTTTGCTCTTCAAGCTACAAATGAATTCAGTAAAAGCTGCTTAAAGCAAAATGTTTTGGGGGGAAAAAAAGATGGTAGTTTCAAATTGGGCACCCAGAATGAAGCAAGATATGAAATACTATCTGGTAGGATATCAATTAACAGAAAAACTAATGCAGAAATTATTTTTTTCATAGTGTGTTCAGAAGTATATGAAAAAAAAAAGTTGCATTGGATATATGCTGTGAATGGTGTGTAAGAGAGGTGGTCTTCACTTAGCAGTAGCAATTGTATGCATAGGGGAAAAAAATGGGAGTCCTTTGGGAGAACATTGTGTAGTTAGTTGGGATTTTAATGCAAATGTGGTGTGCCAGCATAAAGCTTCAGTGCTGTCCGTAATTGATGTTGGTAACATACCTACTTGACTTTTCTGTCATAAAGTGCTTTTTAAATGTGAAATGATGCATAAAGTATCATTTTAAAGCAAAAGTAAACACAACTGTCAAGGTTAGCTCTACTGCAGTGGCATCATCGAAGGAAAAAAAGATACTCCTTTCCCCAGAGGCTAGAAAGGAGCTAATAGCAGCAGCAATTCGTCACTCAAAGTGCGTGAAGAGTAGAATACTTGGCGAAGGGTCTTTTCAACTGATTTTTGGTCTCAGTTCTGCAAGTTACTACCTGGATTGTGTTATTTGATCTCTAGGAACTGAATACCTGAGGCCCAGCCCCATCTGGGGTTTACTTCTGTTTCTGGCTACTCAGAAGAACCACAGGCTGTGGTCCCTGGGGAAGGAGGGGGAATCCCTCAAAGCATGTGGTGTCTGCATTGTCCCCAGAGCTGGCTTAGTGCGTCACCAGGCAGCTTGGCAGCAAGCCAGTAAGGCACTTGTTTGTGAGAGGAAGATAGCTAGAACATGGCACTTTATATCAGAAGCACAATGGATTTGGCCTCTGGTTTTATTGGAACTTTTGGAGCTATTTAAACTGGGCCCGTGTTTACGGATGTTACTGGTGCAGGGCCAAGCAAGTCTTACAAGTTTCGATCACAGTGAAGTACACGTGCAGCAGTGCAGTTCCTTTGGATTTTGTGTGGTCTCTTAATCTCTTCCTGTGATAGCCTCCACAAAAATTTACAGGTTTATTCTGACACGTTGCAGTCCTTACTTCAGACTGCTTTTTTCTT
Organism: Lagopus leucura; assembly: GCF_019238085.1. Classification (NCBI taxonomy): domain Eukaryota; kingdom Metazoa; phylum Chordata; class Aves; order Galliformes; family Phasianidae; genus Lagopus; species Lagopus leucura. The sequence goes on along the minus strand of NW_024962265.1, from coordinate 2,493,984 downwards.
GATGGCAGATTGGATTTTGTTGAAGGTTTTTTTGTTGTTGTTCTTGCACTTAGTTGTAGGCTTACCTTTTTGTAAATGCCTTCTACATTTGAGACTCATTTCTCTTTCATCCTTGGGCATTCTTCTGTGGAGGCTGTGCAACCCTGACTCTTTAAACTGTATTGACAGAGCTTGATTTTTAAACCACTTGATTTTTCTAGCACTTTCCCAATATGCTGCTAATTGATAGAGGGCGTTCAGAGTTTGTTGCTGTATTGCAGATGAGAATTTACAAGCCTTAGAACAGCGGGAGTACTTGATTTACTTGAAGACCTGACTCCTTTTCATTCGTTTTCTGCTGTATTTGTTATTTTTGCAATAGGCTGACAGTGATCTATTACAGCTTGCAAATGTATTTTTGCAGTTCTGTTTTGTATGACTGATTATTCCTAGGTTTGTTGATTTGCACTTGACCCTAGTGAATTGCATCTTGAGCCATCGTTATAGCCTGGATGAAACAGAAAAACAATCTGAAGCATGACTGCTTCCATGCTGGCGGTATAAGCATGGCACGAGGCCTGTGGGCTGAATGAATGTGTCCTCTGCTTTCAGACCAGGCCCTGTTCCTCTTCTGTGATTCATGGTTCTGTTTTGATATCAAACCACTCATAACTACCTCCAGTTAAGTTACTTGGCCTATTATTCCCTGCTAGCTTAATCTCAGCAATTCCTCACTAATTCACCTTAAGTAGCATATAAAAGCATTTGAAGTCCAATGAAAGATGAGATTAAAAAAAAAGAGTCCCATGTTCAGTCCCTATGGCCTGCTGCCTTTGTAGAAGAAATCAGCTTGATGTGATACAACTTATTGCTAAATCATCATTGACTGCTACTTGTCACCTTCTACGTTGTTCCACTTTTTTCTTTTTGAAATTAAACTGCTCAATATCTAATTTCTGGTGTTCCACCCTCTCCTTCCCTTTACATATTTTACCCTTCTTTCTTTGGGCTGTATCACCATACATAAAATAGAGAGGAGACAAAACATTGCAAACCTTTAAGGGATTGGCTAGTTTTTTGAAGATACATGACAAAGCACTGAGCTTTGCTTCACCATGAGGAACTGAAAACAGCAGCTGGGGGCAGAGGAAGCTAATATTCACTGCCTGTTGTTAAGATATTAAGGGAGAATATGAATGTGTTACTTTTATCTACTTTTATCTACTTTTACTCTTGATTCTGATATTCCCAAGCAAGGAACTTTTTTTAAACTTGAAAAGACCTTGCCTCAAACAAGCTTGTGATACGAGCTGTTCTTCAGAAAGGTTATCAAAATGTAAAGCTTTTGGTGCGTTAAAGCAGTTCACGCTGCACTGTACCAGTTACCCTTTCAGTGCTGGTCTAACTCAGACCTCTACAAGAAAACATTTAATGTGTGCTGCTAAGCTGTGTTGTTCATGTGAGAGCATTGTCTGCTGTTACTTATGTGCATGTAACAGTAGTTTTAAGGATTATGCAGAGAAAACCAGCAACTCTAAAGCCACTGTTTGTTGTTGTTGTTTTGTCAATGCAGTTAACAGCATTTTTTTCTTTCTTCTTCCACCTCCTGTTTTGCAGTTTCAGCTTCTTGCCTCAGCATTATTTAAGTCTGGCTCGGATTTCACCACTCTTGGTGAGTATTGTGTATCAGAGGAATCGCATGGAGAATGTTCCCTCTCCTGAAGATCATTACTGTTAGTTTCTTCTGTATGTTTTTTCTTTTTAATATCATGCTCTTATGAGTATCGTGAGCCTTTTTCAGTTTGAAAATGCATAGGCATTTGAAAGAGTATAATGACCAGTGCTCAATGCCTTGAGCCCATATTTAAAACATCTGTCACCAGTGCTTTTAAATCCATGCCTCTGGGGATCATTTTGTTTCTCTTATTACATCTCATGCGTTACTGTTGCCCAAATAAACAGAAGCTTTGGTCAGGATCTTGTCATGTCACTTTGGAATCTCACAGCATGGCTACGGCTCTGTTTGCTGGGATAATTGCAATTCCTGGAGTAGTTTAGTTCATTGTGTTCTTCGCAAAATGAGTCTTTTGGGCAGGATGTCAAGAGTGAAGAAAGCAGTGGCATGTAGGTCTGAAAACAGGAGGTCTGAGCCAAAGCCATAATTTGTTTTGCTATTCTATCCAGTTAACATGCTTTAAACAGTTCAGATATTAATCCTGGGCAAACTATAGGAAGACTGTTGGCATAATTTGTGTTCTTGTAACTTGTGTTGCCAGCCAGCTGCTGGGCTCTGGGAGTGGAGATCGTTTCAGTTTTGACAAACCATGTAAATCCCTATGGAAGAAATTGAGGGAAGGGTAAGGCCTGCATTACCTGCCCTGCTGGATGAAGAAGCATTGCTGACTTTGGGCAGTGCTACCTAGTTCATGCTGTTGTTTAAAATATGTTTTTTTTAAGGGAAGTAAATGCTAGTTTTCAGGGGAGTGTTTTTGATTTTGTTTTTCCCCTCCTAGTTTTCAGTCATCTAAAAGATGAGTTAGTTTTTCCCACATTAACACCACTGTGTTCTACAATACAGTGCTGTATTCAGAGATTGTCTTTAAAGATTGGAGGACGCATGCATCAAATGGTGCTGATAAAATAAAGCAGCAACCAACCCCCCCTTGGTTTGATTAACTTGGTTGACTTTGATTAACTGAAAAGTGAATTAAAAAACATTCCTTTGAGATACCAGTGGTTTAAGTAGTACAAAGCAGAGGAAATTGTTGTATGCCCACTCTATTGTTCTTGCTGTTGATGGTTTAAGTATGAGGATTTGGATAAACAATGCTGCTGGTAGAGTAAACCCTCCCCTGTCAGGAGGAGGCACTTCACAAAATGATTTTGCAGAGACCTCGTGCCAAGATGCAGGCTGGATCCACAGTGCAGCCCAGCAATTAAACAGCAGCTCTTAACTCGGGACTCCTACCATTAGTAGAGCTTGTCTCAAGAAAAACTATGAGCAGTGTGAGTACTGGTTCTGGCTAAGGCAGTCATGAGATAATGAGGGCCTGAGGACAGAAGAAATGAGACACCAAATAAAAATAGCTACATGAATCCTATTTTCTGGGACATCAGAGCAGTCCCCTGAGGACTTTTGCTTCCCTGGTTTCTTCAGGACTGTCCTCAGACTTGACAGCCGTTTGCCTACTACCTCTTATGGCATTTTGATTTCGGTGTTGGCTTGGAGTGACATGAACTTGATGTGCTTACATGCATACAGTAGTGGGATGAGAAGCTGGCAGCTCTGTTAGTACGATGCTGTAGATGTTAGCTGGGCTTTAGTCAGGGACAAAAATGCGGCAGATAATTAACTTCCATTTAGAATGGAAAGCCGGTTTATTCCACAGCTGAACTGAGCATTTAAAGTAGTAAGCACTGACTTGCTTTCCCTTTTTTTCTTCCCTCAGGATTTTCAGATGTTGATCACACTTACGCGCAGAGAACTCAGCTGTTTGACACATTAGTCAACTTCTTTCCGGACAACATGACCCCTCCTAAAGGCAACCTGGTAGACCTCATCACGCTGTAACAGAGCGATCACTGGACACGTGGAAGAGGGGAAAAGCATCCATTTTCAGTATTTTAATTTTTTTTTTACTGCATCGATTGACTGCTGGGATGAAGTAATATAGTAACCCCTAGGTGTTTGAAAGGGGTTTTATACTTGTATGGTGAATCCCTGAAGCTTTTCCCTTGGAGTAGGTTAATAAAAATGTAACTGACATACTTCTGACTAAATATATATATATTTTTTCTGACATTGAATTTTGATTTAGCAAATGTAAGGAGAAAAGAGAGGGGAGGAGAAGAAAATAAAACCCCATCGTGCAGTGATCGCTTTTCCCTCTAGAGGAAAATTGAAATTTGTGGGCTGTCTGGAATTAAAGATGATAGGTTTTATTTTGGATTTCATGGGAAAAGGGGTGGTGGTTCTTTGCTCATTTGTAGCTAGTCATGATGTATTGCTTTGTCCTACAAGTCCATCCTCAGCAGCTGAATAACTTGGCAGCAAGGCACTGGCGTGTGTTGAGGTAATAGTAATATATGTGTCTTGAGTCTTGTAATCGCAGGGTGTCATGTGAAGGGAGCATGTGTTACAAATTGTCTGTCTTCTCTTTTGAGAACCTGACTGGCAGCAGTGTCTGATTGCATTTGATATCTAGTCTAAACCTAAATGCCTAACTTCCGTTCTCTGGAGTCTTCCACTTAGACCTGACAGTCATGGGGGAGCCTCAGAGAAACTGTCAGAAAACGGGAGTGCAGGGGTTGTCTGCACGGGCTCCTTTTCAGGGATTGCTCTGTTTCCAGTGCCATGCTCTCCTGATGAAAAACTCTGCAGGTCCTCACAGCGCTCTGCAGGACTGGGTCTTCCACTCACACACCCAACCTCTGCAACCTGACTCCAGGTTGGGTATAGGATTTCCGAAGCAGATTGTCTTCGTTTACATACACCTATGCTTCTGTGTGCATTTGTCAGTGTGTAAATGTAAAGAGGTTTGCTCCAAACAGCTTGTCTTCTGTTTGTGTAGTGCAGTTTCTTTACTTTTAAATGCATTTTAGACCTTACTCTGAATGTGAAGGAGGCCTTTTTAGCATAAACTCCTTTAAAAAGCAAGCTGATGCATATGTATAGAAAATATATTCTTCTTTGCTGAAAGTCTTCTTTTAAATAAGGTAAGGGCTTGGTGCTGCACTATGAAGTGGAATGAAGGATACTCATACTGAGCATTAGCAGCTTTTTTGCGTTCAGTGTCAGTAAGCATTCAATACAAAACTGGCTGTTGTAAATCATATATGAACTGCAAAGCTTTATGTCCAGAAATGTTCGTGCCAGCAGGGTACCATTGCTGCACTCACTGCGGCTACACAGCTCCTGTTGAACTTGATGGAAGTCCTGTGTGTGTGTGTGCAAAGATGATTTGAGCTCTTGAAATAAAGAGTTAGTGAAGTGTCTTTTCCAGAGCTTGAGTGTCTGCTTGCTTTGATTGCATTGTATTGCATCTTTAATCATGTTCTTGAGCAACTTCCGTAGTTCTGGTATGTTAGAAATAAATTTTAAACCTCCATGCTGGTGATTAATCACCCAGAAAGGAACAGTGTGTTAGAGGTTGGGCTTTGCTGTGTCTTCAGGGAGGAGTATATAGATGCAGTGTTTTAAGTAACCTGTAACTTGAGACTGTTTAGAAATTGTATACTTCAGTGGTCAGCAAATCAGATGTCTGTGGAAGAATACGCAGTGCAGTAAATGAAATTTGATGAAATTGTTTCTTTGAAACATGGTACTTTTTTTCCAGTGACATGGAAAGTTTTTAGGTGACTGCTAGGTTTTATGCTATGTTTGCAATCGCTTTGTTAACTACTTAAAGTAGAGCCTATGCCATAGGAACAGAGATACTGGAGGTGCTAATCTGGGTGAGTTTTGCTAACTGAGGCACTGTTTCCATTGAGATTGAACTGGACACATCTCACACAACCAGCTAAAACACTGCAACCCTGCAGTACTTTTCAGTCTCTGCATAATCATGAACCCAAAACTAGATTGAGGAGCCGTGGTGAGTAGATGGTGGAAGTTCAGAAATGCTAAAGGCTGTGTGAACAGCGTTGCTGCTGAGCTGGTTTGTATTACAGAAATTCAGTCAAAACTCACTGTTCTCAGAGGTATGTGCAAATCCTGGCAGCCTAGCTCTCTTTCTGTAGCACAGAATAAATGAATTCCTTGTCTGAATTAGGCAAGCGTTGTTTCTATAGGATGGACAATCCCAGCTAATGAGAGCACTTCAGGATGATCAAATATTGGTCTACCTTTATCCTGAGCCGATCGATTTCAGCTCATACCAGCACAGTTTGTGGATTCCAGCTGGTGATTAACCAGCAGAAACTATTTGCTCAGCTTCTGGGTATTTGTTGAGCAGCAGAGGCACCCTGTGGCCACAGATGTTAATCTACAGTGAGGGCTTCTCATGGCTTTGCCTACGGTATTTCCTGGTTCTGTGTGCTTCTACTAAATGATTTCTTAGCATTGGTATATACTGCACTACCTTATTAAAAAAAATAAAAAAAAAATTAGAATTTTGGAATGGGGAAGTATTTAAAAAAAAAAAAAAAAAGACAGTTAAGGAGCAGGGAGAGTTTGAACATAATTACATGAAGATCTTCAAAGATACCGATTGTGTTCCAGGAAATGATAGGTGTGACCATTACAGAGATGCTGCAGTACAACAAGAAAAGAGACGCCTGAAAACTTTTTGCAGCACAGTGCATGCAACATCTCAAGTGTACATGAGCTATGGGAGAGTTTTTCAAGCCTCCCCTGTACTGCTTGCAGGCTGTAGCAGAGGCCAGTCACTTCTAGCATAAAGACACGCATGCTGTATTTGCCTTTATCATAGTGTGACTTTATGCAATTTTTATACAGTCTTTACAGTAATTTATTTCTAAACTGTGTTAAGCTGTAACGTTATTTTGAGGATCACCAAATTGTTCTTTATGTGAAGTTACTGCTATGAAGCAATATGATTTCCTTGAGAAATAAAACCCTTCAGGTTTGATTTGCCCACTTAGATTAGGCAAAATTGAGTTTGTTCATGCTTGCATTATATAGCCCCTCATGGTGATCACAAGGCAGAAGTCCTTCAGATTTCTTCAACATGACAAAAGAGCGCTGATATCATAACATGACTCAATCACGTTTTCATGTGTCAAGGGGCAGAAGGACTTAGGTGGTGGTGTTACCAATGAGGAGAGGACAGCCACCTCCTTGCCCTTCTATTAATTAGCATTGCTCCTGGGGTGATCTGAAAGCTGTTGCAAAGTGGTGTTGAAATGAGCTGTGGTTTTTCTCTTCTGGCTCTTTCAAGGATGATGATTGTAATGTGTAAGCATTCCTTCCTTTTGCTGAGTGTAATGAGGAAGGACAGCTTTTGTGTCACAGAAGTTCTGTTTGCTCTTTCTCCTGGCACCGTCCCATAGGTGTGGTTCACATAGTGATACTCAATCATGTGCATAAATGGGTTTTGGTTTTGCTTGCCCTGAATTGCTTTGGACACACACAGACTTGTTCTAGCTCAAGGGTCAAGAGGACTGATTTTTCAAAATAAGGGCACCACATTGCTAATTGATATGTGAAGTCCTGGTTGGAAAGATTTTTCTCTCAGAAGTATTTGCCTTGTGCAATTGCAGCTAGGCTGGAATTAGGGAGCTTTTCTGAAGAACACACTGCAGCTTATCTCTAAGAAGTCTGTACTGAAATAAGGATGGATAGGCTTAATTTAAACTGCTGAACTTTTTTGGTCATGAATTACACTAACAGAATCACAGAATGGCCATAGTTGGAAGGGACCTAGCCTGAAAATTAAATGATGGAGAAGTGTCAGTAAATGACTCACACCCACCTATTTGCAGGAATGCAGATTCCTTTCAGAGGTATGGGGCTAGTGGCAAGAGGTCACAACAGTTTCATCTGTGTTTTTCTTTCATGAGCAGCCACAAGTGTCAGGGTCTCCATTAGCTATTTCTTCTTCCAGAACAGACCCCTTCCAGGCATAGTGATTACCCTGGAAGAGTGTTTTCTGTGGGGTTTTGTGGAACAGCTGTTTTCTGAATCGTTTTCCTGATGTGTGCAAATTTTTAGAAGGGAGTTTCCGTTGTCACAGTGCTGTAGACCAATCTTGTCCTGCTGTGAAAACTTGCACTTGTGAATGCTGCAGGCAGTGAGCAATAAATTCAGAGCACTACTCTGAAAAACTCGAATCATCTTTTTTTTTTTTTTTTTTTTCCTAAGTTTGCTTTTACTGTAATAAAAGACACAACTGCACTTGTTTCAGATGCAGAAAGGTGGCAGGTAGCTGTAAAACTACAACTGTTCATCTCTTGGTGCCTTCTGTTTTTCAGGATTGAGAAGGACTTACCATAGAGCTATTGGACTTCAGTGCTCCTTCATCTCCGTACGTGTAGTGATTCTGTTGATGTAATGCTGTGCTGCTTTTGAGGAAAATGACAGAAAGTGTTACATATGCTTCTATCCAGAACCTTTATATTTAGAAGTGGAAAAATGTCTTGTGAAGCATTGATCCCTGCTGTGTGCTCTTTGAATTTTAGCTTATTAGTTATGGCTGGCTCCGAGTTAAAGAATCTTTGGCTGTTGTCAAGAGAAGCCCTGACAGCAAAACTAATTCATGTGCTTCTCTGGAAGTTCTTGAGCTGCTTTACAGCTGTAGTTGTCACAGAAACAGAGGTAGACCCACTTTAAAACAAATAATTACCACTGTTCTGATCAGGAGAAAGAACATAAGAAACAGAACAAAACATTAACAAATGAGCTTGGCCATGCTGCTTCTAAGTATGTGTGGAAATTTTGAGATGTCTTTTTTTGTGAAAGGGGGATTTAAGAGTAGCTACATGACTTGTTCTTGATACAGATTAATAGTAGTACTTGAGCTGTAAATGTTGTTGAAATGCAAATGTACTGTTAGTGTATCTAAATGCCTTTGGGTATGGTAGATATGATCATGATACCCCATCATGGGAAAGGCTATACTAGAAGTATTCAAGTTGTGGCAGCAATTTCAAGGCAAAATCACTGTTTTACTTAAAGGTTCCATTATAATGAGAACTTGAGTGGAAGAATTAAGTTTATTGCGCTGAAACCATAATAATAGTACATGGCTCAGTGCTTGGCTAAATTGATTCCACATGTTTTATTTGTAGGTAATGCATCTAAACCCAGCTTTAGCATGACTGTGCCAGCCAGCTAGTTACCTGCTTGTTGCCATTTGAAAGTGAGAATGAGAAATCATGATGGTTAATGTCAGCAGGTATGCTTTTGGCATTCTGGCAGAGGTCAAAGAACTCGATGGATTTCTGGGTTATCCATAAATGCCTTGGTTTTATATGTAAACCTCTGCAGACAGTAGTGGTCATGGGTTTGTATATGATGCCAGCTGTATGTCTTGAGTCTAGAGGTCTGCAAGGCAGCATCTACTGCAAGCATGGATCCTGAAGGTAACATTGCTGCTGTCTCCTTTGCTTTCATGTGTTTGAACTCCATTTGTCAATATGGTGAACTCCAAGTTCTTGCTGTGACCCAAATTGTGCCCTGCTTCTGAACATTTATAGCCACAGACTTGCAACATCTGTCAGTATATCACATTAGTACCTTGAAATCTGAATTTATACTTGGTAGAGACAAAGGTGTATGTTTGTCTCAGCCTCCAGCTGTTTGCTGTAAGGCAGCTCTGCCTTTACTGATGACCTGGAAAGTGTAAGTATTTGTGTGCTGTCAGAAATCGGTGTGTACAGCTCTAGTGTAGCATTGCAGTTCGTGTCTGAAAAATTGTGGTGATTGAAGAGCTCTACCAGGTTAGGTTTTGGTTTTGCTACTACTCTGGAAGAAAAATATCTGAATCACAATGTTTTCTCCTAGAACTGCTGTGATAAATGCTTTCCTCCTGTCTGAGCCTTGTTTATTTTGCATAGCAGCTGGAGTGTGATAGCTGTTTGACATAAGGAGAAGATGGTAGTAGCAAGTTCATCTCAATAATTCTTCTAGGTTTCTAGCACTCGCTTCTGTAATCCCAAATCCCTAACCAGTGTAGACAGACAGCAAGTAGTTGGTGTCTGATTTATTTCCATAGTGTAGGACAAAGAGACATGAGAAGTGGACTTGGGATGATGCCGTGATGATCATGTGATGTGCATTTCATGGAAAGACTTGACTCTTAAGTAGCTCAAAATTAGAGCAGATTTTCTTTATTCAGTCTGGATTCTCAAGTTCTTTTTCAAGTGGGGGTGATGCAAGACCAGGTTCCTCTAGTCCTGGAGCTTCATCTTGGGCCTTGGCCCTCTCTGTCTGTTACAGTTATCATAAAGATGAACACACGGGACATATCTTAAGGAAGATTTCCAGCCCCCTTTTTCAGTCTTTCCAACAATTGCAGAGAGGCCAATGAGGCTTGAAATAAAAAGTACTGAAAGTTTTGCAGCACAATCAGGTCTCACAGACTTAAAGATTGTTAGAACCTAAAAATGCCCCGAGCTTTCTAACAAAAGCTGCTGGTGGAATTGAGGGAATGTTAGCTTACTTTTTAATTAATATGATGGTGAGAAGACTAGACTAAAATGGTGACCCCAGTGGTTGCAGTCTTCTCAGCTTCCCAAAAGAACAGTGGACGTGTTTTTCATCCCAGTGATGAGAAAATACTCTTTGAATATCCTGACTTGGTAACTAGCTGCCTAAAGGATTGAATCATTTACATCATGTTTCACTAAATAGAAAAGTACTACAAAGCGTCAATGCAGTCTCTTCATTGAAGAAAACTGAATTTTTATTTATTTTTTTTTAAGGCTTCAGGCCTTGAAAAATAAATCTCAACTCTTAGCAGAGGAAAGTGACTTTTATCTATATCTACTTCCTTAATTGCAAGTCAGAATTCTCAGAAAATAGTCACGTCTGAATATTGGCTGATCTTCATACCTCTCCATACACTGCAGTAATACGCAGTAGTCAAGTTGGATGGCTTGGTTCCCTTTGCTAAGCACTGCAGAGGTCTCCCATGTTGATAAGAACTCCTGTATCGATATGACTATTACATTTTTCTGACCATGGAGGATAGTTGTGTTTATTTTCCCCTCTTGTCTGCCATGGCAATTGGAAAGGCACTCTTAACAGTGGAAGCCAAATATTTCCTTTCTTCCTCCTCATTCCTAACCTTTCCTTCCATTTGATGTTTTGATGTGCAAAACACCTCTCACTTCAGAAGCTGCAGTGTTGGGTTGTGGAAAACAAAAGAAACCTTAGTTATTAGGAGTTGCTGCTGTCTAACAAAGCTGTGTTTTCTGTGTTGTCTTCTAGTATGCCCTCCCCACAGCAGGAAATGAGGGGATGCTGGGGAGACCTTCAGCCAGAGAAAAGAGCTTAATTGCACAAACATGTATGTTCTTGGGAGACTTGAGTCTTGGAGGTCCCAAACCCTGCATGCTGCCTTGCCTAGGGGCAGAAAATTACAGCCCTTTGGCTTATTCTCAGTTAATGGGAGACCACATTCCAGTCTTGGTAGTTAAATCCATCTTGTATGTTTAGATGTTGAGGTCAACGTGCTGCATTTTAGAAGTATGAAGGAGTCTTGATAAACATGTTCCTGTTGAACTTTGTACTTTGAAAACACTGAAATGAACTACCTCTCTTAAATGCAATGATAGCATACGAGTGTGGAGTTGGACACAGCTAAGCTGGCTGAGCTCTCACTGTCACCTGGTCGGGGTGCATTTTCAAGCTGTTTTGTTGGTTGGTTGCCTCTCATTAGCACTATACAGTGTGGTGGTCTGTTTGTCTGGACTTTTGATGTTTGTTTTCTTGTCCTCTACACTCTGTGGTCCCCCCTCAAATGAATATCCTTATGTAGTGCTTGGATTTGTGAGCATCAACACCCTATCCAGAGTCTGACCTTTTTTTCTGTTTTGGCATCTGACCCAAAGCATTTGCATTCCTGCAGCACCCCCCCCAGACTCTGCTGTCCCTCTGAATTCCCTTTTTACTGCAGCTGTGGTCTTGGGCACCTGACCTCAGGAGAGCTGAACTGGAGTGCAGCCCTGGGCTTGCAAGAGCATCCATGGGAGAGAACACTGAACTGCATGCATCTTTCAGTGAGCAACTCAAATACTGGCTGGTCCTGCACTGAGCCCCCATTTACCGTGGTGGTCACAGGCATCATTCCTGGACTGTGGTCATTCCCCATCCCTGCCTTTTCTTTACAGTTGAATGGATTATCTTTGTTCAGCCTGGAATGTTAATTTACTTCCTTGGCAAAAATCATCTTTGATTATTTCTGGGTTGATCTGAAAGCCCTGTGCTGTACATAAGTGGATGAGTGACATGAGGAATACCTACAAATGTAGTTATGATGTATGTAATGTACATAAGGAGAGAATGTATTTTGTTCTTTTTTTTTTTTCTTAATAAAAATGCATATGCTAGCAAGAGTGTACATTTCAGATCTGTTTAACATCACTTATTTCTGAGGATGGAAAAATTGTGAACAGATTGAGCGGTGCAGATACTGTCAAATTGATGGTGTGTTCTGTCTGGACAGCAGGCACTGTTCCTGCTGGGTGAGCCTGCCCTGTCCTCTGTGCTGCAGAAAAGCTGAGAAAACATCCTGTTCTGTGGAAGCGATGATTAGCTGGATCTGTGCTCCATAAATCCGCTGTGTGCTGTCACTTGCAAGAACTTCTACTGGGGAGGAACACGGCGCTAGAACACAGATTGATGCAAATTGCTGACTCTCAGTACTTAAATCAAACCAAGTTCCCTTTTTTTTTTTTTTTTTTCTTTTTTCGTCCATCCAACCTGGAACAAAATGTTTTCTTTGGGTTGCAAGGAGGCAAATGGAAGTGCTGCACTGCCCACATTGCTGCTGCTTTGCCACCTTGGTTGCTCATGCATCTCTTGACCTTGGAGGGCTGTGTGGGTTGCACGCCACACATAGATCTGCAGTGCAGTGGTTAGTACTGACTGCTAAAACTGAACAGCCATAAGAATAGTTGAGAAAAAACGACAGAAACTTGTTGCCTTTTTTCTGTAGCTGGAAATACCCAGCAGTTTGCTTCCCTTGGAGTAGCCAATTTCTGCCCAATCCTCAGTTCAGACAGGGGTGGTTCTTTATGGACAGCCCAGTTTTGCTTAGCCCATGGCTGGAGCAGGGGGAATGGCACAGACTTGGCTGACTATGGCCTTATGGAGTCTTTTAGAGACACTTAAAAGCTTGCCCTCACCTCGATCAGCTTAGCATCCCACACCTATGGGTATCCACTTGTTTAATTAAGGGAATGTTTTCATCACTTCATACTTTCTTTAGCATGGCAGAAACAGAAACTCTTACAGGGCTGGATATCTGAAGGTCTGTGCTTTTCTCCTTCCCTCCCCAAAAATTTTTACATGCTGTTGCCAACAGGACCATGCAATGCCTATGCTGGGTTTCCAACCAAGCTCAGCCATGGTTATGCGTGTAACTGGTTATGGCTCTTGAGCACAAGCTCTGCTTCCCCAAACAACTCATCTTCCACTCAGCCAAGAAATCAATCTTTTACATACGAATGTTTATTGACAGAAATACATGATGCTTTCAAAATATATTTGTAGGAAAATGCAAGAATAATCTCTACAATCCAGTTTTCCTCATTAAATTCCAGTGTAAATCAGACTCCTGTCCCCATGAGAGATGCTGCGATACAGTACATGAGAGCTCTACAATATTTGCAAGGTTCAATGGATAGCTGCCTTGGGAAATAGGATCTCCTTCTGCAGCCCATTGTGGGTAATTATCTTCGGCTGTAGGCAAGTCACAGCATCAACCTGCTCGGTTGGGTCATGGCACTGTGAGTGGGAGATAAATGGTCCTAAAGTATTTACATGCTCCTTGTGAATCTGCAAATAGAAAAGTCTCTTGCAAGAACATCTGAACTGCTTACAAAAGTCTTACCAAATGGTAAGAGTAATAGTCCTTGTACAGCATATTGGGTGTTAAAGCTATTTCGGGGAAGGGAAGAGGAGTGAGGGGAAGGAGAGAGGGGCAGCGAGGAAATGCATGGGTAAATCCTTCTTTTTGGTCTAACAGTTATGGCTACAAGTCTATGAAGGGAAATATTAAGGCTGAAGATGCTGCATTTCCTACCTGATGTTTCTTTTTTTTCTTTTTTTTTTTTTTTTTTTCAAAAAGAATGTTATCAACATAAAAACTTTATTTTTCTTTTTTTCCCAAGGAAATAGTTCTTTAAATAGGGGAAGGAAAATCTACTATAAAATATTAGTGGTTTAAAAATATGGTGTCTGGAAAAATAAATAAATGTACAATTCCTATTCAAATATAAATCACTGTAAGCACTTGTTGAGCAGTTAATATCTCCACCGGTTTCTGCTCTGAAAGATTTAAGGTTGCTTGATCTCAAGCCTTTGTAGGGTTCTCTGGGAAAGTCTTTGGACCTGATTCATTAAAGCACTTTGGCATCTCTTCACTGGAAGGGGATCTTAGGCACGTACTGCTTTTATTTTATGCTAAGGACAGAAATATGAGTCCAAAGACCCATCCTGGACAGCTGGGAAGCAACACGCTTCCAAAAGCATTACAGCTAGAGTGGTTCCTTAAGGCTGAACCATGCTGCTGCCCATCCAAGACCAATTTGCCAACGTTAGTATGATGCTGACATGCAGCAGCATGGGGTTATCCAAGCAGCTTCATCAGATGTTCTCCTGCTATATGCTGGGTTGCAATCCCCTACCAGACAGGCCTTTAGCTTTTTAAATCTCTTTTTTTTTTTTAAATTCCCCCCCCCCCCCAAATTGCTTCCCCGTAGTGCAGTGCACAGATAAGTGAAGTGTGCGGAATACATTGCTAATGAATAGCAGTAATATTTACATACAAAAATAGTTAGGCTTGAACACTTTCAACTATGTCCTTCAGTGTGGGAGAGAAGGAAAATAGCTGGCCCATAGGAGAAGATGAATCTTCTTCCAGCTTCTGTCCTGGGGCTGAGCAAGCTGCTCTGACCATTCCATTTGTGAGCAACTCTGATGGACTAGAGCAGAGTTTTGCCAATGTTGTCATTTCTCCTCACCTCTTTATCTCTGTCCATCTTCTGGGACAGCCTTGGGAATGGCTCCTCCATTGCACTGACCTGGAGCTCCTCTGCCTCACCGGGGCCACTGCGGATTTGCTGCACAGCACCTCAATGTCAGCATTTCTCCCTTCTTGAAGATCTTCAAACCCACCTGGATGTGATGCTGGGCAGAGCTCTGGGTGTCCCTGCTGATGCAGGGATTAGGGCAGATGGACCAAGAGGTTTGTTCCAACCTCAGCGTGCTGTGAAGATGCATGAGATCCAGGAGATGCCCTCACCCAAGGGACTTCAGGTCCCTTCCGCGCCAGACTGCCTGCTGTGAAACTTTCCTTCTAGAGCCACTGAGGAACTGTGGCAGGAAGGGGAAAACCACAAATAGCCTTAGTCCAGCCATTTTCTGCTCTGTTTTTTTCCCCTTTGAAGATTTACCACAAAGGGAGATCTTGACAGGAGACCAAGGTTCAGTACAAGCCTTGCTGGAGGCTTCTTCACAGATCCCTGCTATTTTAAGTACTTCTGAAGAAGAAAACCTTGAGGATGAGGATGGAGATCACCAACCTCATGGAGAGGAAACGCCAAGGGCTGAATGGATGGAAAACTCTGACTGCAGCTAAGCTACCTGGCTCACACCTTTGCTGCTCTTGTATCGTTTCTGTAGTTAACACAAGAGAACATGACCACAGAATTCCCTGCTAGAACAAAACATCGCTGTGCACATCAGCATCCGCCTCAGGAGAAAACGGGTGTGCTGCATCACTACTCGAAGGTGATCAGATGCTTCTACAGGTAAATGCAACCATAGAACTGGTCTGTTTTACAGCTGGGTTCCTTTACAGCCAAAACCACCAACAGCATTCGGTTGGTCTTTGTCTCATTAAACACTTCCTTGGAGATACAAAATCAAGGAGTGACACCTTGTCCTCTCCCTCTCACTGGGAGATGCTGCACTGTTCCCTTCACCTCTCCTGGGCTGTAACCAGAACCTGCCCAGCCCTTTGTGGGGCTGATAAAGGCAGTGTGGGATTTGGCCTCAACACCCCCAGTCCAGCCATGCCTGCATGCATGCATTTGCTTATGCCACAAAGTGTGGCCAGTGTGCATTTTTAAACAGCAGTTGGGTGAGGATGAAAAGTGGATAAGCAAGGAGGAAATGGAGTGTTCCAGCTCTTTCAGCTCAGTCCCTGGGTGTTTTGCGAGGGAGCTGTAGGGGAGGATGATGATTAAACAGCATGGGCCAGAGGATTTTTCTAGCTCTAACTGCTAGGTGCTGCCTAGCTTCCAGGAGCTGTGCTCCCTCTCCCATCCTGATTACTTTTCTTTTTACTTTTTGAGTCACATGGAAGCTGGAGGATGCACTCAGATGGGGAATGGGAGGGGATACAGCATCCCTGCTGCTAGAAAGCCTCAAGCATCCCTGTTTGGAGACAGCAGAGCAGCAAAGCCATCCCTGCTAGGATTGGCCCATCTGCTGGACAGGTCCCCAGGAGCACCCATGGGTGACAGAGCTGCTGGACTGGATGTGGCCACTGTGTTGTGTTGGTGATGTGCCATGGAGGTGTCTTCTCGTGTCCTTCCCTTCCGTCCTTCACCCCGTGTGGTGGCTGCGATTAGCTCACAAGGGGTTTTCTGGGGTTTGTTGGGAATTCTGCCTTCTTTTGGAATCATGTATGTGTATGGGAGGGTCACGTTTGTTTTGTTTTGTTTTTTTTTTTAGGGAAAGGGATTAGGTGTTTCAGGGGGTTGTTTTTTGCCTTCTCAAATACTGCACCCTATAAATGCGTGTCCTCCTCTTCCTCTAGGTCCTCTTTCATGATGGTGTCAAGAGGAACGATCCAGCTGTCCCCCAACTCCCCGTTAAGGTTCACCTTCTTCTCCTGCATTTCAGAGCCTGTTTCCATCACCTCCAGTGTGGGGTTATCATGGTAGCCATTCTCCATTGTCTGTAGCTCCTCTGTCAGGCGCTGCTATGAGGAAAGAAAACCCAAAAACCCCAATAAGGAAGAGCCTTGGCTGTGCCATATGCGCAGCATTTATCACCTCCCAGCCTGATGAGGCTGCAACATGTATACATGAGAGAGACTCCATGCTGAGTTTGCGGCTGCAGTCAGCAAGATAGGAGCATGGAGCTGGATGGAAACAGAGACTGCTGATGGTGGAAAGAGGAAGGAGCAGCCAGAGATGTGCAGAAAACCTCTCAGTTGTCTGGTCATGGGGTTGTGTCTCCACAGCACCCCCTGGGAGGAGGCCGGCACCAGAGGCAGAGCATCCTTGGCTTGCCTCAACTCTGCATCCGTATTTCTGCCTCCCCAGCTCCCCCTCTGCACCCTTGTTTCTCTTTAACTGCTTGGTTTTCACTCTCCTCTTCAGCCCTTGGCAGCTCCCAGCTTGCAGATTCTGCTGGCCCATTTATTCCACATCAGCATCAACTCCACACCCTATCTTGGAGCTCCTGTTAGAAACCAGTTTCCATTTATCCATCCATATCCCAATGCACACTTGTGGCTGGGCCATCCCCACTCCTTGGGGAGTGCTGCATCAGGCAATGAATCACCCAGTGCTCAGAGCCATGCTATTCCTAGCTGCACCTCAGCCCCGCAGAGGCTCCCTTTTCATCTCCAGCGTGAGCAGCATCCCTACCTCATCCCAATGTTGCATTCACTGCAGCGACTCATTCCCACCCCACAGTGATTTATAGAGGAGCTGCACTCCTATGTTGTCCCTTTTCCTAGGGCTCTCTGTTTGCATTCCCGTGAAAATCCTCCTGGCTTTACAGTTGATTTATTTAACTGCTCCTAACAAATGCTGGGAGCTGGGTGTGGGAGGAAATCCTTGGAAGGGGGAGAAGGAAAAGGATGGAGCAGCGGAACCGCAGGGCTGGGAGCTAGCAGGCACTGCAGGAGGGGACGGCAGAGCCAGAGGGATGCTCAGAAGCACAGGGGTCACTGGAGCCCTCGAGGTGTGGGAGGGTGCTGGTACAGCCCCCCTGCTATAGAGGGATGCTGGGGCAGCTCTTTCTCCCCCCTGCGGCACGGCACGTGCAGCGAAGTGGCGGCGGGCTCCCAAGCTTTAGTAGGCTTTAGTCCTGTTAAAAGCTGCTGACCACAGCGGAGGGGGGAGAGCTGAAAGGGGGGAATGGACACGGCGCCCGCCCGTCCACTCCCTGCGTTTCATTGCACTCACATTAAAGATCAGGATGGCACGTCCATCATCAAACCCGGGGAGATCAGGGTGGATGTGCTGGTTATTTCCCAGGTGAAACAAGAGTGAGGGGTGGGAGGGGGTTTAATAAGGGGAAGGGAGAAAAATAAGAGGAAAAAAAATAAACCAAAAAAAAACAGAGAAAACAAAACAGAACAAAACTTTCAAGTCATTCTTGAAAAGAAGCAGGAGGAAAACAAACAAAAAGAGGAAGAAAACGTCCAAAACGCAAAATGGAGAAATGCTTTTGACTTCCTAAAGCACTTTTGTAATCGGTCAGAAAAAGATCTTTTCCCATGCTCTTAGCAAGAGGCCATCGATGTACCAAAGAAACTGCATGGCTTGCTTCAGTTTTGCTCCCTGTCTCTATGGCCAGTGGCTGCTTGTAGCTGTCACTCTGCTCCGTGTTACTTACAGACATGCATCCCAGTCACTTAAAATACACAATTTCTTTCTGTTCTATGAACACTATGGACCATCACGTTGCTGCCTGCTCCTCCAGGACTGCAGCACGTGGTGTCAATGCCCTTCTGATGTCCTCCCTGACTCCCAAAGGCATTTTTCATAGAATCATGTAGGCTGGAAAAGACCTTTGAGATCATCAACCTGACCTACCAAGTCCCATTGCTAAACCACATCCCTTTGTGCCACATTCATTTTTGTGATAAATATTTTGGGTATTTCTGGGGGGCGAAGGGAAAGAATGGATGGCTTTGAAGGTAGGATTTGGGCTGAGGAAGCCTTTTTCCTCAAAAGTACACTGTGACCCTAAGATGTTGCTCAGCTGGCCTGGAGGCAACAAGGGATGGCTGCTGCTCCCTGCTGAACCCGTGCACCACCTGCCCCTCACTCTCCTGATTTGCACCGTGGCTGATGCTCTGTCAGCACCCCAAAAGGGCAACCGTTGCCCCTTTAAAGCATCTGCAGCACTCAGCATCACTACACTGTGATGCTTCACTGCAGCCCCTTGAGTGATACTCAAAGGTGGAGCCAGCACAGTGAGTCAGGATATCACCACCAGCAGAGGTGAAGACCTGATGGTCTTCATCTTCTCTGGGATAAGGAGGTTTTGGGATGCTCATCCCACCCAACTCCCACCATACCTGGCTCTTCTTTTGGGAGAAACGTTGGTGACAGCAGCCGTAGATGGCTGCGACGAGCAGCAGGGAGCCAGCCAGGGTGACAATGGTGATAATGAGAGGCGTGCTGAACTGATCCTTGATCTCCTCCTCCATCTCCTGGTTGAGGTAGGTGACGTTGGTGATGCCAAGCTGTCAGGGGAGGAGTGGGTCAGGCTCCAAGGAGGGCTCCCTGGATGGGAAGGATAGCCACCCCATGCCACCCTTCCGTGAGGACATCCCCCACGTTGATCCTGGGGACCTTCTTACCTTCTGTAACTCATTCCTCTTTTCTTTCAGCTCTTCAAAGACTGCTTCAGGGTCCAGAAGGCCTGGGGGAAGACACAAGTGGAGAGGGAAAAGGCTGTGGCACCAGCTCCTGCTCAATGGAAGAGGCAAACAGAACTGTGTGGGGATGGAGCCAAGCCTTCACGGCTCTCTAAAGCTATCCAAGGAGCTGGGACCTCTTTGGCCAGGGGACAGCCCTGATGACCAAAGCTGTTCCTGGAGATCTCTCCAAAGGAGCCATGGGACAAATGTCCAAGCTTGATCCAGTGAGAAGACGCAACCCAAGGAAAGGTGACCCTCACCCAACCTCTGGTAGACCTCACTAGACCTCCATCTGGTATCACAACCGTGTCCCCAACTCTCGTCCCACCCTATAGCCCTGGGCAGGACACGGGCCCATACTCACGATGCACAACGGCGTGCACAGCCCAGCGATGAGGATTGGAGGAGGCCAGTGTCACCGTGCACCTGTCCCTCTTGCTGTCGAATGCGTGCCGCCTGCCTGAGCAGAAGAACTCGAAGAAGGACTCATTGGCACTGGCATTCTTCCAGTCGTCCTGTGGTGACAACAGGGGGTTGGCACTGCTGCCCACACCCAGCACCCCAAAGCATCACATCCCTTCCCCAGGGTAGCTGGGGATCATAATGTCATTGAGAAAGGGAAAGACCTTCAAGACCATCAAGTCCAACCATCAATTTGACTAAGAGAGTCCCATCAGAATATCACGTTCCTTAGTGCCACATCTACCTCCAAGAATGCCTGCTTTCCTGGGCAGACCCATCCCAGTGCGTGAGCGCTCTCCATGAAGAAAAATTCTTCCTAATGTCCAGTCTAAATCACCCTCCGTGGCACTACTTGAGATCCCAACATAGGATGCTGTGGCCACCCCCCTCCCTATCCGCTTGCTGCTGGCCTTCCCAGGGAACAGGAAAAGTTCAAAAGTTGTTTCTTTACAAAAAGCCGAGCTCTTGGCTGCTGTTCCTTTATGGGGCCCTTATCTGAGAGCCGCAGCTTTTGGTGTTCCAGGAATAGCAGGTCCCCAGGGGAAGTGGGGTGTGGAGGCTGAGGCTGCAACGGGAACGGGATGGGGCTGTCATGCCCTAAGGGCATCTGCAGCCTTCCCACCACCTGCATTTCTGCCCTTCAAGGATACCCCATAGTTCAGTTTTGCCTACAGAGGCAAGAGAAAGAATTTTGTTTGTGTACAAATAGGACCATCCCTGGAGAGGTGAGCCTGGGGAAGTGCTGGAAGAGATGAAGGTGGAGAGGTGGATGGAGTCCACAGCCCCAGTGGGATGATCCTGAGGTTCTTTGCACCTGTTCAATGTCCTCCAACAGCTAGGAGCGCAATAAAGTAGGTGTAAATGCTCAGCAGCCTGCATGCACAGATCCTGCACAGGAGCTGTACAATAGCATGCATAGCTTCTTGCATGTGTGAATGCATGGCTTCTTGCATGCATAGGTCATGCATGCACAGCTCCTGTAGGCATTGTTGCTGCATGCACAGCTCCTACATGCACAAATCCTGTGTGCACAGGTCTGACAAGCAGAGAAACTGTATGAAAGATTCTGCATACACAGGCATTGCATGCATAGTTCCGACACATCCTGCATGCACAGGAGCTGCACGCACAAGTCCTATATGCAGAGATCCTTCGTGTGTATGTCCAACACATGCAAGAACTGAGTGCACATATCCTGCATGCAAATATCCTGCATGTGCAGGGACGCTGCATGCAGAGATTCTGCATGCATGCATCCTGCATGCAGCAATTATCAATGCACACCTTACTGGAACAAGCTTCCAAAAGGAGCAAGCCCCAACCATCCTGGGAACTGCAGCTGCCCCTCACCTGCCCTTTGGCTTTACAGGGGGAATAACTTCTCTCCTCCTGCACTGACCCAGCTGGAAACCCAGCAGCACTGGGAAAAAGCTGCAAGTGGCAGGATGAGGCAGCAGGAGAGGGAGAAGAGGACTAAGCTCACAGGGAGCGGTGTTTTGTGTCTCTCTGGACGCTGGGTTGTGCTCCTACACTATGCACATCCTGCAGTTCCCCATTCCCTACACTTTCTCTTTGGCACCAGCCTTAAAACCTTCTGCTGCCTCCCTGCAACTGTATTCTCTGGGGTTTTTCTCCATCTTTCCCCTGCACCTGAGCACCCTATCACTCCTCCCACCACCCTACACATCAGACATTTAACAATGCTCTTCTTTTTAATTTTTGAGCTGCGGGGGCTCAAACTCCTGCATTCCAAGGGCGACGAGCACCACACTGCTGGATGTTAAACCCCTCCATAGGCTGACTGCGAGGGATTTGCCCTTTCCCAGCTCAGAGCATGGCAAGGGGCCATGGCAAGCCATAGGGATGCCCCAGCCCCACGCTCTCTCCATTCTGGAGCCGTTCGCATTCCTTGGCTGGAGTTGAGAGGCGCTGCCGAGCAGCGCAGATCCGGTTCCCACACTGGCAGGGACCTAAAACCAACATCCCTGAGTGAGGTAATGGCACTTGTGTCAATAAACCTGTCCCGACAGCTGGGGCATGACCTCACTTGGAGCCTCGGTGTCTTGGGGATTGTCCTGTTGTCCCCAGCCTGGAGGTGGAAGATAGATTCTGGGAGGTCGCACAGTGGCTTCTGTGTTCCCAGCACGCTCCAAATCCACTCACTGGGCACATCCCAGCTTGGGAATGTGATGGAGGAATCTGTGACCTCCCTGCAAGGTTCCCATAGGGTTGTGTGGCTCAGCTGAAGCTGATCACCATTTCCAGGTCACCTCCAGCACTGTCACCTCCTACTCCATCTAATGGATTGAGATGAGGAACAGGGCACCCAAGCAGCCAACAAAAAGGCAGCTGCAGATTTTTTTTTACAGTAAGAGCAGTGAAGCACTGAAACAGGTTGCTCAGAGATATGGCAGATGCCCCATCCCTGGAGATATTCAGGGTCAGGCTGGATGAGGCTCTGAGCAGCCTGATCAAGCTGTAGGTATCCCTGTTCATTGCAGAGGATTTGGACAAGATGATCCTTAAGGATCACTTCCAATTCAAACAATTCTATGACACGAGCTGAACACTGGAAATATCACCTATGTAAAACAAGGCATGGAGCTAATGAGTCTCATTAGGAAACACACTAAGATCCTGCTGTCATGAAAGAAACAAGAAAGGGTAACAGGGAGTGTGGAGCAACCTGGACCAAAATGTTCGGCACCGGTTAAAAGCATCACCTGAACAGGAAGGATGCTGGGAAGCAACCAAGCCATAAAAGACTTTCTGCTCAACTGCATATACCAACTGTGTATCTGCTCCCCAGGGCAGAGGGCACGGCTCTGAGCTGCTGGAGCTCAAGGAGCATTTGGCCAGTGCCTTCCAACATAGGGTTTGGATTTTGGGTGCTGCTGTGTGGAGCCAAGAATTGGACTCAGTGGTCAGTGTGGGTCTCTTCCAACTTGGAACATTCTATGATTCTACGATTATTTTGAGTTATTTCTGAATTCATTGCATCTGGAGAAACCACAGTGCAGCGCTGTGATTCCCAGCCTTCTGCCAGGGTCCCTCCTTTCCCCACTGCTGATGCCACAGGGGCACAGGGGAGGTCTGCAATGCCACCTTTGCTGCCAGGTGTGACATGGGCACATCCCCTAGCCCTGCATTGCCCTCACTTTGCCCAGCTCCTCATGGAGCCGAGCTTTCAGCACAGTGCACTCCCACTGCTGGCTCAATCTTACAGACCAGGATTTGAGCCATTTCTGGAACACTTCTCCTTATAGTGCACATTTTCCTGTTTTCCCACGGGCTGCAAAATGCAAAGGATTCTTTCACTTTGCTGTCAAGCTTTGGTTACAGATTCGTTTACTGAGCCTACAAAGCAGGGAAGCCAGATAGTGCCATTTCTGATATCTGCTCAGCTTGGGAGGCACAAAACGTAGCAGAGCTTTCATGAATTTGCCGCATGGGAAGTGGACAGGTGGGAGGTGTTTTGACAGCAGAGAAGGATGCTATAGGAGGATGCACTCTTGCAGTTCTTCAGCAGCTGTTTCAAGAGGCAATCAGCATTTAGCACTAACACCATTTCTGATGGTTATTACACCCAGAGGAACCAAAGGAAAGCAGCGCGGCAGACTTGCTGGCTCACCAGCAAGCACGGAGAATGCCAAGCTGTGATGTCCACTAACCCCACAGCTTACTGGTGCATCACCATAGAATCATTATGGTTGGAAAGACTAAGGTCAACCATCAACCCATCCCTCACCATGCCCACTAACCGTGCCCCTCAGTGCCACATCTGCCCTTTTCATGAACACCTCCAGGGACGGTGACTCCACCACCTCCCTGGGCAGCCTGTGCCAATGCCTCAACACTCCTTCTGAGAAGTCAAGATCTGGCATCTGCTCTTGCTCTTTATCATAAAGCAAAAACTTCAATCTACTCAAAAATGCCATCTAATCATTCCATCTCATCCCATCTATTACAATAAACCTGTTGTTCCCACAAGGATACTTTCGCAGTATTCATCAGAAAAGCCAGCAGTAAATGTGGACAGCCTCCAGGATAAGGAGTCTTGGTGTCTGCTCTTGGGTTGGGTTCGCCTTTCCCTCACCTTGGAACTACAGTTAACCACTTGCTGCTCCCACAGAGGGTTTGAAACAAATGAAAAGGAGCTTTTTGATTATCTTTGTATTTTCTGAGAGCTGATTTAGTATCAAAGAACCAATCAAGCCCCAGCATCCTGGCTGCTGTGCTTCCTAGTTGCTCTGCAGCTCAAGCCACCCTCAAATGCTTTGGGGTTTGGGGATGAACTTCAGGCCCCTCTGAAGTCAAAGGCACAGCTTCCCCATTAGCTCTTGAGCGATGGTTTCACCTTCTAGAACTTCTCATCCTCTTCTCTGAGACTTGACTGATTGAGTTCCTCCCCTTGAACAAGACACGGACATCTGCTTTGGTCACATCTCCCACTGAGAGATACTGCTGGGTGTAGGCTTGCATTTACCATTTTACATCCCCAAAGTGTTTGCATATTTTGAAGCAATTAGTGTCATCTCTGTAGGCTCACATGCTTAGAGTGCTGCAGGTTATAAGCTGATCTCTGTCAGCAGCCCCAGCTGCTTGCCCTGCAGAAGAAAACAAATGGAACCCACACTTACACAAGTTTTTGCTTCTCTCAGATTTATGATGGGCCACATCTCTTGTATCTGGTCTTCACAAATCACCTGGAAAGACAGAAGAAAAGCAACCGTCAGATCACTGCTGTAGCCTGAAGGACAGTCCACCATTGAGACAACCACAAGACAACTCAACCAAAGCTCTGATCTGCTTTATCAAAATAAGTCAGGCCCTCTATTCCTCCACTCAACCATTTCTGTGTGATACAAGTTCTCCTGGGTAACTCAAAGGGTTGCCTGGAGTACATTTGCTAATATGCTTCCCAAAGCAGGTTTAGCATTTGCAGTACAAACTGGGAATTAGCATGGACAGGAGGAAGATCCATGCATGTGAGCCATGACGCAGTTCTACCTTACAAATAATGAACATTTAAAGAACAAGACCCCTTTCCCTCCCCCCTGGCACTGGAATCTTTCATTATCCTGGCTTGCATTTTTAGGCTCCCCTGCCCTTCCCAAACCATTGCTTGGGAACCCATTTTCTGCTTTTATTTTCCATGTGGGATTTATGCTGAATTGTAGTCTTTGCCCTCTCATCATGTCCAAGTCCACCCCAAGGCAAATCCTGCCCTCCATTACACTTCTCTTCCCAAATTTCTGTTTTACTCTATTCAGCACCCAGAGCTCCTTTCACCTCCATCTTCCATGTTTCTGGAAAGCTATGTGAAAGAAGGCTTTATCCATTCTTATTTTGCTACTTTCTATTTCCTAAGACAGATCTCTCTCTGAAATAGGCACATACAGTGAGATAAGCTGCAGTTTTACATCTGCATGCAATTCCAGCTAAAAATTAGTGTAATTTGGGGATAAAATGCAGCTCCCTGCTATGAGATTTCACCCAGAAAAGACTATTTGCACAGATGTGCCTTGCCAGCGCTCTCCAGGGAACAGCCTGATCATGCTCCCATCTCAACAGAGGCCATTCAGGAAGACTCAGTGCCCTTTTTAGCTTTGTTTTGGACATTAGGAAGTGCCCACCTTTCCGTAGGTCACATTACCTCATTTTGGAGAGACACATTCAGGTGTGGCTGGTCAGGCCTCTTGCTCTCCATCTGGTCTCCAAGGGTTGGTGCCTGTGGTGGTGCACTGGTGGGGCTCTGAGCAGTAGCTCCAGGTTTGTGTGTCACAGATCTGTCTCCTTGGCTTGTGTATGCTGGGTCTCCAATATACAGGGGAAAAAAAAAAAAAGCAGACAGTCATTGAGACAGTAGAAAGGATACAGCTGACACAGCTCCATTGGTGAGATGCTGAACCCAGCTAACAGAGTTCAGTCTGTGGTGCTCTTGATTGCTACAGCATCTTACGATTTCTTCTGCAATGGGAACAGTGCATGGAAAGCAGCAGCCTCTGACTTCCATGATCTGTTTAAGGATTTGCATCCTTCTTTTCTTAACTGATCCTTAAATAGTGACAAAGAGAATTAAAATGCTACATCCTGTTTACAGCCTCTCTGTTTTTGGGAGTCCTGCCTTTATTACAGCAAAGGTGTACACTTTTCTCCTTGCACACCTTCTGTAGGCTCTGAGAGTGGATTAATTTCAAAAATGTGTATTTATGATGCATTCTCCCACCTGATAGTGGAATGCAAAATTTCTTAACCTTTTCATGCTCACTGTTTGAGGCCAAATTTGAATCAATATAATTTCATAGTTCACCCTATAATGCAGAACCATTCTATGGAGCCTGAGAGGAAAGAATCAAAGAATCATGGAATCATAGAGTCATTAAGGTTGCAAAAACCACTAAGGTCACGAAGACCAACCATCAACCCATCCCCAACCCATCATGCTCACTAACCCATGCCTCTCAGTACCACATCTCCATGTTTCCCGAGCACCTCCATGGACAGTGACTCCATCACCTCCTTGGGCAGCCTGTGCCAATGCCCCACCACTCTTTCTGAGAATAAATTTTTCCTCATACCCAACCTGAGGTATTCTGTACGAAGACAGTCATTTCACCTATCCTAGCTGCTAAAACTCTTGAAACATGGCTTGGAAGTCAAAGAAGAAGGTGTTGCTTTGAGGCTATGACCCATTTGGTGATGCTGGCAACAAGGAGGATCTGGAGGGCTGAGGGAGATGGGTTTTTTTGAGTGGCAGGTAAATGGAAACTGGGTCAACTATATGTTCTCCAGAGGAGGATAATGAAGGGTTTCAGTGCCATCACAAGCTTCCGTGTGCAGCCAGATGAGCTCAACTCACAATCCCACCGAAGTCTGAAAGCTTCACACTCCCACAGTAGGATTTCCTCCCTGTAAATGCTGCAGGACAAAATACCAAAGGGATGTTCGAAGTGTGCCTTGCCAAAACACTTGTGGACTAACATAACTCCATAAAGCTCTGGAGGTATAGAAAAAGCATACCAGTGGTGTTCAGCTGGATCCGAAACACCACATGGACGCTATTACAAAGTCAGCAGCCAAAACCCCTGCAGCAGCGATAAAAATCCTACCAACTGCTCTGAGTTCTTAGAGGTTACAGACTCAGAGTTTAACCACAAAATCTCCTAAGTCATCTAAAGCTTATTTTCTGTGCATGCCCACCGAGCTGTCAGCTGTATTAGGGATCTTTTGTGTTCAGCATTTGGGGTGCTGTCAACTCTACAATGTCACACTACTTCTGAACCCATCGCTCCCTTTTGCAGTCATTAGAGATCGAGTCACTGCAGTCAGCTGTGGTTGGGGCACAGCTTGCTCCATCTGAAAGTGTTTCATCAGATGACCCTTGCCTTGAATTTTGCTGACTCAGTGTCTACTGATGGCAACAGGGACATAAACAACTGGTAGTCATGGAAACAGCTACGATGGACAGTCCTAAAATTGGACAAGGAGTTAGTAACCCATAATGACAGGGAGGTGGATGGAGTACCCAAAGGAAAAGACCACCAAAGGGCTCCCCAACCCAAGAAATCACTGTTTTAATCTTCTGATACCTGCTTTAGGAGTTGTCACGGTGGTTGTGACTGTGGCCTTATTTGTGGTGCCAGATGGTGAAGACAGAGATGTTTTACTGCTGGTAGAGGACACGGATCCACTATGAGGGGTAAATTCACTTTTCTGGACTGGAGAAGTGGAAGAAGGGTGATGCTGGTTGGTAGCAGATGTAGTAGAAGGGACACTGTGGTCCTTGACTACAAGGCTGCTTGCTGAGACTCCAGAGCTTGACACAGTGCTATTCAACTGGTCCAAAGCAGGGCTTCCACTGCCTGCTATGTGTGGAGATGCTGAGACAGCAGGCGCTAAGCCTACTGGGGTGGATGAAAGGCTGGTCACTTGAGTGGAATTAGGACTTGCACTGGGTTTGGTGAGTAAGCTTCTTGAGTTGTCTGAAGGGCTCGTCTTCTGCTGTGTAGCACTGGAGATGGCAGCAGAGGCGGTTGTTGGGGCTGTGGAGCTGGCTGAAGAGCCTACCTGCTGAGATGCACTGGTTGATGCCACTGAGACAGCTGATGGGTCATCTGGTCTGTCTGTGGTCTTGGTGGTTTGAGCTGAGCTGTGTGTTGATGCAGGAGTGGGTGGTGTGTTTTCCTGTGGGCTAGCAGTGCTGATCCTCTGGGTGGCAGTGGTTGGTGATGGTGGGATGGATGGTGCTGAAGAGCCATGTGGTTTGCTTGTGGCTGTCCCTTGAGCTGTGGTGGAGGACATTGCAGTGGTGGTAAATATGATTTCTGGTTTGCTTGCAGAGCTGCTCTCTTGCACCATGCTGGCGGTGACTACAGCAGTGGAGATCTGCTTCCTTTCTTCTGGGCTCGCTGTGGTCGTTTGTGTAGCAGAACCATTATCTTCAGAGCTGACACCTAGGCAAAAGCAGAAAGGCCAAGATGATAAACTTTGAATTAGGGACACTTCCCTTGGTTTCCACCCAAAACAGGTATTTTATATATCTGTGATTCTATGATTAGCAGAAACAAATGCTGATCAGAACCCACAGGTCATTAACTCAGTGCTTGTCTCGTGCCTTCTAAATTCTTGCTGAGTGCCACATTCTGATATCAATGCATCTAGTGGAAAACAGAGCAGAGGATGAGAAGGAAGAACTAGGAGATCTATGGAAAGCATATTTATTGTACTTGTTCTGAAAGAGTGAGTCAACACTAGGTAGATCTTGCAGTTGAACACAAAATGAATTTACTTGGAAAACAGCATAATTTTAATTTCAAGGATGTTCTCATCAGCTGTCCATTGCAAATATATCACCAAATTACAACTACTTGTTTGCTCAGCTTACTGGTTTTTTTACTGTTATAAAAAGCCTCAGTAACTCACATTTGTACATCCTGAAACATCACATAAAAATGCTACTTTCGTCATTACCTCATACTCTTTGAGGAAAGCTATGAAGAGCTTTTCTGAGAGCTGACATTACCTTGGTGGGTACAAAACTTGTTCTCTGTGCAAAGAGGGCTGTCCATGACACAGAATGAGATCTGCAGTTAATTTCTGAAGAGTAATGTAAATTCTAAAATTATGAAGGCGTTTCTGAGGGGCATACTCTGAAGGACAGCTTGCCTAACAGAAGACAAGTCTCCAACAGCAGCAACATCCTGCAACACTGAAACGTGGTATATTCACTATGAGACTGGATATAAAATTCAGGTCTGTTTTTCTGTTTGTAATCACAGCAGGTGCTCCATCAATTGCCACAGAGATAATCTTCCCCCATTGCACATGGAGCTGCCATTTCTGGGCACCCGCTCAATTTCACCCCAGGAAAGTCTCGACCAATTTTTCACCTTTCAGAAAATGCAGATTCCACTGAGTCACTTCATCAGTGCATCTGTCTGCAGTAAAAAGAAACCAACTGATTCTGGGGCGTTTCTTCCATTTGACAACAGTACAAAGGAGGGCTATTTTTCTCCCCCATGCCCCTCCTTGTATATTGTTCCCAACTGCCCAAAGCAGGAAACTTGCAAGGTTGGATGCTGCTCTCCAGAGACCTGCTTCATTTCTCTGCGTTGGCATGTTGATAAGACATCTTCTCTTCCGTGGCCTGTTTATTGGCACTGGTTATGTGTCCAAGATCTGGTGGAAGCTCAAGTTTTTGAGATTCATACCACTGGGAAAATCTAATCTGAACGCACCCTGCCAAGCCAAGCCATCAGGAGCAGCCATTCTGAAAACACCTTTACGATTTAAGCTGAGCAAACCAGCAGTGTCAATTATCTTAGGAAAACCTGGGCTTGTAAGGAAACACTCCCACCACATCTGCAGGTAATGAGCATTTACAGAGAGAAGTCATATTCCTTGTTAGACTGACCATCATCTTCAGGAGAAAAAGAGCAAAAGAAGCAAAACACCACTGCTGGTTGGGGATTTTGAAAACATTATTCTCAGAAGGAATGGTGAAGCATTGGAAAAGGCTGATGAGAGTCACTCCATGTCATGGAGTCACCATCCCTGGAGGTGCTCAAGAGGTGTGGAGACGTGGCACTGAGGGACATGGTTAGTGTGCATGGTGGGAATGGGTTAATAGTCAGATTAGATGATCTTAGAGATCTTTTCCAACCCTTATAATTCTATGATTCTAAGCTGGAGATCAGGCAGAAAATGAATCTATCCCATAAATAAGGCTGTAAGAGGCTTTGATGACAAAGGGAAAAAAAACACCCACACTCTAAAGATAAAATATAAAAGAGCTGTAAATAAAGAAAGGGTTGGAAGGAAGGTGGAGGAGATCTCCCACTAGCGCTACTTCCTTTTCATACCCATCCCTGTCCCAGAAGCAAATGGACGCTGGAAATCCCTTTGTGAAAGATCTCCCACTCCAAACTTGACCTGAGAGTACCATTTCCATACTAACCTCCACACTAGCTCATCTGGGCTGCTGCCATATCTTCCACAGCTACAGATGAGTGAGACCCTCCTTCCACGGAGGATCCACCCTCATATTATCACAGAATCACAGAATCACTAAGATTGGAAAAGACCACTAAGATCATGTAGTCCAACCAACATTGCCCATTAACCGCATCCCCCAGTGCCAC
Organism: Lagopus leucura; assembly: GCF_019238085.1. Lineage (NCBI taxonomy): Eukaryota > Metazoa > Chordata > Aves > Galliformes > Phasianidae > Lagopus > Lagopus leucura. The sequence continues at coordinate 2,463,602 of NW_024962265.1, read as the reverse complement.
ATCTGCCCTTTCCTTGAACACCTCCAGGGATGGGGACTCCACCACCTCCTGGGCAGCCTCTGCCAGTGCCCAACCACTCTTTCAGAGAAGATAATATCCAGCTTGAACCTCCCCTGAAACACCCCCACATCTGTCCTACAGATTTTTGGGTCTTCATCTGTCAGTGAAATTTACCTTTGCTCTCCTGTTGCATTAAATTAAATTGTTTTCTCACTGCAGTTACATATGGTGCCAGATGCTGCTGTGGTTCTTGGGCTGCAGAGCATTCTGCAGTTTTATTGCCCAGGGCTTAATACCTGCTGTTTGTCCAGGGACTCTGCTTCAAGTCCTTCAGAAGCCTAGCAAATATTAATCTCCAAGTAGAAATAAATACACAACAGGCAGCAAGAGCATGCAAGTCCACGAGGCACAGTTTTCCTTCCACATGCCTTGTATTCCTTTCAGACTTCTAAGCACTATTTCTTATCTCTTCCTCCTCACTCGTTCCAAATTTCTGTGTTGGACCTGGGGGTAATAAGTGGTACTAAGCCCATTTTCCTGAGCTAGTGGCCAGTGCTGCCTGATGACTCAGCAGAAAATCCTCAGCAGAAGAAATGAATAGGATTTGATTGAAATGTAAGAGAGAAAACCCCTGCAACCACGGGCTGACAGCAACAAAAGGCAGACAGGACAGGATTATGCTCAGCACCCCTTCAGCATGAAGATTGGTCACAAAAGATACAGTATGTCCTTCTGTGGAAAAAGAACGATCCTTTCACGCCATGAGCCCCAGAGATAAAAGGATTTAATGCATGCTAAGAGAGAGAAAGAGAATGGAGGAGAAGTTCTCTGAGCTAGCACACCCCTGAACAGCATGGGATCCCGCCCAGCAGCCTGGAGGAAAGTTCACTTGAGTTTCAGCCGGAGTCCTTCACCTTTGTTGTAAAGAAGGCAGAAGAAATCCTATCTGCCTGTGACTTTCCTGGCTACATTTTGATGGGGGAAAGATGATTATTTGATTTCACTTTTTTGGACCATCATCAATTCTTCATTTTAAGGAAAACTAGCAAAGCACAGCAGCTATGAGGTTGCATCTCTCCTCTTCTAAATGCATCTGAAAAAAAAAAACAAACCCACAAAACCTTGCATTTCTGTGCTGGGCAATAGAAATCTACCTGATGTCTCCCCACTGGAGAAAAGTGCAAGCAATGTGCATGGTGGCCAAATGGCCTAGAGGAAATGAATACACTGTGAAAACATGATTTCATTTCCGGATATGCATCCCATGACTGTGTTGGTGATATGGTGTATTCATGATGGGGACAGCCCCGAAGGGAATAGAACTTTCTGTTATTGCCAGCTGTGAAGCTCAGCTTGCTTGTCCCCAAGGGAGGCTGGAATCAGACCCCTGAATGCTTCTGGATGGTGTTGCTGTTGGAATGCTTGGTTAAGATGTGAAAAATCACCTAAAATATGAAGGGAAAAGTATGGTGGCTTTTGCCAATGCAACTCATTGCATGATCAATTGAGGGTGACAATTTTCATCTGTCAGAAACCATCACCAACCATGCCACAAAGTGATGCATAAGTGATCAGCACCATGTCACAGAAGATGGTATTTTGCAAGCTGGGGAAAATCACAGAATCATAGCATCAAGGTTAGAAAAGACTTCCAAGATCATCAAGTCCAACCCATCATCCCCATGCCCACAAACCACATCCCTCAGAGCCACATCTGCCCCTTGCTTGAACACCCCCAGGGACGGTGACTCCACCACCTCCCTGGGCAGCCTTGCCAATACCTCACCACTCTTTCTGAGAAGAGCATTTTCCTCATATCCAAACTGAAGAAGCATGGAGGGAAGCAGCTTGTTTGGAAAGGCCACGAGTTGGAGCACAAAACAAAAAAGGAAACACATCCGTGCAAAACACAAAGTGAAAGGACATGTCCTGTCCATCCAAAGCCACCACCTCTCCATGCAGCTCCTCTGGTTCATTTAATTCCCTTCGCAAGAGCTTCCCGCTTCCTATTTCAGGAACACCTCCCCCGCCTTGAACACCTTTTTGAAATGGCTCAGATTGGCTAAAAATCTATTAATAGTGAGAAAAGGAAGCCCGAAAGAATAACTTAGGAAATGGTGGGTGACACACCCCATGCCGGTGGGCTGAGCCCAGCTCAAAGCCTCGCTCCAGCCGGCTCCTGCTCCTCCCAAGGCGGGATGAGAAAGCTGCAGAGACCCACAATGGGGGAAGGGGAGGGGATATGAGCCAGGTTTTAGGAAGTTCCTATTTGCCTCTCCTTTTGCAGCTTTTTCAGATAAAATAGGGGCAACGGGTTGTGCCTGTCAAAGGGAGAGCTGGGGCTGAGGCTACAGGAGCGGTCATTGCCAGGGGACTGCATGGACCAAAGCCAGTGAGGATGCTCCTGATCAAGAGGGTTTTATCCCTGAAAAAATGCAGCCCTGTCTGAGCAGGAACAGCACACAGTCACTGCAGTGGACAGGAAATTTGTCACCTCCTTTTAAAACTGCGAGGGTGACCAGATTGGCAGAGTATCACAGTGTAGTTATTTATCCTGGAATTCAGCTGGGCTACCAGAGCCAGTGGTCATTTCGCTGGGATTTTTAATTTTGCTTGTTTAATGGCTCTTGGGCTCTTTAACTCTTTGTTTAGGGCAAGATGGGATCCAAACAGCATCACCCTTCCAAACTGCCAGCTGGGATTTTGGTGAGGGATACAGTAAGGAAGCTGTTAGAGTTCACATCACTTTACTCCTGGCAAAGGTGTACCTTCAACATCATGAGATATCATGGAGATATTCAAGACCCATCTGGACACTCTCCTGTATGACCCACTGTAGGGAGCCTGTTTTGGTACGGGGACTGGACTTGATGATCCTCAGAAGTCCCTTGCAGCCCTTGCAACTCTGTGATTCTGTCATCAGAACAACACACCTTCTTGAAGCTGGCACTGCCTGCCTGCTTTGCTGCTGATCTCACCATCAACACTGCAAAATGTTTTCAGCCAGGCCAAAGAGCAACTTGGCTTCCCAGGTGAGAAGATGAGGAAAGGTCCAAAAGCTGCTGCCAGAGCACTTTCAGACACTCATCTGTCAATCTAATTTGCTGATACATGGCTTTTTATCTTCTCCAAAATCCTGCCAGCAGAAAAATGGCTGCAGAACGTTCTTGACAGCATTGCATTTCAAAATATTAAAGACAAGACCTGATGGTTGAGTCTAATCAGCACTGCAGCATTGCTCAGGAAAGAAATGAGCATTGCTGGACTCTGGTTTAAAACCACCAGGCTTGTTTTCAGCAGGGAACCTCCTTGACTCTGCTGTGGGGAGGCTTTATTGATACGACCCTGCAATTTGGTGCAAATTAGCTCTTAGATGTGAGTGACCACGAAATCAAGGCAATAATACTGACAAACCGCCTTGGTTTTGGCCAAGAAATCCACCTGTGCCCTGAGGCATCTTTAGTGCCAGGATTGTGACACAGGCCCCTGAAATGCAGGTTCTGATGAACTGGCATTTTCTGATGAGAAATATGCCTCATTAACAAATTCCCCATCAGCTCTTTCTGTAAGTATTTCAGCCAGCTCAGCTTGTCTGCTGTTTCATTTGGAAGCATGACAAATATTAAAGATCATTCAAAGGCATGTCTCCCTGTTGGACACACTGCTCTTCCCCTGCAATCCCAGCCTCTCTCCTCTTCACTCCCCTGGCCTCTCTAAACACTGCATTTTGGGAGGCAGAAACGCATTCCTTTGCCACGCTAATTAATGACTGCGGACTGGTGGAGCAGAAGGATCTCAGCACTTCACAATCCTGTTTTCTCAAAAACATTCTCATTAAGTTCTCCTTCACATCACAATTGGTCCTCTCCTGAGTTTCCCTTTGAGGACTGGGTATTATTGTGAAATTGGGATCGGACAGCGGCATCTTGCACCCAAGAGGATCCAACTGATCCATTCCAGGTAGTGCCATCAGTATGGTCACCTCCAGACACAGGCAACGGGGAGGACCAAGCTCCAGTTCAGCTTGTCACGAATACACACAGCACATTTTATTTAGGAGCGTGTCTTTGAACATCCAATTTAGGCCATGTGTCTCTACGACTCTTCTCACGGACAGGCTGTAGCTATCTAGGAAGTGAAGAGGAAAAAACAATCAAAAGCAGACAGGAAGACTACTGTGGAAAATGAAAAGCCTTCACACAAGGTTGTCAAGGAGGCAAACAGATACACAGACACACTCTACTCCCTGACATTATCACTGAGCATGGAAACATCCTCTTTCCACTGGGGTTGCTGGGATTTGGAAGAGGATCTGCTCCATCTCCACACCTTTCCCGGGCTGCAAAACGAAACGGGGGCCCTTTGCAGCCCATGCAGAAATGCCTCATTGCTCAGGAAGCTGTAGTGGAGCTGCTGGAGCGGAAACACCGGGAGCAGAAGCCAAAAAAGCTGCGTGTCTCAGCCCAGGCGGATGCTCTGAAGCTCAGAGCCGTGTTCCTGCCCTTCTCATACCTCCTCTGTGCCATAAGAGTGGAGTCATCCTGTGATGGCCTTGTTTCTTTGAAGCAAGATTTGTGGCAGTGAGATGACCTCCTGTATCAAAGGAGCATCAGTCTCTTTCATGCAGAGCTCCGCAGGAGAGTTTTCCACCTGCAGCCAGTGGCTGAAGGACATGAAGCCTGGTATATTTAGCTCTCTATTTCTGCAGAAGTCACCCAGGGCCTTTGGAAGAAACTCAAGGTTTACACTGAGTAATGGGATACAACAGTTGCTCTGCAGCAGGGTAGAACCCAGCTACCTTTAGCCCTGAACAGTGGCCATGAATCAAAACGACACTGAAAATCACAAAAATGCCATAAGATCACATAACCTTGTTAAACAGAAAACATTTGGGATTCTTCTTGTGTAGTTTCTGAGCTTTAAGTCTCTAAGAAGCCCTTTCAGCTCTGGGTGGCATCCCTACCCACAACAGGTTTGTAACCAGTTGATCTTTTAGGTGCCTTACAACCTAAGCAACTGGGTTTCCATTCTTTTGATTCTTTTGATTCTGTAAGTGCTAAAAAGTCTAATTATTGAAAAAAACCACAAACAAGATTAAAAGCCTAAACTTGTCTCAATTTGGATAGGCATTTGAGGTGTGCAGGGAGGACCAAGAGCCTGGATAAGACTACTAGGTTGGCAATGCTGACTTGACTCCTCTAGAAGAACACCCAACATCACAACTCTTTACAGTGAGGATTGAAGGCTGTGTGAGGATGGCAAGGGGACATTTTTATTCTTTGAAATAGAGAAGTTGTTCCTCTCTGTGCTTTCTATCCCAGAAAACTGAATCATCCCTGCCTTGTTTTTCGTGGAAGACTACTACAGACAACTTGAGAGGGAGCCAGGACATGAACCAGTGAGATGGGAACTGTTTTTCATTCAGCCTGATGGCTCATCTACACCAAAGTACTCAGGAAAATTAATCTAAAATTAAAAGAAGGCATGATTTCAGAGTGGATTAATCAAAGTGCACACAACCCACCAGGTGGCCACTCTTGTTCAGCTTTAAATCAACCTTCATTCCATTTAGCCAAAATGAAGTAGGTTAAATCAAATTAAAGTCTCCTTAGCCCTGAATGCCAAAATGCAGTGGGGGGGAAGGGAAGATGCAGTTTAAGAATGCTAATTTAGTAGAGATCTGGTGATGGTTTCCACAGAAGCAAGCCCCCAAACGTAATATTTGGCACTAATACCAATCAAACATCAGGGATGGGATGCACCTTCCTCTCCTGCTTCAATGTCAGCAGAGGTGGGTTTTCTTACCCTACTCATTGTCTTGCCTTCCTCTCCAGCTGGCTGGACTCATATTTGGGTTCATATTGAGCAAGATGAGTTAGGACTTGGCCCTACTATCCCGCTATCTGAAACTGTGCCAGCTGGCCAGCACTACTGAAGTGTTTTCTCAGGTAATGTCACTCAGGTGCCATGCATTGGCTATGTGTCTGGATTTGCTCAATGAGAGATGGAGGCCATGATGGTCTCCCAAAGTGATGAATGCTGCAGAAGTGAGAATATCAGCCTCTAGGAGAGGCTGGAGGCCCAGCACAGAGGAGGTCTGATCTGCAACCTTAAGGATGAGAACAGTGAAACTAGAGGAACAAGGAAATCTCACCACAAGCAGCCCCAATGTAAAGGAAATAAAGAGTATGTGGGTGATGGAGAGGTCAGTTTGTGCTGGCACATGGCACCACTGCAGCATCGCAAAGTGCTGTCTGCACTTCTATGCACCTCCCTTTCCTCCCCTCCTCTCTAAGATTTACAGCAGGAATCCCCCTCCCAGGACAGCCTCTACTCCCTCCTAGTGGCTTCAAGCCTCTGGCAGAGACTTGCTCAGGGCAGGACATGGAGGATGCTTGCTCACCCTGAGGGTGAAAATGGCCAGCGGAAGAGTGATGGGAGGCTGTGATAAGACCCACAGCCTCGCCCTTCTCTGTGTGCCCAGTGTTTCTGGTGAGTCATGCCATCAGCCCAAATTTATGCCCTCAGCTCTGCTGTGCTCCAACCAGCTTTATTTTTAACCTTTTCAGGGTCAACATGCAACACCCACCACCAAGCCAGGATGGACCCAAAGGTGATGACCTGGATCCATCTTTGGTCCATCGAGGCTTGAAGTTGGTAAAGGGTGCTGTGATGTGAAGTAGATGAAGATTATGCCAAGTGATGTAGGCAGCCACCTCCAGGAGGCACCAGTGATATCCTCACAGATCCCAGCTACTCTTGGTAAAAACATGTGATTCCTAGTGAAGCATTAGTTCTTCAATGCTATCTGCTTTTGCTGCATTTTTTGACTGTGCTGGGGATTGGTTCCTACACAAACACTTCATGGAGTATCTTCAAACCTTCACCCACATTAAGGCTGCCACCGCACAGAATCATAGAATGACTTAGGTTGGAAAGGACCTCAAATATCACCTAGTTCAACCCATGCCTCAGACCAGGCTGCAGACTGCTGGACCAAGCACTAGATCAGGACGCCAAGGGTCCCATCCAGCCTGGCTGTGGGTCTCTCCCAGTGCTCTTTGTAGAGGAGCTGAGCTGGACATCAGGATCAGCCCCTCTGCTGTGTTCAATCCTCTCCATGACCTTGGCAAGCCAGGGTTACGGAACCAGCAGCCTGGAGGTTTCCTGTTAGCGTCACAAGGAGGGCTCCACATTTCCTTGTGATCCTTTGTGTGTCCGTGCTATTTCAGGTCCCACCTTTTTTCTTCAGCTCCCACCCACAACTCCCTCTGGGTGGGGTCTTCCCGGATCATTTGGAGCTCCATGTATACACACGCATTACGTATGTCCATACATTTGTATAGCTGTGCATGCAAGTGGAGCCTTTGGGCAATGGCTGGACACGACGCCCTTGGCAGGAGGCTTGGGACTATTCTTTAAGTGGGGAGAGCCTAGGAAGGGAAGGACACATCTCACCCTCCCTCCTATTCAAAACTATTTAAAGACTGACTGGTACAGAGTTGCTTTCCCACCAAGTGGCCCCAGAGACGATGTGGCTTTAAAGCTGTGTAATCAGATCAACTTCTATTGTTGGCAAATTCGTAATTGCCTCATTATTTAACTATCCAGAAGCAATTGGTTTTATAGGGTAAAAAGAACATCCATTTCAGCTCCTTTACTTTTACTTTTTTTTAATAAGTGTGTTGGGACTCAGTTTCTACTTGAAGAACTTTTGTTCTTCAAACTCAGCAGCTCCTGCTCTCCCCGTCCTTAACATAAAACACATGATCACAGGAATCAGTGATGAAAGATGCAAACAGGGAGAGATGACCTTTTTCAGTACTTTCCTGATGGAGGACTCTTCTGCACAGCATATTTGTTATGCAATTCTCTCTTTGCTGCTGTGGGCAGGAAAGCAGATGAGCCTTAACCATTTCCCCTCTGAGAGGAAGGATGCTCTTCTAAGAATGATGCACTGCTCATCCTTGCTCAGCCATAGCTCTCCAAAATTACCCTGGTGACATATTTAATCTATCCCTCCCACACTTTCCCCATCCCTACACACAAAACCATATGGATTTCATGTGGAGGAGCTGTCTTCACTTACAGGCCAGTCTAACACCTTGCTTACCAGGGCCCCAATCTTGGTTGGGTGCCACAGCAATACAAATAATTAATAATACTAATTCCCATGAGAGTCTATTACATTATAATTCAACTTCCTCCCAAACAATAGCTCCTCTTCCTTGCTTTGTGTGTTCTTCAAAAGAAGCGGCTGCTGTGCTTTAGGGCTGGGACAGCAGTCGAGGTAAACATACACCAAGCACTCCTGCTCAGCTGAGCCTGGGCAGCAAAAAAAGATAAATCTGATTTCAGACAATTGCATTGTGGACAGGAAAAAAAAAAAAAAAAATTGGGGCTTTAATGGAAATCGTAACCTGGCAGCACCAAACAGTATTTATTCTGAGAAGTCTCTTAGGGCATTTTTATTCGGTATCTACAGGATAATCTCACTCAGAATGGCAGTAAGAACAAGAAATGATGACAGCAGAAGTGCCCACTGATCTCAGGCATTCAAAACCTCTTTGTCTATGAAGCAGTGAAGGCTGCAGCCCCTGGTCCCAACACTGCAGTTGAGGGACGCTGAGATTTATGGCAGATGTGCAGATTGCTGGCACAGTGCTTGGACATTTCCCTGTTTATGTGTGGGTACTGTGCCTTTACCACCCAAAAAGTGCATAAAGGGAAAGATGAAAAGATGACTCATAAGCAAGTAGAAATATATCCTTTGTCTGCAGACAGTTCTGGGTTGAAGTTGGTCCATCCACTGGGTGCATGGGCCAGGCAAATTGTCCTTCGTGGGGCATATGGGACATGGAAGCACCCCAGTGCCATGGATTGAGGTGCAATACCAAACTCAAAAGCAGGGACACCAAAATATTGTGTGTCTAACTAAAGCTGGATGGCAATACAGACTGGCCATCCTAAAATGGTTTGAGCTGGTTCATGTTGGTGCAGAATGGGCTCTGGATGGAATGTCTTGATGGCCTTAGGTCCTTCTTTAAACATGTATCAGGCTCTGAAGCATATGGTGGCATATCTCTGAGATGGTTTGTCCGTTGCTAGGAAAAGGAATATAGGCTTACACAGCAAGTAGCAATGGTGGAGAAAGAAGGCAGCTCTCACTAATAAGCTGGCCAACTGTCCTGACTTGATGCTTATGAAAAACAATGCACATTCTGGTCAAGACAGAGCCTGCAACAGTTTTAATTAGTCAAATCAAATGTGGTTTTGTCATAGGAGATGAGACACAACCAGGACCAGCCAGCTGGGTTCTTGGCTGCTGAGTGACATTGTCTTTCCAGCCCAGTGACCTCATTGTTATGAGTCAATAGGGGAACAATGTTGTTCTCCCAGCAAGGAGTGGGATTCCTGTGTGGTTAGAGCCAAGCAGAAGAGCATGGGAAGTTGTAGGATGTCACTAGGTCGAGGATTCAGCATTTTGCACACAGTTCAAACAAGTTGTGGCATTATTGTATACTGAAAAATACAAGTATGGTATGCAACAGGGGTCATATTCAGCTCCTCAAAAACTCAACATCTGTCCCTGGACCAGAAGGTCTAGGTAGTGGGTTTGAGCATGAATAGAATCAGTGGTTAGGAGAAGAAATACTACATGGCATCTTGCAGAAAGGAGAGCTTGCGGTACCCATGCTCCTGGGGCTCTGAATGGAAAAAAATCTGCATCTGTGTTAGCTTTGGAGCTCAGGGCTTCAGTGACATCTCCCTGCCACCAAAATCCTTCTCCCTCCTGGCTGCAAAGTGGCATGGCCATGTCTGGCAGTCGTGCAGCAGTCAGGCATGACAGGGCAAGGGAAGGGAGCAAAGGGAGTAAAGGAAGCAGGAAGGAAGAAGGAGCTGCACCCCCTCCCTGCTGTTAATCATCCTCCCCTTTCGCTTTACAGAAGCTGTCAGGTCTGCAAACACCATGCTGGTTCATTACCTCGAAGAGGGCAGAGCAGTGGGCAGAAAAGGAGGACTGGTGCTGGGCTTGATGATATTATCCAAATTACTCTGCTCCTGGAACTGCAGAGACCGGATCACTGCTTATAGCACAGCAGTGAAGCTCTGACAAATCAGTTTGGGTGTTTCTTTTAGAAAAGTGACCTAAAGTTATGATGGAGCGGCAGATGGGAAAAAAAAAAAAAGTGACTGCAGGTTGAGTCTTTGATGGGACCTGCAGAAAGCCACCAGAAGAATGATGGATGGGGCACTGAGCTGGGATTCAGTGGGTACTACTGGTGATAATCCTGGGGAGCAGTAATGGGAAGAAAGAGGGACAGCAAATGCAGCCCATGCTGGGCATGTGGTATACCAGAAAAGGCTGCTGCTGTTTGAACAATTCTGTCTGCAAGTGATCACTGCCAATTCAAAGCAGTCTTGTTGCAAAAACTACTCTGTGAGGCACAAGAAAACCAGCACATTCAATTACAGAAGGGCAGAAGAGACAACTGAAAATCCACACACACACTTTAAGGAAAGCACCATCAGCTCCTCCAGATGTATCTGGTTATTATTATCAGGGCAAAATAGCCTTTGACTTCAGTCAGGACAGCTCTCAGAAATCAGGCATTGGACATGCTGATCATGGAAGCAAGGGAGAGCTGAGGCTTCAAAAGCAAACAGTGACTTTTAGCAATGCTTGGTATTGACCGTTGTTATTATACAATTACTTAACTAGCAAGCCTGTCATCTGCTGTCCCAAACAGGAGAAGAACCATGCAGAATCAATGAATCACCAAGACCATGAGATCATCAAGTTCAACACATCACTAAGACCATGCCCACAAAACCATGTCCCTAATAGAATCATCAAGGTAAGAAACGACCTCTAAGAAAAGAAACTGGCTCACACCACACCAGCTACAGCTGTACCCAAAAGGTGACATTTATTGCTATTAAACAAACACTTTAGTCTTCCCTCCCTGGAAGCATTGAAGGACAGGCTAGATGGGGCTTTGAGCAGCCTGGTCTACAGTGAGGTGTCCCTGCCTATAGCAAAGGGGTTGGAACTAGACGATCTGAAAGGTCCCTTCCAACCCAAACCATTCTATGATTCTATGAATTTACGTCATCAAGAAGAGCAAACCTTCTTTTCCCAGTCTCATAGGCTTCATGGTTTAGCTATGAGTTGAACAGGGCCAAGACAACTTGCAGACTTTGAACTTAGGGATATATAGTGAGGTCCAAGTGGCAGTGAGTTGCTATAATAAGCCATTCCCTGCCTTATGGGGGGAAAAATATGGGAAAAATATGTGAAATCAGGCACCTCATAATCACCTGTCCATCACAGAAAAGGATAGTCCTGTTGCACAAAACTGTGGCTGTTGCTAAGTATATTCTCCTGCCAGATCTGAGCAGAGGCAAAATCTTATTCCCTTGTTGCCTGCTGTGCTCACACCGAACCAAAATCCCTACATAAACGACTCAAGAGCTGCACCTTCCTCACCCCCTTCTTAGTCAGTAAAGATGGAAACAAAGCCCTGCCCTCTGAGCTGGATTAGCAGGAAACCTCCCGAAAAAGCCAGCTGGGCTGGGGGCAGCCCTCGGCGCTGCTGCCAGCAAAGAAAGCAGCTTACATCACTACAGATTGGAGCAGCCCCACAAAACACACTCGTGGGAAGACAAAGCGTAGAGCTACCACCGAATTCCTCCAGCTCAAACACAAACACCAAACTGCCAGCACTCCTTCGGCAGGGCTCTCCTAGGAGTACTTCTCACCAAGTTCACAAGCTACGCGTGAATTTGGTAGTTTACAAAATCTGTATCTTAGCTGAGGGCTTTCAGCCCATAGCAGCCCTGTTCCTGGGGCAGGATCCTGTGGGCGTTTGGAGGTTAGGGCTGGAAGCACCTCTGCGATCGCTATGCCAAAAAATCCTGCAGGCAATTAGAAAAGGAAGCTGGAAAAGCAGAGTGCAATCGCCCAGCATCAAAATTTTCCTTCCTCTTCTCATCAAAAACGCAGCAAGGCCCTCAGCAATCAGCCAGCTCAGAGCTTGGCATCTTCGAGTTGTGTCGAAAACACAGCTCCTTGCATTCTTCTCCACTTTCTCCTTCATAAGCACCGTGATGCAGCTCTGCACACAGCCTGATGCCTATTGAGCTGCTCGCTCTGTGCTCTGAGATGGAGCTTCTGTGCTTCTATCAGCAATGTGGATGAGCCGCCGTAATCTCTGTTTCTAATGGGATCAGAGGAACGACAGCCTTGCACCTTCAGGGGCTGGCTGTGCCACCAGAAACCCTTAAGATCCCCCAAAACTTTACCCTGTGCAGGTGTCAGCTACCCATGGCCAGACTTTACAGAGCACAGAAGAGCTGGATTTCATTTTTAAAATTTTTTTTGTTTTAACAGAGAAATAGCTCTTTCCTTTCTCAGCTCAGATTTCTGCATTTCTCACCCCATTACTGGACCATACAAATTATATGACCCTCAGGAGACAACACACCCTGCTGCAACGCAGCCTTAGATGCCTACCTTTCATTGACCACCAGTCCACCCTTCCTCTTGTGTCACTTCCTTGGCAGAAAGAACAGCTTTATTTTCCCCAAGTTAGCTGCCTTAAATTGCCCTCACCAGTTGAGGCCACATCTGGGAGGAACACCAACAAAGCAAATGTGAATACTGATGGATGGTAGGCTTTGTCTTTGATCACACAGCACACAGTGGTGGAAGTATTGGCCATCCTTGCCCTCATTAGGTAACACCACCCAATCTGCTATCAGCCCTCTCCTTGCTGGAAAGCCCCGCAGAAAAAGCAGTTTAGTGAGATGGTATATTACAGGCTAGATTTTGAGAACTGGTCTGCATGACAGCACTTCACTGTAGTGTGGCTGTCCTGAGACACTGATACCTCCAATAGCCTGTGAAGGATTTGGCCTGGAGAAGCACAAAGTGAGGGCTGCAAGATCCAGCCCAGGGCCTGAATGATCTTAGTGCATCCTTTGCCTTGAGCTGCCTCCAGCTGAGACACTTCAGGCAGTTTTAGCAATCTTAACTGATGTATCTTGGCAGAGATGCCTCCATACAATGGAGTTGATACCCCAATAGCTGCAACAGATACATGCAGAACAGTGACGGCACGAGCAGCAACCACAATCATCTTGGTGGCAATGATCATGCTGAACAGCCTTCTAATGAAGACATCCTTTGAGAGCATCTTCCTATGGTAAGGAGCTCAAGACACTGCAATATCATATCATCAAATTGTTTTCCTTTTGTGTGTTTGTTGCCTTAAACATGATGTTTAATCATCAAGCCAACTGGAGAAAGTGTTCTCGTGTAGGATCATCAGAGAGATGGATCTAAACGGCCCAGCTGAGAGGTTCCAGGTTCCCCCAGGTTTCACACAATTGTCTATTAATAGGGTTTTACTTCAGAAAAAAGAAAGGGGGTTGAACTTACTACTCCTTGTGCTTCCAAGATCCCCATGATGGCCATGCAGTGCGCCTGGGTGGGAGCTCACCAGGATCTGCCAGACTACACTGCTCTCCTGGACGCAAGAACTGCTCCAAGCTGCTGTTCCATGGGGAAGAAAGACCTGCACTGCCATGGGTCACTGTCCTGGCAAGGTGAGGTCAACTCCTATTTTTTGAAAGGATGATGTGAATAGCATCAAACAGGAAATATAAACATATACATTACAACCAATACACTGCGCTAAGTATAAATGGAACATCCATGGTACTTGGGGATTTGGAATTTTTCAGCACTAAATGAGATGAGATTTGGATGCAACACAAAAACTGGTGAGCCAATTAAAGACAGTTAACCCTAATCCTAACCTTTTTTTTTTTTTCTTTTTCCCTTTTTTTCCTTTCTTTTTTTTTTTTCCAGTGCCCCAGCCTCTCTGCATATAATAGAAAGACTCATTCAGCAATTCCACCAATGGTTAATTTTAAACTGTGTAAGCAACTGGGAACTGGCAGCTGAAAAATAAAATAGCTTTCTCTCCTGCTTTAAACAGTAAAAGTGAGATTTAAGAGAACAACTCCTGTTTATTCACAACCCCCCAGGGACAAGAAACAATTCATTTCAGTCACTAACTCCATCTGAGATTGACACTTGAGATTTGCTCAATACGTTTCTTAGTTTTAATCTTGAAAGCGTGTTGAAAAGTGTATGTGTTAGGTATCCAAGTCCTTGGTTGCCTGATGTATCTTAAAAGAATTTTAAATGCTGTTTCACATCTGTCAGTTTAACAGAAATTTCACTCATGAGTGAAGAGTGATTGCCTGCAATGAGCCCAAAGTTAGCGCCGTTCATCATTTCCTAGGGAGACCTGAAAGATGTACACATTAAAAATCAAAACAGAGTGGTGGCAGCCTATATAGCTGTTTAAACAAATATGTTCAAAGTGTGACTACCCAGTTAGAAAATACAGCTGAAAGGTAACAGCAGGCTGTAAATCTCCATGTTTTACAGTGAGCAACCAAGGGGAATCAACCTTGCGTAAGGGATATAGCTATGAATTGGAAATGAAAAGCATGATTAAAATGAAATCATTCCAATAAAGACGTTTTGCTTCCTTATTTTAAACCATGATTGAAATTCCTACTTTAAGCCACATCAATTTAAATCAAAGCACTTTGCAATAAAAGGAAGTTTTGAACCCTTTGTGAGGTTTTAATGAGAAAAAGCACGTTCCTGTATTGAATGTGGATAATGGGGATTCATTGGTACCTCAAGGACCTGTCTTAGAAGCCTACAAATTGCACAGAGTGAGAGTTTGGAGGGTTTTTTTTTTTTCAGCCATCTGGGAAGAACTTATGTTCAATAGTAGGGTGTTGTAAGAAGCTCAGAATGCATCTTTTTTACGATACTTTACATGATTATCCAAGATGGGAAAATTTATCACCTGTACCAAAGAGGTCAGCATCTACATGTGAATTACCCGAGGCTCAGGCAAGTGCAGCACTGATGATCTCGAGAGCCACTGGGGTATGCTGAGATTAACTTCTGCATGCTTGAAAATTGAGGTCAAGAGGGTGATTTGCCTGCTGGCCTCACATCCAATCGGATGTCACGTCTCGTTTTGCTCATGGTTTGCCTCGGTTGCCTCTTGGCTTTGCCAGGAGCCCTACGGCAGGTGCAGGCTCATTCCATTTGTAGCACACTGCACTGCTGCAATCCAACCTTCCATTGCCATGGATGCTTTCGGTGTGCTTATAGCATTGCTTTAACTAGGCATCAAACCATGCGCATTTTGAAAGAGGCTCTGCCCTGCAAGAATATGAACACTGTCACAGTGTGCTGAGCCAGATCAGAGAACTGATCCATCTGAAAACACAGCATTATTAAAAAAAAAAGAAAAAGAAAAAAAAAAGAGCAAGGTGGGAGCTGTTTTGTGCATTTACTGCGAGTTATTATGTTCTCCATCTTGCCAAGAGAAACCTGTGGGAACAAACTGATGCAGGCTCTGAAACCAAATCAGGTCACCATCAGCTAGAGAGGGAGAACACGGCCAAAAGATTTCATGAAATAAAATGCTGGGTTGGAAGTGGTGCAATAGCAGTCTCTATTGAAAAGGCTTAATAGTAGCTCACCTAGAACATGCTAGAAAACGTTCTTCTCTTGACTGTGCCTTAGGCATCTCTTCTGTTGGTTGATAAATTAGAAAGGACCAACAAGGACAGCTATAATTTGCAGAATCATAGAATCGTTTGATTTGGAAGGGATCATTAAAAGCCATCTAGTCCAACTCCCCTGCAACTGGGGCACCCACCATCAATGTGGGCAACCTGTGCCAGTGCTTCACCACCCTTATTGGAGCAGGATGCCAGATACAGGGGTATAATTGCTTATTTAGAATATGTATATATTTAATAACACTCCTCAGAAGTTCTGAACATACTTGCATGCTGCCAGTGACAATACTAAGCCTCAGACACAATGAAGTGAGCATAAAAAGTACATGCTTCATACCCATCAAACCTTTAACTTCACGCTGATCCCCTTTTACAAAACTAAGAATCATAGAATCATAGAATCACCAAGGTTGGAAAAGACCTAAAAGATCATCCAGTCCAACCGTTCACCTATTACCAAGAGCTCCCACTAAACCATGTCCCTCAACACAACACAACCTCCTGCAGTCAGCTGGGAGGGTGACTTTTTTAGATACAACCCATTCAATTATTTTTAAAACAACTGATTAAACATTTTAAATCATCCCCATCAAGTCTATTCGGCTCCTCACTAAGAAAGCTACAGAAGAGCTGAGGAATGCAGCATGTCTCTTGCTCGTGGGTCCACCTCTGCTCCTGGTACTGCTGCGACCATTTGCGATTATCCAGGGAAAAGCTGTATCAATACAGCTGATGCCAATTGGATACGTGCTGGGGAATGCAGTGCACCGCTTTGCCCACTCTGCCCTTTCTCACAGTCGAGGAACACAGTGCCGTGATAAGCAAGGTGTAATAGTCACCCTGAAAGCCATCCAGGCAGTTTCATTTAAACTTTGGACATTTTTTTTTCCTCACTGCGTTTGTGGTGGAATTTCTTATCTCACCCTTCTGCCTTTAGACTCTGGGGGGGGAAGAAAAAAACAACGTGTTTGTTATCACGCTTCAAAGAAAGGACTTTTTTCAAACACAGTTTCTCCAAAACCTGCAAGTCCTTTCAAATTCACTCTGCCAGAGTTAGAAATCTGGCATTCTCTCTTGGACTGTGTTTAGCAGAAACCACTTAGAATAACTGCCTGATAAGCGTGTCTCCTCCTTTCTTACAATAGCCAGCACGTAGATTTAATGTATCTTTAAGTACTACAGCTGAATAACTCTAAGCCAGTTTCTATCTCCTTCAGTTGGAATTACTAAAATCAATTAAGGCGGAGAGAGAAAAATTCAGCCTTTGTCATTAATAACTAAGGCCTTATGCTACCACTGCAAAATGACCTTCTCCTCTCTAACACCATGCACGTGTGCTGGAAGACCAAAGCTGCAATTTGCAATTCTTTGCAATTGAATTTGCAAAGAAAAAAAAAAAAAACCTGCTGGATTAATCCAGCTTTTATTTTGGGTGCTAAGAATATGAAGCCAACCTCAGGGCAACATCTACAATGGGAGTAACTCAAAAATAAAACATTAACTGTTCCATTTTGGAGATCTCCTTGCAAATCCCACCTGCCTGTTTCTAAGGCGCACGTCCTGCACTCAGGTTCAAACACAGCCTTGATTTAAACCCAAAGACTGCTTTCCCACCTGCCTTACAAGCCGCAGTCCCTATGGTGAGCTCCTGACCCACCAAGAGCACATCTCCAAACCCACATTTTTGGACATTTCTAAACAGATACTGTTAAGCAAGATCAGTATTTCTGAGGGCAGATCCTGGATGCTTTTGGTGTAACATAAACCCTGCAGGGCACCATCCATGGACATACAAATCTCTAGTGTCTAAATCACAGAATCATTACGGTTGGAAACGACCACCAAGGTCATCCAGTCCAACCATCAACCCACGCCCACCATGCCCACTAACCATGTCCCTCAGTGCCACATCTGCCCTTTTCTTGAACACCGCTCTACCACCTCCCTGGGCAGCCTGTTCCAGTGCCTCATCACTCTTTCTGAGAAGAAACTAATATCCAACCTGAACTCCCCTAGCACAACTTAAAGCCATTCCTTCTTGTTCTATTGCTGTTAACAGGGGGAAAAGGCCAACCCACACCTCGCCACAACCTCCTTTCATGTCACTGTAGACAACAGTAAGGTCTCCCCTGAGCCTCCTCTCTTCCAAGCTGGACAATACCAATTCCCCTCCGCATATGACCTGTTTTCCAGAACATTCACAGTTACACTGCACTTTTTCAGACTCACTCATCTCCTTACAAATCTGAATTCTCCCCAGAATAAGGGGATGGTGGCCCCATCACTATGTTGAGCAGTGGTGCCTTGGACGAGCTATGTACAAGTTGAGCCGTGCTAAAAGCCACATCACAACGTGGGGAGCACAGTGCATTCAGACACTGCCTTTTTGCAGCTGGTTTATTACGGATGCATATCTAAAACCAGGTGCTGTACCATAGCTGAAGGCTCTTTCCCATTCATTTGCCCTTCTGCTCTATTCCGGGCATTGAGGCGTCGCACGGAGTTAATTTTAATAAGTCTTTTGCATTCTCCCTGCCTCCTTGCAATACTTTGTCACCTAACTGTCACCAGCAGCACACACAACAGTAAGCACTCCTGGCCTGTGACCAAGAAAGCCACAACACGTGCATTATTTATGGGAAGCAATAGGTACTCGCTGCACGTGGAGCAGCATGTGCTGCAAAGACAGTGATTTGCAAAGCAGCCACATGTGGTGATGAGAAAACTTCAGCAAGAAAATCTGTGCTCTGATAAGCAAATGATCAGTGGAGAATAATGGTGCCTTAAGGGTCTGGAGCAACTTCACTTTATATCTTGAAGCACAGAGGTTTTTTTCACAATAGGGTTGAGGAGGCATCCTGGCATTTGCTGGTTGCCAATGGGCCTCAGCAATTTTCAAAGACCTGAGACTTGAGATTCTCTATGGCTCAAGCCCAGTATCCATGCAGCCCACCATGTAGCTCATGCCAAATCACAGAATCACAGAATCAAAGAATTGTATCCCACCTCAAAGCTTTGCACTACAAATAGTAGTATCAGGAACGCTACTACTGGCATTTTCCAGGACTCTCCAGAGCACTTGTTATTTCTAGCACTATTTGCAATTCAAAACAGGCAGCTAACTTCAGGTGGGTTTAAACTCTAACGTAATGTGGTTTGGGATATGGACTAGTCCCACTGCTTAGGCACCTCAAAACTGGAGCTGTGACATGAGGAGAGCACTTCTCTCCTGTCTCCTTCCATCTTTCTCAGGGACCTCCAGAGCAAAGCACAGCAAAGCTTCTGCCAAGCACTACAGCAGAAATATGTGCAATTAGAGCCATTTAAACTTGACAAAGCTCCCAAATAATGAAGAATTCAGCATGACAAAGCACCTCAGGGTATGGGACACCATCACACCACCACAGTTTAGGGGAAAAGAGCAATTCTTTGGTCAAGCACCAATGGCACATAGAAAGGATTCTGCAGGGGGTTGGAACTTCATCCACAAACACTAAGGCTGGTTGTCTCACAAGCTGCAATGCTATCTCCCATCAAAGAATCCCAAGACAGGTTTCTATAGCACACAGCTCTGAAATGGCTGTGCAACACCTGTGCAGAAAACAACAAACCATGCCCCAAATACGCCATGGTTTCAACCCCAACAGCTCCATCTTATGGGTGCTTAGCACATTTTATGGCATGTGAACTCATCCAAATACATTCAGCAGCAAGATGCACCCTGGTTTGTCCCCTGTGAAGCCAGGGGTTGGACTCGATGATCCTGATGGGTCCCTTACAACTCGGGATAGTCTATGATTCTACGAGCACAGGTGGCTGGAGAACAACGGCTGTGATGTTAAACACCTGGATTTAGTGGGAGGTGTCCTTTCCCATGGCAGGGGGCTCAAACTATGTGATCTTCAAAGTCCCTTTCAACCCAGACCGTTCTATGATTCTATGATTAACAGATGACTGTGTGCATCTTCTAGGATAACAATAATAACATAAGCAATATTTGCTGAAGAGCTCTCTGAAAGGCAGGGCATGCACTGCAACTCAGGAACAACATCTTTACGCAGAGATTGGCTGGTTATGGAAGGAGCTGTGCAGGCCATCAGTGCACACAAAGAGATTTTTGAGGAGGAAATTGGTAGGGGCATGAGAAAATACTCCAGAGAGCTTGTGAGATTATACATGCCTGCACATGGGGAATGGACCAAACAGGGCCACCTGGATTCCTACAGAGTTCAAGCCCTTCTGTGACGTTTAGGACTGAAGGTGAGGTGAGTGCTTGGCTTGGTGTTCAGGAAAGGGTGTTCTGTGCCCCTGTGTGTGGGTTTGCACCAGGCTTGGTCCCAGCTGCCTGGACCATATGTGGAAGGAGCTACTGAAGGCACCATGGCTCTGGGTGCCATTGTAGATCATCAGGGATAAGGCAAAGGGCCCACTTGGTGAAGGACTTGCAGCTGAGCAAGAAGGGGGCAAAATGCAATGCAGGTGTGAGCAGGTGGGATGGATGCATGCTGTGTCTGAATCCTGATAGCAAATCTCTGCTCTAGAAAAGTGGTGTAACACCCAGAATAACACAGGGGATACTGCACAGCCTGAGGGATCCTCACTGACTGGAATTTGGTTTCCAAATCCCACTGTCCCAAAACACTCCAGAGCTTGTTTGCACTGTGTTGGCATTCCTATGTCATCTGGAGGGTGCAAGTGGGGATGGAAGATGCAGGATTCAAAGGGAAATAACTGAAGTGCAACCCAAACCTCTCTGCAAATGCTGAGAGCAGATATTTGCAGCCAGTCTCCTGCCACCACCAACATGAGTGATCACCAGCCTCCTCATCACAAGCCTTTAAAGCAACTCTCTGGAATTAAATCAGTGTATTGCATGGCTCCAGCTCCTTTCATCCAGGGACCTTCAAGCGCTTTACAAACAAGCCTTTAATTAAGCCTCCTAAAACAGACCCATGGGGTATCATTACTGAATCTGTTTTACCACCGGGAATCAAAGGTATTGCGCTGCTAAAATGGCAAGAGTTGGAAATGAGTTGCAAAAATCCCGTCAAAGTTCCTCCAGCAGTGACTGTATGAGAATACGCGTTCTGCTTCAGTGCTGAATTTGAAACGCTTCAGTTAATGACTTTTTTCCTCCTGTTGGCACCCACCAATTTCCTGCTTCAGCCCATCTCAGCATTAGCATCCAATGAATCAGATGGATTTTAAGAATGCACGTCTTTGACAGCTTGTCTTGGACAAACACGAGCTCCGAGCACCAGGGAACCAGAGCAGCTTTTGGGAATGAAGAAGGCTGTTTTGGCAGCAGCCCGGAGATGTGTTTGTTTAGAGTCAGACAAAGGGTAAGGGCTGCTCCTGCCCTTAGGGCAGGTTTGAGCTTGGGGCTCTTCTTAATCCTCTGAGGATAAAACATATCGTTTTACTCTTCCTGATGCAATTCTGCTATTGTGCCCCCAGTGGCACAGAAGATCTAATAAGTAGGAGGAATAAATAAAATACCCTGGGAGCACGCTATAACTCCATAGGGCCCCTCACAAGCTGTCTGAATTTCAAGATGTTATGTGCCCCATGTTTTACGTGCAGCATCTCTTGTGTGGAGTTGCTGTGCTTTGTCTGAGTGTGATTTTACTCTGATTTGTGGCAAAAGAGAAATGGGAGGGGGGATCTTTTGAGAATCAGCTGCAAACCTGGAAGCAACATTCATAGCGAAACAGCTGTACCTCAAAGAGCTGCTCTTAAGAACTAAAGTCCAGTTCTGCTCTGCCCCAAACACAACCTTGTCACCTTCTTCCTCACAGCAATAGAAACCATCCCAAAACCCAGCTGCCTGCTCACTCACGAGTTTCACATTCAAATTAAACAGAAAACAAGCGCAAGTGGCAATGAGCTCCATCCCAGTTACTCCTTTAAGCCACAAAAAAAAACCTTCTGGTTTCATTTACAAACTCGACTTCTGTCCAATTTGGTGGAAAAAGAGGTGCACTACTTGAGTAATGCAGATGGTTACGATAGACAAGCACTGCTGGGACCAGCAGCAAGACCCGGCCAAGCAGTCATGCCCAAGTCCAAACACCCAGCTGCAAAGGAAGCCTATTTCGACCCCGAAGGAAGAAAATCCCGGTGCCAGCAACCAAGGAACAACATAAAAGCACCTCTAAGGAGCTTATTTCAAACCTTAGGAGCAGCAACTAATGGCAAGGAAATGCTGGTTTTTGAAGGATTTAATCAAATAATTTCCGAGAAATATGTAATAGGATCACTTGAGAGTGCTGTAGAAACAGGTCCCTCTATCTTCCCAGGGCACCATCCTGGAGCTGAAACCTGTTTTTGTCCCACTCTGCACTCCGTTCTGAAAAACAACACAAAACCTTCCAAGAAGCCAAATTCAGCCAAATTTTGGCCAGTGTCAGAAAAACTGCATTAACAACTCATGCTTTATGCCAATATTAATGAGGCTGAGCCCTTTTAACAGCAAGAGAATTTTCTTGCAAAGCCCACGTCAGCATCAGGAGGAGACGAGGACTTCCCACCTGTGTGCCCACCACGACCAGATGCCACGAGGTGACACAGTAACACCCATGAGCAGCAGGACAATAAAACAGGGGCAGGCAGATTCCAGCCTGACCTCTGCAGTTCAGACCCCAGGGCCCTCCCTTCTCTCTGCTTTTACCTCCAGAGAGATCCCGAGCTTTTGTTACCTTGAATCAAAGCCTGTGCAGCTCCCCGGAGGCTCCGCTGTTCGATGTGACCCAGAGCAAGATTTCACCTCCTCTTTTATTATTTTCCCCCATTTCTCTCTGAATCAAGAGATCCCCCAACTCCTCCCGGCCTTTATTCCCCTCGAAAACAATCCGTGCATTTCACCTCCCCGCTACTTGTCTGAGCAATTTAAGACCATCACTCTGACAAAACCATCCCTCCCACAGCCATTCTCACAGCACCCCAGACAGCATCCGCACCTCCGCTCCCCAACCTCCGCAATCCCTCCCAGCAAAGGGTCTCCACCACTCCACCTCCTTTACCCACCTCCAACACTGACTTTGCCATCTCCCCTCATCTTTTTCCCACCTCTCCACAAAGGAAAGGCACGGGCTCAATCCGGACAGCACC
The DNA here is from genome assembly GCF_019238085.1 of Lagopus leucura. NCBI lineage: Eukaryota > Metazoa > Chordata > Aves > Galliformes > Phasianidae > Lagopus > Lagopus leucura. The sequence continues at coordinate 2,440,865 of NW_024962265.1, read as the reverse complement.
ATGCACTCTGGATCACTGCCACGATGCCTCCAACCTAAAGCAGAACCATGACTCCAACCCAAAGTCTATCCATGACGCTCACCCAACATCCAAACCACGACACCAACCCAAACTCCGACCACAACTGGGGCCCCAAAATTGCTGCATGAGGCTCAGTGCTCCATGCTCTCTTCTCCATACCGCCGCTCCAGTGCCCCACTGAAGGGCTTTGTGAAGAAGCAGCGCGTTCAGCTCACAGCGTTGCATAAAGGAACGAGCACTGCGGCGTGCTGCCTTATAGATTCGCGCCCGAAGTTGAGCTGCCGGTTGGCAATTCGAATGGTTTCCTGCACTTAGTTTCTAAACGAGAGGCTGAATAAAGCCAGATTCACGCACACACCACCCCGAGTGCTTTTTTTTACACCTTTCTTCCCCAATTGCTTCCAACGAGTAAAGAAGAAAGCAGAGAGGGAGGATGCTGGATGTGCGCATCACCCAAAAAAAAACAACAGCAAAAAAAAAAAAAACAACAAACCAGCAAAGCGAAGGCAAAACAGCGAGGCGGCTCCGGGTGCCACTTACCGTGCAGCAGCAGCGGGAGCAGCGGCAGCAGCAGCGGTGCCCGCATGGTGCTCTGTGCGGCCGTCCCCGTTTCAGCTCCCTGCGCTCTCCCCGTCGGGCGCCCGCTGCCCTCCCCCGGCCTCGCACCCGCTGCCCCCTCCGCAGCCGGGGGAGGTGCGCAGCATCCCCGGCCCGCCCTCGCCTCCGCCCCCTCGGAACCGGGGCTGGGGTTGGAGGGGGGGTTATGGATGTCAGTTGATACAAGGGGATTTGAGGATGGAATTTGGGTTTGTTGTCCGGGCGGAGTTTTGTGGAGGGGTTGGGATGCGTGGAGGGGATTTGGGGTGTTTGTTGCAAGGAGGGGTTGGAAGGATTTGGGTTTTTTTTTTTTAGTAGGGTGTGAGTCTGGGGGGAATTTGGAGTTCCTGCTTGAGATAAGAGGTGATCTGGGGGTTAATTGGGATAAAATCTGGAGGAATTTGGGAGTGATTGGGTTATTCATTGAGATTAGGGGCATTCTGGGCTTTTATTGGGATGGGGGTCTGAGAGAGGATGTCTGGGTTTCCTCAATGCTATGGAAGGTGATATAGGGGTTATTTGGGGTAGAGTTTAGGGGGAATTGGATTTTCTACATGGGAATATATCTGGGGATTTTGTCTAAAGGGTGCTTGGGGAGATTTGGGGTTTTTACTGGGATGTGTGTTTGGGGTGGGATCTGGGCTGTCGTAAGGGGTGATTTGGGGTTAGGGTAGATTTGGGGGTTTCTTAGGATAGAGTTTGGAGGGAGTTGGGTTTTCCATCTTCATGTGGATGTATTTGGGATATTCATCAGGATGGAAGTTTGAGGGGTAGGCAGAGGATTTGGGATTCTCACCTACCCATCTACAGGTGGTGATTTGGGGGGTTCGTAGAACTTGAGGGTAGAGTTTGGGTTTTCATCAGGATAGGGGTTTGCAGGGATTCTTAGTGGGTGGGATTGGGGGCATTCATCAGGATGAGAGCTTTGGGCAATTTGAGGTTTTTTACTGAGATTGGATTCTGGGAGAATGTCTGTGTTCCCCACCTGCCATAAGACATGGGCAATGGTTCTTTGGGGTAGAGTTTGGAGGGGGTTGGGCTTTCCATCTGGATGTGGGGGAACTTGGGGGATTGGGGATTTTTACTGGGATACAGTTTGGAGGGGAATTCGGGTCTTCCAACCCCCTGTAGGAGGCTAGATGGAGGGTTTGTGAAGCTTGGAGAGGAGGTTTGTGTTTTCATCAAACACACAAGAATGGAGGGCTGTGGGATTTGCCATTTTTATCAGGATGTGACTGGATTTGGGATTTTCACATGCAAGAAGTTGAAGTGCTGATTTGAGGTTCTTATCTAGATGAGGATTTTAGGGAGGGATTTGCAATTCCCAGCTGCATGACGGAGATTTTGTTGTTTCAGCATGAAGGGTGGGTTTAGGGTTTTCATATGGATGGGGATTTATTTGGGATTTTCATTCTGAAATTAGGATTCTGGAAGTTAAATTGGAGGAGGGAGTTGGAATGGATTTAAAGTTTTCAACTGAATGGGAGTTTGGGGATTTTCATCTAGGTAGTTTGAGTTGGGATTCTCACCAGGACTGGAGACTGATTTGGGACTCTTACCCAGAGGGAGTTTGATTTGGGATTTTCTCTGTTCAGCTTTACTGCCTCCCTGCCCGTGTCCCCATGGTGCAAAATTCCCTTGTCCCCTCCTCTTCCCCTCCAGTGACATGTGGAGACTCTGGAACAAGAGATGGTGAAGGGAAGAGTCAACACTCCACCACTACAGTGTAACAAGGACTAAATTATTGCACTTTTTGTGGCAAGAGGAAAGAGTACTGGCATTTTTTTTCACTTGTGTTCAGTCAAGGAGCAGCTAGGAGGAAGCTAAAAATAAGCTCAGAACTTTGCACCAAATTCTCCCCCTTGCACTGGCAGATCCAGCTGAACCATGAAAGTTCCCAGCCTGGACCCAGAGGTGATGAAAATAGCTCTCACTCCAAAATGGGCTCTCCAGATTTGGTACTTTTGATGTCTTCAGTTAAAAATTGACTTTCTTCTTGTTGCAAGGTCCTTGCAACCTTGAGAATGCTTCTGGGGAGGCTTGGGTTAGCTCATTCAGCTCTGCTTTGTACCTGGAAGAGGCTCCTAGTTCTGATTTTGTCCGCTGGGTGAGACTTCCCCTGTCCTTCCTCTGCTCTTGCTATGACTGCATTGCATACCTAAAAGCCATGAAACTAGAGTAGCAATAAATGAAAGATGATGTTGATGCACATTATCAATCTCGCCAATATGAGAGAGGCAGATCTTTCTCTGCCTGCAAAATATTTCTCTTTTTTAATAACAGATCACATTCCCTCCTACACGCTCTTTAATCAGCATATTTCCATGTTAGCTGCCAAGACAAGGCAGTCTAGGGAAAATCCTGAGCTGCATCAGGATAAAGTTGTCCCAAGGATGGAGAGGAAGAAAGTGATGCTGAGCTTCTGAAGCTCAGAGATGAAGTGGATGCACCGTCCTTGAAGACATTCAAGGTCAGGCTGGATTGGGCTCTGAACAACTTGTTCTTGCTGTAGGTGTTCATTGCAGGGGAGTTGGACTAGGTGATGTTTAAGGGTTCGTTCCAACTCAAACAATTATGATTCTGTGATTCTCACTTGTTTGCTGCACAGGCAGCAATAATACACTGAAAAAACACCCCCTGAGGCACGTTGTTCTGGGGTAACTGGGAGACTGAGAGTGTTACAGAGTCTGATGGGTCTCCATTTTGAATGAGTACAATGGCAAGAATATCAGGAGCAAAGCTCCCTTGGCAATAATTTAAAATGACTTCAGGAGCTGTAGGAAAGCAGAATGTTCTGAAAGCTTCTGGCTGCAGTAAGAGCTGGCACACTGAGATCTGCTTAAATATCAGGCTGCCTTCAACAGCCGTTGCACTTATGCTTATGGTTGTTCTGAGAGTTAAAGGAAAATAAATGGAACGGGTTGCCCAGAGAGGTTGTGGATGCCCTATCCCTGGAGGGGCCAGGTTGGATGGGGCCCTGGGCAGCCTGGTCTAGTGGCTGACGTAGTGGTTGGCAACCCTGCCCAGTGTGGGGGATTCAACTTCATGATATTTGAGGTCCCTTCCAACCCAAGCCATTCTATGATTCTATGATAAATCCATCTGGTTGATTCCATCAGCAGATCTGAGCTTTGCAGTTCCTTTGGCTTTGTGCAGGAAGGAAGGAACCTCTCCCCGAACACTTAATATGTCTAAATTGCTGATCTGGATGGTAGAATTCCTCTTGAATTATCAGAAGGCATCTTGCAACTTATGCTACAACAGCAGTATGAACTCCACTTCTTGGGAACTCCATGTAGAAACTCTGGGTTCAACCTCCTTTACAAAGAGGGTAATGGGAGGAGCTGTACTGTTTCCACTGGTTGGCAGCAGGATGCAGGCATCTGCTTGCAGCATCTCAGGTCTGCCTTTTGCCTCTGCTGCAAGGGATAATTACCAAGAGGGTGTCAGATCAAGGCTATGAATCATGAGCAGCTGAAGGAAGAAAGAAAGGGATATTCAGCACAACTGTTTCCAAAGCTAGATGTTTGTAAGAAGGTGCCTAGGGATCAGCTGGGAGAAAAAGTCAGAAAAAGACCTAATCTGTGGGCCTAAACACAGAGTGTCAGAAAATCATTGGTGCTTCACAGATACACAAAACCAGTCTTTCACAGTCAAATACATACAGCATTGCTAGGAGGGGCTTTATTGCAAGCCTCCCTGTTCCAGTGGTTATCCAAAATACCAACATCCAGGGGTAAGGAAATTGCATCAGAGATTTTAGTTTCAGTTCCGAACACAAAAGTATGCCTTGGAGTTGCAAAGAAACCTTTTGGGAAATAATCTGTATATTGGCCTGAGAAACAGCAACTGAAAAGACAACAGTTTGCCCTGATCTTTATTATTAAACATTCTCATGGACCTAACTCAGGTTTCTTGTCTTGAAGTTGATGTGATAATGCACACAGACTTATATACCTGGTTCTTAACAACCTCGTGTCCACTTAATCCCTCTGTTAAAGCCATTGATGATGATGAAATTACTGAGCGTCGGTGCCAGTGCTGACACCACTCCCCACTGATCTTCATCCTGACATTGAACCATCATTGGGAAATTCACCATAAGATGCATTTATGGTCCTTCAGAATCTAGGAAAACCCCACTTATTCTGTCATTTAGGAATAAACTGGACAAAGGAGCAGAAAATGTAACACAGGAAATACTCTTGTGCTTCACAGTCCTGGAGTAAATGCACAGAGAGAGCTCACTGTTCTCTCAACCGTGTAATTCCTTCTCAGCTGTCTTCAGATTTGCCGTAACATTTGACTGGCATCTCCAGGCATCCTTGCAATATTTACTTCTTTTCACAGAAAATAACCGAGGAAAGCCTATGCAGCATGAAAATCCTTAGGCTGAGATCCAGCTTAGGAACATTTAAGTTGCCAATAATCCAATTTTATTGAATGTCATCACCTATCTTCCTTGTGCGATGAGGCACAAAGTAAGAAGGTTTGGAATTCAAATTTGGGATTAAGATGGGAAGATGAACAGCAGCACACAGGGCTGATACCTCTGGTGTGAAAAGAAAAAAAAAAACACAACAAAACCATGAATAACAGCACTGGGTCTCCTGGGGATTAGATCACCTGTGGCTATTTCAGAAAGGAAAGAAAAAATACTGACTGTCCTCCCTCCAGCTAGAGGTGGTTTGATGCCTTCCTAACAGATAGCCTCCAGGTAGTGGGGCCAATAATGGAGTGAAGTTTGTAGCTATATCCAAATTGAGGGAAAGAAGATGTTCATGAGAAAAAAAAGACAAAACAGAAGGAAAAAGTTTGTGGTGCACACGGCCAAGATACACCTTACCTTGGGAGCAAGAGTTGTGTTGAGGAAGTTAAGAACAATCTTGGAAACGCTTAGAGTGCCATCCATGGCTTCCCAACCTGTGTGTGAGAAGAAGTAAAAATACTCCTGTATTTAACATTTTAGACAAAGACTTCTACAGTCTGGCTTCTGCTCGCAGGTCTAAAATAACCTCCTGATCTCAGCTCTGATCCTATATTTAAGGATCAATAACACTTCTGATCCTCTACTGGACTTGACCACTCAGACAAGTATAATTGCTAATTCTCTTGATTTTATTTTTTAATGAGAAAGAGGTAAGTAATGGCATTTTCAGGGAGCTCTGACTCTCCAGATGCACATGTTCTAGAAGCTTGCTAGCAACCTCAACCACACGTGGGTTCATACATGTAGTCATGTAGTTAGATTTGGATCCTGAGCAGGCACCCATGTTTGCGTGCCTGTAGAGCAGCTATAGACCAGTTGATGTTACACTGCAGGGTGTAAAATTGCACCCCACAGGCTCCATTTAGTCAGCTGAATCCTATCCCTCCTCCGAATAGCCAGAAGAGCCATTCTTATCAGCCTGAAGGACACAAATGTACCAGGTCTGTTGAATCACCCTCTAAACCCCTAAACACTGTAATAACACCCTATGTCTGAAAGTGGTGTCCAAATACTCCTTGAACTCCAGCAGCCTGGGGCTGTGCCACTGTCCTGGGAAGCCTGTTCCATGCCCTTCATTCTCTGATGCAGAATCTTTTCCTAATCCCCAAACTGACCTCCACTGATGCAGCTCCATGCCGTTCTCTCAGGCAGCATACAGATGTGGAGCTGCAACATATAATGTTAATGGCAATTGCATGGTAGGTGCATGGAGGGGCAATGTGGAGAAGCAGAACTCTCCCATCAGAGCTAAGAAACATTCACATCTGTATCTCGAGGTTTCATACACATCTGCCTTGCATCATTCTTCGTACAAATCTTCCATAATATTTTTATTATAAGAAAAGGCAGAGGGATGCAGAGAAGCCACAGAAAAAACAAACAGCCCACTGGGAGGGACAGGAAATCAGCTAGACACATTTTCCACTGCTAGAAATAGCCACTGGTGGAAACCTGTCAGTCTGCACCTCTTTTCTCAAGCCCAGAGAGAAGAGTTGTATGACTGCTGCCCCAAAGCCCCTCATTCAGCCTTCCCACACATCCTACGGAGGTCTGCGGGATAGTGGAGACCTCCAAACTGTGCTGAATTTCTCTCTCTTACTGAATGATGGACCAGCTTTACTTCCTTCCAATTGGGATAGGGGAACTTCTTGGAAGCCCAAACCTCTAGGTGAGATTTACTCAGGATGGTCCTTCAGGCCATTGCATTATATGCAGCATGTACCTCCAACACAAATATCTTCCAGGCTTCCCACTTGGCTTTGCATATCTCTTCCCATAGGTTTTGCCACATTCTATTTGCTCTTTGAGAAAGACTTGCCCCAACAGCCTGGGAGTTAATAGGGCAGCAAGTGAAAGCCCCACACGCCAGATCATTGCTCAGGCTGCAGCCGCCTCGAGGAATTCACTATTTGTTTTATAGATAAAAGCTGCAACTTCCATACATTCTTCTTCAATTTCACTCTCCATTAAATGCATTGCGCTGTCATAACAAAGCCCATTGAATTATTAGAGATGAGGCAAATCATTTGGAGCCTGGAATGAGGAAAGAGATGGGGAACAGGTTGTTGTACGTGATTTTTCTTTATGGGCCTTCTCCATGAAATGTCCACTGATAACACGGAATGCCTAGGACTTGGTTAGGGCTTTGTGGAGGTTACTGAGTATTGCAATGAGTTAGGAGTCAGGGTGGGTGGGCTAGTGGCCAGGTTGGGTCAGATAGCCTTGGGAAAGTCCTATGTGTTGTCTTCTGGTCTCATTTTGGATTGCGAGCATTTCAGGGTATGTTCTACTTCCTCTTGTACTTTTTTGAGTATGATTGAAAAATAAAGTGTAAAAGGGGGGTTAAATGGAAACTCAATGTCTCAGAACCCCTCTACATCCTTCAATGCCAAGACAAAGAACCAGCTCTCCTCTCAGAAAGACAGCCAAGACCCAGCACCAGAAATGCTCTGTTCCCATTTAGATGAATGGTGCCCCCGGCCACTGTGGAAAATCCTGCTGCTCAACGTTGTCAAGAGGGATCCGTGGGAATATGACTATGGGTTTCCCTACAGATTTGAGAGCATGGGGTCAGGTTTTATTGAGTACAGTGGTCTATTAGAGGGGGAATGTGTCCTAGTTACAAGGGAAGGATTGGCATTTACTTCTGGTAGACTAACAGGAGGAAAATGCTTTTTACAGGGGGAATTCAGCTCTTTGTTTGGAACCCCAACTAGGTCAAAGGAATCACCTACACCAGCCAGATGAGGAGAATCTCACTCCTCTCAGTTCCAGTAGTGATGATAATTCAGTAATACCAGTAATTTTCTCATCCAGTGCCTCAGTTTCCCAGTGTAAATTGCATCCCATATCTCAGCAAGATTATCAAGACAGTAATGGACTATTAGCAATGTGGACTGTGTCTGTGCAGTCTTAGCATTTATGGAGAGAATGTACTGTGGATATAATAAACATTATTTCTAAGAACTGAAAATTTTTACAGAAAAACTCATTTGGTCTCCTTCTTTTGCTTTTATTTCATTTTATTTTATTTTATATTTTACACGTAATCTGTATTCTGTATTTAAAAACAAGAATAAAACCAATCTGGAAGCTAATTGAAACACTGCCTCCCTTTTGTTTCCCTACTCCCATGTTTTAGTGAAGATTAATTTAAGGGGCATTCATCCATTTAGTGGAAATGAGTCATTCTCATCAGCAGTAATGGGACTTACAGAAGGGTATTGGTTTCACAAAGAATCTGCCTAAACCTAAGAAAAGTAAGTACAAATCGAAGCACATTTCACTTTTTTTGGCATCTTTAATGAACAGCACTACCAAACAGCTTTGGTGAGATATTCTGAGTTACCCCTTAGCATGGATCTTAACAGTAGCTGGTGACTACTGGCTAGGAAAGTGTCTTTCAGAGGCAGGAGAAGAAATTAAATCCATTTTTATATTAATGCAAAATTGCCAAAAGATTGTTAATGATGGGGAAACCAGCCCCATTTCCCTGCTGTACAAGTGCAGATGACACAGGAAAATTCATGCTTGCATCGCAACATGTGTCCAAAATACTTTAAACTAGAAGGGATGAAGCTTTGTATCACGGGTATTACTTGCAACAGAATCCACCACAATAAGCAGCTGGGAGTTCTCTATGTTTAGCTTGCTTATGCAAACAGAAAATAGGGACTGATTGTACTTTGATTTTAGTGTAGGCAGGAGTCCTTCTGCAGAGACCAGAGTCTTTGTCAAATGCATGGAACTGAGCATCTATGTACTTTGCTAAGGGCATTTGCAAGGTGTGTGATGGGGAAAAATGGAAATGGAGTGAGAATAACAGGGAAAATCTCAGTCCATTCTGTCCATCACCATTGTTCATGCTCTTCTCCAAGGCAGAATGCACTAGCAATATCAGCACAATCCCAGTTTGACACTTTCATCTGGTGTTTACAAAACAAAATGTATCTCAGAGCCATCTGGAAGATGGCTAGGGAGAAGTCTTGAAGGGGTGAGCCCCTGTCATCATCTCTATATATGACACCTGGATTGATAACCATCAAATGTTGACTACAGGAAAGGTTTGCAGTGTGTTCCTCAGCTGCAGATGGGTGTTGATGGTCTGTATGAAGTTTAACTTTCCCTCTGGATCCTCCTGGTGTTCAGGACTAGGACAAGTCAGACAAGAGTTTTTAACTGCAATTGCACGAAGCTCGTACTGAAAGAGGAAGAGAAGATCAGGGCAGGACCCCAAAACTCGTGCTTATCTTTGCCTTCAGTAGAATCCCAAATCCAACATATCCTATGCTTACAGTAGGGTGGAAGAGGTGAGAAAAAAAACCAAACTCTTTATTTTTAGATTATCATAAGGTTGGGCTTGCTCAGTCTCACCAAAAGTGGCCACCCCCTCTGGGATTCCAGCCCACTGGCACCAGAAAGACCTGCTTCGATGAGATCTATCATACATTCAAAGGGCTCCTCAAAGTCTTCCAGTGTGCTGGAAGTCACTGTTGATTCATCTTGAGCCACTTCCAAATCTAGCTCTCAGATGCTGGGAAATTGTTGCCAGGAGACCACCTTGTGTGCAAACTTCACCCATTTGAGACCAAGCCAGCATGGAGGGAGTCTGCCTACATCCTCACAGAAGCAAAAAGAAAAGGCCAAAGTCTTCTTTTAGCCAGAGATATTGGCAATGGAAACGGGGCATACTAGAGGTAAGGAACATTATTATTTGTTCTTGTGTTTTGCTTCGCTTTTGGAAAGCTCAAATGGATTCAAAGCTGTCTTTTGCTAAATGCCATGCAAACAAATGTTGGAGCTCACCTCTGTCCCAGCACAGGATAAAGGCAAGTCCTCTTGGCTGAGAGAAAGATGCTAATTAGGTACCTGGGGAGTTGGCATTTCGTGACTGTTCTCAGGCTCTGAAAGGGAGAATTAACAGCATTCACAACACTTCACCTTGTTATTTTTGCATCAGACACTACCCTGCCTTTTACAGCACACACCTCTAAGCGTTCTGCTGCTGTAAGAGGAGGAATTCAGTTTGCAGATCCAGGTTGTGCTTTTAGGGGAGTTGCTTTGTCCTAAAAATGTCAGTTTTTCATCTGTGGTTGAGAAGCCTGAAGGAGGGCGTTCTACATCCCCATTCTTTGCACCCCTCATGTGTGCACCCACCCACTCCCAGCTATACAGTGTAAGAGACTGCAGGTCCACTAAGACAGTAAAGGGGGGAGAGTTAATGGTCAGGGTGAAGAGAAAAAGAAGAAAATGAACAAATAAGATTACAGATTCCCCAATAACCTGTGATCTCTCTTGTCCCAGATAGTATATGTGCTGACCACCTGCAGCAGAGTCATTGCAGTTATATGAATCTACCTGAGAAGGTACACATCACATCCAGCAAAGCCCTTTGCCCTCTGTTGAAAGGCAACCGCTTCTGCAGCAGAACTTGGGGGTGGAGTGTAGTTCAATTTTTGGACATTCATCTACATTGGCAGATGCCTCTCAGCACCCAGAGGATACACATGCCCTTTTAGAGCAATAGTGGGAATCCATGGGGAATTCTCTGGATTATCTTCTCAAGCAGGTGCTCTATTTATTGGAAGGACCAGAGGGACATCCCTATTCCTGAAGGTGAATGATGTTGCCCTTTATGCACATTTTTACACACAAGAGAATTATTTTTATGAAGCAACCCATGCAATCCTGCATGCACACAACAGATCAGCAGATCTGAAGGCAATGCAGAGAGGGTTTTACAGGATTCAGATCTGTGCCAAGCACAAGGTGGGGCACAGCAAAGCAATGCTTCTTCTCCTACATTGGTTAAAATAGAAGTTTACCAAGGAGGCAGCTTCAATCTCTCCTTGCACTGAAGGGAATAGACCACAAAAAATTATTGCTGGTGTGAAAACTGAAAGTCAAGGGAAAAGCTCAGTTGAGGTCTATGTTTCATGCTGTTGATATTAACAATAAAAGGAAATTCCAGGAAGAGCAGGGGGCTGGGCTGGATTTGGTCCAACAACCTTGCTAGCTCTATAATAAACATGGTGGGAATACCCACTTCATGGGGAGCACTTTGCTGAAATTTCTGGGACCCGAGGAAGTTCACATAATGTCGCTGCATCCTGTATGTGAGTGAGCTATGGTCCACTTAAAGAACATCTGCAAAAGATGCAAAAGGACACACAAAAAATTGGCCGCTCTGCAGCAGGTTGAGGGTGATCTATTCACCTGCTGACAAATGACAAATCCACTCAGAGAAAACCTGCAAGTGCTTCCCAAGAGGCTGACAGGCTTGCAAACAGCCGGAACTAAACTCGCCACCATCAGTGACCATGCTGGAGAAATCCCATGGCTCTGATGGGTGACTGGGCTCATGGATTTGGCAGCTGGGAAGAGAGGAGATGCTGTCTCTGCCCTGGCTGATTAATCCACCCTATCATCTGAACTAGGTCCCACACTTGCCAAGAGAAATCAATAGATCTCAGTCAAAGTGAAGATGTCTTAGTCAACACCCAATTGATAACTGCTGGGCATCCCTCTGTAAAGCCCCAGAATGTGGTTGCATGCTAAATTCCTTGGATATTTGGAGATATTTAGGATCCTGAGTCAACAAAGAAATTGTAAGTTCACTCTGTTTCTATATTTCTAAGGAGCAAGGGGCTTGAGCATTGAGAAGACCACTGAATACCTCTGGTGAAGGCAGGGCTGCCCATCCATGTGTAGCAGCCACACTCATACTTTGGTTCACAAGGGCATGAAAGGCACTGCAGTACTGGGAAGAATCAGATAATGTTGCAAAAGCTTCCAACCCTTTGGACTCAAAGATGTTGGCAGTGAACTGAATTCCTATCTGGACTCCAGGAATCCCTTCAGTTAATGCACAGGGCTACATATGGACCAATGCAAACTGCCTACTACATTGTGGGGCAAAAAATTCTGAAACAAGAAATGTGAAAACAACTGCTGTTCTGGGAGAGTCTTCCCTACAGGAAAAGCCTTACCTCATTCAAAATAAATGAAGTCACAAGGTATATGCCATCCTTGATAAAGCACCTTTAATGATGCTTTTCCAGGTGACAGAAGAAGAGCTTGATGCTATAATATTACAGTCCAAAGAATGAGAAAAAGAAAACTACTTTCTCTTCTATGGTGGAAAACTGTTTGCCCTCTTCCAAGTCTGCTTTCTTTGTTTCTCTGATGTGTCTGCATGTGATGGTATCAGAGAACAGCATTTAGTCCTTCAAGGTGACAGTATACATATTGTCCTGGAAGACTAGGATGAAAGACAGTCTAAGAAACATTTAATTAATATCTGTTTCTCCAGATAGCAAAACAAAATATGGGAGGCCTGGACTCACCCTCAAACGTAGGTCAGCATGTTCCCGACTTAACTGCCACTGTTGAGAGCTTTACCTTGAATAAGTCAGAACCAGAGAACTAATTCCCAGTGATGACTAGCACAAGCTTATCTCTCTTACATATTTTGATGGACTGTGTCAGAATCTGAGAAATTTGCTTCTCTGTAGTACCAGGTGAGGTAAAACCAACAATTCCTGCTTGCTTGACATGGTGAATAATCACTAGAAATAATGACGAAGAAAATGGAAGCCTGAAACTCCCATTTGTTTCCACAGATTTTTCCCTCTTCAAGAGCATTGGTTTTGGCAAGAAACTTTGTCAACAAGAGGTATTCTCTGTGGATCTCAATGCACAGTGCTTGTGCATCTTCTAAGCACAGACAACCGAGGGGCCAGCTAATCCTTCCAACCCAGTCAAAAAGAATAAGAGAATTGGTGAGGAAGAGGTATAGGAGATGGTGAGGAGCTCTCTTGCTCCTCGAGATGCTCTTGACAGGAGGAAATAGCACAAGCCAGCATGTATTCGTGGATAAATGAACTTCTTCCTGCTTCAGTTTCTTGTCTCTCGTTGACCTTCTTGCTCTAGCCAAAAGCTGTGCTATTGACACAACACATTGTTCGTTCCATCCTCCTGTGCTTAAGAACAACCACCCCTATATTTAGCACTCACCATTTTGCATTGTGCTGCAACAAGCACACGTCCTGCCAGGCACACCATGGGTGCTCCAAGGCGGGGCTCTATGATTTTGGGTGGACACTCCCTATTTTTAGCTATCAGATGGCGTGTGGATGTGTTGGTTCATCATAATTTTTTCCATGTGACAGATCTGGATGTAGTTTATAGCTCTCTATGATGCAAAGACCCACGCATTTTCCCCCCAGGCATCAGGTGGATGGAGAAGGGGAAAAGGGCTGACAGCTGTGTTTTGCATGAAAGCTGGGTAAAGGAAGAGACAAGATGAATCTCCCAGGAGGTGTCGTTTTGGAGAGAGTTTAGGGGAATATCTCAATGCTTGAGTCTTGTGCTAGAGCATTCATCTTATCGGATCATTTGGATTACATTTGTATGTTTGTATGTTTGGTGGCCCTGCTAGGCAGGGGGGTTGGAACTACATGATCCTTGAGGTCCCTTCCAACCCGGGTGATTCTGTGATTCTGTGATTACTAGGAAGTATCTTGTGGGATGGGATGGTTGTTTCATGGCTAATAAGAAGATATAAGTTGATCATCAAGAGTGAAGCCATCTTGTCACTATGGTCTTTCTGGTCTCTTTTACTGAGATCTACTAAAAAAAAAAAAAGAGATGGCAAGTGGGTCAGATCCAATCTGATTGGACTGACCCAGCTCCAGAGAAGATTATCCCACCATGATTATTCATTAACTGCCATGGATTAATCAGAAGTCCAAAGCTAGGGAACAAAGAACAGGAATGGATGGCTGATTTTTCCAGTAGGGATGTGATGTGTTAGGTTCCAGCCTCTTTTGGGCTTGTTCAGATCAATCTTTTCTGGCAACAGGGTGAATAATGATGCCAGTAGTAATTTATGCAGCTCAGCATGAAGAACTGCAGAAGGATGTTCTAGTTTGGAGCAAGTAACTGGGAAATCGGGCAGTTCACATTTGATATTGGAAAGTTTAAATGTAACTGCACATGGCAAAAAGCAGCTTGGAAATATGTGGGTCCCAATTAGCCATTAGACACCTTTGTATCAGTGGAAAAAGCAGAGTGAAATGTCATCACTGCACTCAACTGGAGTCAAAGAAAATAAATATAAGTTTAGAGGTTTGGGGTTTCTAAAAAAAAGCCAAACAACCTTGGCACTGTGTAAATCTCTGGGGTGTTGACCTCTTGCATGATGTACACAATGCTGATCCCCTCACCTCGACTGGATACAATGGGACTGGAAAAGGTAAAAGCACCAGGAACAATCATAGGCCCCCAAACAACCTCTGTAAGCACTGCCTAGGGAATAGACTGGGACTCCATTGTCTGCAAAAGAGAAAGCAGAGAAGGAGAACAGTCTCTGGGCCACAACACCCGTAGGGATAGGGGTGGGAGGAGGCAGGAGCGTTCGCTCCTTCCCGTAATCTGGGAGCTGGGCGGCATCTCTCACCGAACAAAAGCCGGGCAGAGTGCAGGTGTGGCTCTCACTGCCTCAGGATGCTTTGGAAACCAAAAGAGTGAATAAGTAATAATAATTTTAAAGAGGATTTTTAGAAAAATTAGAAAAACATGGTGCTCTAGATAGCACCCTTGTGCTGGAGTTCCTGCGGTGTTCGTTTATCATTGCAATTCTCATGGTCTTCCCTAGGAATATTCCTGTCTGCCGACTCTCCCTCTTTAGCCACCTCTCATTAATTGTAGGGCACAACAGTGATCTAGACCCAGCTTTGCTTTTTGCTCATAGAATGATAGTATCATTTGAGTTGGAAGGGACCCTTAAATGTCATCTAGTCCAACTCCCCTGCAATCAACAGGGACACTTACAGCTCCATCAGATGCTTCGAACACCATCCAGCCTGACCTTGGATGTCTCCAGGGACGGGACATCCATTTCCTCTCTGGACAACCTGTTCCAGTGCCTCACAACTCTTATTAAAAAAAAAAAATCTTCCTCATATCCATTCTAAACCTTCCCTCTTTTAGTTTGAAACCATTTCCCCTTCTCCTGTAACAACAGACTCTGCTAAAGAGTCTATCCCCTTCTTTCTTATAGCCCTCCTTTAGATACTGAATGCTGCTATGCCTTGGGGAACGTGACAGTAGCTGGGATCTGACATTGAAATGAAGCAGTGTAGCATCATGTCAAGAAAAGGAGACAGGGGAGCCCTGACAGACAGTTATTTTGAAGTGAAGCCAGACAAAAACCTGAAGAGATTATGTCCCCAGGGTTGTAGGGAGAAGATCTGGACAGGCTTTTCCCATTGGGGATCAAAAGAAGTTGGTGTTATCAAGGAAGATGGCAGGCAGACCTCAGAGTCTGGGAAAAAAAAAAAAAAAAAAACCTAACAAAAACAACCACCACACAGCAAAGTGTAGAGATTTGGGGCTTTGTTTAGCAAGCGACTAACAAAGAGAGTAAATAGGCTTTCAGTTCTCCTAGCACGATCCCTTCCCTGCTGGGGGGGTGCAGGAGTCTTTCTGCCCTTGCCCTCCCTGGCAGCTCTGCATCGCTCCCTTTCAGCTCAGCCCCCAGACACAAAGGCAGAAAAATGCCAGGAATTTCCCAGCACCCTCCCCAAAGCCACTTCCATCTCACTTTCTTCCCTTCACCACCTCCTCCGGCTGGGAAAGAGGAATACTAATAAGAAAGCAGGGATCTTCAATAGGCCCCTTGCCTGGTCACTTGGAGGGTGAAAGCTGAAAGGGCTGAACGTGACTAACCATAAGCAATGAGGCTTCTTCACATCCTTGCATGTCTTGTTGTTGCTGCTTTGTTGTGTTTTTCCTCCCCCAATTTCTCCCCCGTGCTGCTTAGCACTGAAAAATTCCTCTCGGCCCCTCGCTCTGTTTCTTAGAGTCAGGCTGCAGCTCTAACCGCTGCTGGGTGATTAGCATGTGAAGGGAGAGGGGAAAACAAAATCTGTATTGGTTACTGGTGGAGCAGGAGCAGCTGTCTGGATGGATACCGGCTTGTGTGTTATCCTCAACGCCGTTGATCTCTTCCATTGTGAATGTTTTCCTCTGAGAATAGGCCAAATGCTAAGAAAAGTCAGAAAGCAAAGTGGGGATGAAAGTCGGAGCAGGTGGACTGTTCTTCATGGGGGAATAAAAAACAGATCCTTATAATGTTTTATTATTTTTTTTGGGGGGGGGGGGGGGGGTAGAGCTTGGAGGGGGGGGAGGGGAGGACAGGGACTTCTGTGCTGTGTTGAGGATGGACAGCAGGAATAAAAGGATAATTTGTAGAGCTGACCTCAGTGGGAGCAAGAGGCACAACACAGAGCCCTTTGATGCAACGAGACTGGGGGTGAAGGAGGTGGTTTGAGCTGAGAGGGGAGAATCATAGAATCATTTATGTTGGAAAAGGCGACTAGGATCATCTAGTCCAACCATCAGAAGATGCAGCTGCTGTTGCTTGGGTTATGTCCAAACTCTGTGCCCCGAATAGAGGGACTGCAGGGATAGTGGGGTAGGGAACCATCCTTTGAACTGTCCCCTAGGAGAGAAATCCAGTGGAAGATGCCAGCCTGGAAGGGGGACTGTGTCTATTTTGCTCAGCCTTTCCGAGTCCCATTGTAAGAAATGGCTTTGCTCAGCCCAGTGTGATGAGCAGCAGAAGGATGCCTGGCGCTGGTGGACAGGCAGACTCTCACTGCAGTAAATACAGCCTGAGGCTGGACACTGATTCCAAAGGGATGTGCCACTGGAATGGAAAACAGAATCTGTTTGTTATTTGTTATGAGGCTGTGATGGGAACGCCAGTGCCTCTGGGGTGGGTATTCCCTGCAAGCACCAGAGCTCAGCCCCTCCTCCCCTCGCTCCAGGTGTTTCCTTTTCTGAACTCGATAATGAAATCTATGAGCGTGAGCCAGTTTATATTTAGTTTCCATCCCTGCTGGCAGGGGTCTGCTGGTGCCTAACAGACAGCAGCAAAACACTAGTAGTGAGTGTTCACATCCTAAGGTTTAGGTGCTGCTTTCTATGTGGTGAGAAGAGGTGGGGTGTGCAGAATAGGACAAGGAAGGACAAAGACAAACCTCTCATCGTGCCATTAACCTCTCATTTGAATCAACCCCCTCATGAGATCCAGACTCATGTTTTAGGACTTGTCTCTGGCTATGCAGACTAATCCCATATAATGTCTGGTATTTGTGACCTGTCTCTGCTCCCTTTGTGAAGAAGTTCTTAGCCAGTGCAGGTAATCCTCCACTTTCCACTCCTCTTGGTCCCAAGCTGATCACTGCTTTGGACTAAACCTCCAGCCACCCACAGTAGGTACGATTCAGGTACCCAATTATGTATTTGTTGGACCATCTGGGTTGTCTCAGTGAGGTATCTGATATTTGTAAGCTATCCATATTCCAATTATCTTAGAACTCAGTTGGTACTACAGGTCCACGTTTGCGCAATTGAGTTGAGCCCTAGGTCTCTGTTAACAATCACAGAAGCTCACAAGAAACCACGCAAATGCAGGTGTCTTCATTTTGTTATGAAAGGTGCCTGTGGCCAAGAGATCCACCTTGTGATGTGCGTCACTTACACAGCTGATCCTATAAGACAGGACTCAAAGAATCGTGCCCTATTTTGGACAGGGTAAGAAAGACCATCTGCAATACACAAAATGACACTAAGTATTTCCTTTGTGACACCTGGAATTTTCTCCCAAATTCTACTCTAGTGCATAATCCTGCTTATTTTTGCTACTTTACAAAAGGCAATACTTTTGTGCCACAATAACCTGTTTTGGATAAGGTCAGAATATAACCTAGGCAGGCCAGTAGCACACTCTATACCAACCACTGAAGATGATGGCCTTGTTCCTGGTGGTATTGTCTGCACATTCCCAGAGGTAAAGTGGGAAGAGGATGATGCACGCCCTTTAGATTCTGGTAACTTATTCTCTCTTACAGTCTGCTTATTCTGGGAAGATGTGTAGGGTTGAAAACCACTGACTTAGAGAATACATAGCAAGAATTTTTTCTTCTGCATCACTGGGTAGCATGAATCTGCACTGAGCACCATTTGAAATCAAATCTTACAAAATCCCAGTTCTTGCCTGTGGAGCAGTTCTTGCCTGCTCCACAAGCAAGTTTGAGAAACTGAATTCCCAACACATGTGAAAACTCCGAACCTACTGTTTTCCCAAGACTTAGGCCCCAGCAGCACTGAACTGGTTTTGGAAAACTGTTTCTAGGACATGCCGTGTTTCCAACTTCAGCCTATCAGCATCTTGTAGGATATTTTGAGCCCCAAAGCCAAGCAGGACAGAGAGTGAAAGCAACTTCTAAGAAGTGGATCCTTGCTCTTAGATAACTCTCTATCTTTTAGGACTCTCTCTATATGTTTAATTAGAAACATCATTGAAATTGATGGACGTCAGACAGGAGGCTTTTGGTATTTCTAGAATACTTGTGACACTGAAAGTCATCTTGAGTGACGAAGATGAATTTACTGGAAATAGGGCTATGTTTCAAACTCTTCTAGAGGCAAGCTAATTCCTCACAGTTGCAGTGACTTCTGTCATAGTGGATCTTAAAATAAAAGACTGATGGCTCAGGAAGTTTGACAGTACTGGCTAGGTCAGAATGAAATGTACTTCAAAAGTTATTCAGCACGTGTTTGGTGCAATGGTAACGTGATGCCTGTGTGCCTCTTCATTTGCCAAATGAAGTACTATATGTTGCCATATTGATCTGTGTACTTGTATACCTGCAATAAGCTCATTTTAAAGGTTATGGTACTCCACTTAAATAATTAAATGGTACCACGTGGTTTTCATGGCCAAACAAAACTGTTGTAAGATCAGATTTGAATACTGATGTGTTTTCAAGCAAAACAACTATCTATAAACTCCAAAAGGCTCATCCAACAGCACTGGGAGTGTAATCAACTGAGGAGTTTGAGCAGCAAATCTCCTATCTCTGCCTGGAATTAGCTGTCCAACTTTGAGCTGATGCTTCACTAGTTGCACAGTGGAACTCCTAACATCATCTGACCCTCTGGAGATATCTTACAGATGGTTTCTCCTTCAGAAGTCTTGCTGTGTGCATGGAAATCCACTGACAGTACACTACAGCAGGCAACCTCGTGAGCCTGAAATGGTAAACTCATACGTAATATACTCATACATAACTGCAGTAAAGCACTGGAACTGAGATATTTAATTTTATAGTAAGCTTAACGTATCCTTTATTGTTGTGAGTTCTCAGGGCCTTTGATTTTCCCCTTTATTCACAGCTAACAGCTCCTGTGTTACCATCTGTCCCACAGCCCGCGAGCTGCATTGTTTGTCTGTGGGCTTGAGGGCAATGTATAATGCCAGCTGAGATGTATTTTTGGCAAGGGCAGTGACGTTTAAAGGAACATCGTTCTTTATGATTTCTATAGATACTTCCATTAAAAATAAACTTTTGTTTAACCGAGGCATTCACTATACTTTCACATCCTCTTGAGAGCTGGAAAACATAATGAAATGCTTTGTTAAAAGAGGCCTTTGTTTTAGTGGATATTAGTGGATACAAGCTGCTTGAAAGAAACTTCAAACTGAAATGTAATCTCAAAATGAAAAATGAAAAATGAAATGAGTTTTCTTCTGGGATAAATTGAAAAGATGTTCTTTCTAATGTATGTGTACACTAAAATAAAAGAAACACTGAAATATCTACACTTTCACAAATTTTTATTAATGAAATCAAATAAAAATGTATGAGGAGAAAAATAATTTGTATCCATTTATACGTCCCATGTTTGAAAGGACAATCTCTCGACAAACTCAGGCAGAGGCAGAAAGTAAGAATGAGTTTTAGATAGCCAATATGGCTGAAAAGTGAACTGAGGAGAGAGGTTTGGGGAAAGTTGCTGAAATAACTACAACAGCGTGGCAAATGGAGGCAAGTAAGTTCAAAGTTCAGAGGAATCAAGACATAACCTTTTTCAGACTCCTGTAACATCCTCATGATTTGACACCCTGCCTTGAGGAAAACTTTAAGAGGGAAACACGGAGACATCTTCCTGCTGCCAAAGAGGTGAGTGAGATGAGGTCTTCCTGTATGGGTTCACTTTTCTTGTTTTGGACACACAAAGAATGAGGGCCACAAAAAGGTGATGGGTGAAGGTAGGCTGCTATGATTCTATGGGATGAAGCATGTAAACTGATGGATTAACAGCACATAAATCTCTTGGGAGTTAAAAATAATGTGGTCAAGCTGTGCCGAAAACATGGACATGTATTTGGAATATCTAACAGTGGGAGTCTTGCAAGGAAAAATTGTAGTTTGCCATGGAGACAAGCTAAATAAGCAGAGCTTTCCTTCTGGGTTTGTTATGTGTTGTGCAATCCAGGTGAAACACGTGCCCTCTTGGCCTTCTCTTGCTTGTAAATTGAGAACAGTGATGTTCAGTCTTGTGGTGACTAGTTTGCTATCCCAGCTGCTGCCCTGGAGTTACAGAAGCACAAAGTGGGCAAATCTTTGAAATTGCCCTTCTAACAGACATAGGAACTGACAGACACCATGAGATCTGTCAGATGGAGAGGTTCTGGGGAAAAGGGTAAAACCTGGCTTCCATGGGATGGAAAACTTATGAAGAAGGGGACAAAACTTGGTTAAAGGAAGAGTGAGGCAGTAGCCAATAGAGTGGACATTGGTCACCAAACTCAACCAATCTAAACATCTCTCATGCCTCCTCCCATGAGGATGGAAGAACAACACATCCATACTGGGGCAAGAAGTAAATCCTGCTGCTGCTTCACACCAAAGGTCCTTTGCAGGAGTGGGTGAAATAGATTTGGGAAGAAATATTTAAGCCTGGCTCCAGGAGCTGCTGTGCTGCCCTGATACAAGGGAGCTAGCTTTGTGCCAGTGGATGCAGGAAACTAAGAGGGTGTAATTCAGTATTGTGTTGTTCTTCCAAGCATTGTCACCAAGTGCTGCAATGACCTGCCCCTTTGCTGGAACAGGCTGTGAGCCACCAGATGAGGAAAGCTGAACCCAAGGGTCTTGGTATTTCATTGTGATTACTCATACGGCAATGATTACTCATTATCTCCTTACTAATGCATGAAGCAGGGATTGGATCTCCAGTGAGTGCAAAGGTGGATGCTAAAAGCAACCAGAAGTCAGGTTCATAGCAAGCATCTTCACTTCATTTGCACAAAGGGAAAGCAAACAGGCACTGATGTTATACTTCTGGCAAATAGCACACTGCCTCTGTGTTTCTCCCTGAGAGCCCTACATCAGTCTAGGTAGTGGGGGAAAGTGCTTAAAGACTTTTTCCTAAATGGTTGACCATATCTGGTGCTGAAGACTCAACTTTTCCTTCACAAAGCATTCATATTTTAAAATTGCTCAGATACTATGTATGAATTCAGACTATTCTGCCTTCAAAAGATACTGAAGAAAACTTGACATGGGATCTGGAGGAGCAGGATATCTGTGATCAGTTTGGTCTCCCAGGATCTTCCAGCATTCAGATAAACATACAATAGGCCTGCATTTTTGTCCCTTGTCTTTGTAAAAGTTGACTTAGGCAAGTGGCAAAAGGGAACCTGTGGGTATTCGAAACCCTGACTGCTGGAGTCATGCCAATGAGCTGCCATTACTGTTTCAAGAAAGAAAGAAGATAAAGACACTGTTTTAGATGTTGTGGTAGCAGACTGAAAATGGATAAGGCTGTAGTTGTTACAGATTCCAACACTTTTGGGTGAAATCCTGAGGATTCTCTTGTGAAATCAAAAGAAAATAAAAAATAAAAATTAGCCCACCTTATGTTCCTTTGGAGTGAGGAGTCCAGATGAGTAATGATGACCTTATAGTTGGTACAACAGCAAAGAGAGATGGGGAGGTGAAGAGTTGGCTTCATGAAGCCAAACAGTTCTGCTGTAAGGTAGAAACAAACCTGTGATGGAGGTCATGCCTCAGAGGTGTGATCTGGCTCAGAGAAGTTCTCAAGGAGGTATGAAGGCCCTGTTCAGTTGATAAGCCTCAGACGTGCTTTGATGAGCAGGTAACTCAATGTACATATCTGAACAGAGAGCTAACTGTTTCCTTCCATGCTACCAACCTACCTAGCTGCGAGGAATGCAATCCTCCTCCTCCTCTTTTTTTTTTTTTTTTTTAACAGCATGCTATTTCTTCACAGATTTATAACTGTCTTGGATTTGCCTTCATAATCCTGATGCAAAGCCATCAGACCTGTGGAGTGAATTATTATCTTAATTGGGACACTCTGCTTGGCTCTGCTTCCACAAGCTGATTCCAGCTATGGCAAAAAGAGGAACACATGTTTGGGGAAAAAAATAAAAGCTGGAACAAATGGATTTGAAAGCCAGGCTGGTTCTCTCTATAGGGATGTCAATCTCCTTTTGGCACTGTCCTCTGTGGTGTTTTTCCAATCCACTTCAACTCTCTATTTGAAGGCTGAGACAACTCAAAGAACAGTCACAGAGAAAATTTCATAATCCATCATCAGAGCACTGAGCCTCTTTCAGAGAGGCCTGCTTTGACTTCTGTCTTTCTCTGGGTTGTATGGGACACCAAGCAGATATCATCAGAGATAAGTGTGCTTATTCTAAATAGCATCAACACAGAACAGAAGAAGAGGGTTGTGGCTTTGGTACATGTGTACATCACTTACCCGAGTCAACCTCTAATGAGTCTCTGAGGTTCTTGAATTCTCCTTCCAGTTGCTGAGTTTCAGTGGAAACTTCTTGGTTTCTTTGAGTTCTCTAGCTTTTGACTATAACTGTCTGTGACTATTGGACCTACGACATTTGTACATGGGGTTTGTAGAGCTCCTGTCAATGTTTTGTTACTAAAACACAACAACTTGTTCATTCTTACCTTTTAATCAATTAATAGTCCACAACAATATTATCCTTCGAATCCTTTCTGAAAGACTACTAAGAACTCTCCCATTTCTGTGACATCATCTGGATTCAAATACAAGACACAACTGTCACCACTAAGTGGGTTTAATTCTGGATTGTTCCCACCTCCCAGGTTGTATTTGAATATAAGTGAAAAATAAATTAGGTGTTTGGCCTGTAACATTTAAAAAAGGCAATCCAAGATTTTCAAGACATACCTGCCACGAGACTTTTATTAAATCTACACATTGTGTCTTTGTAGGTTAAGTGCAATGCAAAGAAAAGCTATCCAGCTATCTAGGACATGTGTGGACACCTAATTGCTCCAGTGGGAATCCTTCAGATGCAGGCACTGCAGAGGAATGCCATGGGAGGGAGCTGGAGAAATTACCTTCATGCCAAGGAGCTGAGTCAGTGTGGAGCTGAGATTCACTTACAGGAGGAACTGGTACATGGTGGAACTGTTTAAATATAAAATCCCATCTGTGTCAATGAAGTAGGAGAACATAAATTACGGGGAGTATAAGGAGGGGAGGGAAACTGGCACATGGTATGGCAGAGCACTGAAAGGCAGATTCCAATCTGAATGCAGACCAGAACCTCCTTGGGCTGAGCTTTCGGGTGCTGTAATAGGCAGCAGCATCAGGGCTAGGGGAAAGGAAGGAACTCAGCAGTGTGGAAAGAGAACAGATCAAAAATCTATCCTTGTTCTTGTTCAAATTGATCCATATTAGTGGCAGTAAACAGGAGCTCCAGATATGCTTCTCTGAGAGAGCATGAGATAGTCCTACCCTTCCTTCCACCCCAACCCTGTGTAGATGCAGAGCCAGATTCTGCATTTGGCTACATGACAAATCAGGAGCAAAGGCTGAGTTACACCAAAATCAGAATCTGGTCCTAAGCAAATGACTAGCAGCATGGACAGCAGCATCTTTCCTTCCAACATCCTTTCAGCTCAGTTTTCCAGCCAGTGTATGTTTGTTACGTGTTAGGTTTTGGGCCTGAATCATGGGCCAAATGGCAACCTGTGGATGAGATGGTTGTACTAGATGATCTTAGAAGTCTTTTCCAACCTTAATGATTCCATGATTCTATGAGAAGTCTTGCCTGCCATGGTGAGGAAAAGATTGCTGACCTCCACTCAGTAATATCAGTGCTGGATGGGTGGTTGGTAAAGCTGTCATAAAGGCAGCTTGGCTAACAACTTGCTGTCTGGGAAAAAGTTAATATTAACCAAGCATGGAGCCCTGCAAAACATTGAGAAAAACAGCTTTAACTCCAAAGCAAGTGGCTGATACTGTCATTAGGTATTCCTTAACTGTGTTCTATAGTATTGAGCAGAAAAGCTACCCTTAAAAGTGAGTGTGCCTGATTGAAAGCACTGCAATAAAAGGTTATAGATGCAGCCTCTTTTTACATCGCCACAAAACTGTGTAGTTCTATTTATATGGAAATCAGTACCCTGTGCTTTCTTTGCCTCAATATTTACTTGTAAGTTCTTTTCTTAAACCTCCTGCAGTTACCTGCCTTGTAGCAAGGATAAAGAGTTACTACCAAGAGCAGGAGAGAATCAAGTCAGGGAGCATGAAGGTAAGCTAATGTAGAAGTCCTTGAAACCAGAGGGAATCCATGGGAATGAGAGATGGCCAATGTCATTGCGAAGTTTATGAATAACCCTGGCAATGCCGGAAGTTTCATGATGGAAAAAGGCACCTCTTAGAATGTCCCAAATTGGAAGGGGCCCATAAGGATCATCCAGTCCAAATCCTGGCCCCTTGCACTTGGTTTCTGAATAAATCTCCATAAATTTTATTATGGAAATGAAATGTTCCAGGGAACTTTGTGAACATGTGGTTTAGGATGATGCGGTTGATGTAGGGGAAATGGGAGAGTTCTTGGTAAAATCTTTCAACAAAGGATACAGAGAATGAAATTCTTGTGGGATGGATTACTAATTGATTAAGAGGTAAGGAACAACAAATTGCTGTTTTGATAGTGAAAAAAATTGACAGGTGAGACCTGCAGCAGTTTCCAGTGAGGGCTGTGTTCTTCAGTACACTCATAAATCATTTGGAAAAGATTGACAATAAAGAAGCAATAAAGCTCACTGATGATGCAGAATTATTAATGATAATTGTGACTAATATTCCATCAGAAACTGCAGGAGCATCTCAAGCTCTTGAGACAACACACAACAAAGAGACAGGTGAAAATGTGTGTTAGTAAATGCAAAGTAAGGCAGCCCTAAAGGTTTATACACAGACATAGTCTCTGGGGTAGCTATTTCTTCTCAGAAAAGGGATCTTAGCATCAGAGTGGATAATGTCAGCTGAAAGCTCAAGAATTGAATATTAGGAATTACTGGAAGGGAACAGTAAGCAGAATAGAAAGCAACATCATGGAGCTACTTATATCTGCAGTGTATCCATACCTTTTGTATGTCATTGTTATAGTTTCTGTTCTAGAACCACATTAGGACTTACAATAGAGGAGGAATGGAGAAGGTGTACTCACTATTATTCATAACACAGGAACTAGGAAGCACTGAGAAAAAATGACTGAGTCAGATGAGAAAACAAGAGAAAGGAAATATTTCATCACACATGCACGTATTAATGCAATTCCTTATCTCTGAGTCACCAGGGTGGGATTCATCTGACTGAGCTGTAAGAGTGGATTCGTACACTTGAACTGTGCACCTTTCATGCTGGGGGCCATTTCGCAGCTGGAGACCAAGGCTCCAATTATGGTCAGTGGGACTATAGTGAGAGGTGGCAGGCATATGATTCATCTCATCCACTGTAGACATTTCTGTTAGCAGAGGATGCATCATGCCTTTTCATCCACTGACCGTATTGGTCAGCTCTTTAGTTTGTGCAAAAGGGGTCTAGCATTGCTAATTGTAGATTTGTGGATGTCAACCTTAAGATAGCTAAATCCCTCCAAATGCTGTACTGGTTTGGCAGCAGAATGGATTTGCCTGCAAACAGTGCTCTCATTGTGGCTTGGGATTGTCACTCTGAGAGGAGGATGAAAGGCAGGCTGAGTTCTCATTCCCCTGTGATTGCCATGATGACAGATTGTCCAACACCTCAGGCTGCTAGGAAAAAAATTCAACTTAAAACCATTTCTCTTTCTCCTTCCTTTCCTCAACTCCTTTATTATTCCCCTTCCCCTTCCCCTTCCCCTTCCCCTTCCCTTCCCTTCCCTTCCCTTCC
>NW_024962265.1:2360850-2408830 GCF_019238085.1 Lagopus leucura | reverse complement strand
CGTCCCTTCCCTTCCCTTCCCTTCCCTTCCCTTCCCTTCCCTTCCCTTCCCTTCCCTTCCTTTTTCCAGTGGGGTGAAGTTAAAGCACAACACACTCCATTCTGTCTGGTTTATAGTCAGATAAGAGCCACATTCTGACTCTGGCCGGTTAAAAGGGAAGATAACTTGCTTCCATGGATGTGTCTAAGAAAGGGATAAATTATCTCCTTTGTGGGCTCTTTGTTGCTCATAGTCCAATTCAGAGCTGTATCTTTGGCACAGCATACACATACACAAACAGAAAGAAATGCTGTTCATCACAACAGGACACTGCCTTTCTGACTGGAAGGTACTCACAGCAAATGTCAAGAGAAAATGGATGGAGATATGAAGTGCAGAAAAAGAGCGCCAGTGTTCTTCTACTGCTTTTGATATTGTTCATAGAAGGGGAGGTGAAAAATTATGCTAAAAGAACAGAAGTGTTAACGAGATAAGGAAATCTAGCAATTGGTAGCAATGCAACCCATCATATGACCCCAAGTATGTGCCTATGTGAATGCCCTGTGCCAGCCCTTCCAAATTCAGGAAAGACTCAGTAAGACTACACATTGAATTTGTTAATTACTACAGGTCGAATGATGGGTTGATGAGAGAAGTTTTACCCACTTATAATATCATAGCTTGCTACAGTTACCACTAATTACCCTTCCTTGTTTTCCTTGTTTTTTGTTTGTTTGTTTGTTTGTTTTTAATAACTTCCTCAAAAAATAAAAACATTTCTGAACACAGGTCCTTCCCAGGGCTACTGGGAAGGATATGTCCCTATTAAAGCAGATGATTTACCCTAGTGAAAGATCTTTGTCATCTAACTATGTCTTTGTTAGCCTCCAGTGTTCTTTTAACCAGTTCCTGACAAGAAGGTAGATAAGCATGAGGGTCGGTTTATGATAAGGGCTTGAGACTTTGCTTCCCCATCATCTTTACCAAACAAATGGATTTGCTCTTACAAGAGCAGTTAAGACAGATATTTCTTTTTAAATGGAAATTATTTCAAACTGAAAAAATATTGTCTTGTTCTGCCTAGTGAATGTTTCCAACAGTTGCATTGCAAGTGACTTGCAAGTTCTCCTATAGTCTTGGTATGTCAATCAGAAGTGGACCTTGTGGAGTTTCTCAACCTTTTCCTTGTGGCATGATTAATTCTACAGGCCCCTTAGAGAACAGAACTTCTGTCAATGAGCTCAAAGCACAGACAAATTGAACTAGTGTATTAAACACAAATACAGCAAAAGCTGGAATGAAAAGTCACCACTTCTTCAGAAGATGATCTTAATTGCTCAGTGGCCAGCAGGAACAACATTCACACCATCAGAAGCAAACGATTTTAGAAGAAAAATCAACACAGTGTGGCCTACTAACAATACAAAGTGGAGGTCCACTGGGATGTTTTATTCATCATCTTACTCGAGCCACTGGGAATGAAGAGGCCCATGCTGTCCCTAGGAAGAATCTGGGCAATTTCTAAGAGCTTTCTGTATGGAGTTCCAGGAACCATGTGCTAGCTAGCCTGGCACAGATGCTTTTCAAGAATAGTCACTGAAAGCTTTGCCTACAGTGGGAAGAACAGACTTTGCCTACACAGACAGAAATAAACTTTAACTTCTGGACACCTATATTCTCTCTATCAGCAACACCTACTGTTGTCCTCATGGCAGTTCAAATGTTCTCTTAAGAACAGAGTGGAGGAGTAGAGGTCACTCAGCTCTGGCCAGGTATGGTCTACTAAGAGTGCACACACCTTGAGTAAAAGGTTTTTATAGCAAGTAATAATTTCCCTGCTGAGCTCTTCTGTATTGCTATGAGCCACAAGGAGATATTTCACAGGGTACAACTCCAACCCTGAACTCACTTTCTCTGCTAGCTAAGCTGTTCAGCAGGGTACCATCCTCCATAAAGGCAAAGATATGGCATCTTGACAGATCATCTGGGTCAGCATTATGTTGTGAGTGAGGATGGAAGAAGCTGAGACATCCAGGTTCTGTCTGAGCTGTCTGTGACCAGACAGCTGCCTGCTTGCTCCAGGAAAAGATGCCAAGACAGGTTTAAATATCTTTGCATTTGCATGCATTGCTTCAGACTGCATGGGTATGACCTTAAGGTTTTTTACATCTTGGGAACTGCTGAGCTAAGCCCTTTCAGTGGCCCCAGTCCCTGGAATATCTATGTAACTGCCAAGGGAAATCAATAGAAATAGCCAAGTTGTGGAGCCAGACTTCTGTTCAAAATGTTTTTTGCCAATGGGACTTGAGGATGAAAGAGGCTCTAAGTATTGAATACGTCATGCCCATGATGAAAGAGCTGTCTTCAGAAGAGGCCACTTTATCAGTGCCCAACTCCATTTCCTCTGGGCATATGTTCTTTTACCAGTCCCTTTGATCAGAAAATGCCTGCCTGTGGACTCAGATATCTTCTGATCTGCATTGTCCCACCGGAAGAGGAGTTGTGATCCATAAGATGAAATTTGGTCTTTATGTATCAGGGATGGAAACCATTATTTCCTTGGAAAATGACAACTCTGCCTTCCAATTGGAAACGGACTGTCCCTGGCTTAAAAAGACTTACAGGATCTCTTATCAAATATCTTCAAAAGCTGTGAAAGGAAGACTGGGAAAAGCCAGCCAATTTCCTCTGTTTTTATATTAATTTTTTTGTATTTTTCAAGTTCTACTCTACAGTTGGCTTGAATTAATATGCAGCAAGGCTGGTTTTTGCTGTTTTAGTGCATGTGTACTTTATTTGATTCCCGGAGGTTGCCTCAGACTTGTTTTCTCAGAAAGGATTGAATTGTTTATTGATCTTTGCTATTGTTCAGCATTAGTGTGCTTGTCTGATGCAAGTTCTCATTTCTCGCTTTGCTGCTACTGAGGATTCAATTAAAAAAGAAAAAAAAAAGGCAAACCATTTATATTTCCTATATTGAAGCAAAACAACAGCACTGACTCAGAGTTGAACAAAAAATGAAAATGGTTCAGATATTACAGATTAAGGCTGGTGATGAAAGACAGAAGATACATAACTGTACTCATCCCTACACTGCATTGCAAAGAGGTTGCAGGATTATTGCCTCTTCATTGCACTACAGCAGTCTTCAACTCAGACTAGTTGTTTTACTACAACTCTGTGCATCATTTTTTCTAAATCTACACTTCAGAGTGACAATGGAGATGTCTCAAACTGAGTGTAAGCTATCTAATTCTCCAAGCTAAAGCTCTACACTGGAGGGGATAATGCAAACTGGACAGGATCAGGTTGTCCAGTGGAAGGAAGGAAGGAGCATGTAGCCACAACTCTTCTGTCCTCTGTTAAGATCACACCCTTCTTGGTAAGTCTTGGAGAAGAGGCTGTGTTGCTAACATGGTCCTTCTGACTCAATGACCATCTGAATCCAGGGGAAAGCTGAGCAGTGGAGGTCAGATGCTCTTGTCAGACTAATTAACATGGCGTTTTCCTATGAAAACATGAGTAGTTTCATAGTACTCCTATGTCCAGAGTAGTAGATAAATGACTCTGTGAGAAGATTATCAATCCCTGAAGAGTGCATATTTTGGGCATTGAGGTATGTGGATGAGGAGGAGGGTGGGATTCTTCTCTATAAGACATCGATGAGGCATATTGATCTGTACAGCAAGACCTGCCAACCACATCAGGCTGTCTAGACACTGAAAGAGCAAAATAATAAATGAAACAACAAATCAGACAATTGGGAACGATTGAGCGAAGAGAAAAAAGGAAGAAGGGGGTTAAGAGAGAAATTCTACAAGTAGCATGTGAAACAATTGTTTTTTACCATGTTTAAGTGCTTGAGTCTTCCTTTTCCTGATGATGACGTAGAGGGCTTTTCTCTCATCATAACTGTTTCTCCACAAGGGATAGCTTTCTATTTTTTAACAACTTATCCCAATATAGGTTTCTATTCATGGAAACTTCTTCAATCACAAGTAATCCGGAAGGGTTACTCCCTCTTAGGCTCTTCCTTTGCTTTTTGGGCCAACACCACCTACAACTACAATGTGAATGGCTTTGTAGTGATACCAGATCTATCAAAATGATGAAAAAAAGGAGTGTTTCTAACTCCTTATCATCAGGCTCACCCCTCAGTCTTTCAAACAGTTTCTTCATCCACCATAACCTCTTCCTTTGATGCTTTTATAGTAGGATGCACTTTTTCCTTGGATTTTGTACTACCTTCCATTTGAGGGATGAAAGAAAAGATCCAGACACGGAATTGAGGCTCAGAAACCCCAACTGCATATCCTCAGTCCAGTCTGATGGGCTAAACAGTCTGAGAGGCTGTGGAAGGGAATCTTATAAGAATGTATCTTTGAGTTTTACTTTCCAGCAAGCTGGCTGTCCTTGTCCCTACAGACAGGAACAGAAACATCTCTGAGAAGCCATAAACCTAAAGACAGCTCTGCTTCATCTGGCTGCTCACTCATGTACACACATACACATTCATATGCACAAACTCACAAACACACATACATTTGCACATAGTCTTCACTAGAACCACAGCTTTTCAGATTTTCTCTTTGGAAATCGGAAGTTGTCTCCTGAAAACTTTAAGTTAAAGAATTCAGCTTTTTTTTTTTTTTTTTGGTTGAAAAACATCCCCCTCTCCTCCTACCCAGTATCTCAGTAAAACAAACAAACAAAAAAAACACATTGAAAAAAAAAATCACTACAACAAAACCTTTTCACCAATAAAACCACCACAGCAACAAATCATTCTTCAAGAACCATCTACACATTTTCAAGGGAAACGTCACTTCACATTTTTGAACATTTTTGACAAAATTCTAGGAAAGAGAAAAAATCAACTCCTTGACTAGTGTTATCCAAGGCTCAAAGCACAAGAGCTTGAAAGCCTACAGGAAACCTTCAGAGATAAAGGTCACCCAGACCTCCCATGCAGGGAATCAAGTTTCAAGTAAGTATAGGATTTATGGTGCTCTGCACTTTTGTAAGGATTAGGTAAATGCCTTTTCACTCTGCTCCACAGCCTATACTGTGCTCTGCAGACTACTGGTGTTTATATTCTGGTGTGATTTGCAAACTCCAAACCTAGATTGTATTTCTTGTGATTGGTATTGAGGGAACCACTTAAATTTCTTGGAAGAAACAAAACAAAGCAGAATAAAACACAAATGAAAAAATCCAACACCTGTAAAGGATGAACACAAGATCTGCTTATAGGTATCCCTGATTTGTCAGCCATTACCAATTGTACCTGTGTAGTGGCTGATTTATTTGCTTTCCTGGCAGTCATTTCAAGGGCAGCTCTCTGATCTCCCGTGGTCTATCAGTAGCCTTCTCATACCTCAGACTGTGCAATGATGGTTTGAAATATCTGCTTTAACACAGCAACCTTCTGGTGTGGTGAAGCATGGCAGAAGAGCAGGTTCAGTAAGGGCTGCATGAGAGAAACCATAGAATCATTAAGGCAGGAAAAGATTGGTAACATCATCTAGTCCAGTGGTCAACTCATCCTTACCAAGCCCACTAACCACATCCCTCAGTGCCACATCTGCACTTTTCTTGAACACCTCCAGGGATGGTGACTCCACCACTTCCCTGAGCAGCATTGCCAATGCCTCACCACTCTTACCTAAGAAGAAATTTTCCTAATATCCAGTGTGAACCTCCCCTGGTACAACTTAAGGCCATTTCTTCTCATTGCAGTAGGGAGTGGATTATGAGGCCCTGATGAGGTGTGGAGCTTGTGGATAGTGAAGATACTCAGTACAGGGGATGAGAGCAAGCGATTGCTGGCAAAGTAGGGAATAGTGCTCTGCCTTACTGAAACATTTAGGGAGTGTTGCCTAGCTCACAATCCAGGAGGTTTTAGCTATATGTGAGCTGTGTAAGTGAACTCAAGCACACTGGAAGATTCTTGTATTGGGAAAAAGCTGCAACAAGAATGGGATATGGGCATTTTCACTATGGCCTCACACCATCCTCTGCTCTGTGCCTGTTCCACAATATGTCAGATGAGCCAGGCTGCAGCTTGTCCTCCAGAGCTGCTAGTTGAGATCTTGGTTGTGATTTCCCCTCAATTTTTTTCTTATACTTTCCTTTTCCAAGGCTCCTGCAAATCACAAATATTCTCTGTTAGCCTTGACAAGCAAGCCTACTGGAATGGGAGATCCCAGTGATGACAGGGATGATTTCTGTGCCTTTGTACTTCCAGGACTCCACCCCCAACACTTTCTTAGTCACATCCAGGAGCAGCTGCACTTTGACCATTCTTTATTCTTTTCCTTCAGATTGTTCCCCTCTTCCTCTAGCTTCATCCCTTCCCAGGAAGGGCTGTTTGGCTTTGGTGGAGCAGCCTGACTCTCTGTAGGAGGAAAGCTGATAGAAGAATGACTGTAACAGATCTCAAGGGAGGGGACCGAGTGGGACAAACATATATAATAAATACTTTCTACCAGATATTCTCCAGCTTCCAGTTATTTTCAGTGGTATGTCTAGCTAGGAGCTCCCAAGGGATCTCTCAGTACTAATCTTCTAAGGTGTGAGATTAGTCATTCCAGGTAGAGATGCAATCTCTTAAGCATTCATAATTAATAATATTTATTTTTTCACTTCATTATAGGATGCTGGAAGGTAAATTCTCTTCATCACATGAGGGGAAAGGTTTAATTAGGGCTGACACCAGGAGAATGTCTGGGTGATACTTCTCAGAGATCTAAGCTGTGTTGACACGTGGTTCTTACAATTTCATCTTTAACCTCTATCCTCATGGAGCCAGCTGGGAGATGAGGCTGGAATCAACCTTTCCCTGATTTAGAACACCCACAGCTATCTGCTTATCTATTTAAAGGGAAGTTCTCTTAACTTTTTTTTTTTTTTTTTTTTTTAATTATAGTGATTTCATGCAGCTGTTGGTATCTCCCTCCTCCTCCTGTTAACACAAGATCCGTATGGAGGGTCTCTTTTCAAGAAGACAGCTGTATTTTCTCATTCTCTCAGTTAATGAGGGTGTGAGCTTCCACTACAAAAGATGTCAGAACTCTCAGTAGGTTCCAGGCTGAACAGCCATCTGAATAAGAGGTCTGTAAGGAAAACAAGCTTAGCAGCAAGGGTGTTCATAGTGGAGCCTTATTGGATGTTTCCAAATAGTAATAGTAGTTTATTACACCCAAAAAGATGGAACACCTACCTACCAGTTTATTATCCACGTTGACTGTAGCTGTGATGTTGGTACTTCCAATCCCTGGAAGTAAGCATCTGAAACAGGAACTGGATCTAATCATCCCCATAGACTTGTGGTCAGTACCTGAGTATAAAACAAGCATGATGAGTAGTAAAAACAGGCAAATAAACCTACATCACTGGCTTCTTTTTCCATTTTAAAATAATATAAGCTCTTCCAATTTTCTCCTGCAGTAGTGTTTGCAACAGTGCAGCACTTGACACTATATAGAGCAATTAAGACTTCGTATGATGGAGAACAGAGATAGCAGCAAGAAAAAAAGCAAACCCTTCAAGATTGTATATCCTTTGATAGCCTGTTGAAAGGGCAGATACTGAAGCAATATCTGGACCATATTTTTAAACTCAAAATGCACCCTGATCTTAAGAACAAATTCATCTCGCATTGCCCTCTAGGGCAAGTGGGAGCAGAATGTGATCCATGTGCCCAGACAGCATCAAACTCTATGGCAATGCTCTATGAAAGCTCAGAATGGGGAAAGTGAGTTAGAAATCCCATTGATGATGTTTCCAGCAAATTCTGATGCAATACGGTAGTGTTTGCTGCTCTTCTTCATTCACGACTATTTTGTACGTGGTCCTTGGTTTTTATTTATACAGGTGAAGAAACAAGAATTCAAGGCCAGGCTGGATGTGTCTCTGGGGAGCTTGGTCTAGTGGTTAGTCAGCCTGCCCACAGCAGGATGGTTGAAACTAGATATTCTTTGAGGTCCTTTTCAACCCAGGCCTTTCTGTGATTCTATGATATTTACCCTGGAGTTCCTGACACTGTGTTCCTCTATCAGTAATTGCTCCAGGAGTTAGGACTCTGGTTTTGTGATATTCTCGTGGACTCTGCTGATGTCCCTCTGCCCTTTTTTACTTCTGTGGATGTGACTTTAGAGAGCAGTCTAGTTGGAACACTTCAGATGGATGCCTGCTTCTGAAAATTGGTCCCCTCATGAATAAAACAGGTGAGTTTTAGAAATATACATGTTACTAGTGTCATTCCGTGCAGAAGCACTTGGCTGCTTCAGAAAAGGGGCTGCACTTTGAAGCTGAAAAGGTTTGGTTTTCTGCACAAGAATACAGACTTACAAGGAGAATATTTTCTCCATGAAGACTCAGGTGGGAAGGTGAGCGGTGTTTGCATCAGGCTCTGCACCTGTCAGTCCTCTGCAAAGGCAGAGCTCTGTCAGTGAAAAAAGCTTTGCTGGTAAGGGAAGCACATTTCCTTAGGGAGCAAGCTCTTGGAGTGATTCTGTAGTGTTTATGGGTGGGTCGGCAAGCTCAGAGTCATGGTTTGTTGAGTACCTTGGAGTAAACTAGCACTGCAACTGTGCTGGTGGCAACTGTGCTGGTGGCAGAGAATCACTTGAACTACAACATTCCCTGGGGAGCACTGTGCAGTGTCAGGCTCAAGGCCTCTGTCATGCTCTACTAGGTGCAAAGGCTTTGAGCCATGTAGCCTACAGGTATCCCTGCAACAGTGATTGAAGTGGATTAATCTGAGAAGAACTAGATGACCTTTGAGGTCCCTTCCAAACCAAGCCATTCTATGGCTCTATAATTCTATGCTGTTTGCTTGCAGGCCATTTTGAAAGATTCAGACCTGTTGTGCAGAACACTGTGGGACATGTGGAGCTGCTGTACCTGACATGTCAACTGTGCAGAAGGGCAGGAGCTGGATGTCCCTCTAGCAGGGATTCCATTGGCTAGATTGACAAGGGCCACCTCTTAGACAGATCACAGAATTATAGAATCATGGAATGGTTTGAGCTGAAGGTCGTCTAGTCCAACTCCCCTGCAGTGAAGAGGGGTACCGACATCTAGGTCAGTTGCTCAGAGACTGGTTCAGTCTGACCTTGGATGTCCCTAAGGTTGGGGTGTCCACCACATCTCTGGGCAGATATTACCTCCTTATTTGCTCATTAGAAGTTTGTGGTCTTGTTCCTCTCCAAATCTGCCAAAATTAAGTAACACATGCATGTGCCATGTCCTCTTGGGGAAAAGTTACAGGAATGATTCTCATTATGTATATGTATATGTATATGTATATGTATACGTATATGTATATAATATGTATATGGAAAGTCTCTTAAATTGTGCAATGGGAATAGTATCCAGTTCTTCTGAAACCTTTATTTTCTTTAAGGCTGGTACAAATATGATTACCCTTCTGCAGAGTGGTTTGGAAGATGAGAACTTCACTTTAACACAGAACTTGCTCAAGAGGAGATTACGTGACTGCAGACTCCTCCATGTCTCCCTTTCTAATGCAATTGGTTTTCAAAAGCTCTCCTCCTCCTCACATGTCCTGTTGGGGTTAAACACCTCTGAGGAGGCTGAAGGGAGGAATGTTTTTAATCTCCTTGATTTATTAAAATCGTCCAAAGATAGCCAGCTGTAACAGATAAAACTGCTGCCCTCTGCACTTTAGAAAGATCCTCCCCAAACCTGTTCTGCACAGAAAGTATTGGCAGTGGCTTAGTGACCTCTGGGATGTGGTGGTACCTGCCTACCCATCAATGGTCAAATGCAGCCCTGGCCAACTTTCAGCAGGGCTGCCTTCTGGCTCTCACATTCTCCAATCTCTTTGCTCACAGAGATGCCATGGTTTCAGTGGGGTTAGGCACTGAACTTGCTGGGAAAACTGCTCCCAGAAGGGTTTCAAGTCTTGGGTGATAATGTCAAGAGGAAAGAAGGGAGAAGGTTCTGGCAAAGTGAGACAAGGCAGGGGAAGGATTTTCTCTTAAGGGATTTTGTTCTTTTAGTTTCACGTGCCTCAAAATCCTACAAAGGGCTGGAGAGGAAAGGATGTCTCAGGGAAGGACTAAGGCCTGGATTAAAGCTCTGAATATTTCTGTCTTCTACCTTTTCCCACTGCTTCTTTGTAGACATGCTTAAATGATTGTATTTGTGTGTGTGCACTCTTTTGGGGTCTCTTCATGAAGATTTTTTTGTCTTTCAGTTCTCTGATACCATTAGCTTTTAATCATCACAGAACCATAGAATCACGCTTTGCATTTCCCTTCCCATTTGCACTCTTAGGACCGTCAGATGAGCTTTGGCCAGCACAATGCTGCAGAACTCTTCTTTCAAGCTTTCTATGGGATAAGCTGAAAGCAGCACCTGGATTCCTACTCCATACCTCCCCTGTGGGTAACAAATGTCCGTGTCAGGGCAGAGTGGAGATGTCTGCCCTCCAGGCCAAGCCAGGGCTCTGCAGGACGTGGCAGCTTTGATTTGTGTCTGAGCAGGACTCAACAGAGACAAAAGACAGTTTCAAGAATAATGGAATGGACGTGGCAGGCAGAACCAGCAGCGCTCTTATCAGCTGGGGGAGGCAGAGCAGATCTGAGGAGTGGAACAGACCAGGTACCAGGAACCAGATCTTAGGGTTGCATTCCTTACATACATGAAATTTCCCGCAGTCCCCACTAAGTTCTCTTTGTAAATTGAAAATCTAAAATCTGCAAGAAAAAAAAAAAAAAAGAGCCTTACTGAAGAAAAAAAGTAATTAATTTCCTGTGCTTTATTAATCTATAAAGTAATATAATAAAAAGAAACCCTTATCCTAAGCTGAAGGAGCGTACTGTTTAAACCCCAAGAGAAGCAATGTTTAATTTAATTTCACAGGTAGATATTTTGCAGTCTCTCCAGGAGGAAACCCTTTCAGTACCACCATTCCAAGAATTTGACACAGTATAATTTATAATGCCACTGTCCCGAGAGGCCTCAGTGTATTGCACACATGTGGGCACCCACACACACCCAGAGGGAAATCTTCCTGTGAGCTTCTGATGTGAACTTCTAATGTTATTACACAAAAGGCAGCGGGCAAAGTGGAGAAGAGGAGAGGTGGAGGTGGCCAAGTCTTCAATGTGGGTCTGCAATGAGAGGAGAACGGGATTCCTGATGTCCCACTGCCCTATCCTAGCTCTTCTCATAGCACCACAGTGTCCCAACATCTGATTTTTTATTTTTATTTTTTACATGAGTTAAGAGAGAATCAATCTCTAGAGGAATTCTGTTTTTTTTCCTCTCTTTTTACTGAGATTAAGCCTACACTAAAGGCATATACTTTCTCTTGATGGCCTAACAGAACGACACAACCACATTGATGTTGCACAACCTCTTCCCCTTCCTGACGCCACCAAAAGTCCTTGCTATACAGTAAGGGGGAACAGCTGGGTACCATTCATCTTGTTTTCAGCTTCTCAGTCTTGATGAAGGTTGTGGTGAATGCCAAGAAGGTTTACTTTGCATTAACAGAAAATACTGGTAGCCTCACAGGCAGCCCAAAACTATTGTCAAAGCCCCAAGGACTGTAGTGGTTCAGTCCTTTCTGGCAGCAGTTTAGCTTCATTAACTCCCCTGGGGTCTGTTCTTGCCTTACTGATGAAGATATTTAAGAACATCTGTTCCAGGAGTCAGTAACTAGGACTGATGCTCTTTAATATCTTCATCAGTGTAACTGACAGTGGGATCAAGTGCACCCTCAGCAAGTTTGTGGGTGACACCAAGCTGAGTGGTGCAGTTGACACGCCTGAGGGGTGGGATACTATCCAGAAATACCTAGACAGGCTTGAGCAGTGGGCCCAGGTGAACCTCACAAGGTTCAATGAAGCCAAGTGCAAGGCCTTGCATCCTGGTTGTGGCAACCTTCACTATCAATACAAGCTGGAGGATATAAAGATGGAGCATAACACTGCTGAAATAGACTTGGGGGTACTGGTGGATGGCATGCTTGATGTGAGCCAGCAGTGTGCCCTTACAGCCCAGAAAGCCCAGAGAGTCATCCCTGGAGACATTCAATGTCAGGCTGGTCGGGGCTCTGAGAGCCCTGACTTAGCTGTAAGTGTTCTTGTCCATTGCAGGGAGTTGGACTAGGTGACTTTTAAGGATCCCTTTGAACTCAAATGATTCTATGATTCTATTACTCTTAACCCAAAATGAGCAGAAGAGCTTTTTTCCTGTGGTACTCCCCCAGCCACCAGTCATACCTTCTATACATCACACACAGAGAGATACGGACTTGCAGAACCGGTTCCATCTTCCTCTCTTACTGTCATTGCATTCCTTTCCCTCAGACACCCCACCAGCCAGCTCCAACAGGCTGGGATGAGCCATGATTTCCACCTCCTTTGCATATTAATGAAGATGGCTGATAAAGGAATAGACTATGGCACACCAGTGTGCCATTTATCTAAATCTAAATCTCACGTAGCTCCATGGAAAGGCTTGTTTCTCAGGGGCAAGCTGGAGACAAGACAGTGCCCTGCCCTGTTACACAGCTCTGTCATGTGCTCACAGAGCAGCCTTCACAGCAACTATGATACTGCTAATTTGGATCAGAAGAGATAGCTCTGCTCACATCAGTCACTCATCTGGAGAAGAGGGTGCCAAGGGACTGGGGCTTTACTCCTCAAGGGCATCCACTTAGCTCTGCTAATCCCTTTCCAGTTCAACAGCTGTCCCATGGCACTTTGCCACCTACAAGACTGTTGAGTGTGAAAGTTCCTTGCTTTGCAGCTAGCTTTGCAAAATCTACATTATTAGGATTGCAAAATTATTCCTGGTCCAAGATAAACAAAGAAACCCAAGCTCCCTGCGAGACCAGTCTCCTGAAGGCAGAGACTTGAGAAGGCAGATTAGAAAATAAAAGGAGAAATAAATATATATATCATGGCCAAACTATGACTAAGGCAAAGATAGGATAACGGCTTCCAGTTCTTTGAAGATCATAAACACCACTGTGTGAGAGCAGATACAGTTCAACGAGATGGATGAGGCTGAGCAGAGAAAAACTTTTGCTGCGGGTAAGCAGAAGATTTGAGGCCACTGTGGACGTTGTGCATTATCCAGAGAGAGGAGCAGGAGTCCTGTGGCTGCCATCCATTTAACATGGACAGGCCTAAGCATAGGGAACGTGCCTGGATGGTGTGGTGATGGCAAGCTGACCTAAAATCAGATGGGAGAAGACAGTGAAAGGCAGGGGTTATCCATCTCATTTTCATGTGGCTTTGCAAGAGCAAGAGGAGTGCAATAAATCCTCTCCGTGCATTCCTCTGACCATCCGTTATATGAAACGACATGGGATTGTATGTGCATATGGCTGTTCTTTATCACCTGAGGGTTTCTAAAGCACTGAAAATTGGCTGTGTACTCTGCCTGGCCTTCATGGAGACAAAATCACCATGGCCACTCTTCCCTGGTCCACCACCTTTGTGACACATTGATGTCTCTGCTACAAGATGGCTCTCATTCTCCTTGGTGATCTAGGGAAATCATCCATGCTGGTACAGCCATTCCAGACATCCTTTTGAGGTCTTGTGTCCCTCTCTTATTTTTCTTATGGTGTAATGTTGAATAGCAACCTGCTCTATGCTCACGTCCCACGGACCTACCAGTCCATGCTCCAACCAAACTCCAAGAGACACTGCAGATATTGTGATGTATGTTTTTCTGGCTAAGATGGATTGGTTTTTATTCAACAGATCTACAGGGCTGAGAGACCAAGAAGAGTTACAAGACTCCAGATAAAGCACATCCATGTTTAAAAGAATCTGGTCTCATACACCTGAGGTATCTGAATGCCCAGGGTAGAACCGGTGCAGCCAGCCCTGGCAGAGGATCGGGCCTTGTAAAATAGTGTTTACATTAAAAAAACAATACCAAAACTTCAATGAGTCCTTAATTAAAAAGCACAGTGCCTCAGAACTAAAGGAGCACATTATATTTAAATTCTCTGGTGCTTTGCACCAAGAAATTATCCTCCTGTATGTAATATCTGGATGCCATCTCCTTCCAAGGGGGCAGATGTATACTTCTCAAGCAGTTCTGAGGCCAATGTGGCAACACATTTAAATAATGTGGTTAAAATAGGGCCACTTAGAGATCTTGTTTTTACTTTTCAGCCCTTCCAAATCAAACAAAGTGAATTTGACACAGGAAAAAAATCCGAACAAACCTCTAGGATTTCCATTCTTTAAAGAAAGTCACCTGGGAGCATCTGTAAAATCTCTGCCAGATTTGTGATCAGGCATCTAGGAGCAGTTTCACAGGTAGAATATTGCAGTGAAAATTGTTTCATTAAGAAATTCAATATAATAATATGGAAGAGAGAAGAATTGGTATTGCTACATCTTTCAAATTGATCATGAGTATGTGGGCTTTTTTTTTTTTTTTTGGAAAGTTTCAGTTGCTGCAGTAATTATTTGTTGTGGTGTTGCTGGAATTACCTTGCAGCTGAAGCCATTTAATTAAAGACAAAAACATAAAAATGTAACATCTTCACCATCAGAGGGCATGTAGATGTCCTGGACATGGTCTTTGCAGTCTCTTTAAAATAAGCAGTGGTGAAACTTAAATTAGGAGTAGAGAAGATGCTATTCTTGTTTTGAGGAGCATTGCAGATGGTGCATCTTCCAGCAACATAATAACAAAACTCAACCAAAGGATTTTCCAATGGCCATCAGTCTGGGCATAAACCTCCTTAATCTTACAGAAGAGCAAGAGTGAATTGTTCATAGGGAAGAAGAAATGTTGGAAAACCTTGTTGAAGAAGTTGGTCTTCGCACAGTCATCTTCATAATTACCACTATCACTATCACCTGAGGGCTATTCCTGATGGGAGCAAGAAGCAGAGCTACTACTACCCTTTCAGCAAGGCTTGAAGAGGGGTGGAGGTGAAATTCGGTGGAACACAGGATTGGTTTGACAGGCTGCCCAGAGAAGTTGTGGATGCCCCATCCCTTGAGGCATTCAAGGCCAGCTTAGATGGAATCCTGGGCAGCCAGATAGAGTGGCTGGCAACTCTGCTCATGGCAGGGGGTTGGAGCTCAATGATCTTTAAGGTCCCTTCCAACCCAAACCATTCTATTATTCTATATGGGTAGACCTCACTAGAGTAAATGTCCTGGAGACATCCAAAGCTACGCTGGATGGGGCTCTGAGCAACCTGGTCTAGTCGTAGATGTCCCTGCTCATTGCAGGGGAGTTGGACTAGATGATTTTTAAGGATCCCTTCCAACTCAAGTGATTCTACAATCTTATGATTCTATGAAACTGTGCTAAACAAGGGGCACTCCAGCTCTCAGCCTGGGGCAGGGAAAAACTGGAGACAGGGAAACTTTTTATCCTAATTTTTTCTTGTAGTATTGCAAGAACAGGGTTATGCACATTGGGAGAGCAAAAGCTGGGTCCACCTGAGCATCTGCTGCCAGACAAATCCTAGAGGAGTCATATCCTCTCCTAGATGCTGACAGGCTTGTCAATTAGGGCTGTCTGTTGATGTGAAACAAAGGCAGCCTAGAATAGATCTTCTGTCACTGCAATAGTGTTAGAATTTTTTTTTTTTTACTTCTTCAAACTTGGAAGAGAGCTGCAGCGATTGCCCTCCCTGAGAACAGTTCTCTGTAATTCGGACAGCGTGGGAAAATCCTCTCAGCTACCCCAGAGAGACAAGGAGAAGATATCTGGGGGGAGTATGTGGACCTCCTTTTACAGGAGGTCCTTGAGGGCAGGTTACACAAACATCTGTCAGCAGGGCCATGGCAGAGCTGATCCTGCCTGGGGGCACATAATGGAGTACGTGACCTTTTCAGGTCCCTTCCCACCCTCTGAGGTTGTGAGTGGGGCTGGGAGGGGGAAGGGGAGATGTGGGATAAATCTTTTCTGTGCACTCCTCTGACCTGCAGCTATATGGAGCTGTGTGTGTGCATATGGCTGCAGATGCTATGGAAGCATCAACTAAAAATACCTAAAAGTCTTACAAACTCTTGTGACGTGAGCCTGGGCTGTGCTACATCACTGGGAACACCTGTAGCGGCCATATGAGAAACTTGTGCTGGTTTCATGAGATGGAAATTTCTTTTCATTGCAGATAGTGGTGATGGCAGTGAGCAGCATCAACTCCTTTTTGTAAGCAGCTCCCACACTGGAGTTAGCTGAGGACGTTCCCTTGAATGGACGGCATCTGGGCTGTGCCTGTACCCTCATGGGGAAGGAATTTGGGGTGGAGCCTGAAGAAACAATCCCAGCTTCGCAGTGCTGATTAAAATGGCCGTTAGATTACAGCACCGGATCAGGTCAGATTAAACAATGAGGTCAGATGACGGAAAGGAGCCATCTGTGCATTGCAGTGGGCTGGGATCGCTCTGGGGACAGAGCGTGACCTGATGTCCCACAGCCTGCTGTTGTCCCCACAGCCACCACTTCCTCCTTATGGCATCAGGTACCACTGCTGCCTCCAATGACCCCCCCTCCCACCATGCCTGGAAGGAAAAGAAAGTGCTGAAATGTTCTGAAAAGAAGCACTCTGTCCAAATCTAATCAGCTTCAGATAGGGAAATACCCCCTGCTGTGCAAGGAAAGGTCCTGTTCCTAATTCCCTGTCTCTGTTTCCCCTTACCCCTTTGCGAGATGGGGACATCAGGAATGGTGGGATGAAGGCCTGGTGTCACCAGGATGGAGGTTCATTGTGCCCAAGGCATTTGGGGGTGGATAGGATGGCTTTTGGGAGGGTTTGGTATGCTATGTTCATAGCAGGGTTGGGAAGCATGCAGAATTGCAGAGGTGGGAAAAACGTATTCTCCAGCAACTTAAATGCATCACTTATGTTTATCCATCTTCACCAGTCCTTATCTTTTGCTACCGTTGGGTTTTCCAGCTTCTGTACCCCAAGAAGTGCTGCAGAGTGCTGACCGTGTGTAATGGCACTGTGGATGTCCCAGTGTCACTGTGATGTCTGCATGAGCAGGCAGATGTGACACAGGACCCATGGGGCAGAATTTGGTTGCCTGGCAGGATACCTAGTTAACCCAGGTGACACTAGTCATGTCTTTGTAAAAAACTTTTTATTTTCTCTCTAAATTTATTTTGGTATAAAAATGATCATTAATATTACATTATTTCTTTTTCACTTCTTTCCAGGATGGATTTAGGCAAACTCGGCAAGGAACTGTGGAGAGGCTCAGAGGCTGTGGATGCCGATATAGCACAACCATCCACTTCCTCCCCCATCCCCACTAATGTTGATTTCTAAATGTTAGTGACAGCTTAATTCTTTGAGTGTACAACTGGCAGTTTTCTTCTGTCACTAATCATAACGACACTGGGCTGCTGGCAAGAGCTGATAGAGTGAGGCTGGAGTTTCCCAAGAAGCATCACAGGGGTCCCAAATGCTTTGTATTAGCAAAGACAGTAAAAATGTTTTTCTAGAGGACAACCCTGCTTGCAGGGTGCTGGAGGGGTCGGTCAGGACTTTCCTTTAGTGATGACCACAGTACTCTCTGCGAACACTTTCTTCCCTCGAGTCAGCAAATAACCAGAGTTCAACAGGAACCATCCTCAGCCCCATCCCCCTGCCCCATTGGGCTTTCTCATTATCTGCAAGGGGAATGCGTGCTGCTCTTTGCAGCCCAGAGCTCAGTTGCTGTGGGGATTATCGACTAAGAGGTGGACTGGAAAAAGCCCTAATCTCTTTCCTGCCAAACTTTGTGCTTATCTACAAACCAAAAAGGCCATGTTGGGTTGTGTATTTCTTTTTTTTTTTTCTTTCTTTTTTCAAGACTTTGGTGATTTATGAGTTCCCAGAGTTACTGCTTTTTTTTTTCTTTCTTTATTTGCCACCTCTCTTGGCATGGAGAATGAGCCAGCTTCTCCTAAAAGGAGAACATTTCTCATGAGGTTGGTGTAGCTTCAATGAATCTTTGGGTCTAGAAATGACACAGAGGTGTTCTAGGTACTTCCTAAAGCAGCACAGCTCCATGGAGCCTTCTCCTTCCAGCACACCCTTGACCAGGGTGCCAGTATTGGGAAGAGAAAGAAATTGGCTGTAAGAGAAGAAGAAAGAGCATCCTATTTTCTTTTGCAGCAGGAGTCCAGGAACAAAAGAAACTTTGTCTCGCTTGAAATATAAGCATGAAAATGTTTGACTGTCTGTAGAATCATAGAATGGCTTGAGTTGGAAGAGACCTCCAAGATAATCTATTTCCATTCCCCCTCTCGGGCTGGTTTCCCCTCACCAGATCAGGCTGTCCAGGGCTCCATCCAACCTGACCTTCAACATCTACAAGAGTGTCCTTCAGAACGTGCAGGGATAAGAAGGCAGAGTTGAGAATATTCCACATCCCATGCCTTCCTGGTGAAACTGTCTTCTTGCACGTATTTCACTACTTCCATAGTGCAAGTATCATGATGGAATTT
This sequence comes from Lagopus leucura, assembly GCF_019238085.1. Lineage (NCBI taxonomy): Eukaryota > Metazoa > Chordata > Aves > Galliformes > Phasianidae > Lagopus > Lagopus leucura. Next base: position 2,390,386 of record NW_024962265.1, on the reverse strand, counting down.
GGTTGGGGATTAAGCCAGCCCTGATGGAACTTCTCCACTCAGAGAATGGAGAAGATGAAGAAAGACCATGCATGCCCCTGATGCTAATCTCTCTGCCCTGATTCTTTGCAGAACTCTTATTTTTGTCTATCCCTCAGTTTTTGACACATGGCCTATAAGGGAGACCTTACGGACATTTTAAAGATTTCTTCTTGCTCCAGTGCTTAAAAATGTGCATGTTTACTTAGTTATTCTTCACTTTGGAGTGAAGCAGTTTGCCCTGGTGAGCATGTAATTGTGCTAGGCAGAAACATGAATGGAGTTATCTCAGCTGCTGGAAGAGCACAAGGGTAAGCATATCTCCTATTGGAACAGGCTGCTGAGGGAGGTGGTGGAATCACCATCCCTGGAGCGTTCAAGAAAAGGGTAGATGTGGCACTGAGAGATACGGTTAGTGGGCAATATTGGTGGTAGATCAGCAGTTGGGCTAGATGGTCTTAGAGATCTTTTCCAACCTTAATGATTCCATGACTCTGTGACCCATATGATGTGCCTTAGCTGTGCCTTTCGTTGCAAAATAAGAAAGCACTCCAAGGAGATGGCCTTCACTCTGATGTGAGATTTCCACCTGTGGATGGAGGACAGCATTTCAGTGGCACCAGCCAATGTCATCCTCTTGTGCAAGGGACTTAATGCTCTCGTGAGACCATCTTCAAGGTACTGCATATAAATGCAGCGTACATAGCAACCCCAAAGCTTTCAATTGCACCATTATGTCAGACAAAGCATAAAGAAAGGGAAATAGTTGAAGAAAACTGAACTGAAGTTGTTGGAGATTATTATTCGGAGATGGAAAAAGAAAACAGCTGGTTACAAGTACTCTCCGGTCAGACTCTCTGCTTTCCAGCACATCTCTTCTCAGCATTTGTACTATATCCTGCTGTCCTTACCTCCCCCTTATAAACATCTTACAAGCACTGAATGCAGGAGAAAATCGCTGATGAGGCACCAACAGCTCACATTTTAAGAGGAAGGTGTAATCCGTAGGGTAGCTTAGTTTGAACTTTCTGGTGTCTTGCCTGACTGAACAACGTTCCCTCAGATCATCTGATGTTGCAGAGGCTTTGGGACACCTTCCATGACCTTCATGCTGCTCTTTTGAAAGGCTTTAGGTTCTGTTGTCCTCACATCAAAAAAAGCAGTGCATAGGATACTTACAGAAGGCTCCTGTGTCCTCTTTGTCAAGGGACTCTTCTCAGAGCACAGAGAGAAATTCCCATTGTGACACTGTAGGCTAAAAGCACTCCTCAGTAGTGTCTCAAACATGAAGAAACAGCACAAGAATGGGAAGAATATTAAAGAAGACATTTAGAAGCTGCACTGTTGGGAAGGCTGATGAATTCCCCCCCCGTGTCCTTCATGCTGGCAATACCAGTGACTTTGCAGTTCTTCCCTATGAATCTAACTTTATCTCCTCCCTGAGGGGGTAGACCTATTCCAACTCATGCAACCTAATCAATGTGACGTAGTTTCTGTGAGCACAGCAAGGCCTCAAGCGAGCTTCATAAAAGAGAAACAACAAAGATTTTTTGAAATACTGTCTGTCCAGAAACCCTCAAGGTATTCCCTCTGCCACAGCACTCATTCAGTTTTTTTATATTTCACAGAGCTTTTTTCTCTTAAAGGAAAACTCATTACAGTCATATTATCAGAATGATTTTCTTAAAGATCAATAGATGTGCTCCTGCACAAAAGCTAACACACAACTGCTGGTTGCTTGCAGGAGAGCTCATATTGGCTCATGGGAGACCTCACTGAAGCTTTCCAGTATTTGAAAGGAGCTTACAAGCAGAAGGGTGACTGACATTTTACATGGTCTGACAGTGATAGCACAAAGAGGAGTAGCTTTAAACTAAAAGAGGGGAAATATAGGATAGATATTCAGAAGAAATTCTTTACTTAGATGGTGGTGAGGCACTGGCATAGGCTGTCCAGAGAAGCTGTGGATGCACTATCTCTGCAGGCTGTCAAAGCCAGGGCCCTGGGCAGCCTGATCTAGTGGGTGGCAATCAGTCCACAAGAGGGAGATTGGAACTAGATGACCTTTGAGGTCCCTTCCAACCTAAGCCATTCTGTGATTCTATATGACATAAAAGGGTATTTTCGAGCCTTCTCACTTACAGAGAGAAGTTTATTGTCATAACACTGAAAATAGGCTCCATATTTATGTCTGTGCCTGATAAATACCATTCCACTTAGATGATGTGTAGGTAAATCCCAAGGTGTCATCATCTGAGTATCAAATGAAGTGCCAACCTCCAGCTCTCTGTCATTCAGCCTTCACTCCTGCCTAGGACACAGGATCATAGAATGGCTTAGGTTGGAAGAGACTTTAAAGATCATCTAGTTTCAACCTCTCTGATATGGGCTGGGTAGCCACCCACCAGACCAGGCTGCCCAGGGCCCCATCCAACCTGGCCTTGAGCACCTCCAGGGATGGGACACCCACAACAAAGCATGAAGGAAGAGAAACAGACGGAGAAAACTGGACATCACGTTTTTGGCTTCTCAGGCTTTAACCTAGTTGAGCCTTGAGACAGCAGGTAGAAAGATTTTGACTGCAGTTCCTTCAGTCTGCATGATCTGTTCCTGGGGTGGCCTGACAATTAACTTCTTTTAAGCCATGCATCATTTTCCCTCAGCATGGTGCTGGGAAGTGATGAATATCACTACAATACATTGCCAGTTCTCCTTTTGTGTGTTTATCTGCCTATGGCAGTTGCCTGATAATTCGTTTCTTATTTGGATGGATCAGCACCACAATAAACCACACGGCAGTTATCTCTGGGTTTGCAGCAACTGGATGCACCCCTATTTCCCCCTCCTTTGTACCAATGAAGGAAAAAACACATCGTCCCCTGATCTACAAATTGCTCTGTCAGATAAAATGATTTTTATTCCAGCTCTTAATTTGCTTAATATGTTAAGTCTGGTGCCAGATTTGCTTCTGCTCTGATACTCAGCCAATTGCTCCTGCTCTAGCAAAGTGGGTGTAAATTGATAATCTTCTTGATTAACTTGCAGGGGCAGTCTGTAGGTTTGAGACACTGGGGAATCAAGCTTAAGGCTTGATTTTCTGCACAAATTCATCTCCTACACAGTGCCAGTGATACAGCTGGGACTATGATACAGCACAGCAAGTTGGGCTCCGTTCTTTTTAGAAAATATGCTGTGTATGGGTTACAGCAAGCATGGGGGGATGCTGCATGTTTTGGTAAATGGAGGCTTGGTTCATGGGAAAAAAGCCTCTCTCAAGAAGTGAAGGAGGATTTCTTCCAGAGACCAGTCACACATACGGAGCATTCCTTTTCATCACGTTCTTTAAAGCACCCCAGGGAGAAATTTGGGATCAGTCTTTAATGAACATTCAGGGAAATAAGTTTACTTAATGATGTCCATTTCTATTCCTCCTCTCCCTAGAGATACTGTCAGTAAGGCATGCATCTTTGCTCAGGGCTGCCAGCTTAGATTCATCAGAGTATAGCACTACTATGACCACTGAAAGGAGCCATTCTGACTCTCTATGCTCCATAAATGAAATTTTTTACCTCCACAGGAGTGTGTGTGTACAAATCAGGGAAAAGCACAGAAGAATGCTAACCAGAGCACATATATGATTCATCCCCTCCAGCAAGAAGTTCTCTCCCCATCCAGTGGTGACTGCATCAAACAGCATCTGATATATCTGCTGCAGACTCTGGGTAACAAAATCAGCTTTTATTTATCTGCTGTAACTAGAATCATTGAACTGTTTGGGTTGGAGAAGCCCAGCTGCCCATCTAGCCCAACTGTCGATCTACCACCAATGCTGCCCACTAACTATGTCCCTCTGTGCCACATCTGCCCCTTTCTTGAACACTTCCAGGGATGTTGACACCACCACTGCAGTCTGTTCCAATGCATTACCACTGTTTTGGAGAGGATATTTTTCCTAATATTCAACATGAACCTCCCCTAGTGCTACTTTGGGCCATTCTCTCTTGCCCTAGGTAGTGGCTATGAGATACAGAAAGTTGTTTTGCTCCTGAAATGCTCAGGAAGACAGCATTGCGCATTGCTCAGGAGCCATCACATTAATTATGTTTGAATTAACTGGGCACTTTTCATGCTCACTGTCTGAGGTGTTGGGGATACTGTAAACACCCTCGTTAAGCGATATTCCTTTAGCCACAACCATTGCTTTTAGGAAATATATGTTGACATTTAATTGCCTTTATATATATGTGTGTGTATTGGAGGCATATTCATGCATCTTCTTTTGGAAACAACAACAACAACAAAAAAAACACCAACAAACAAAAAACAAACAAAAAAAACCCCAGCCAATATTACTAGCAAACTGAAGAGCCTTTTATCCTATATTTCCTATATTTGGGAGACTGAAACAGGATTTCTAACGATGGAAAGTGGAAGAGGCTGCCCTCGCGTGGTGTTTAGATAAAATATCCCTTTCTAACAGCTGGCTTTCCCAAGATTAAGGGATTCCCAGAGAGAGAAACTCTGGAGGGAGTTCCCTGGGTCACATTTTTATTCAGACCAGAAGTACTGGGGATTGAAGAGATGAGTGAGAGGACATCCTTTTCCCAGATTTAACACAAATGCTCTCTAGGAAAGAAACACATTTCCAAGCTACTGTCTGTCCCTTGTATTCAAGGGAAGGAGAGGGAAGGGAAGGTAAAAGAGGAAGAGAAGAGAGGATGATGATGCAGAAGGACTTCTCATGGTGATGAAGGACTTTTTTTCTTCCCAGTTGCATTGCTAAGGACAGACTGTTCTCTTGAGAATAACCTCATGAAATTCATGGACAAAGTTCAGCCATGCTGCTGACACTACAGAAGCCCAGGTCAGACAGCAATCCGAGACCTGTGTTGATCACAAAGTGACCATCCATGTGGATACAATGCTAGCCCTTGGGCATGCTTTGCTGTCTTCACATCTGTTATTACCTCCAACCTTTATGCAAGTTGGATGGCAGAAAAAATGGGGCACATACTGGGCTCAGACCTGCTCACAGGTGTCACAAGGCGGCTGAAGAGCTGTTCTGCTTCATCAAAGAGCAGACACCATCTTTGTTAGTGCTCCAGATTCTCTCCCCAGTGACCCTCTCCCCCCATCTCCATTAACAGACATCAAACTAGTCAGGTACTGCTGACAATACAACTGGAAAACCTTCTCTCCTCACTGTGAAAATGCTCATGGAATCCTCAAGCAGTGCCTTGGCAACATGCTTATCAAGACGAAGCAGCTTTTATTCATCTCCTTAGCAGACAAGGTGAAAAAAAGCACATCAGCTAAAGTCATGGTCTGAGAGACCCCCCAACCCCCCACAGACCTGGTTGCAACTACTGGTCTGGCACTATCAGTCCATTAGAGGAGCTCCTCCACGGCTGAATTGAGGTCTGCATAGGCAGAAGAAAGAACAGATAGCAGACACCTGGTTCAACAGCTGAGAGCCAACTGAGCATGCATCAAAGCTGTGCCTATGAGTCAATCATCCCATTAATAGCGAGAGCACCTATAGTGTGGTAGTTGGCTTCATGTCAGAATCTTCCCTTGAATAGGGAATCTTCATGTTATACCTGCACAGAAAACCTTTATAGTTTGATGTCAAGAGACTCCTTACTAATACAGATCCTTGGTAAGTGACTAAAAGTTTGTTTAAGCTTTGTTAGCTGAAACTCGTGAAGGTCTGATGGGAAGTGGTGGTGACCTAGAGCTCCAACTTTAAGAAACAGTTTGCTCTTTCATCTCCGTTTCTCAAGATCTTTCTTGAAATCTCTTCCAGGAAGATCTGTGCTGTACTTCTTCAGTTAGAAATCAGCAGAGTGAAGAGATCAGGCTCTGAGCAACTGATCTAGCTGTAGCTGTCCCTATTGATTGTGTTGGAGTTGGAATTGGTGACCTTTAAGCATCCCTTCCAACACAAACAATTCTATAGTAGATTTTTTTCTGCACTAGTTACCCAAGTATGCTAGTAAAAGATATATTGTACTATCTTCATTTTACAGATGAGGGAAACCAAGGCATTGGCAAAAGACTTGCCCGAAGTCTGAAAAGAAAATGAATGAATGCTGAGGTGGCTGTTTAAAGGTGTAATGATTGAACTTTTATTTCTTTGTGTTGCTGAATTTGCTGTGTTCCTTTCTCTAAACATTAGGTGCAAAGCCCCAGCACAGGAGATTTTGTGAAGAAACACAATAGGAAAAATATGGATTAATTCCTCCTACTAGGAGAACCTAGGTTAGCAAACTTCCTAAGTAACTCAGCATAGCAAAACCCATGTCCCATTGTCTTGGGGCAGTTTTCTAAAAAGCCATCTGTTAGTGTGCTCTACATAGTTATGGCACCTGGGAATGTGGTTTAGTGGGCATAATGGTGATAGATTGATGGTTGGACTAGATGACCTTAGTGTTCTTTTCCAAACTTAATGATTCTATATGGACCCACAACCAATCTCTTGATTCTACAAATATTCAGTCACATCATAGTGAAATTAAAAATGAGCAATGCTGCGGATGTAGTAATGTCTCAGCAATATGACAAACTCAAAATATTTCACCTCATTAAACACAGTGTTTCATGTGGGAGGTCTTTTCTGCTTCTACTTATCCAGACCTAAAGAACTGACCCCACAGTCCACTGCCCCACATGCTGGGAGCCCAACTACTGTCAGTGGAACATCACCTCTGTTTGCTATGAAAGGTTTACACATCCATCCTTTACCTTGCACACTCTCCACATTTCAGATATTTTCCCTACTAACTATAAAATCTTAACTTAAAACTATTACTGGGAAAAGCCCCTTGCTTAGCCCTGGCTCATCCTGTCCCTAGTCCCACGCTCCCAGCACTCTGTTTATTGAGGCTGGACAAAGATACTGCATAAAATTGTTTCTGAGCATTAGTGAGGAGAATAATCCTCGTCCATTCAAACTAAGCTGATTTTGTGTGCTTCCTTCAGCCAGGCACTTTGCATTGCAGCATGCAACCAGGTGAGGGCAGGAGAAGCCCGTGCATTCGGTGAATAATGTGTGCATGTAATTATGGCTGTGAAAGAGGAGGGGGGAAATTTGGGGGAAGAAGAAAGCAGCACTGCCTTGAGCTGCCCCTGGCAAGAATTATTCCTCTTTCAAAGCTTCAGAGCCTTCGAGAGGGTCCCGAAGAAGGGATAACTGGGAGGATAGGATATTAGATGATGGTGTTGAATACCCTAAGGCTGAGATGATAAAGAGCTGCTGGTATTTTGCACAATAGCAATATCAGGTCATGGAGAAGAGTCCACATCAGCCTCAAGAGTCACTCTCCAAAGGCCCTGGAATGGGGCAGCTCTGTTCATGGACTCAGACTGATGCACCCCAGCATCTGGTGAAGAGAGATCTCCCTTTAGGCATATGGATAGTGATGGTAACACAGCATTCTCTATTTCTTATATAAGGATGCTCCCCTTGTGAGGAATCTGTAGGCCACCATGAGGCCTCCCTTCTCTGGACTGAACAAACCAGGTGACTTGATGCAGGCTGCTCATGCACCACTGCTAACTGGTCCTGCCCAGGTCATCCCAGATTTCAACGCTTTAAAATTGGCCTCTGATGCAGCTATTGTCAGTGTCTCCATCTGAACCCCTTCATTCAGTACCTGCAGTATCTCACAATCCTGTCAGTCGTACCAGTTAGTTTCCTATTTTCGCTATACTCTTCTTCCTGTTCCCTTCTCCACTTTTACTTTATTATTATTGTGCCTTAATGGAAGTTATGCAGGGGACTTCATGGCTCTAATTTTCTGTGTAACGTGCCCCTAAGCACAGCCATAATGTTCTCAGGGATACAGCTACCATGCTTTCCCTCGAGACTGCTTAATATTGCTTAGTTCCTGTTGGTTTTCTTGCTGTAAAATAAGCATTACTACTTGTGTATGAAAACCTAACTACCCTGGGATAGCTGGAAGTGTCTTTTCTATCTCCAGGCCATTCACATGGTTCATACAAATTTCGCGAGCATTTTGATGGCCTCTTCAGATCAGATTGATGGACGCAGTTAATTCACAAGACAGGAGCAAATCAGAGGAGTGATGCGGCTTCCATTTTCTCTTCCCTTCTCTTCCCAACACGATATACAACAAAGGAGCTTATAATTTACTGATGTCTATCATTTTAAGACAGCAAGTTCAAGGCTTCTATTTTCTTTTATGAACCTCTCTATCATAGACTATTTTCTGACCTTCAAAGTTGGTTTCTTAAACCTCATTTTTTTTCCACCATTTTTTTTTTCAATGTGTTAGATCATGTTTGTGGAAGTCTCGTAGTCCTCTTCTGTAAGTATTTTCACCTCAGCAGGAAAGAACAGCATTCTGAATTTCTGACCAAAATGCTTTCTCCCACTTCCAATGCTGGTACTTGTGTTAATTAAGAAATCAACTCAAATGTTTATTTCTGTTCACCATTTGTATTATGCTCTCTTGCTGTAGCATGTTCTGTGTTGAAAATCTATTTTGTGGGCCTCAGCCAATATTCATCTTCCTAATTTTACCAATCTAAAAGTTCAACAGCTGAGTATTTACATACTATAAGTTTGCTTCAGAGGAATGAGTTTATTATTATTATTATTATTATTATTATTATTATTATTATTATTATTATTTTGGGAAATTGTGTATATATCAGCTCTCCTATTCCCTAAAAGGGTAAAGTGATATTTGATATTGACTAGAGAAAACAATTGTGATATCTGTGTTTGAGTACTTGGTTACATGTGAAGAATTGGATCTGGATTTGAAACAAACACAAAGGCAAACAGCAACAGTAAAATAACCATAGCAACAAAATATTACATGGTGTAAATTATCTGCATGGACCAAAAGAGAAGAATATCTGAAACATCGGAATGTTTTACTCAGCAGAGATAGGAAATGACTATGATAAAATAAGACACTTTATCTAGTGGTTGGGAACCCTGACCATGGAGCGTGGTTGGAATGCGATGATTTTTAAGGACTCTTCCAATCCAAGCCATTCTGTGATTCAATGATCAAGGTTTTGTTTATATTTAAATGCATAGACTGGCTTTTAGCTGTTGGACAGAGGGAATGTATTGGGTGCCTCTTTGATCATCAGTTATCAGGGCATATTAATGCTGGGCTGGTGTGAGCACAGGATTGTGAGTGCTCATGCATGGCTTGAACTGGGAAAGAATGAAGACTTGGGGCCCTGACTAATGAATTCTGGACTGGCTGGTATTGATTTTTGAGTGGTGGTGTTCTTCTGCTGAGAATCGTGTTCTTGGAGTGCTTGTGGTCTTTAAGATTTGTTCCAAACCAAGCCATTGTATGATTTGTTCTATGAAGCATGTTTAAATATAGATGGCTGTTGAGAGCTTACTGGGATGATGTTTCTGGATGTCCTGAGAACAAAACTCAGTGGAAAAAAAATCTGTGTCCAAATCTTTGACTTCAGCAGAGACAATCCCGTACTTTACTGTGGGAGCTGTAGTATGACTGATTCAAGACACAGCTAGAACAAGGTGTGCTCACAGTGTGCCTCAGTCTGTCTGATGGACATCACAGCCAACAACCATCTGGCTGAACACTAGGGTGCTTTTGAGCTTTCATCCCCATCATGCTTAGAAATCTCCCCACAGTGGAGATTTTTTTCCAGAACTTTCAGTCTTGCTGCACCAAGAGCCAGTGTTTCAGAGCATGTCCCACCAGGCTGTTGGCAGACCAAGTCTATGTTCTCAGTGGTCTACTGGCACAGGTAGGGAGGACATCTGATCAATCTGAATGTCCTCAATTAGTTAAATCATCACTAGCAAATAGTTTGTTTTCTGTGTCAGGCAGACGTAACTAACTCTTGCCACCTTGCCCAGGAGAATCAGCTGGCAGTGTCTTTTAAATACACAAGACTGGTCCTTAGCCCTGGAAATCCTGTGTTTCAGTAGGATTGAATCCAATCACTGCATAATGGATTAAATCCCAACTGCACTCCTCTGAAAGGATACTAGGGCACAGTTTCTTAGTAGAGGGAACCTTAAGCAATTCCTAAGAAATTGAGCAAGCAGAAATGTAATCAGATCCTTGCAGCTGGCATCCACAGCAAAAGGAGAAATAATGTTTTACACTGGGGCAATTACTCTTTCAAGGGATTTACCAATGGAGGACAGAGAAGAAAGGGAAGGATAGGGATTAGATGGGTTCTGCTCTTGGGAATGAGAGCCTGGATATCTTTGTTACAGAAATGCTCTTGGTCTGGCCCAGGCTCTGGGTTTAACACAACAGTGCTGGAGGAGAAGTGATCAGGATGTGCTATGTGGGAGGTCAGAGAGTAGGGACTGAATATGGGTAGGCGTTGAGAGCTGAACCAGCAGGCAAAGGGCAGACTGCTCAGATTAGAAACAAAGACAATTTTTTTTTTCTTATTTATTTATTTATTTATTTAAATTCACTTTAAAAATTGACTTAGAAAGGAAAAAAAAATTGAAGAACAAAAGAACTCGGAAAGAATGACTTAAATACAACACACAAGTCTGCCTCCACTTAGGGCCTGGCTGGAGATGAAACTCAAATGTTTCTGAATTGGAATAAAAACAACAAACTGAAGGACATTGTGTTTTGATGGGCTTCATTTTATCCTTTGATAATTTTTCTCTTGTATCCCACAATGACATTTCATTCGGGTCTCTGCCTGACTGCACACTTTATTCTGGAGCTTGATTTCACGCTATTAATGCATACATCAGTGGCTCCCGAGATTCAGTAACTTGGTCCTGCTCCTTAGCAAATAGATGTGTTCGTGGTATGCTTTGCTGTAGATACTTTTACAAGCCATTTCCCCATTTTTCAATCTCATAAGTATTCTTTCAGCATGGCCTATTTTTTTTTAATTTTTTTTTTCTATAGGGGAAAAAACAACAGCAATGAAACTGAGAGTAACAACTCTCAGTAACAACTAACCAACAGTAAACAACAGTAACAACTAACCAATTAGTGGCATCTTTGGACAATTATAAATCCCCATGTCTCTGCCTGCTTCTTCCATTTTGAGGCAGAATGGAGAAAACCAAAGATGAGAAGAAATGTACTTGCTGCTCATCGAACTTAATTAAAATCCAGGAACAGGGGAAGGGAATTCAGACAGATTGAAGGCTTTTAAAAAATAAACAACGGATATCGATGCTAGCTGAGAACAACAGGGATAGAGAGGGTTTAGATGATTTTGCAGTCTCTTTAAGCTCTGATATTTGCTGATCCTATTTGTTGCTGAGACTGAGACAGAGTGAAGGTGCTGGCTGAAGAGAGGTGGGTTGCCAAAATTTCTGGATCCCCAGTCCTAGCCCGGCCACTGGTCCAGATCATGAGCCAAGTGCTCTGTGACTCAGTTTACTCCCTGCTGAAGTGAAATGTGTGCTCTTTCTTAGTGACACAAAGAGTTAGGGTCCAAAATTCCATCACCTCTTTTGAAGTGGAGGCTCTGAAAAGGAGTGCTTGCTGTACAACAAGTGCATGTCCTCCCAAACACAAAGAAGGGCAAAGGCTTGCAGAGGAGATACTTTCCCTACTCTTAGCTTTTCTTTTCTGTGAAGATCCCAGAGCATTCTTATCGGGTTCACATTCAGATAAAAGGCTAGAGAAGTTAGAGAAATGCAGTTCATTTACTTCTTTAAGAGGCAGTGTCTGCATCATGGGACCAGGCAGCTCTAATGGAAACCTGTTGAGACACATCACTGGCCACTTGCTCCTACTTTACTGCACATAGCTCAGATCATGAGTTGTATCATCCTGAGGCTCTTCCTACTGCCTCAGCTCTGGAAACACCGTTTCTGAGGGACCTAGAGGTTTTGTCAATCATAGCTAGTGGAGATTTATCTTTGCAGTTGGGAGTCTGCCATGCTTTGGCATTCAAACCAAGAAAGGGAGAAAACGTTACTGGGAGAGGAGCAAAGCAGATAAATAACACGTGGGAAAGACCTGGCCCTCTCTGCTGATGCTAATGTTCCCTTCAATGTGTCCTAGTAGTTGAAAATATCTTCTGGAACAGCTGCTTCCAGCATTTCCCTTTGAAAACAGTCATGCATCCAACAGACTGTTCAAGCAGCGTTTCCCAGCCACTGAATATTTTTTCCTCCACTCTGTTGTCCATTAACCTGTTAACACCTTTCATGTTTTCCCAAGTAGCTCCACTTCCTCCTTCCAGCTCACACCCATCCCATACTTAGATGCCATTATAATGTTCCTGTGGTCATCACCATTTTGCCAGAGCACATGATTGGCATATCAATCTTCCTTTGATTCTGCAGGGTTGACAGTGGTTTGAACTCAGGATTTGCAGCATAAAAATCTCTCCTAGTGAACTGATCTCGAGTCTTTGAGCACTGCTTCCAGTCTAAGGGACAGATTATGCACGCTAAAAGCACGTTCCTCCTTTAGATACCATAGAAACAAAGAATCATTAAGTTTGGAAAAGACTTTCAAGATCATCTAGTCCAACCTTCAACCCATTGCCACTATGCCCACTAAACTCTGTGCTACATTTACCCATGATAATACTCTTCCTACAGATAATTCACCCACTCCAAGTGTAAGCAACGTGATTCCAGTCACAAATGGATAATGCACCAAAGTGAAATCTCTTTTGGCTGAAATCATGGAGGACTGTGGCTGTGGTCAGTGAGTGATCTGTCATGGTCTTGTAGTTCAATGTCTGCTATTCATTGCAGCTGTGATTTACAGTCTACTGATGTGTGTAGCATGGGTATCTGGCAATCTTCTCTCCAGGGAAAGACTGTCTTTACCCAAAGAAATGATCATCCAAAAATAACCAACAATAAGGAAAGAAGGGAATTATTTATACATTTGTCTAGAAATGAATCTCTTGGAGTTCTGTAATTAATAGACACAAAACGTTCCGTGCATCGGTACCTGAGCAGGGATCTGAACGCAGGTCCCACTCTTGTGTTGTAATCACAGAGCTTTCCTTTCTCTATTTGCAGTGCATTAGGAAAAGGTCTTTGTGACCTAGAATGATCTTCTGATGACTCATTTTCAATCTTTCAGTGTCCTCTTTGTGGGGAGCAGGGGTAGGGAGAAAGGCAGGTTATTGTTGTTCTCCATCTTTTTTTAATTTGTGACTACACTGCTTGTTAGTCTAAAAACAAATTGAGACAAGGCTGAAGTAACCATCTCAGCAATAAAACCTCTCTGCTGAGACAGACCAAACACTCTACAAAAGTGCAAGCAAGAGTGAAAAATTGGCTGTTTGAGCTGAACAATTGCTCAGGTTGACTTTCAAAGGCTGCTGAGTCTCATTCCCTGAGACTAAAGGGAGTGCACACGGGGACAATATTCCATAGCACCACCTTCCCACCTACATTTGGAGACTCTTTTCTCTACTCCATTGGCCCTGGATCCCTATGTTGGACATGGCTGGGAGACCAGATCCATTTTGTACTACTACTACTAATATTTTGCTTAGGATAGAAGGCTGTGAACTTCCTTCTTGTCAAAGAAGACCTAGTGCTGGAGCTGTTCCTGAACTGCTTGAGCAATCCCCTCAGGGAACTCTTTTGTGGGGTTAGACTTTTGGTCTCATGTGGTGGGGAAGAAACTATGAGGTACTGTGATCTTAGTGAGGGCGGCCATTCAGCAAGATGTATAGCTAAAGATGAGGGAATGTGCAGCATCCTTCCCTTCAAAAAACCCCAATGAACCATCAGTGGATAAAACCTAACCCTTAATATCCACATTTCCAGGCTCTCACTACAACCAAAAAAGATATGAGCTTGAAAATAAAGAAAGAAAATTAGAAGTCTGATGATATTCATGTGACTCCAGAAGCACAGTCTCTCAGAAAGCCATAAAGGAGCCATCATACAGTAGATCCTGTAGCATAGCCTTTAAGCTCAGGCTTCCCAGGAAATGTCACACCACTGATGATGCTCTAATAGGAACCAGAGTGGGATTTTTCTTTTTCCTTTCTCACAGGGAAATTGTGAATATTCAGATAGAAAGGTGAACCTCAGGCTCCAAAAACCTTTTGTAGCAGAGCTGTGAAGGGTGCCAGACCTGTTCTGTATTGGTGTTGGGATCTGCTCTATGGTTAGCAGCTTTTATTCAACCTCTGCCTCCGGAACACGGAGTGCATGTCGTTAATGCATTTGAGCTCTGTCAGACTTATCTTCATTGAACCTCCCAAGGCTCCTTTGCTAAAACCCTTCTATCTAATGAAGTAATTGGATTAAGAGTTAAAAAGAAAATCAGAATGCTTAACTGATGTTCCCAGGTAAATCAGCACAGGTAGTCCTTGTATTTAAGGGCTGTTTCTGAAGAAAAAGCAGAACTAAATAAAATCTCTTCTGCAGCTTTTTTGACAGTGTCTGAGGCGGGTGTGTAAGGTTATGATTTTCTCCCCATTTGCCTTGTGCATTAGAAATAATTTTGAATTCTCATGTCCTGTTTGTATGTTCCTCACACTCCTGGGAGATACCATAGGTGACTGGAAAACTGATGGAGCTGTGATACCGAATACTGAGAAGAGTGAGGGGACTAATATTGAAGGATGGATAATTTTTCTTAGCCTTGGTTTAATTTGCACTCTTCATTTACCTGGATGTAACTGGAATGCCTCTTGAATGGTTGGGAGGAAAAGCACTTTTGCTAGAAACCCAGCAGGCTGGCTCCTTGGCTTAAGGACTATGTAAGCACAATGATCTGCCTTTCACCCTTCAGGGCAATGTTTCCCCAAAGAGGAAAGAGTTGGGTGCCATCCTGTTCTTCGTCAGGATTAAAAAGACTAGAAAAAAAAAAAACAAGACACACAGATATCTTACCCACAGAGGTGGTGGATGCCTTGTCCTTGGAGACATTCAGGGTCAGACTGGACAGGGCTCTGAGCAACCTAATCTAACTGTGGGTGTCCCTGCTCATTGCAGGGGAGTTGGACTAGATGGCCTTTAAGGGTCCCTTCCAACTCAAACAATTCCATGATTTTATATGAAAGCAATGCTTTAAAAAGGAGAAAAAACTACTCAATGCTGTTTTTATTTTCCTTCCTACTCACCCTTTCAGATACCGCACTGCTGCTAATTTGGTCTGGTCAAAGAGTCTTTTAAATCAGGGGATTTGGTGATGCATTGCTCTTAGTAAACTCTAAGTTCTACCCTACATAACTGGTGACTGGACCATCGTGCTCCACCACAGACACTGCTTTCAAACTGAGGAGTACCTACCCAGAGATTTCCAGTGGACAATGAAACATCCTCCATCACTCCTTGGCTTGCATTTTAAGCAAACCAGAGTGGCTCAGAGCCTGAATTAGGGAAGACACCAGCAAAGCTGATTTGCAGATCTTCCTTGTGCTCCCTTGGACTTAGGGCAAAGGATTTGGTCCTTCCAGCTATCTGCTCCTCGCCTACTTTTGCAAAGTCCTGTGAATTAACAGAACAGCTGACCCCTCCTACACCAGGGAATCATTTAGCATCTTTGTCCACGTATCTCGGTACCTTTCTCCCCTTCGCAGTCTCTCCCTCTGAACTCAAGATGGCAGTAACGTGCTGTGACAGAGTGCAAGAAAACACGAGGTTGTGGCTTCCCGCTCCAAGAAATTCTGCCTTTTCCTGAAAGATCCCAACCCTTCCTTGGGGCACAGTGCCTGGCACTGCTTGGGAGGCAGCTGAGGCACGTCCCACTACAAAGCTGAGGTGAAGATAAGCGTTGACTGGGAGTTTGGACCTTGCTTTCTTGCTTAAAACAAATGCTTCACCACACAGATTTTCATAAAGGGACTTACCTGTTTTTCAGGATGTACCCCAGAGATTCCAATCTTTTGGTCCTTGCTTTTTGTGGGTTGCTGCTAAGCATACGGCACAGGGTGCCTTTCTGTGTAGAGAAATGTCACCTTTTGGTGCACCGTAACGACGGGAGGAGACACCAGAGACTCCACTGCACTTGCACCTTTGTTTTGGCAAGGCAAAAAATGGTTTCTTGTTTGAAGCAGGAGAGGGCAGCAACACCCTATCTGTCTGATCTTAATTCCGTATGCGCTCAGTTGAACGCAGGTCCCTCAGGGTTTGCATTTTCTGTAGAGCCTGGATAGCAGCTCCTTTCTGGAACCAGCTTTGGGCTGGACCCCATAGAGATTTTTCTGTCTCTGTCCTACTGTTGGCTTCCCGTTGTCTATCTTAGTCTGAAGAACAGAAAGTCCTGAACTCTCCTTTATTTGAGGACCTGATGTACACATCTGTCCAGATGGGAGCTGGTGTAAACCCACCTTAGGAAGAGGAAGAGGAGGAAGAGGACTCTGGAGACTTGGTTTCAGATCCTACCTTTAACATGGCCATTAACTTCGTACTTGGCCGTGAACATCCAATAAGCCTTTTCCAGTGTTATCTCCCTTGGAAAAGGCATGGTTTAAAGTTTGGAAAGGACAAGGGGACGAGTGAGCTCTAGACAGGAGGAGCTGCTCAAGGAATAGAACTGTATTAAATGCTTGAGGAAGTATGTGTACAGATTTATTTCACTCTAATCTGATGTGAATGTTTGTCTGGCCCTGTGCTGTATCAGTTTAAAATATTAGTCTGGTAGAAAGCCAGATGGCTTCCTGGTAGTTGAGTTTATTATCCTCCTCTTTAGGTGTATGAACTGGCATGCTGTTGTGTTGTGAAAGAAAGGCAGATTGAAAGACTGAAGTTGTGCATGGTATCAGAGTAAGGTCAAAAGGTTTTGAGATCAGTTCTCTTGGGGCTAGTTTCACAGGGGCAGGATCCTGTTCTGCCAAGTCACAGTCTGGCTGCAGGGCTGCTTCTGCTCCAAAGGTTGTCTTGGCCTTGAATGCTCAAATGCAAAGACAACCCCACCACTGCACTGCATGTAGGCTGAGCTGTTACTGGAATGACCTCCCAATAGAGGTGTCACAAACCATCTGTGACCTCCCACACATCAGAACCCTCTTCCAAAAGACATACAGAGGATTTCTAACTGCTTCTTCAGAAGTCTTAAATCACAGCCAGCACTCGTCACAAACTGGCCATTGATTCCTTGCAGCATTGGTACTGTAGATTCATAATTAATGCTTTGTGATCCCAGATGTGAAGGCCCTTTTGCAAGCAAAAGGACTGCTAAGCTGCCCCTGAAGATGAGGGATAGAGCCATGGAAGAGATTAGCAGCCAAGCCAGTAATGAGCTCAGAAAAAAATGAGCATAGAAGATGAAAAAATAATCCAAGCTGGGAGTGGAAAGCATTTATCTATCAACTGTTTTTGTTGTTGTTTTTGTTTAAAGTGGATGGTTACTTGTGAAGCCACCTGAAGAGCTGGCATTCTTGTTGCTTGCCTGTTAAAGCCCTAGACAGACGCACAAGGAGCCTAGACTTCCCAAGGTAGGGTTTGGCCAGATCACAGTGAAAGATGTGCAGACTCATACCCTCTATCTGGATGACAGGGCAGTTACGCCTGTCTCTTAACTGGTGGATCTATAATTTGGAATTTTCTTGCTGAAAAATCCCATTGAATTTTCTTATATTCTTAAGGAGCTATGCAAGCATGAAGGCCCACTGACAACTTCTTCTTCCTGATAATTTCACGCCCAGCACAGAGTAGAGCAAGAGTTCACCTACTGGAAAGGTCTGTTTAGAAGAGCTGTTTCCTGGCATCTCCTTTTTGTCCAGTTCTTTTCCAGAATGCTGCACTGTGAATCTATCACCCTGCTATCAGCTCCCATAGTGATGTGCCAGATGGGTCATTTCTTTTTTTTTGCTTTACTAAGTGGTAACCTTGGTAGTGCGAGAGGGCTTTGTAGGTTCAAGGGGTGATGGGATATGCATTGGGACTTAAGCAGAATATGTAGACACATGCATATAGATATTTGATCATATAGAATCATAGAATCATTAAGATTGGGAAGTCCTCTAAGATCATCTGGTCCACCTGTCCCCTATCACCAGTATTTCCCACTAAATTATGTCCCCGAGAACCACGTCTAGACATTTCTTGAACACTCCAGGAAACAGACAGCAGAGTCCATATTTTTGCATGCAAAGGGGTGAAAACTCCCCGTGAGATCTGAGAGAGAGAACTCCAGGACAGATGTTGACTGGCTCCTGCTTAGGGACTGTCTTTACATCTTGAAAAAAGAGATATTTAAATTACCTGGAACCTATAGGTAGATAAGAAGCCTACTTCAATAGGGAGAAGAAGCTATTATCCATAGCAGAGTTAACTTAGGAGGATGAAAAAAGAGCATTTGGAGAAAATATCTACCCATTAAATATGAAGTTAAGAGCTTGGCTTAGGTTCAGAAGGGAAAAAAAAAGGCTTTTGATTAACCAATAAAGTCAATGGTGATGTTGAGATTACTCAGAGCTTATGGCTTTTATGAAAAAAGAAAAAAAAGGAAAGGAAAAAAAAAGTGAAAACAGAAGAAGGAAAAGAGAAGAAAATAAAGAAAAAATAGTCTGTTTTACATTTGTTGGGACTGCGGTATATTGTTCTTGCCAGTGTAATAAGTGGTAGCTTGGATGCATCATGCAAGGCTAGTTTTGAAGATGAAAATTCGAGTCTCTTTGTGTTTTAAAATAGATGCATTTTAGATGACAGCAAAGCCTCTCAATGCCTTCAGGAAGGGAAGATTGACTACAACAGCCTTGCTTGCAGTTACCAATCTCATTGCTGCTTCTGCTTATAGGAGAAATGGGAGACCATTCATCTTAAATATGATGTCCAGATGGACTCATCAGGAAGAATGGGAACAAGAGTGATGGCAGGGCTCCCTCACTGCAAGGAAAGGTGGTAGGAGTGGTTTGCACATTGAAGAGGAAATTGAAGGAGGCATGAACCACTTTTCAGTATATGCAAGGTTAGCATGCAGGGATCTACTTTTCTCCATGAGTTAGGCTGTGTGAAGCTCTATGTTAATATAAAGGGAGATTCAGGTTAAGAGCTGGGAGACATTTTCCACCTGGGCAAGGTGGTCGGGGGGGGGGGGGGGGCCGGAGGAAACTCACAAAACTAGACAAAAACTAGAAATAAAGGCAAACAATTTCAAGTCTGAAACTACCGGTTGGAGTAACCTGTAATAGGAGGTAATGTATTCTTCACCCCAAAGGAACAGTGGTAGTCTCCTCATAAAAAACGGATGAAGAAGGAACTTCTGGAGAGATCCGTACATTTTGTGCATGAAGCACTGACTGTCTTCTTGCTGTGAGTGATGCAGGAGCTCAGATCAGAGTGATCTAAAAGATCCTTTCTGGCCTTGAATTATTCTCCCACTGATTCCTTCATCTCTTGTGGCTGAGTTTACCTCTGCCAGGGTTTGTCTTCTTTTTGAAGACTTCCGTCACACAGAACTGGACTCTGGCTGTGCACACTGCTGACAGGACTTAGTTTTCTCTGGTAGACACTGATAATATAACATCTTAGAGTGAAGGATTCCCTTGTCTACTGCTTTAGCTGATGCGATATCAAATCTGAGCTCTCTTTCAACATTATTTTTTGTCTGAGACTGGAAGTCCATCAGGACTCTTGTGAGGTTACTTTCTGTGAGACTCCAGCAAGGCCGTGGTTAAAACTTTAGGAACCAGAGCAGATCAAATGAGAAACTCACCACTTCTCAGTGAGCAGACCATGGTAGTGTAGACCATGGATGCCCAACCTTTTGTCATGCCTGTGCATTGACTTGAAGAGGAATTTCTTTGGGTGGCATAGTATATATAAAACACCTAATACAGTTACTGTATGTAAGTAGTAACATTATATTTTTAATTTTTTTTTTTTTAATTAAAAAGAGGGCAACAAAAATGTGAAACCAGCAGGTTGGACAGGTATGAGTAGTCCAAAGACAAGATCCTCCTGTTTCCAGTATGACCATTCACTCCCAGCCATCTGCTTAACACTGCTGAGGATTTTCAGGCTTTACCCCATGGGCTGGATGCTGCATCCTGTTCTCAGTGCCCACAGTCTCTCTCTAATCTCTGTCTGCCTTCCCAGCAGTTCCCTCCAGTCATCAGCAAAAGCAGGGGCTGCGTGTGCTGCTAGGATAATTAGAGTGCTGCAGGGTGCTTAGTATGCAGGCAGTGGCTGTGCTATTGCTCAGGGGGAAAAAAAAAAAAGTGGAAAAAAAAAAAAAAAAAAGCAACTGCAAAAAGCCCAGTTGCCCAAGCAAGAAAAAACACTTCTTACAGCATGATTCTCAGCTTTCCCAGGAAAACTAAAGCTCTATAAAGAGGCCCTTCTCCTATCTGCTGCGGGGAAACATAACTTTAGAGGGTTTACAAGCATTGTTTGACCTCACAATATGACAGTGCCATCTTTTGATGGCTGCAGAATGGCTTCTGCAATCTACCCCTTTCCTACTTCAGTAGGAGATACTGTGGAGCAGGAGATGGCAAGTAAGGACTTTTCTGAAGTCTGATAGAATTAAGAACTACTAGACTTGATGTTTAGGGCCAGCTGTGCAATGCAGACCTGATGTCCTCTTGGTGTCTTCCATCCTACATGTGATAGGAACTGGCTCTGCCATCCCTGGCATAGATAAAGACTGATGTTGCACCCAGACACAGTACCTGGAGTATAGAGGGAGAAGCTGTTCCCTGTGACCTCATTACTCTTCAGGAAATGTCAAGGGAATTTTTCTCTGATTCATTCTGATCCATGAAGAGAAATGCAGAAGAGGGCAAGTAAGTTACTGCCCAGGAATCGTTTCCAAACAGATGTGAAACAGGAAGCTGGAAGCTCTGTGGATACCCCTGTTTAGGCAAGGAACAGAGACAATTCCTGATCAACGAGAGGAAAATACCACTTTCCTACTAACAGATTGCCCAAAAATATGGTGGATGCCTCATCCCTGGAGATATTCAATGTCAGGCTGGACAGGTTCTGAGCAACCTGATCGAGCTGTCGATGCTCCTGCTTATTGCAGAGGAGTAGGATGAGGTGACTTTTTAAGGTCCCTTCCAACTCAAATGATTCTATGATTCTACTTGCCTACAGATTTTTAGTTTGCACACAGTGTGAAACATGCTTGAATGCAATCATGGGAAACCATTGCAATATTTACTGCTGTTCTCATTGTCTCAGTGTGCCCTGGGGAACCTCAGGCTACCCAGGGAAGGAAAGTGAAGTCTCTGTCCTTGGAGGTGTTCAAGAGAAAAGTAGGTACAGTACTGAGGCATGTGATGAGAGGGCATGGTGGGGATGGGTTGGTGGTTGGACTGGATCATCTTAGTGGTCTTTTCCAACCTTAATGATTCTGTGATTGAAAAGACCTTATGCCATTGCCTGGTACGATGCACCCACTGGAGTTCTTCTCACATTACCTACTAGCTCAGTTACATTGCCATTTTGTGTAGTCTTTCTGATCACTGACCTTTTTCTGGCCACTGGGAGCTGTTGGAGAGGATCCAGAGGACCACAAAGATTATGAGAGAGCTGGAGCATCTCCCCTATGAAAACAGGCAGAAGAAGCTGGTCTTGTTCAGCCTGGAGAAAAGAAGGCTAAGGAATGACCTCACTGCAGCCTTCCAGTACCTAAAGGGAGCCTACAAACAGGAGGGGAGCCAACTCTTTGAAAGGGTAGATAATGACAGGACAAGGAGAAATGATTTTAAGGTGAGGGAGGGAAGATTTAGGTTGGATACCAGGGAGAAGTTCTTTACTGTGAAAGTGGAGAGGTGCTGGAACAGGCTGCCCAGAGAGGTTGTGGATGCCCCGTCCCTGGAATTGTTCAAGGCCAGACTGGATGGGGCCCTGGGCAGCCTGGTCTGGTATTAAATGAGGAGGTTGGTGGCCCTGCCTGCGGCTGAGGGATTAGAGCTTCATGATTCTTGAGGTCCCTTCCAACCCAAGCCGTTCTATGATTCACCTGCATGGATGTTCACAGTTATTCTGTATGATTCCCTGTGCATGTGAGATGGAGTCCACTGAGGTAATGCTGATGGCTGTGCAGGTATTAGCAGATATGCCAACTTGACCCTGTATGACAGATGCTATTCTTTTCCCCATAGCATCCTCCAGTGTGAGTCCTCTGTGAGGACAGTTTCCCTAATGTCAGCAACCCGTTCTGCAAATTAAATGAACTAAGCAAGTTAACTTTCTTGGACAGCCTCAGGAACAAGTGAAACAAATTGTCCTCCTTCGAACTGCACAAAGTACTGAGAAATACTTGTTCATACCTTGGAGAATTTTTTGCTTTCATGTTGCCGAGTTTCAACCTCTGAGTGCCCTATATTCATGCTCCAAATTCTCTCTTCAGAATTTCTGGCTATTGTGTCATGACTGTTTGGAGGAGTGTAAGCAGATCATAGAAAAGAGTGTGGATCTAAACAGAGAAAATGCACATAAGGAGCCTGGGCAGGCCCGCCTTCATGTGAAAGGCTGGAGAAAGCTTGGAGATAACAACACAGAGCTGTAATGGATTTCCTGGTTTTTTCCACTCCAGGTAAGGATTTCAGAAGTGCATTAAGATGACAGAGGTGGTGTTAGTCTGGAGCAACCAGACCTCGTCTTTGGAGAAAGTTTTCTATGAAATTTGTACAGGCAGAAAGGGCTGAAGCTTTATCAGGAAGACAAGTTGTTGAGTGTTGAATTGAAATATTCCTTTTGGCATTCAGTGAAGGTTCTCCTTTACTTTGTAAGGGATGACCATGTTGTCTGGAGGCAGTGGCTGAAACACAAATGAGAAGCTCGATGTCCCTGGACTGGTGATGCTGTAATGGCAGCCCATGAGAGCCTGGATCCCACGCACGGTGAATATAAGCAAGCTGGCAGGGCTCTGTGCACAGCAGTGTGATTTTGGGTATTTATTGGTGTTTGGCATCATTTTCTGCCTTTACTCCTGCCCTGCTTTTGGAGTTTGTGGTCTGTGGTCGGGTAACACAGTGTGAGTCTCTCAGCCTTGCAACGATGCTGCTGAGTAAAATTCTTCTTCCAAAGTAATTTGATCTGATCTCATTCCCTCACTGCTGTTGTTTTTGTTTTTTTTTTTTTTTTTTTTTTGTTCCTCTTGACTTCAGCCACTGAAGCAATCAGTAATTATCTCTCCAGGCAGAATTCAAAGCAAGTGAAAGGAGTGAGGGAGGGAAAAGTCTTTTCCTGAATAAACTCTGTTTTCCTGAACAAAACATCCTTAAGTGTCTGGAAATGTTGACTCTGAATGCAGCCAGATTTGGTGTGCTTTCAAGGGAGTGCCTAACTGGGGATGGAGCAGCAGGCTACGTGTGCTTCAGCATTACAGATGGCTGAGGAAAACAGCTAGCGCTTCTGCAGGCTTATCAATATTTAATATCCTGAGACAAAAAGTTCCTTTGGTGAATCCTTTGTGAAAACTGAGTCTCTTGGCTTTAACTAAGCCCGTGGTCTGACTGTTTCACTAGGAATCTTCTAGCTCCTGCATGGTGAGGTCAGATTTTATTCCAGTTCACCACGCCAGACAGGCCTTTAGAAACAATCAGATGTTAATCTCCTCCACCATACTATGCAACTGGACTCAGTTTACTCTACGGACCTTCCTTTTTGGGGTTGCTGCTCATTTCTAACTTGATTCCAGCAGTTTGGTCACTCTTCCTTTAAAACCAGGTAGCATTTAGGACCTGTAGCCTTTCTGAACACCCAGATCCTTGATCTTGAGAAAGCAGAAGCCTTTGCAATCTAATAACTTCTCCAAGCATCCTCATAAATGCTCCTTAAATAGCAGCCAGCATCTCCCATAGTTTACTGCTCAAATCAACTTAATTCATAACAGCTGTAAAGAGATGGATTTGGGGTTTCTGGTTCTTGTACTGGGGAAGAACTTTTTAACCCCTTCTCTGCAGACGTACAGAGATCTCAGAGCACCTTGAAGAGGATCCTCCTGATGTCCATGTAGCATTATCATAGAATAGGCTGTGTGAACTCTGTCACAAGACTCCAATGGAGGGGAAGAAATGGGGCTCCATAAATTTGTAGCCCAGTGGACAGAGAGATCCAAGTGTAATCCCTACAGAATATGGATGTCCCAGAGGTGACTCCAAAGAGATTCCCATGGAAAAGCATTGTGAATGATAGGAGAGCCTGTTCCCATGCCTTGCATAGTGCTGCTGTAGAGCCTCAGCCCATCAAATGGACAGCTAACAAGAGACATGTTGTCACAGTACTGGGGGCTTTGTTGGAACCTAATGGAGAGGAGATCTAAAGGAAGCTAACAACGGACACCACATCCACTAATAAATACAGTTTTAGGACTTAGTGACTGCTGTGCCAACAGCTTCTGCGCTGAAGCAGAGCTGGTGATCCCCATGCACAAAGGGAGCATGGTCAGACTGCAACAGACTGTGAAGAGACTGCAAAATCTTTTCAATCAAGTTTTCCTCATCTCCTTCTCTCCACCAAGTACTGAGTCATAATATGTCATGCAGCAGTCAATCAGCATGTTTTCAATGGGGTTTCCTCAAGCTGGGTGTTTTATGGGACATGTGGAAGAGTAGATCAGGCTGTGACTGGGGAATTAGGAGACTTTGGGTTCTTTTTTCTTGTGACTTTCTTTCTCCCTTAGCTCAAGATGATTTAATACCAGTGGCACCTCAGTAATTATGATGATAGCTGTGATGAGGGCTTGGGCTCTGGCCCTGCTTCATTCCTGATATCAAAGTTTAGATGTGTGAGCACCTGTGTTCCTACTGACATATTCAGGAAATGAATACAACAAGGTGGAACCTGCTATTAAGCAGTCTGTTACAGAGTGGGTTTTGATGGAAAAGCAGTGACTGATTTTTCTGGTAAAAACAGGAAGATTTCTGAGTGCAGGACTTGGGAAGTTCTTAAGAGGAGATACCTACCCTCCTTTGCTGTTGAAAAGCAAAATTTTTAGTTTGAGCAAGTTGTTCAGGCTCCTGGAGAAAGTAGTAGAGAGACAAATGTGTTTTCAGGGGAGATTGTGTCCTACCTGTCTCAGATACTGCTGTCTAGATGGGCTAATAACCTTCTGGAAGTGTCTATTTCTATGCATTCAGTATCAAAAGATCCCATGCTGGAGTTCAGCCTGGAAACTTCCCTTTCTAAGCGCTAGTGTTAGGTGGCTTTACTGAGAGAACAGGCCTTCCTCCAACGAGGACTATAGTTGCTTCAGTGCTGGAGATTGCAAGACAGTGGCTAACTATGCAGGTTGTTAACTCTGGAACCTATTGAAAGGGAAGGCAGTCATCCAGTCAGAAGATGAGATTCAGAGTAAATTGCTTTCACCTTTCTTATCTGATTCATATCCTGGTGTTGTCCTGGTTTCAGCTGGGACAGAAGAATGCGAAGTGATTTCCCTTACTGAAAATGGCTCATGTAACTGAAACGAGAGCATGCTCAGCTTTAGGGCTTGATATTCCCCCTTTTCTCTGCCCTGCACAGTCCCTTTTACAGCAGAGTGTTTTGAAATCTGTGCTGAAAAACTCCTTTCTCTTCCACCACCATAATCCACTCCATCAACTCGAACAAGCACGTGCATACCCATACATGTGACAAGAACCCGCAGTGATTTTTGTTGCTGTTGTTTTGATGCTGAACAAAAGGCCTGGCTCACACCCCCATCCTTGCTGTATCACCTTCAGGATTCTGTGTCAGGGATCAATGCTACAGATGTTGACTTAGCCATGATGCTAGCAGGAGACTTTTAAGACGTTTCAGATACAACAACAAAGAACAGATGTCAATTCATAGGGAGGAAAGAGAGATGTTTTGATCTGGGTTTTTGGAAATGAATTTTCATGCAACCTTTATTTCCAATTTTATAGTTTTTCTTTTCCCTGGAATGCATATTAAATGCTGATAGCCTGTTATCCTTGACCTTTAGAGCTTGTGAATTTGAAAATCCAATTCCCTGTGAAAAGCAATGCATACAATGTGGACTTTGAAGAAAATGCCAGTGAGTGTGTTATTTTCTTTTTGGCCCTGTAAGGCATTATTACCAGCAGAAAAAAGTCAGGAGCACAACTTGGGTGGAATACAGTCAACACAAAGAGGTTTCTCTGACTCCTTGTAAGCTATTATTTTGTTCCCTCAGTGGGGCGGAGGAAACATAAGGATGGTGGAAGAGATAATTCACTTCCTCCTTTCTCAGCACTCCGGTTATTGTGCTCCTTAACTCCTCCATGCTATCAGAAGGGCTCAGAGCATCTTGCTACAACATGTCTTCAGATGTGCTGTAGTGTCCTGGTGGGGTTGTTCTTAAATGCTGCCAGATGATGCTGGGAGTATCGGAAACATCTTTTCCTTCTGATGAGTTGAAAGCATTCTGATAGAATCCTCTGGTTGTACTGGGAACATCCCTTGGAATCTGCTTCCCAGATGTCTTACGCATATCTACAAAGGAGTTCTCCTCCAGCTGAGCTAGGAACATCCCTTAGGAGTTTTCTTCCATATCTTAAGGAGATAGAATGATATTGCTCCAGAATCGATGGTGGACAGTTACAATCCAGCCAAACAATGGCAGTGCCTAATTTGTCAGTTATGTTCAATCTCTTGCCCTTAGCCATAGGACAAGAGGTTTTGGCCTTAAGTTGTGCCAGAGGAGGTTCAGGTTGGACAGCAGGAGAAATTGGTTCTCAGAAAGAGTGGTGAGGCAATGGCACAGGCTGCCCAGGGGGTGATGGAGTCACTGTCCCTGGAGGTGTTCAAAAAAAGGTCAGATGTGGCACTGAGAGACATGGTTAGTGGGCATGGTGGGATGGGTTGAGAGTTGGACTTGATGATTTTAGTGATCTTTCCCAACTTTAATGATTCAGTGATAAAATCTTTGGAATTGGATTCTCTTTTATTTTTATGAGAGCTAACCTTTATATGACATGCTGTATAACCAAGATGTTATAATTGCAATATAATCAAAAGAGTAAGGCAAAAGCAAACAAGGATCGCAAAAGAGAATAAGTAGAAGAGCTTACCCTTGGGTTGAGCTCACTAGAAGATACCAAAAGAGGAGGATCTCCAGAAGAGATCCTTCCCCTGTGGTAGCCAGCTCTTAAATAGGTCCAGGAGGGGTGGAGCCTGGCTCCACCCCTTCCGGCAGCACAGGTGAATTGCCTTCACCTGTGCTCCTCTGGCTGACTCAAGGCTCACCTCAGGTGATTAATCAGAGGTTCAGGCCGTGACTCAGCAGTTCCCATACACATGCGAAGGCTGGAAAGTCACATGGACTTAAACTCCCCAAAGCCAGGAGCCTTCTCAATCACTTTGCAGGCAGCTACACCATCTCAAATAAGAAAGTTCCCAAGTCCCTCTGTGCACCTCGACCCTGCTGCCATGCTCGGGTTCAGTCAGGCAGTCTTTAGTAAAGCAGGAAGAAAACCAAATCTGACAGCGCAGGATAGGGCTGTGATCACAGGACATCTCACCCCTGGCTGTGCTGCCTTGAGTGGCATGAAACAAATCTTCAAAGGGCTCTGTGGATCCCTTGCGTTCTCTCATTCCCATGGTGGCAAGCCACTCACTGTTTGCTTACAGACAGTGAGCTGCATGGTGGCTGGTGCACACAGATATGCTGCACTGTGCATGGATTTTCTGATACTTTTCTTCCCCTTTGTATTTTTTTCCATTCCTTTCCTTCTAATTTAGAGCTCTAGATTAAATTCAACTTAATTAGAAGGATTATACATCTTATAAATTTAATATTTAATATGCAAGCATAAGCTTTTATTAAAAGTGTCCTAGGAGGAATGGTAATGAGATACTGCACAATAAATAGTTGGATGGGAATGATTGTGATACAGGATTGGAACTTCTGGAGCAAGGGAGAGGTAAAGGGAATGTGGATGCTTGGGAAGCATCTCTAATGACAGCTCAAACTGCTGTCATCTCTTTGTCACGTGCAGAGTGATCGATCCAAAATCAAGAGGAATTTTTCTCTAATATATAGTGGAGAAAAATTTGAGGAAAGCTGCTGGGGAGGGGAGGACATGAGGAAGGGCAGGAAGATCCTTGCAAAGAGAGGAAGCTGATGTAGAGTCCTGCCTGAAAGCCATGCACAGGAGTTGAGAACAGCTTACTTGCTGCTTCCTAAATGCTGGTGTAGATGTCCTGGATGCAGTTGGAGTTTTTTATTACAGTAACAATCCATGCCTCCTTCTGCCTTTGGGGGCAAGAGACAGAGCTCAGATGTGACATGCAGCGAGTCAAGAAGACACTGCTTTTTGTGCTGCCACTTCAGCTTGAGAGTTAAGGTGAAATTCATCTCTTTAAGAGTCTACAATGTGGGTGTCTTGTGAGCTGCATCTATGTTCCCACTGTAGACAACAGAGGTCTAATTAATATCATCAGCAGGATTTAAGATATGAGTCACTGGGCCACGTGTAGGTGTTTGCTCTAGGATGAGATGACTTGCACTGTAAATCCTGCATGTTGCACAGGCAAGGTCTCCATGGACCACGGGAGATCAAAGGCTATGTTTGTCATGGTGAACAAAATGAGACCAGAGATTGCCCTTTAGCCTTCAGGACAAATGGACCAGCCTGATTCATGCTTGATAATTTTTTAGAGTGCCAACAAGTCCATCCCTCTGTATCAGGGAGCTTAACAAATAAACACTATGGGCAGTGTGTGCTCATGCTCGTTAGCATACCAAGTCCCATTTCATTTCCTGGGAGGGATGAACCATTGCTCCAACACCAGTGTCTGCACAGAAGGCACTCAGATGAATCTTACTTCTCGGCAAATGATCTGTTTCAGAAGGGGATCATTTTGCCATTCTGTTGCCATCCTGTTGCCATCCATATCTGTTAGAGCTGTGTGACTTGGATGGCGACTGTCCCCATAGCAGTTCCTAATGGCTTATGGTTATTATCCATTGGCTGATACACGTAACTATGCCTTCTGGTAACAAACACATAGCATTGCTAGGAGTTGTGCAACCTACCTGGGTGTCCAAACATAGCTAAATCAAGGTATGACTGAGTAAATAGTGTGGTGAGATGCAGTGGTCCATTGGTAGACAATTTTAGAATGAGGTATCAAGGCGGGAAAAAAAGATACCAGCATGCAATTCATAGAATCATAGATTCATTTGTATTGGAAGGGACACTTAAAGGCCATCTACTCCAATTCCCTGCAGTGAACAGGGACACTTGCAGTTAGATCAGGTTGCTCAGAGCCTGGTCCAGGTTCATGGAATAGGGAGCACTGGGAAATGCATGGAAGAATGTAGTGGAAGGCTGGGAGCTAAGTGATGGAGGAATGAGTTTTGGTGTATATGCATGTAGCCTAGTAACGAATCGGACCCATCATGGAACATGGGTCAGCTGAGACAGGGAAACATCCGACTGATGGTTTTGTAACTGGCAGACATTTTGGTTAAACACTATGGTTTTAAATACTAATGAGAAGAGCAGACATCTTTCTGGAGAGTGAACTCAATCCAAGGATTCAGAGAGGAAGGATCCCATTAGGGTGTTCCTATTGCACTTCACATCTATGCTTTCAGGGTCCAGACTCTTACCATGCTAACTCCTTTCCTTTTCAGAAGGAAACAGATTTTCTCAGTTGCTTTTCCCTAACCAGACTGAATCACAT
>NW_024962265.1:2310153-2360840 GCF_019238085.1 Lagopus leucura | reverse complement strand
GCATGGTAGCAAGGGGTTGGTGGTTGGTCTGTATGTTAGTGGTCTTTTACAACTGCAATGATTCTGTGATTCTGTATGCAAAAATGCTCCCTGGAGGATGGCTGTACTTGCCCATCCTGAGTTTTCATCTCAGCTCCCAATCAATGCACATGATTTTTAATTGACTGACACCAGTGGCTGCACAGGCCGTAGGCAAATCTTCTGCTTACAGTAGTATCAAACCAGACTTCAGGGCTGGTACAAAGCAACACCCCAGTGAGCCTGCCTTTGACAAGAAGGGAATTAAGTTGCCGTATAAATATGCAATTTTAGGCCCCCTGGATTTATGAAATGGAGCTGGCAAATAGCTGGAGCTATCTCTGCTTGTTCTGGTCAGCAAACAGTGCAGCTTGGCCACAGATGGCCCCCCATGCCTGATATTTGTAATTACAAGCAGAGATTATGCAGAAAGTAGATGGAATCAGCTATGAACACCTAACAGATAGTAGGAGAGCTTAGGCACTGGCTGGTTCTTCACTGCTGGAGGCAGAGATAACACCAAGATATGTGATCAGTCCTGGAGTGCATATGTCAAACGTACGGGAATCCTGATAGTGGTATTAAAACTGAGGGGAAGGAAAAGGGGAGAAACATATGATTAACATTTTTGATGCATGCCCAGGGCAAACACAGAGTGCTAATGAATACTAGTGTAGCAGAAAATCTTTCTCAATGCCCTCTGCCCTGGACAGCCTCACAGTAAGGCAAGATTTAACTCAGCTAGTACGGCTAGAATGGAGCCTTTAAGGGGGTGTTGCAGGAGGATAGGGGGAGGGAAAACTCCCATTTTTGGATCTTTTTTTTTCCCACACATTGTGTTGATAAGTTAAAGAGATTATGTTACAGCTTGAGTTGGGTGCTTGGTGCCAATAGCTCTGCCAGCTACCAGCTTCTGTCTTTGTGACAAGCAGTATTTCCCTCATCCCCTTGAGGAGCATAATGAGGTGTTTGTTCTTCCTCACACCCCACAAGTAAAGCAAGGCCAAATCCCTAGAGTAGTTATATTGGAACAGGCTGCTCAGGAAGATGATGGAATCATCATCCCTGGAAATGTTCAAGAAAAGGGTAAACATGGCACTGAGGGATGTGATTTAGTGGGCATGGTGGGGATGGATTGGTGGTTGGACTAGATGATTTTAGTGGTCTTTTCTAACCTTAATGTAAGCTGATCCTGCAAATATTCAGGAGTTTTTGAACAACTGAATTTAACAGTATTGGTAGGAAAAGAGACGTCCAAAGCTTTCCACAACCTGTCTGCTATGGTTGCTGAGGTTTTTGTGGTCACTTGAAAGAACAAGGCTGTGTGGATCAGGTACCGAACACAGAGCAGAAAGATGCTCTCATGTTTTTCTGCCATTGGGACATAAGGGTATAAATAATGGAGACCTAAGTAATGCCTCTGTTGGTCTCCAGTATAAGAGGGCTGCACTGAAAATAGTGCCTCCAAATTTATTATGTTGGTCCATAAAGACAGAGGCAGATGGTGGTGGTATAGCAGTAGAGGTTGAACCTTCTCATGAATATTCTGTTATGTTTTGTTGCTGTGTGATAGATGACAGCAGAGAGGCACTCTGACAAAATAGTGTCTGACATGGAGGTGTGAAACAAAGATCTGTCACTGAATTCCTCCGTGTGAAAAATATTGCATCCATTGATATTCATTGACACTTGATAAATGTTTATAGAGTCCAAACAGTGGATGTGAGCACAGTGAGGTGATGGGTGGTACATTTCAGCAATGATGTTGTCATAGTAGCTGTGAAACCATGGGTCACCTCCATGGTACAGGTATTTATGAGAGCAGCATGCCTGCTGTTGTTCATCTCTGGTGAAAATGCATAGCTAATGGTGGTGACTGTGTTGAAAAATAGTGTTTTGTAGCTGAGAATTTGCTTTGTCAGTGTTATTTTGCTCTTTGTATATGTTGTAGTTCCCATGGAAATAAATAGGAGGCATTACTTATGGAGCAACCTACATACCTCATGGTACACTTCCTTCTGCAGGCAGCAGAAAATTCCCCTTTCCCCTTCTTGTCTCTATTTCCTTTGCAGTGGATTAGAAATTGGCAAAAGAAAATGAGGGAAAAAGGGGGAGGACTGTTTGGTTCTTTGGGTCCAAACTGTTTGCAGCTTCCTGCATCGTCTTTTTATGAATGTATCCAAACAAGAAAACAGGAGCTGATGATTCAATAATGTGCAGGGCTGGGAGACAATGGGGAAAGAAAAACAACAAGGCAAAGAGAGTTTTAATAACCGTTAATTGAGGCTGTAATTAAATCTTGGTTTCTGTTTGGAAAACAAGAATCTCATTTTGTGTGCGTGGCTCTGCTTCCCACCACATCTGCACCCATATTTTCTTGTGGGCAATTACTGAGCATGCTGTGAGCTGATTAGCAAATACAGGTGTGACAGGCACTGTCTCCTGGAGAGGAAAAAGGAGGAGGAGAATTGGGTTTGAGGAGCTTATTGCCAAAGGTGGAAGCAGCTCTATGCAAGAGGAAAGCAGGAACCTGCAGACAAGTATGGGGCCAACCTGATCCTTCTTTGGTACTTGATAGGGATGAGGGAAGGCTGCAGAAGGGAGAAGATTGTGGGGGTGCATACCTGGTCCCAGTGATTTCAGGTAGTATGTTGGTTTGGAGGAGGGATTCCACCTCTGTGGATAGGCTGAGCATCAGCACAGTAGTTGTTCTTGTATGTCCATACATGTCCTTGTCCTTTGGGCTCTGGCCTTGTGCTGTATGACTAGACCTTCAACGTTGCCTGTGAGGGTGCTGGTGGCATTGGTCAAAGCTCTGTCAGGGACTCTGCTAGCACATGTGCTTTTATGTGCTTAATCTCAGCAGTGGATACTTCTATAAGGGGATGAGGAGCTCACAAGAAGCAGAAGCTCCAGATCACTTGGAGAACCATGTCAGCAGTGGGCTAACATATATGTCTGGCCAGACACTGGGAGACAGAAGCAGGCATATGGTCTCCCACTAACAGTCTGTCTTAGAGAGTAGAATACAGCATCTCAGTTGGAACTGCTGTTTTGCTTTTCTTCCCTCTGCTCTCCCAAACTAATGAAATTCAAGTAATGATGGAGGAAAACTCCTCTGCATCAGGACCAGGCATTCTGTGAGACTAGCGCAGTGTTTCACCCTCTCAGAATGTGCTCGCAGGGATCATTTCTTCTTGTTTATTAAGAAGTATGGCAGTAATATTACTGTGGCCATTGCCTCAGTTCCTGTCACCTCTTTGCTTTAGTTCTACCCACTAATTGACAGGAGCTAAGCATAGGTGTTGCTCCTAGTCTCTGCTAGACTATGACCAGGCAGAAGGGCTGCATTTGACCTTCATTTAAATTCCAGAAGCACCACTCACTTAGCAGTATCTCCTGCCATCAATAAACCAATGCAAACAGGGATAAGTCA
The DNA here is from genome assembly GCF_019238085.1 of Lagopus leucura. Taxonomy (NCBI): domain Eukaryota; kingdom Metazoa; phylum Chordata; class Aves; order Galliformes; family Phasianidae; genus Lagopus; species Lagopus leucura. Next base: position 2,357,386 of record NW_024962265.1, on the reverse strand, counting down.
GATAAAGCTAAAGTAGGTCACTTCTGCAGCACAATGACATCCAGATCGGGTTATTCCTTCCACAGCCCTAGATGTTAACTCTCTCTTCTATCACAGCATTTCTTTTCTCTTCCTCCTTTTTGTTTTAGGTTGCTAGGGGTCAAGGCAGGATGATCAGGATGGTTCCTCACTACAAGAAAGACACTGAGGCCTTGGAGCATGTCCAGAAAAGGGCAACAAAGCTGTAAAGGGTGTGGAGAACAAGTCTTGTGGGGAATGGCTGAGGGAACTGGGGTTGTTCTGTCTGGAGAAGATGAGGCTCTGGTGAGACATTATTGCTCTCTATAACTGCCTGAAAGGAGGTTGTGGTGAGGTGCATGTCGGCCTCCTCTCGTAGGTAACAGCAACAGGATGAGAGGTGACAGCCTTAAGTTATGCCAGGGGAAGTTCAGGTTGGCCATGAGGAAAAATCTCTTCTTTCTCAGAGAGGTGGTGGTTGAACACCGTCCCTGGAGGTGTTCAAGAAATGTGGAGATGCAGCACTGAGGGACATGGTTAGTGGTGATGGTGGGGATGGGTTGATGGTTGGACTAGATAATTTTAGTCGTCTTTTCCACCCTTAATGATTCTATGATATGAAGCTCTCCTCACAACTCTATCATGCATCAGAGAGCATCAGGAGATTGTTCTGCAGCTGTACATTGGATGAGTTCATGGAGGACTTGAATATGATCATAGATTCTCCATACTTCGTGCTTTTCTATTAATTAAAATCTTAGAAAACCTTATGCAGATGGTAGAAGAAAGCTTGCTTGGCTCCTCTCAAGGACAATTCCCTTAATACTGGATAACCTTCAAGCCTCAATGTTGACTTAGAGCCACAAACTACCTCTGGTAGTGAGAGAAGTTTACAGTCCAAGTTGCCTATTCTATCTCTGGCTTCTTCCCTGAGAACCCCTAAGACACATGCAGACCTAATTTTTAGTGAGCTCTTTTTAGAGAAAGTCTTCCATTTTGCTGTGTCAGTCACTGGGACAACTACCTTGGACTGTTTATCCAGGGTTGTGCTCTTAATGAGCATGCAGGCTTTTAGGTCTAGCAAGCTAGAATAAAATAATTTCTGCCAAAACAATGTAAAAATACATATGTGTATTTAATAGATATTTTAAATATTTGTAGGAAGTCCCAAAGGTAAGAAGGAATTGGGAAGAAAGCTGACTACTTTGTCCATTTACCCAGCCTGCTTCACCTCTGTGAACTGAGTTAGCAGACATCACTCACTACAAAGTAAGGGGAAGAAGCTAGTATGCTCCTTTGGGATGGTTTGAGCAAAGTATGGAAAGCCCTGAAGCTGCTGCATGAGAAGGTGCCCTGTTCATTGAGAGGCTGACCCTGCAGGTAAAGGAATGAACAGGGAAACTTCAGCTATTGGTTTCTTAAGCCTTTCCCTGCATGACCCTGATGTTATGTACAACACATGTCCTGGTAGACCAGACATGTGGGTGAGGAGGAAGGGTTGTTATGGATCAATCATCTGAGTTTCAAAGGCAGGGGAAGAGCAGGAAGGCTCTGGTCCTTGCCTTTGTGAGCTAGTATGGGATTTTCTCTCCCATTTTCAAGCAGTGGTGATTTCTGGCACTCCCAGAAGATGGGAGAACAGAACAGGATTGATCTTCAGCACAGATGAATTTCTTGCGTTGGCTTATTTTCCCCTTATAGAAGTCATCCTAATTTCTGTACCGTTTTCTTTTTTTGTTTCTTTTTTTTTTTTTTTTTTTTCTTTCTTAAACTGCTTATCTTCCCATTGTATGTTGCCATCCCAGCTGTCCTAGCATCCAGGAGAACTTGTGAAACTCAAAACATCTTCCTTTTTTGTGTGCAAAGTCTCTCTTCCACTTAGATGGGCTCCTGGGCTGGCAGAAATGCTACAGCCAAAGGCATATAAGAGAGATGTGGTTGGCTTTACATCTCATTCCCTCTGCTTCCTTGGCTTGGTGACTCGGCAACCAGCTGCACAGGAATTAGCTGTCTGACCAGCTGTCTGAAGCCTCTGTTGAAGCTCCAGATCTGTTTGCTAGTGGAGGTCAAGTGACTTGTGTAGGGAGTTGGGACATGAATTCTTCCATGGTATTATATGCCAAATCCTGACCATCAAATCTCAATCTTATGGCTCAAATCTCTGTCACTGGATCTCCATCCAGGCCTGCTGCTCTCACTACATTTACCATTTTGAAACACCCCAGGAGGCAGCCTTGTCCTGCCACATCCCACATTTGGTGCTATTTCATCTGTTTCTCTTCTCTCCAATGTTGCTTGGGAATCAGGCTTTGCTGGCAGCCCTCAGCAAGGCACGTGCCCAGTCTGGCAACAAAGCCTCCTCCGGAAGCTCTCCCATTTTCCATGTATGTTAATATGACCCTAATGGCCTCATTAGTTTTAATTTGTTTGGCCACCAGATTTAGATGAGAGAGACCTATTCCGGTGATAACGCCAGACCTGGAGAGAGTAAACAGTGACTAATTAATGCAATTAAAGTTATTACTGAGGGTGGTTATTGAGGAGGAGGCTGGTGCTGGAAGGCACAATTTCATGCACCTGGCCACAGCCATTGCTTCACAGCTTTTGTCCTACAGAAACTCAGAGATGGTGAACAGCATCTGCAACCTACCCTGGAGGGAGGTCAAAGAAATGTCTCAGAAATGTCTGGCACAGGGACAACACATCAGTTAGCACGGTGAGTACAGAAATGTCAGGGTGGATCCAAGAGAGGCTGACAGAGGGCAATGTCTCACTGCCCAATTTCACAGGGGTTCAGAGCAGTCAGTTCAGTTGGCTCTGAGGGCAACAAACCGCACAAGCTTGTGCCAGATGGCATCATCTGTGTCAGCATGAATGGAGGGAATTTGCACCTTCAGGCGCAAACATAGGTGAGGATGAAGGAGTCCTAACGGGGATGAAGTGCTGTATATGCCAATGCGTGTTTTTAACTTTAAACATTATTTCCAGTGGAAAAATAGTATCAGATGACTTTTTATATCTCTGCTCTGCTACAGTCCTCGGAGACCTTTCTTTGGATAGAAAATTGAAAAACAGCTAAGTTAAAATTTTCTCTGATGGAAGTGGAGAAAACAGAGCAAAGAGTGGATGTACTGGGATCCCAGAAGGATCAAAAAAGAAGGAAAGTCTCCCCAAAACACTGATAGCCTATCCTGGCTTCCATTCTTACAACAGAGAAAAGAAACATCCTTCCCTTTGTCCCATGATGTCCTGCCCATCAACACTTAAACTGTGGGTACATGTGAAACCTCCTTCCTCATGGTATCTGTTCCCAAATCACCACAGCTTTTGAATGCCTGAACTATATCACAGAACATCATCTCACCCTTGGCTCCACTTCTGAGTTCCTATTCACTGATTTCATCTGATATTAAATGCTTCTTTGCTTTCACAAGTGGAGAACAAGCCTCTGTGAGGCACTTCAGGGAAATTCCTTTCCTCTCCAGGAAGCAACAGTCACCAGTGCCAGGAGAGAAGCAGGGCATTCCTCTGTGCCAGTGTGCATGCATTTCAACTGTGTGTTCTGCATTGCCTCATTCATGGCTGGCTGCAATAAGCAATGTATATTTAGCATACAGCATACCCGTCTGGCAAGGGCATCTCTGAGTCATGGCAAGAAAGGGTTGAGTGCCACTGAATAGAGCTTTTCCTCCACATTTCTTTGGGAGATGGGGAAAAGATAGACTTCATGCACCAGAATTTGTCAGTGTGTCCTCAATGAAGATACTATCAGTTAAGTAGAAATCAGATATTTTTTTTGCAAGCTCAGGCTCAGTAATGCTATGGATTACCATGCACTTAGGCATGCATGCAACTTGAGCTCATGAAACAAATAAAGAGGTGAGTGTACATATGAATGTGCAAGCATTTGTATGGATCCAAGCTCTTATAATGCAGGGGGGGGAGGAGGGGGAGAATTTACTGCCCTGGTCCCCACCTACAGGTTTAGGGATCCAGGGCTGAGGGACATGATAAACACTAGAATCCTGGCTGGCAATGAAGACCAAGGCAAAGAACTCATTCAGTACCTCAGCCTTCTCTTCATCTGTTCAAGCCACTTTGGATGTGAGGGCAATCTGGCTGTGACATTGGTTCCTCCTTTGATTGCCAGGATTGATTTGGCTGATTTGGCTGGCTAGACGGGTGTCCCCTTCCTCCTTTTACTATCAGGACAAGATGTGCATCATTTGAGCACAAAAGTATCCCCATAGAGCATAGAATGATAGAATCATTAAGGTTAGAATGATAGAATCATTAAGGTTAGAAAGACCACTAAAATCATCTAGTCCAACCATCAACCCACCCCCACTAAATAATGTCCCTCAGTGCCACATCTCCACATTTCTTGAACACCTCCAGGGATGGTGGCTGCACCACCTCCCTGGGCAGCCTATTCCAATGCCTCTCCACTCCTTCTGAGAAGAATTTTTTCCTAATATCCAACCTGAACCTCCCCTGGCACAACTTAAGGCCATTCCCTCTCTTATTAAATACCGTTGATACCCAAGGGTTACCCTTGTCCAGTGCCCAAGCACAGCTGCCTAGCCAGATACCATTACAGTCTTTATCTCAACTACTTTCAAGGATAGAAATAAGAACTCTTACAGAGGCAACAGCAGTCTCCTTGTTCTCATTAGGTTGTAGTTACCTTCATTAGCTGTCTGAAACACAGCACAGAGTAGATCAACCCATGCAGTGTACAGATCAGCTAACACAGACCTGGTGGATTCATAACAGCCCATAATCCTGGTGAGATGAACATCTGAAAAGACTGACGCTGAATTCATCTGAGATGGTTGTCTAGACTCCTGCTTTAGTCAGAGAAAAACAGGTGCTTTCAGAGCATGATTAATCTCATTCTAAAGTAGACATCTCAGATAGGTCAGATGACTCATGCCCTGGCAGGGCTTATTTCTCTCTGCAGACTATAAAGGGAGGTGAAGGTGACTAGCTTAGTGGCAGACGGTCAGTGTGGTAGACATCTAACACTAGGAAAGATGAATCCCTTTCCATGAGGCAAATCAAAGCAATGGACTTTGAACTCTACAAGAAGGGGGCTAAAATCGTCTGGACAGTCAAAGCTACTCAGAAGGGTTGTGGAGGGAGGTGTGTCAAGCCAAAGAACAAAATCTTTTTATGTACATGTTGCCTGGCAATTATAGTACCAAGAACTGTAGTTTCAGTGCGGAAGGGAGGAAAACTAAGAAAGAAGGTGAAGCAGAGAAGACCATGATGGAGGCTGCACTGCGCTCTAAAAAGGCTGGGCATTTTCCATCTTCACCATGACTGTCAAAGAGGAGCAAGGAGAGGGACAGAACTGCAGTGTTACAGTGAGCAGGATGGAAATATTTTGAGGTTGCAAATCCAGCTTTTTCCTCCATATTCAGTGCTTCTGCTATCCTTCAATACCAGTCCATGTGATGTAATAAAAAGCTATACCAGGATACCAGGAATGAGGGACAGTGACCTTTCAACTTGGTCCTGTTTAACAACTGGTCTGCTCTTTCTGGGGATACAAACTCACATCTGGGACACCAAAATGTGCTGACCACGTTGGTTGTTTCTGAAAAAACACAGGTCAGGTACACTTGGCATCTGAGTCTCCTTCTTACTGATTTGCTGGAGAATGGGTCAGTCACCATAAGGTCTTGAAATGTCCATACTCTCTCTGCACATCTGAAAGTCTTTTCCATGTAAGAAGTTTTCCTGTCTGTTTGCAACTGATCTGTTTGCAGACAAACTAGTTTGTGGTTCAACTCTGGGGCTTCTCCATGGTCCCCAGCTCAGAAGCATGCAGCCACTCCTGCTGGACAGGATCTCAGCTCAGCTGTGCTCAGTATGCAGGAGTGCAGTGAGATGTTTTTGGGCCAGGTCTGTTCCAACAGCAAACCATGGCTGCTGCCAAGAAATCAGCTCTAGCAGCTTACTGGACCATATGGGAGCCTTCTGGGGTGTCTCTGAGGGATATCCTTGGACTTCAGAGGATTAAAATTCCTTCCATCCTCTGGACTTCAGTGAGAATTCATAGGAGGGAGGCTGGGGGTTGGACCCCTGTGTGTACTTGGGGCTAGAGAATTCAGTGTGAACCACAAAATCAGGGGTTTCATATACCACATCCCATAGATATTTACTCTAAATTCCTCTCAGCTCATATTAGGCTTTAGAATCTCATTTTCTATGTGATGGGAAAAGATATGGCGAAGATCTTCCCTGCTAGCTTGTGGGGTTATTGAGTGGGATGGCTCTGCTCCAAGAATACTCCTATTTCTCTTACTGCTTGGCAGAGGAACAAGAATATCCTCTCTTTTCAACACCTGAGCATCCTTCCCCGCAGAAGCCCAGCCCTGCTGTTGTCTGGGCACATGTCCCTTTTGGAAGATCTGTTTGCTTCCCAGGAGCCGCCTTCTCCCAGGAGGAAGCCCATCCCTTTGAGCAGAATTGTTGATTAGTTAAAAATACCTTTTATTTTTAATATGTTTTTAAATGTTTAAGTGCATTGCACTTGGACAGTAATTGCAATTCGTACTGAGCAGTCATCATGTCAGCTGTCACAATAACAAACTGCTTAATAGATGTACACTGATGGGCTGTTGCCAGAGCTCTGGGGAGACAAAGGCTTTGGCTCCAAGGGAGATGTCATTCTTTGCTTGACAAGATCTAAACAGTCAAAAGGGCTGGCTGCTCCTGATGTCAAAGCATGCCCAGAACTTCCCTTGGGCCTTTCTCTGCTTCTTCCTGACGTATGACCCAAGTTCCATCTTTGCTGGCTATATGCTTCACAAATGCTGCTCTCTATTTTCTCTTTCCTTTCCACTCCATCTCCCTCATGTCTTGTTGCTCCTTTTTATTTTCCTACAACTGAAGGTGAGCATGAGTTCAAGGCACTGTGTGTGTGTGCTGAGCTGGAGACACTGTTCTTAAGATGATGTGAACAGCTCACAGTACCTCCTTTAGACACTGGCAAAGTGGCACTGTGGAGCTAAAGTTCCCTTTCTACCCTCCCATGTTTGAGGGATGCTGGGAACAGCTCTTCCTCTGGGAAAGGCTGTTGTGGAAAAAAAGAAGGAATTAAAGATTAGAGAGTGCTCAAGTCATGCTAGAATTGTCATTCAAACTAATTACCTGAACTAACCGACCCTGCAGGTGAGATTTCAGCTGAGGAAGTTGTAAGGATTAATATACAGAAAATTAGCTGCCAGTGGAAATGTTAAAATTGGAAGTGAATCTTGCTGCTGAGGCCAAGGATCATAGAATCATAGAATCATAGAATCACTAAGGTTGGAAAAGACCTAAAAGATCACCCAGTCCAACCGTTCACCTATTCCCAATAGCTCCTACTAAACCATGTCCCTCAACACAACATCCAGCCTTTCCTTGAACACCCCCAGGGTCGGTGATTCCACCACCTCCCTGGGCAGTCCATTCCAGTGCCTGACCACCCTTTCTGAAAAGTAATACTTCCTCATGTCCAGCCTGAATCTCCTCTGCCGTAGCTTGAAACCATTCCCCCTGGTCCTATCACTAATGACACGAGAGAAGAGGCCGACCCCCAGCTCACTACAACCTCCCTTCAGGAAGTTATAGAGAGCAATAAGGTCTCCCCTGAGCCTCCTCTTCTCCAGGCTGAACATTCCCAGCTCCTTCAGCCTCTCCTCATATGGCCTGTGTTCCAGACCCCTCACCAGCTTTGTTGCCCTCCTTTGAACACGTTCCAGGGCCTCAATATCTTTCTTGCAGTGAGGGGCCCAAAACTGGACACAGTACTCGAGGTGCGGCCTCACCAGTGCTGAATATAGGGGAACAATCACCTCTCTGCTCCTGCTTGCAACACTGTTTCTGATGCAAGCCAGGATGCCATTGGCCTTCTTGGCCACCTGAGCACACTGTCGGCTCATGTTCAGCCGAGCATCAATCAATACCCCCAGGTCCATTTCCTCTATGCAGTCCTCCAGCCACACCGCCCCAAGCCTGCAGCGTCGCCTGGGGTTGTTGTTGAAAGTCTACAAGGACAGGGCATCAACCACATCACTGGGAAACCTGTTCCAGTGCCTCACCAACCTCACTGTAAAATATTTTTTCCATATATCTAAGCTAAATCTACCCTCTGAGTTTGGAACCGTTTCCCTTTGTTTTATCACCACAGACACTGCTAAAAAGTCTGCCCCCTTTTCTCCTGCAGCTCCCTTTCAGGAGGGTGCACTCAACCTCACTGTCAATGTCATTGATGAAGATATTAAAAAGTACTGGCCCCAGCACTGACCCCTGGAGGACACCACGCCTCACCATTTACCATACAGCCATTGAGCCATTGACTGCCACTCTCTGGACTCGATCCTGCAGCCAGTTCTTCCATGATCTTCCCTGGCATAGAGGTGAGATTGACAGGTTGGTAGTTCTCAGGATTATCTTTTTTACCCTTTTTAAAATTTGATATGATGTTTCTTTTTTTCCAGTCAGCAGGGACTTCACCTGATTGCCACGACTTTTCAAATATCAGAAAGTGGCTTGCTGACCACATCAGCAAATTCCCTCAGGACTCTGGGATGAATCTCATCAGGACTCATAGACTTGTGGGTAATCATAGGAACACCTGCAATGCACTGACTGGTGATGCTGCAGAAAATACCTCTCCAGAGCCAATTTTCAAACAAAACAACAACATTCCTGCTCATTAGCTGAAGTATTTGAAGAAAGCAAGCACTTCACATCTTGCAGTTCCAACAAGCATTTTCATTTTCTGTTCCCCTGTTGACCTTTGCAGCCCTGCTTTGAAGGTACAGGCTCCTTTCTTCCCTGCCCTGATGACACGATAACCACTGTAAGGTCAGCAAATGTCATTTTCCACAGTGTGCCATGCTTTGCAAAATTTTTCACCGTGTGAAGAGGGAAAGAGGGGAGGCAGGAGATCAGCTGTCAGAACAAGTATGCAGTGCCCAGCATGTCCCTTCAGGTGTGACAGGGGACATCTCTCCTTCTCCAGCCACCTCCATCGTGCATCTAGGCAGAACCAGGCAGCTACTGTGTGTTACCTGCATGAAGACTTGTCAAAGGCACTCAAGCCCTCGGACTACATCTTAATAAAGGACTTGCAATTCTTGCTTGCACAGGTCTGTGGCTCCAGTAGCTAAGGCTGCAGAGGGACAGTGGCATTCAGATGGCTTGCTTGAGAGTGGCACATCTCAGACCTTGTAGAATGGCATAAAATATCCCTTTTCCTCCCTCTTCCTGCTTGTTTTTTCTAACTTGTCTAACTTGATCCAATTATTTTCCCAGTGCAGCCAGTCCCAGTAACACTTAGGATATGGGATGTGTATTTTTCCACAGCCAACAGACATCACAAAGAACTTTGCCCCTTGTCCTTGGTTCTGCTAAAGGATTTCAGACATGCTCAGAATTCCTTCCCTTACACAAGGGCTAGATAAGAAGACAGTGTGTGTACAGGATATGGACTGTACTCCCGGCCACCGTGCTCACAAGCCCTGGAGGGAACAGTTCCTCGGGTCATGTCTGCATGTTGCTGTATAGATCTGGTGCTGCTGATGTCATGATTGGGCAGATCCCTCTCACCCTGCCACAAACCTGTCATCTCAACCTCACATCTCTACTGAGCACTCTCTGATTCTAATCATTTCAAGTAAAACCTCCAAGATTTTCTACACTCACCACAATGGTCCAAATACAGTGGCACAGTGTGGTGAGCTACACCAGCCCTTGAAGTGTGTGTTCTCATATTTCTAAGTTATGCACCATAGGTTTCTAGTTAAGGCCTTCTGCACTGCCACTCCACATGGTGCAATGCAGGATAGCAATGAGATGCTGAGCACCCTGTTGGGAGTTACTTTGGTCATTAGGATTGGTTTTAATGCTGGGGAGTGGAACTCATATCTTGGATATTAGGAAAAAATTCTACTCTGAAAGGGTGATGAGGTATTGGAACAGGCTTCCCAGGAGTCACTGTCTGTGGTGGTGTTCAGGGAACGTGTAGGTGTGGCACTGAGGAACATGGTTAGTGGGCATTATTGGTATGGTCTGACGGTTGGTCTAAATGGTTTTAAAGGTCTTTCCTAACCTTAATGACTCTGCGATTCCATCAAATTTACCCCATGTTTGATTCAGAGCCACTCTGGATGAGGTAACTTCACAGCCCACTTCAGATCACAAAGAGTGGACACATCCCATTAATGGGATGAGTTTCAACAAGGCCAAATGCCGGGTCCTACACTTCGGCCACAACAACCCCAGGCGACGCTACAGGCTTGGGGCGGTGTGGCTGGAGGACTGCGTAGAGGAAATGGACCTGGGGGTATTGATTGATGCTCGGCTGAACATGAGCCGACAGTGTGCCCAGGTGGCCAAGAAGGCCAATGGCATCCTGGCTTGCATCAGAAACAGTGTTGCAAGCAGGAGCAGAGAGGTGATTGTTCCCCTATATTCAGCACTCGTGAGGCCGCACCTCGAGTACTGTGTCCAGTTTTGGGCCCCTCACTGCAAGAAAGATATTGAGGCCCTGGAATGTGTTCAAAGGAGGGCAACAAAGCTGGTGAGGGGTCTGGAACACAGGCCATATGAGGAGAGGCTGAAGGAGCTGGGAATGTTCAGCCTGGAGAAGAGGAGGCTCAGGGGAGACCTTATTGCTCTCTATAACTTCCTGAAGGGAGGTTGTAGTGAGCTGGGGGTCGGCCTCTTCTCTGGTGTCATTAGTGATAGGACCAGGGGGAATGGTTTCAAGCTACGGCAGAGGAGATTCAGGCTGGACATGAGGAAGTATTACTTTTCAGAAAGGGTGGTCAGGCACTGGAATGGATGCCCAGGGAGGTAGTGGAATCACCGACCCTGGGAGTGTTCAAGGAAAGACTGGATGTTGTGTTGAGGGACATGGTTTAGTAGGAGCTATTGGGAATAGGTGAACGGTTGGACTGGGTGATCTTTTAGGTCTTTTCCAACCTTAGTGATTCTATGATTCTATGATTCTATGATTCAAGTGAGCCTGGATCAGGCACTGGGCAACCCGATCTAGCTATGGTGCCCCTGTTTGCAGGGGAGTTGGACTAGATGGCCTTAAGAGGTCCCTTCCAACTCCAAGGCTACTGTGATTCCATGATTCTATGAGCTCTCCTCCCTTCCAAGGGTTGCTGAAGGCTCGGGAAGCTCAAGTGAGCGCCTCAGTTTAAGTCTGCCATTGATGTTTCAGAGAGGAGCAGATGCTGCCCTCCCTCTGCAGCTGGGAAGCGGAGACGTACAAGTTAAGTGACTTTACCCAAGTTTCAGAGTGGAGTCAGGAATAGAAGCAGTGTCCCTTGGCCCTTTTGGGGATGAATCATCCTTGTAAATCCTCTTGCCTTGACTGATCTGGTAAATATAGGGTGTGAGAAAGGGTGATTAAGTGACTTATCTGAAGTCACATGCGGCATTTATGGGATTTGGATACAATCCTAAACCAGCTCCACTTCTTTAACCACGATGCTTTCTCTTCTGTAGCTGTGACCCTGCAAGCGTACAAACACCATCATGTATTACAGCAGCAGAAAATAAATTCACAGCCAGCCTGGAAAATCAACTCCCTAAGGAAATACAAGATTAATCCCATATGGGAGAAGATGCAATCTAAAGCAGATTGTTAATTAATTATTATTATCTTAACCAACCCAAGTATGGAGCCAGGGACACAAGTAAGGTTACAATTTTTGACAGATGCAGATTGGTTTCTTGCAGGATCCACACCAGACAGAGCAGCTAATCCCTTTCACAAAGGTAAAATTGTTAATCTGATTTGCATGCCTGGCTGGCTGCTTTTGTCCTGCCGATTAGTTTAGAAGTCACTAGCCAGTGACAAATAAATGAGAAGTTCTGACTGGGCTTCATCCTGAAATGAATTTTTGATTGACTTCAGAAACCATCTCCCTGGGGCCATTCTCTGCCTTCTGAAACAACCTGAACTGAAAGGAGGGGAAGGAGATGGGTGGGGCTGGGGGAGAGGAAAGAAATGTGACAAAAGGCAGCTATTAATTAAGGTCCAGGAGCACATCTGAAGGAACTGACAGGTGGTAGCCAGCTTTAGTACCTTGTAAGTCAACTCATTAAACACCAGCCTTTGCTTGCATTTGTAATAATTTGCAAAGAGAGTGGTTGAGTTTTTTCTCCAGGGAAAGCTGACCTGCTCTGCATTATGTTTAAAACATACAGCGATGCTCAAACTGAGACTGCAATCCACCCCTGTTAAACCGAAAGGCAAAGTTTAGTCTGCTAAAGTATGAGTCTGTTATAACCAAGAACAGTCTTTTTTCTTATGATCTTTCCTTTTGCTGGTGGAAGTTGGTGTTTATTAAAATTTTGTCTTTTAGCCCCAGGAAAATTATTGTATGTAAGGAGTTGTTGAGTCTCAGGTTATCTTTGAAAATTGTTGAATTCACAGTGGAGGATAAGTTACCTGAACAATCGTGGGCCAGTGATTCACTGATAGAAAGATATTTTCTTGAGAGCTGGTGTTGGTGCTTCTACTACAACTAAAGGCATCACAGTTAGATTTCTTGCCTTCAGTTCCCAAGAAGGTTTTGCAGGACTGTATCTAATATCTTTGCTTTCTTTGTTATTTCACTGTCTTCTCACTTAACTGTTTTGGTGCTGCTGTTTCTACTAAATTCATAGAATCATAGAATCATAGTCTGAACATCTTCCCAAGTAACATTTTAGTTGTTACTTGTCCTTAACATTTTAGTTGTTCTTTCCAATAAGTAAAAGTTACTGATTGTATGTCTAGGACGGATAGCTGTGACACAGTACCTTTGTTCCAGTAAACTGAACAGTTCTGAGACACAGGTCTCAGTACTAGTAAATTTAAAATGTTGGCATGGGCCAAAGACCATTTGTGATAGCAGGTTTGGATGAGGACACCCTGTTCTGGAAGATAAAAGAGTGGCAGTATGAACATGCTCAGTTAACAGGACACTATGGATTTGTCACCATGGTAGAGAGGGGCATGGGAGAATAGGTCAGAGCTAAATGCACTGCTGTTAACAGAGTGGTCAGCAGCAGTGTGGCTGCAGTCTATCCCTGAGAAGCTGTACACATGTACCTTTAGGCCAAACCTCCCCATACACTGAGTGGAAGGTTTGCACCCAGGTGGATTTGGGCATAGGTAGTGATATAACAAATTCTGGGAGAGTAAAGATAGGCAGATCCTTTGGAAGCCAAACCTCAATGAAAAGGAAGCATGTTTGTGCCTGCAGCACCTTTTAATCTAGGAGAAACCTTGCAGACATCACTGAAATGAAGCTAGCTCTCTGTAGCTTTTGAATGAGGCCAAACCATGTAACGCTTGGAGGTTCAGCCTGCCCCAGTCCTCATGCAGCTGAAGTTCTGGCAGTCTGGAAAGGTCCAAATGTCTTAATTGATCTGTCCAAGGCTCTGCTGGAGGTTGATTGCAGAGCTGAGAATAGAATCAAGTTAAAATCTCAAGCGATGGACCTTTCTTCCTCTCCTATGCAGATCCAGAGGTGATGCCTTGTGTGATACAGCAATTAATCCTGGCTACTGCAGCAAGTTTGATGGCTGCAGTTGGTGACACCTAGTTACCCAGAAATGGAGTCAGCTCTGTAACACAATTTACAATAAGTCATCATTAATTAATGCTAAGTTATGAAGTGCTTCTAGATGAAGTGACACACCAAATTGACATCAGTGCAAGAAGAGTTAATTATGGGTAATGTTACGACAATATAAGATGGAGGAATTAATGATGAATTTCAATTTTATGTATCATTTTTCCCATGCTTTAATGCATTGTCTCAGAGGACTGGAGTGCTTGGAGAGGAATTGGAAAAGGACAGCATCATCATAGCTTGCATTAAAAAAAAGCATATTGTTTGAGTTGTTTGCATGTCCATATATACACATTGTCTGAGCGATTCCCTCCTTATACAGCCTCACTCACATACTCTGGAACCCTCAGTCAGTGAAAGGGAGAACCACAACTTGAGATGAAGGGTAAAATGAAGTGAAATAAGAAACAGGGAAATACTGTTTCCATTACAGATCCAGGGAGGAGAATTTCAGTACAAATGAGGCCATGTAAAGACACAACAGGAACTGATCCCTGGTTTGGCTCAGCCATGCTACTTACTTTTGTCTCAGGTATAACCTAGATGATTTTATACCATGTTCTCTTTAATTGAGCATTTAAACAGTACAGAAATAGATACTGCTTCTCCCAGTACTTGTCCAGTGTGACTTGACTGTGTTGGTGTTAGTTCAGTGAGAAGTTTGGTTACTCCTTTAGCTTGTAACATCCCCACAATTCCCCAAAAGCCACAGTCACAGAACACTAGACTTTGAGTAAAACTTGTACTACATCAGAGTAGCCCAACGGTCTGGTTTGGAAGTTTGAAACTGTGAGAAGAAATATCATACCAAGTTTTTGTCTTCATATTTCTTTAGAGGAAGAAATGAAGCCACTTGAAGAGTTGAATATTGACTAATGAACGATTGCAAGATGCATGTACACAAATGACTACACTTAAAAACCCTGATCGTTTCTTCTACTGTAAGGAAGAGAATCCTGGAGAAATTAGTCGTAGGGTTAAAAACATCCCCAAATGTTTATCAGGATAGCATTCATTTTATTTTAAGGAGAGGAGTTTTTGGAAAGGCCAATTTAAAAATCTGTTTAAACTGAGCTTACCTCTGTCATGGTTTTGTGATTTTTGGTTTTTGGTATTCCACATCATAACATCATGTAGTGGACTGGGAGTTTAACTGTTAATGCTCAAGTTCCAGATACCTGTCCCTCCACCCCGCTAGTCACGGAACGGGGCCGAACCAGCCCGTAAACTGTTGACAACCTCTATATCTGTTCTCCCAAAACTGCAAACCTGCAATGGGCTACAAAGCCAAGCCAGAGCAATTCCCTCAGCTAATCAATATACAAAGTGCTGCTATGGTTCTGATCTCAGTCAAAGCAACGCACGCTCTCCTCGTCACAAAGGCTTGTGAGATCAAAACCAGAAATTCAATAAAAAGCACACTCCACTCCTGTGTAGCCGCACTTCCAAAACAAAGCAACATTGGTACTGAAGTGCTTGATGCTGGCGGTCCCACTGAGTAACAAACATGCTTGCATCCTGGGAGCAGGCCTTAAAAATAATAATAATAATGAAAACCTAATACGAGGGGTACTGATAAAAACAGATAGCAAAGGAGTTAGGTTTTAATGGACAAGTGCTCAGATGCCTCACTTGAGTGGGCTTTTTCCCAGCAGTGAAAAACACGACTTAATCATTCCTTTTTGCCCAAGGACGCAAAAGACACAGCTGCCGCCATCGCAGGCCTGAACTAAGACTAAAATCTCTGAGACAAATTACTCTAATGATCCATCTCTCAGGAGGAGAGCTTGAAAAAGAAAAATATTTTCCTCTGAGTTGTTCCAAATCTGATAGGTATGAAGAAAGCTCTTCTCACAAATTATCTGAAAGAATAAGAGGGAACAAAAGATCTCTAGATAAAAGAGAGGAGGAAAAGAGCATTTATCGCACAGGCAAGTTTGTGGTAGAAACTGCTGAAATCAAGACAGAGGGCTGGAGCACCTCCTGTAAGAGCTGGGGCTCTTCAGCCTGGACACGAGAAGGCTTCAGGGGGACCTTATAATGGCCTTCCAGTACCTGAAGGGTATCTACAGGAAAGCTGGGGAGGGGCTTTTTAGAAGGGCATGTAATGATAGCACAAGTGAAATTGTTTTGAAGTGGAAGAGGGTAGATTCAGACTAATTATCAGGAAGAAATTATTTACTGTGAGGGTGATGAGACACTGGAACAGGTTGCCCATAGCGGCTGTGGATGCCCCTCCTTGGAAGCATTCAAGGCCAGGCTGGGTAGGGCTTTGAGGTCTAGAGGGAGGTGTCCCTGCCTATAGCAGGGGCTGGAACTAGATGATCTTAAAGGTCCCTTCCAACCCAAACCATTCTATGATTCTATGATTTTGTGATTCCTTTCTGGCCATCAGAGGCTTCAAGTTGTGTTGCCTCCCTCCTTGTTGGGTTTTCTGGGCACCACACTAATGGCTTTAATCACCGATATCCCATAATCAAATTCAGGTGTCCTCTGACTCTCTCACATTCTAGCATTCTCACATTCTTGTAGTGTACCCCAATAATTCATATGCCCCCATTTTGTGGATAATAACAGCCCCACAGGTGCTGGACATTGCAGTGGATGATTTTGTACTGATCCTTGATACTTAAAGTTTCCTCAAGTATGAGGCCTTATACTCCTATTCTTATAACATTTTTAAATTCTAATCCCATTTCAACAGGTTTCAGGAGGTGGTTCTGCCTTTGCTATGCAAGCATGTTCAAATGTACTTGTATGCTACTTCAACTTGCCTACACCAAATTGAAATGTATTAAGACTGGAAACTCAGTGATATGTCAGGTAAAGAATTTTTCAGGTATATTTGCCAAAGTGATATAAAAATTCTTCTATTTCTTTGGCTCTGTTCCCCCCCAACCCCCACCCTTTCCTTGGCATTCAGTATCCTCTTGCTTTTGTGTTAAGAAGTCAGGAGCACTAATAAATCCCATTGCCTCTACCCAAGTGTGTCTCTTTGGAGGGCAGATTGAAACTCTGCTGTCCCTTCTAAGGAGCATGTTTTCTCTATTTCCACATCAATAAAGTTCTTTCCATCAATGCTCTGTCACTGACTGACATTCCAACTGATGACAGACGTAAATCTCTTGTTTTGTATTGTCTCTGAGATCTCCATCCTCTTACCATATAAACACACTTCACCTCTTTTGGCAAAGACCTACATTCTGCTTTTCCTGCACATCTCTGTATGTGTGCAGACATCCACATCCATATTTGCACACCACCACAGATACAATGAGCTGGAGATTAAAGTCATTAACTGCACACAACCAAATGATTATTAGCACAGTTGTGAATCACATCCTACCCTGCACGAATTCTTCATTCCCTCCAGGGATTAATGCCCTTTTGTTTCCTAGGATAAGTTCCTAATGATGTTAGGGGGCATCCGAAGAACACGGTGGCACCAGGGTGAGCTCCTTAATGAGATTAGCTGAGTTTTAATTTAGATGAAAAGCAGGCAAGGCGGGAAACAAGGCATGTTATTATTTAGCATTACAGAAGATGGGTTTAGGAAACAGGCAAAAAGGCAGCAGGCTGAGGGATGGGCTGGGGACCCTGTGTAGGGAATCACAGAGATGTCCCGTGGGTCAGTCTCCCGTACTCCTATCCTGCTAACCATCATATGCTTAATCCCACCATCAATAAGAAGTGAGGATAGGAAAGAATTTCAGCTTTCTCTTCTCTGGGTAAAGCTGTCATTTGACTTAGTTTCCCCCAGGAAGTTTCTAAGGGTGAAGCTGGTCTATGTGCCCAGCATGATTCACTGCTCATGGTTTGAACCTGAGGAACAAGGGAGGTTTACCTGAATCTGTGAGTAGCAACCACTTTTTAGTAGTGTTCTTTGTTTTTTCTTGCTGCCGTGGCTGTAAGGGTAATCCTGATCCCTGTGTGTTGACTCAAGCTGTCATTTGATACCTCATGCTCTGTCCTACCACCATGTCACCACCACCTTTGAGGGTCTTACAGGCCTCTCAACACTGCCATGACACTGACGTGTTATAGAGGAAACCAAATCATTTCTTCTTCTCCAGCTGGGACACAGGGTTTACAGTTCAGTCCTGTCTTCAGAGAAGGATTGCTTTGAGTGCCCACATTCAGATGTGTGTGGTGAATGGAGGTTTCATTGGAATAGCAGCTCTTAGAAGGTGTAGTGATGCTCTGAAGACATCAGCTACATTTCTTTGTCATTCATCAAACACCCCTGTGGATGAACTCTTGTATATATTACATCTCAAGACACAAAGGCTGAGTCACACAAACTCCAAAGGGAGTTGCGTGGGACCATGCCCATTGTCTTAGCTTAGGCCACATTTGTGGTGTATGGAAGAATTTAACTTAAGTCTGTCTGAGAAAAGAGGAATCCACAGATCTGTTCTTTCACAAAGATCTGGAATGGGTTTGTTAAATCACATTATCCTCTTTCCTTTACAGCACTGAAGGTTTTGACACTTGGGCAAAAGTCAAAGCTCTGTTAAATTATCTATCACATCTGAGAGATTTCTGAAATTTCTGCGTAGACCATGATATCTGGAGAAAAGCAAAAAAGATAAATGCTCTGCGGATGAAGAGTGGAACATTTGACATCAGAATCAAGACCTTTGAAAAATGCAGAAGAGAGAAATATTAAGCAGAATTTTGCCTGCAAATCAGGGATGTCAGCAGAAAATGGAAAGCAGTCAGGAGAAAGCTTGATTACTTCTACTTGCTAGTTGTGAAATACATGATATTTGTAATGGTTTTCACTTAGATCAGAAGAGGCTAACTGCAAAACATGAAATAGAAATCCAAAATGAAAACTCAGAGTGAAAGATGAAGGGTTGCCTCTTTTACCTGCCATGAGACAAAGAAGAAAAAGGAAGATGGGGAAAAGTCAGTGATTTGATTCACATCTAGATGGTTCTAGAGTCAATGCAATCTATCCTACTTTTGCATGAAAACAGGCAGTGTCTAAGAAAGATGTATAAGTGCACAGAAGTATGGTTGATGACCATCTCCATTCCCAATTAAGCTTGCATTTTTTTATGGGTAACGGTCTGCCTCAGCTGCTGGTGCTAGTGAGATCATTCCTTTAGTATGGAAACCTGTCAGTTTCAACAGAAACCTTCCAGTATCCTGGAACAATCCAGTTCCTGTTTCCCAGAGATTACTCAGCGGACTAGCAGCACTCAGGTAACTAGAACTAAACTGTCACAAAAAAGAAAAACCTGTCCATCCACAAAGAAAGCAAAGGAAATACTGAAATCATATAATAATTAATGTCTTACATATTCTCCACCATTCAGCTTGGCTGCAAATCTCATGTACCATGCTGTGGCAGCCCTTGGGGTGGAGGCAGCTAGAAGTTTTGATGCACTGTGCAGTCAGATTGACAATAGCAAATTCGAGCATAATTTGCTCGAATTACTGTACCTGTGTTTAGATATGGGAAGGCAGTAAGGTTCTACCATTGGCCCTACTAGTTCTCTGTACGCTTTGACTCAAGAGGCAATGGAAGCCACAGCATCACTATGATAATTCTAAACTGCAGAGACAGAAGAAGCATGCCTTAGGACTGACATTAGTTTTAAATAAGCCTCTGTCTCTTTCTTTCTCGTTTTACAGATGCTGATATTTTCATGCCTGCATTCTTTGCTTCTATAGCTATCTATTTCAAGGGAGTAGGACTACAGGAAAGAGTGTCCAGTTTTGTGGGAGATTTCTGCTTCTGTTTTCAGAAAACAGTGAGTCATAAATGGTGTGTCAGGTATTGGGGGTCAGTATGGACCTAATGCTAAAGGCTTGAAATGCCTTTGTACCCGTGCTTCTTAATACCACTTGTATGAACACGATGACTTTGGTCTTTGCTCCTGTTGTGTCTCTGCTACAGTATTTCTTTCCTGGAATAATGAATGTAGCTCCTTTGTGAGGCAAGCTGTACTGACAAGGAAGTGAAATTCCGAGGAGGTTTAGCAGTGCTTCTGACATCCCTCAAAATCTCCGCAAATCTCAGTACTGATGTTGCTGGCAGATGGGAAAAGCCATAAAGGATTTGTCTGCGTTGACAGCAGAGATGGGAATAGCACATGGCCCACACTTTAACCCCAGAATCATCCATCTGCAGGGTGGCAAAGCTAAACATAAATTATAGCATAAGTTTTTCCCTCATCTGAATACAGAACCATCCCCCTATATAATGGGGACCTTCCACTAGCACAGCTGTTTAAATCCCAAATCAAACCTCAGCTGGGAAAAGTTTGCTGTTTCCCATTTCACTTCCTGTGGTTGTTCCTGCAGGTCTAAAATTAAATAAAAACCTTGTGGCTTCTTGAGGACACATGGACCCTGGCTTTTCACCTCCCTGCAAATGTGATTTGGGGTTAGGAATGAAGAACTGCTGGGACAAAAGCTCGGTGCAGGTGTGCAATGGTTCAAGCAGAATCTTCAGCAAAAGGCCAGGCAATCCTACTGATTTTGATGAACCTTGGTCAGAGGTATGAGGGATGTGCCCACAGATGGAGAAGCTAGAGTGGTTTAAGAAGAAGTAGTACCTGTCGTTGGAAGCAGATGCCTCTCAGACAAAGTGAAGGTATGATGTTGGCCTCAGATTGTGACAGGCAGAAGTAAAACAGGGTCACTGCAGGCCCTGAAGAACTATGCTAGTGATTAAAGCCATGTCATGGAGATGCCACATTCACCTCTGCAATGAACTCAAATTGGTGATTTATGAAGGTGCCTTACTTCAGTGAAACAAACTAAGCTGAAAACCAAAACAGCTGTGATGATACAATTTGCTTTGATACAAATGATGTAAAGTTTTCATTTATCCTGGAGCTTTGGAGTGAAGATATGGCTCTGTAGAGAAAATTCTTTCATTGCTGATGTGCCTTCTCCTCTGGCAGCAATAACGTTCTCTACAATGGTCTCACTTCTCTAATCTAGTTAGACCTTTACCCCCAAAAGCTCCTTCACCACCTCCCCCTGTATGCAGAGACTCTCTTAGGGGTGGACACAGGATTTTCCCCACTGCTCTTTTTTGCAGCTCCTCTGAAATGTGTACCCAGTTGGGAAATATGACTGGCTACACTGTGGAGTAGATGTGAGACAACACAAGACTGCACAGATCTGGAGGCTTAATGTCTCACTATGAGGGAGAAACCATAGCACTGAGAAAAAACCCAAACCTCTGAGCATTAAATGGATTATGAAGGTGGATTGTGATGTGAGAATAACTGGATTTCTCTGTAAAGTGATTATTGCTGCAGTAACTTGTAGGACATACTTTCACTGAGAGCTCATTTTGACATCTTTTATGGTTAAAGCCCTTCGACTGCCAGTCAGCCATACAGACCCTTAACAAAGAAGGATAACACGGTTAATAACAGTGCTCTTATCGAGTTCTTATGCCACAGAGGAACAAGTTCTGCTATTGCCTTAGTCAGGCTGGGAAATCAGTAGTTGCCTCTGGTGGCATTGCAGTTGCAGCAGCATGAATGAGATTGAATATGAATCCAGATTGGATCCCATCCTGAGCAAGGCACCAAGTAGCACCTTGGTGCTATCACAGCTCTTGGATAAATTCTGTTAACCAAGGAACTTACTGGTATAAACCCTGGCAACTGATCAGTTTTAAAGTAAGATAAATGTGGTTCCAGCAGAGTCATGTTTATTGGCTTGGCCACAATTCAGAATGAGCAGCCGGGACAGGGAAGTCCTGGAAGAGTCAGATGGCCTTTTCCTAAACTCAGGGAGAAATTTATCTTTGTCATCAAATGTATAGGAACACATTCAACTTGACCAGCCAGTCCTAAAATATACCTCCTAGAAGACAAAGCATGTTTTGGATAGCGCTTGAGTGGAAAGAAGTAGGGACCACAGTGTATGAGGGATCATTTGAGAAATTCCCAGGACAGCAGTATGGATCCTGTCTTTATCCTGCCCCCTGTAATCAGCTATTACTTATAGCAGGGAACTGCTCTTCTATCACAGAGAAATGGCAGAGGACCAGCAATGGGATCAATAGACCAGTCCCGTTTCACAGAGGTAGATTGAGTCTGTAAGGTTTAAATTCTGCCCAGGGAGCAGCCTCTTTATACATCTTAGTTATACATACTACTCTTTTCTTGAAAACTCTCAGGGACTGTGACTTTCCTCTGCATATTACAAAAATTGCTATTTTATCTCAAAGTTCGCTGTGGTTCAGGGATAGTCATTGCATGAAAGGAAGAAAAACAACAAGAACAAAAGTAAAACCCACAGAGATTTGTAGGATATCTTCAGGCCCTGGGCTATGTCCTTCCCAGTCTTTCATTTTTGTTTTGTCTAATGATGAAAACTTGGGGTGCCATTAAAGTAGGCACATGGAATTGCCATGAATCTTCATTTTGTTAGTTTTACTGTTGAGGAATCTCTCTCTCCTGAAGGTGAAGGAGTTGGTAACTGGCCCATCTGCTGAGCTGACAGTAGATTGATCCCTCATGCTGGGTCACCAGGAAAAGCCAATCAGGGCCACCTGATGTAGTTTGAGAAAATAGATTTTGTCTGAAGAGCACTGCTGTGATATGAAGCAATGGAGAAAAAGGATAAAGTCAGCAGGGAGAAGATGCTTCCATCAAATATACCTATGTAACCACTCTGCTTTAACAGCACTAATTGGTGTTTGACTTTAGTCAGATCAGAATGATAGAGATTAATGAACAAGCTCTAGAAAGAATGGTCCTCACTGGAGCTCCTTGGTGGAGAGAGACAAGGAAAGCATGAAGGTTAAAAGTCTAATGACAAGCATCCTTAATTATTGCTCTTCCTCTGCTCCCTCCGGGAAATATTTCCCTACTCTAAATTGTCTTAAAACCACTCTAACACAGCTGAAACATTTATAGATATAATTCAGCTCAACTAGCATTAAAGAATATAATGGGATTTCAGGAAAGAAAATCAAGCACAGTAAGCTTTTTAACCACCAGATGTCATTCTGAGTTGTATAGTGGGACAAATGATGCATGAATTTGGGTAAACGATGGAGATAAAGCTGACTTGTTAGGTGGAGTGGAAGTTTATGGCCTGCCCAGGGAGGTGGTGGAGTCACCATCTCTGGCAGCGTTCAAGAGGTGCCTGGATGAGGAGCTATGAGATATGGTTTAGTAGCTTGTGATACTAATAGGAATGGGAGGGTAGTTGGACTAGATGATCTTGCAGGTCGTTTCCAACCTTGTGATTCTGTGATTCTGTGATTTACCTGTCTGCAGGAGTGGTTTCCCTGCAGACTCTCCTCCACAGCAAGTGGGAAACTGCACTGTAACAATAATAGAAACTCTGCCTATATTCCCATGGAAAAAGTCAACCTAGCTTCCTGAAAACAAAATTAAGAGCTGCTAGAGATGCTAATATTTCAGTTCTGGACCAGTAGCTCTCTGTTTTGGTAGCCTTGGATGCATACTGGAGGCTTGTTTCATCTCTTCCACAGAAGCCTGGGCTCCCTGGCATCTCCAAAGTGACACAGAGGTTGGCTGCAGAAAATGGCTTAAAAGCACAATTAGCTTTTTGTAACAATAGCCTCTTTATTCTTCATTATAAAAAGACCTGAAAGGGAATTTGTTTTCCAAGATAGATCTGAAATGAGGCTCTATTGGAACAAGTAACCTTGCAAGCCAGACACAATAGCTGATATCTACCCATCACCTCCTCCCCTGCCCTCCCCAGGCAGTGCACAGCAGCTCATGAAAAGCATGTTTTTGTCTGCTCCCCTACTTATAAATCACGCTCATTAATAATATTTTCATTTCTGGTGAAAGTAATAAAATAATAAATGCGCCTGCACAGCTCTTGCGTTGCTCGGGGCTGAGCTCCCTGCCTCTCTCAGGCAGGAAGGTCACTGCAGTGGGCTGGATTTGTGCCCATTGTGTAGAGGCTCTTTGAGTGGCCACGTTCAGATAATATCACTCTCTTCCTTCATTGATTTTCCTTAGTCCAACTCTACAGCCAATTCATAACCAGTCAAAGGGACTTTCCCTAATAACACAGACAGGCTTCGAGTCCCCAAACCCACACAATGAGCATATTTATGCATTTACATCACTTGAGCAGATGCTGATGGCCAAGCTCATACTTTGGCTCAATTTCCATGTAGCAGATGTGAATGGAGACACCTGAGACAGCTCCTCCTGTCCTTGGGGGCTCCAGATCCAGACCTGCTTCTGAACACTGCTGCTCAAGTCTGTTTGCACATTCCTATTGACACATGTGAGTATTATGCCATGTCCCATCCAGTGACATTCAAGGTCAGGCTGAAGCAGGCTCTGAGCACCTGATCCAGCTGCAGATGTCTCTGTTCATTGCAAGGCAGTTGGACTAGATGGCATTTAAAGGTCCCTTGCAATTCAAATGGATCTATGATTCTATGATGCAGTTGCTCTTCATACTATACAAATACTTTGATTTTTTCAGTCCTTTTTGGAAAGTCTCAAATAATTCCAAATAATGCTGATCAGGAAAAGCTGATAGCAGAAAGGCAGAGGACCCTTAGCTGTACAGTATAGTGAGGAAGCCTTTAGGCACCAAAGCTGGATACTGGGTACTGTATGAGGAGTAATCAGACTGTAACTGCATCTTGGAAGGTGTTATCCAAGCAATTAAGTTAGGTAAAGCCTGAGGAGATTTATTTTCCCTAAGGTTTCTCAGAAAGGTAATAGCAGGATTTAGTGCTTTCTGAATTTTCACAAGTACTCTTCCTGATGGGAATCTGTGAGCATGGTGGTGGGTCGGTGGTTGGACTAGAAGATCCTAGAGGTCTTTTCTAACCTTAATGATTCTGTGATTCTATGATACCTGAAAAAAAAAAAAAAACACCACCCACCAGAGTCAGGAAAAGCAGAAGTGACAGCAGATGACTCATCTCTGTGAATCTTCCAATTAGCACATTCAGTGGGATTCAAAGGGCAAGACGTGGTTCCTTTCCTCTGGTAAAGAAGCATTACTGCATCCCAAATTGATTAGTGGAAAGGCCCAGGATAAAATAGATTGATTACACTGGACAAACAGGTTCATAAGGAAAACAAATAAGAAGACAGCAAAGCTTTAGCCATATCGTACACAAAATCTTCATGGGATGAAACAGAAAATAAAACAAGGCCCTCGTTTATATATACGTATACGTATTATACGATATATATTTTATACATTCGTATAAAATAAGGCCCTCGTTTTAAGGGGACCTATTTCTCTTAGAGGGCAGGAAAGGGTCGCATCTTTTTGACTGCAGTATTATAGGAGCAGCTGATTGCTGATTTCCTGCTGTCCAAAGGCCTTTTGGAAATATGACCTGAGCCTGAAAGTCAGAAAAAAATGATGGTTGCGGAGACCCAGGCTGGCCTCTGCAAAATGAACTCACTCCTCATTGATGGCTGGGGAACTGGACAGTTGGGACTCGATGATCTTTGAGGTCTCTTCCAACTCAAGCCATTCTATTTTTCTGCGAGTCTATGACATGGAAGCTGCACTGGGAGCTATAGCTGGATGTCCAAGCACATTTGGGTCACAGCTTAGAGATCTGCAGCTGAGGGAAGCCAAGGCTTGTACTGGAGGCAGGCCGATGGGGAGCAACTTATGCAGACCTCTACCATCCAAGTGCTGTTCAAGATAACCCAAGTGTTTGCTTTCTAGTGGACTTGTTGAAACTTTCCTTCACTTAGGTCAGCTAAGCAAAGTCACAATGAATTCTTGAGCTTGGTTCAGGGGATGCACAGGTCAGAGGCTGTTCCCAAAAGTCAGGGTGGACAAGGCTGCCCTATTCTGGCATGAAGAAAGTTCAGTTGTGCGGAAGAGAGCTGTGCCCCTGGGCCAGGAGGTGATTTCCAATCTGCTTAATTTGGTAGCACAGATGTAGTCTGATAACACTCACTAGCCCTAGGAAGTCAGGGTATACAGTAATCATATCACACTGCCTGCGTGACTGCATAGCTCAAATGACTTGCTGGCATTGCTGGTTCTGTATTACTATACCTAGGAGGAGTTATTAAATCCTTGCAAAGCCCATGGGTTCTCAGGCCCGTCTCATACAGGCAGAGAAATAAATCCCCGTTCCCCTCTGCAGGTAATTATTTGCCTGCTTATATTCTTTCTACACACATGTGCATATGTGATTTGCATGTAGCATAAGCTATTAGATTTCTCAGTGACTGTGCACATACAGCCAGCAACAGTGTACTGACTGTGGCTGTCTCCAGGCTGGTTTCCATCTTCTCCAGAGGCAGCAGCTCTCCCAAGATTCAGGAGCAGCCTCAGGGCAAGAAGTGATGAATGCAGGAGTACCTCTGAGCTGGTGATCAGCACCCAAATGTATAAAAACAGTTTCAGGAGCTTAAATGGGAGGAGGGATCTCAAAGAAGGATGGAGGAGAGGAGAGACAGGACTGAGAAAGGCATGAATGAAGAATGAAGAATAACAGACACATCTCATTCAGCAGAGGCTGCGACTGTGCTCAGGCAGTATTCCTACAAAAAGGCATATTTAGGACACTGATGATTTAGTATTTGCTGCTGCTTCTCTGAATCTTCCTTATACCTAATGTAGTCTAAACAAAAGTAACAAGGATACATGTATTTACCCAGATGGCATGGTGAGATGTAGCCATACACACAAAAAAAGTGACCCCTCTGTTCCCTTTGTAAAAATCACAGTGGATCCTTGCCCAGAGAGGTGGCAGATGCTCCATCTGTGGAGAGATTCGAGGTCAGGCTGGCTGGGGTCTGCACACCTGATCTAGCTGCAGATGTCCCTATTCATTGCAGATGAGTTGGACTAGATGACCTTTAAAAGCCCTTTTCAACTCAAACAATTCTATGATTCTATTCTCAGCCCACAAATTTTACTTTTTTTTCCTGTTCTCTCTTCCATTCCACTAGTAGAGAGTGAATGATCTGCTATGTGGTTCTGGGCTGCCTGCCCAACACCATCCTGGTTTCTAGACTGGAGACTGCTTGAATGAAACAAGAAGGTTCCATCAACGTTTTTTCAATCTGTATCAAGACAAGGAAAACTATTTTCATATTGTCATTCTATTGTCATACTCAGGATGTCTTGGAAGTAAACCAAGAGGATTTATTATAAATCTACTTTGTGACAAGGTGAAGTATTGCAGATAGTGTCTATCTTCTCTGAAGAAAACAGAACAGAATGTCTGTTCCAGGACCTGAAAGACTGCTACAGGACTTCTCCTTGCTCCAGCAAAGGCCTTATCCTGGAAAGGTGGAAGATGCTCTGTTGGCAGTTTGTGATATCCACCACTTCCATTATTTCTGTTTGCTGACTCCAAAGTGAGCACTCACTCAGTTTTGGGACCAATATTTCCTGGCTATGTTTTTCTGTTTTCCCCTTGTCTCCCAGGCACCAGCCCATCAGAATCAGAATTGTAGAATGGCTTGAGATGGAAGAGACTTCAAAGTCATCTAGTTTCAACCCCTTCTGTTGGCAGGGTTGCCAACCACCAGATAAGGCACTAAATTAGCTTGTCCAGGGCCAAATCCAGCACAGAGTCATAGTATCATAGAATGGTTTGAGTTGGAGGGACCTTTCTAGTTCCAAACCCCCCAGTATAGGCAGAGACACCTCCCACCAAACCAGGCTGCTCACAGCTCCGTGCAGCCTGGCCTTGACTGCTTTCATGGAGGTAGCATCCACAACCTCACTGGGCAACCTGTTCCAGTGTCTCACCACCCTCACAGTAAAGAATTTCTTCCCAATATCTAGTTTAAATCTACCCTCTTTCAGTTTAAAACCATTCAACGTGGCCTTGAACACCTCTGGGATGGATCATCCACAGATTCTCTGGGCACAAATGACCGATGAGACATGTGAATCAGAAGGGTTTTTCCTGGGGACAGCAGAAAGAGGAGCAAGCCTGAGGTTTTCAACCAAAAAAAGCATTCAAGAGAAACACAAATTGTACCAGCTGCTCCCACCATCGTTCTGCAAAGCGTGGTGATGATGTTTCTCGTAAGGTTACCCAGCCTGCAGTTTCACAAGCACAATGAAAAAACTTGCTGGGCTTCCTCCTGTTATAACAACATATGGTGGTGGGAGTGTGATTGACTGGTACAATGTGATTTCAATAAAATGTCTTCAAGCCAGAAAAGTTCCAGGTGACTAGAAGTAAGTAATCATTGTGCCAATCTTTCAGCAAAAAAAGGTCACATGCTGAGTATGGCAACTTGAGGGAGTAAGGCAGATTTTTATAGCGAGCAATATCTCTTCTGACAGTGCTAGTGAACTGCTTCAAACCACACTTGGCTGGAAATGCGCTCAGATGAATAGCTTTGTCTTTCAATACATATTACCAGCAGTGCTAAGAAGAATGAGAAATGGGTTGTAAAGTAAGCAATAGCTAAAATTCCTCCTTGCTCCTGACCTTACTGTAAAGAAATGCTAGTCGTGTGGGAAGAAAAACAAAAAAGTGAAAGGAGTTTGCCCCAGGGAAGAAGGGAAATCCATTCCAAAGGGAAACCTGGAAGGTTTTTTTGAGTCTCGGTGATTAGGTATGATGAGCTGGATATCACCATCCAGCCTGACACTTGCTTCAGCATTCAATCCTGTTTAATTTACGTTCTGGAGGTTGACTGAGACCTTGATGAAATGTGGGTGCATGATGTGATAGATAGCGCTTGTCTCTGTAGGAAGAGACAGACAGAGAGAGCTGTGAAGAAATAAAGCAGGCACAGGGGGACTTTTATCCCCTTTTTCCAGCCCAGCCAAGGTTACAGTGAGAAACTGTAGGAATTGACCACTGATCTTATGTCCCTGTTCACTGTAGGAGTGTTGGACAATATAACATTTAAGGGTCCCTTCCAACTCAAACAATTCTGATTCTATGACCTTCTGCACCCTTACAATCTAACCTATTGGAAGTTGTTTCATCTTAAGAATAGAATTGTAGATACATAGAATCATTAAGGTTAGAAAAGACCAGTAAGATCATCTAGTCCAACCACCAACCTATCATCACCATGGATGCGTACTCTTCTGCTGCTCAGAGTGTAAAGCAATCCTTCAAGGTAAGGCAGAAAAGAGAGGAGATACTGTGCTCTGCATCTGGGAATCAGATTTGCATGGCAGCTCAACTTCTGATTCACAGCAAATCCCACAACTTTGGTCTTCTGCTTATGTTTGTTCAACTAGATAAAATGTCACATTTGGAGAGATTCTGCAAGTCAGACTGGAGGCTTGTTTAGTGTCAGCAGAGAGGCTTTGCTTTGATTTTCTTTTAATGAAACTTCAGGACTGGAAGATGGGGATGTTCTCCTGGTGAAGGACAGTCCTCTCAAAGACTGGAGTTCAAACTAATGGATCATTTATTCAGAATTTTGAGAGAATTGTGGATTCTTTGCAGTTCTGGGGAACTGGAGGGAAAAGAATGTGAAAAACTCTTGTTTAAGTTACGGTGGTTTATTTCTGAGAAAGCTGCACTGTGGCACATGTCCTACTAAATGTGACATTGTAAGGGCTGGACAGCATGAGAACTTACCAATGTCCTCTTGCAGGTCAAGAGCCCAGCCTGGCACCACGCTTGGAGTTAGAGCTGAGCTCCTCCATGGCATCTGTCACCTCAGGATGTGTCAGACCTGCCCTTTGCTCTACCTCAGCCTTGACACATGCAGAATTATTATCATCTCTCTGCCTCACTACCTGTAATCAGCCCTCCTCTTTGGACAGCCACCAACCAGTGCATTTCCATAAAGGCTTCCTTTTGCTGTGTCCTTCAATAGACCTCTTCTCTGCATTAAATTCTTACTATGAGAATGGTGAGGTGCTGGAACAGGCTGCCCAAAGAGCTTGTGGATGCCCCATCCCTGGAGGTGTTTAAGGCCAAATTGGATGGGGCCCAGGGCAGCCTGGTCTAGTTAAATGTGGAGGTTGGTAGCCCTGCCTGTGGCGGGGGGGGAGGGGGTTGGAGATTCCTGATCCTTGAGGTCCCTTCCAACCCGGGCCATTCTGTGATTTTGATTCTGTGATTAAAGTCTTTGTCTCTCCAGTGTTTTCTGAGAAAGTTTAAAGTGAAAGCCATCCTAGCAGAAGATGTGCATTGCTGATGCACAGTACTCACTAATTATTATCCTCATATAAACAGACTGACTCACCATGCTATGGCTCAGTCTGCTAATAAGGGAAAAAAATCTTTGGTGATGCTGTTTACCAGACTGAGTAACAGGGGAGATAAATAAATAAATAAATTAGAAACACTCCCAGATAACAGCTGTGCTCCTTACACTGCTGCTGTCCTTAGGGGACTCCAGGCCCCACCAACTCTGCAAGAAAATCTTTCTGTTCTGCCTTGTCTGAGAGTGAATCCGCTCATCTCTGACCCTGTCACCCGAGCATCTGGCAGGAATTATGAACTCTCTATTTTCTTGCATTAAACCTGGGGTTATTGGTTGTTTGGGTTTTGTTATTCTTTGTTTTTCCCCAGGGGGAATAAGGGAGCAGGGATATATATATATAAAGAAGTGACAACCAGATGTTTGGCACTTCCACTGTAGCTCAGGCTTTTCCCAGATGGGGAGATAATCAGTGAAATAGTGCCCTTCCTCGGTCTCCAAAACCAGCTCCATGTAACTGTGGGTCTGCCTGCTGCTTTTCTGCAGGTGTATCCCAGATGAGCCCGTTCTCTGCAGAAGTCCACTCTGGAGCAAAGGAGGAAAAATGCAGATGTGAGATGATAGTCACAGGCACTGAGATCCTTTCACAATAAGGTACAAGGGCCACCTCTGTGGATTTCATTTAGAGTTGAAAGACCCGGGGGAGAAGGAATCTCATAGTTCCTGTTCTACCAAATCCTACCTGGGGATGGAGCTTTAAGACCTAAAAGAATGAGTGAAACCCCGTTTGGTACAGGGAGGAATGTAAGTGATCACTAATCTTCTCTCCTTAGATGGGATTCCTGCTTGATTCACTGTAACTCAGAAGGTCAAGCCTGTACATTTTCCATTAATGTTTCTTTGGCCAGGACAAGGATAAGAAGTGATTTTCTCTCCCAGACAGAGAAGTGGTCACAGCATCAAGCTTTGGACTCTCACACAGAGGGTTTGGATTTTGGGTGGTCCTGTGAGGAGCCAGGGGTTGCATTCAATGATCCCTATGGGTCCCTTCTAACTTGGTACAGTCCATGATTTTATGATTCTATGCAGACAAATCATTTCATGTCACTTCATGGCTTTGGTGGGGGTTTATCTCAAACTAAGGCCTTAGGCAATGGTTCAGTCCTTTTTTTATCCTTGATTATCTGAATCACGTGCAACCAAAGTTTCTTCTGAGGTCCCAGTACTAAAAATGATTTCTGCTGCACATCAGCAAAGTCTGGGTGGACATTTGAAGAGTTCATGGTATATTTTCCTCTGGCATAATTATGTTTACTCCTTTTTAGTTTGATATACAAAAGTGCCTAGAAGGCATAAGGGCCTTTAAGATCTTCTTTATACCCTTAATTCCTGAAGACCATTACAATCAAGGATACCTTAAATCCCCCTTAAATCCTTGGCAAAAGGATGATAAATAGATAAGAAGCAGAAGCATGATGCTGCAATAATACAGCTCCAGAGTTCTACCATTGTATTTCTACTGAAGGGAAGAGACTGTGGAACAAAAGTGAGGTGAGAGTAAAGGTGGGCATTTGGCTAATGTGAAAGAGTAAGAAGATGCAGCTGAATCACATTCTTCTCATCAAAAACAAGAAACCCAGTGACATTAGAACCAATGGAGCTGGGATTTCAGGACCACATGACTTCATCTGGGGCAAATTAAACAACTTTAATATGTCTCTCCTCTCCCTAATTCCTTCTCTTCAAAACTTTTCTTGAAGATGCTTTAAGTCTCAGTGACATTTGGTTAAAACTTGAAGGTATATGCATGTTTTCTGTAACACTGACTGCCTGGGCTCAAAGCATAATGTGTTTTAAAAATATTATCATTATTATATTACTTTGCACAAGCACAGTGATGGAGCTCTTCCTTTAGGACTAGCACTGTGGGTGTATGTTTTTACATGCTTTCTGAGGACACTTTATTCAGCATCCTGGAGTTTCCAAGCAATAAAAATTGAGTCTGCAGTGTTAGGTGGGTCTCTCAGTTGTGTCTTGGCTGGTTTTGTGTGTCTGGTCATTAGGAAGAGAGGGTGAGTCTCATGGGCATCACACAGAACTGGGTAAAGTGAGCTGTCAGCATATTTGTCTGATATAATGTAGGAGCTCAAGAAGCTAGGTGCTGATCTACTGTTTTGTCTGATAAAATTCCAGAGTTGAAATGCAGCTAATTGCAAAATAAATCAGTAAGGAAACCCAACAGAAGAGTTTGGCTAATTGTGATTCCTTGTTTTTTTTTCCTGTCTTATAGTGTGAAATCTGGTTCTCCCAGGGGTGAAGAATGCCTTGCTGCAGCAAAATTAGTATGATGCTGAATATAAAGCTCAAAACAATACTGTCTACCTGTCTATCTCATTAGCAACTTTCCTTTCCACAGTTTTGGTGAAGCGAGAAACGATCTTTCAAATTAAACATCTCTGAAGTCTGTTACAGAAAGTCTTCATATCTCAAAAGTATCTCAGCTTTACAGTAAAGAGTTTTTTTCCTTCCTCAGTCTTCTGTTTCCTGTTCATCACAAAATGAACATTGTCTTCTCTTTCCACATCGTTTTTTCTTTTCCAGAAATTTCCTTAAACTGCTTCCCACCTGGGAAATAGTTAAGCAGGCAAACAAACAAACAAATTACATGACAGTGAAATTGTAAGTCTGCTAATCTAGAACTTTTCCAGAGATTATGCTTAAAACTGTAAGTAAGTGTTAACAAAAAAACCAATTCACCCTATCTTCCTAATGACCTGATTTTCCAGATAGAGGAGCAGCTGTCTTGGTAATCCTGTCTTTAGTCCTCTAATATTCAATCAAAGTGGGAAGCAGGCACAGATTTTTGACCAGGGCCTATTACCTTCTATTACCATTAATCTCATTTCCAGTTGCTTTAATGGTACCTGAGGGATTGCATAGAATTTAGTCAACTACATCTGTAGGATCATTGAGTTTATTATGTTTAGCTGAGAGATGCCATTTTGGTGAGTGATGGACTCGAATCCAAATATGGGTGGACAAGTTTTACAAGTGCTATTCTTCTACTGAGACACAGGGCATCTTCTCTTGAAAGTGGGTGCCTCACTGAGGATCATGCAGGTTTATCTAATTTTTGGCAATAATGTAAATGTCATGGAATGGATTAATGGCTTTCAGTGGTGATGACAGACACTGTTTGTGGTGATGTTTTTCCACTGGAAATGAGGATGCTTTATGTTCTGTCTGGTTGCCTACATCTTAGCCACTCATCACATGTTCTAGCTTATGAAGTGCTCCTATATGAGGATTCATTGCTCTACACTCAGATGCATATTTAGGTCAATCTTCTGCTAATAAACTGGAGGCATTTATTGTTTCCTAACTGCTAAGTTCCTGGATAGGAAGCGTAACACCAGCAAGCCAAACTGAAAAAGATGAAATATCTTTCCTCAGGAAAATTGACAGGGATTTGGTCAGTGGACCTGATGGAGCCAAAACATTTCACCCAAGAACTTGAGGGATTGGAACAAGCTTCACAAACACTGTACTCTTTCTCCCAAATTAGAAATTTTAATTACTGTGGGCCACAGGCTGCGGGCCTTTTTTTCTGAGCCATGTGAGTAACTGTATCCACTAATAGCTTTTATTCCTACACATTTCTAACTGTTCTAGTTGCTGTTTCATTTTCCAGAGGTCTGCTAAAACTAAAGACATCTTCTGGCCATTACCAGGGTGAGATGCTCTCAAGCCACAAGCTTACAAATTCCCATAACCCACAAGGCTTTGATTTCTGCAAGAGTTACCACAGAATAGTGCTGCAACTTAAACGGATCAGGAAGTAATGAGAAAATGAAAAAAAAAAAAAAAAAAAAAAAATCAATCACACTGCACATCAGAACATGCTACTTTCATTTCCCAAATAACTGAAAATAAAATTAACCTTCTGCCAGAGCCTTCTTTGAGCCTGAGGAAAGCTTTTTGACCCAAACACTTACTGACGTCTTCCTTTTTTGTTGACACAACAGAGATCGTTACTTTAGGGAGTCTGAGCTCTTGAAATTAAAATCACAAATTGCCATTAAATCCAATGAAACCTCTCAGTGGCTCTGGACATCAGACTGCTAGGTCTTGGTCTTAAACCTCAATAATGTTTCCAAAATAATTGTTCATCATGGAGGTCTACCAGCAGGTCTGCATCCAGAGAGATCTGGAGAATGACTTAATAATTGAGTTTCAAAGGGCCACCAGAAGCAGAGCAGCGTGAGGATATTTACCTCCTGTGTTGGTACTGGAGATCTTACAGTAAGCATCTATTACTGGTGCAGCAAGACACTGTATGACAATTACTTTGAGCCCCTGCTGCAACATTGTAAAGCAATGCTAATTATTGTTTTTTGCCAGCACATCTTTGTCAGAAGTCTTGCACATGAGATAAGTATTTCACTTTCTGCTTTGTACAAAGTGAAATAAAATGATCTTCTTTTATATTTAGTGGTCAAAACTGAAAGGAAGATATCCTCAAGTGAAATCAAGACAGATGTTGCAAGTGTGAGATGTCTGAGAAGTTTTCACGTGTCATGCAGGTGTTTGCCAACCTTCTGGGCTAAATGTGTGAGAAAAGTGTTAGGTGAGACTGTTTTAGCTGCTGTTCAGAAACATAGAAAAAAAGGTCTACAGCTGTGATACTGAGTTAAACTGGTCAGAAAAAAGGGCTATGTATTGAGGGGAAGGAAGTATCACTTTTTTCCTTTTGCTGATGGAGAGCTGAGGTTTAGCTTTCTAAGCCTTTGGTGAAGCCTGAGGTTGTATTCTCAAAGCATCTCAGCCTACATCACACTTTGAGATAAGCCTTCTCAGCCATAAAACACAGAGTTATTTGTGAAATTTGTGTTGAAGTGATTTGCTTAAGGACAAAGGTCTTTCTTCAGGGACTTTAGCATCAAATCCTTTAGAATCCTTTCACACCCTAAGAGCTCTGCTTTTGTAGCAATATCCACAAAGCAAAGGAGGATGCCACAGTTTGGGCTGCCAATTTGATATCATTAAAATTCTAAATTACTAGTCTCCCTTAGCACCTGGTCATTTCCCAGGTACACCAATTGGGCCAAATCTAGGCTGGAAATGGTGTATTCTGTAGGGGTTTAGTTCAACACTATACATTAAGCCCAACCATAAAGAAAGACATGGCATTAAAGCTCCAGTAACTATAAGGAACAGTGCCTTAATTTTTTGCCCTTCTACTGAGAAAAGGTCCATGCTTCAGTAGAGTTATAGGAGATGCACAGCATTGGCATGAGCACCTCCTGATGGAGATAACTTTACCCCACATTGGGTTTCCAGGGTTGATCCTTGCTGATCTACTGCGTTCTGATATATAGCTGATGGCTGCCTACTTGCCTATATTTGCATTTATTGCCTTCCTCTAGCACAGACCCAGCTCCTATTCCCAGAATTGAAAGAATTGTGAGCTGGCTCTGAGAACTCATGTCAGAAGTTATAATAGTTTGCATTTGCTAATAAACTTTGAAAAACCTCACAGTCCCAGTCTTGTGCTCTTATTTCATTTTCATACTCCACAATAAATGAATGATGGAACAGGAGGAAACAGCAGCCCCTGGGGTGGTTTAGAAACCTTTAGCCAGGAGGAAAGGTTAATGGAGTCGAGTTAATGGAGTTGAATTTATTCGTAATAGAAGGGAGTTTGAGGTGGTTTGGAAGAAATCTTAAGCCTTAGGAAGGAAATGGATGATAGTGGATAGTTGTTGTTGTAAAGCCATGGTTAAAAAAACTCAGGACATAATTTACAAATGAGATAATTTGGGTGATGTGCTGCATCAGGCAAAGGAAAGAAGATTCAAAAATGCATCAGTAGTCAACTCAAGATTTTACACGTACTAATGATAACAATTCTCTTAATTTTCTAGTTGGTCTGTTCAGTAAAATCAACAAAGACCGACCTTCATAATTCACATAGGTGCATGAATATATTTGGAAGGAAGTTCTGTGAGCCAGAGGATGTCTTTATGCTGGTCAGTGAAGACCAGAGAGAAGTATTCTGCTTTAGGATGAGCACATCCAGACTGGCCCCTCTTCGGAAGCAGCGTGCACTGTCTGGAGATGTGATATTGGTTGAACAAGGATGGCTTCTGGATGGCATTTTCTTATACTGAGCCCACCACTTGGGCATACCCTGACAGAGCTGGAGGCTATGGTCTGCTGGTTCCCATTGGCTGTGTTCTGCACAACCAGTCAGTACTAAAGGGAATTGAAAGTCCTTCATAGTCCATGGTATCTCAGCTAAGTACTCAAGCTGGAAGAAGGCACCATATCTTAATATTTCTGGGGAAAAGAAAAATGATGTCATTCCTGTGGCTTAGCTTTTTCTATTTCTTCTTCTTCTTTTTTCTTTTTTTTTTTTTTCCCCGGGTAAATGGGGAGAATGCAGTATAGCTCAATACTTAGACAACATTGACTTGAGACTATTTGCAAAGAGTTTGGGTGGGAGGTCCTGCATAAGCACAAAGTATTTTCTCAACATTGTTAATGAATTTGTAACTTCTGGCATCTTTTTTAATGTAACCTCCATTCAATCAATTTGCAATTAACTCCAGGCCTGACACTTATGGCTGTTTGAGCAAGCAATGCATCTATGTGCTAGAAATCAGTCTGCTTGATAGAATCTGCGTGAAAAATTGCCACTTGTTGAAAGATAATACAGGAGAATGTCTGCACCTTTTAATGAATTGGAATGGGGTGTATTGTGTTGAAGGAAAATTGAGTTCTGTCTCAAGGACATCATTATTCAAACCCTCTCACCCTCTCGTGATCCCTGGTGGTTCTGTGGAGAAGTCTCCCAGTGGAATGCATTGACAGTTTCTTCCGTATTTAATGTGAGCACTGTGGGTCTGAAATAGGGTCTGGTGGTGCTACTGTGCTTCAACACACACTGCTCTCTAGGTAATCTCAAAAGAGGATGCTAAGCTTTGAACATTAAATTGACTCTTAATTAAGAGAGCTTAAAGAAATTGAAGGACTCTCAACCGCTCTTGCCACTCATGCCATGATTAAAACCCTGCATCTGGGGCTGAATGACCCCACATAGCACTGTGGGTTGGTGCCAGCTGGCTGGGGAGTAATTTTACAGAAAATGAGAGGGGGTTTTGGCAGATGAACAAGTTGCACAGTCAGCAGTGCATCCTTGTGGGAAACTTCATACAAGGTAGGGCATGGTAGTGTACGGTAGAGTTAGGCAGCCTAAACTTATCCCTAGAGCCAGTAGGTTTAGATATGCAATTTTTCTCCACTTACCAGCACTTTTGAGGCCCCTCCTGGAGTTCTGTGTGCAGTTCTGGGATTCCCAGGACAAGAAAGATGTGAACACACTGTAGTGAGTTCAGCAAAGGGCCACCAAGATATTCAGGATCTTGCAGCAAATGGTGGACGAGGAGAAGCTGGGAGCTGGGCCTGCTCAGCTTGCAGAGAGAAAGGCATAGGTGAGACCTTATTGCCATCTGCGAAGTCCTGATAAGAGTCCGTAGAGCAGGGGAAGCACACAATATAGCACATGGCAAATTCTTAACTATAAGGAAAAAAAGTACACAAAAATCACCATGTGATTTTCAAAGACTGGAAAGGACCATTATGGAATCTCCATGTTTGGAGATACTCAAAACTTGGCTAGACAAACTCATAGCAAGCCAATCTATTTGGTTCTGCTTGAACGTAAAGGCTTTTTTGTTTGTTTGTTTGAATCTATTATATGCTATTGTCCTATTAATCAGACTGACTTCTGATAAAAAAACAGATCTTTTCCTTTTGTCAGCTGATGGAGCTCTTTAATGAGTTACCCTAACTTGTATCACTGAAAATGAATGGGCTTAGTTTGTATGGTCTGACTCGTAGATTTTTACAAATACTGTGTATTTTGATTGCAGTAAGTCAGGAGTTGGGAAGATGAATATTTTCTTGAGAAAATTACACAACCTCTGAACTAGTATTTGATCTAGTGACTGGCAACCCTGGCAGTAGGGGATTGGAACTTGATGGTCCTTGAGGTCCTTTCCAACCGAGACCATTCTATGATTCTATGGTTGAGAGATTACAACCTCCAGCAGAGTGGAAGTAAAGAAATCATTTCTGGAGGAAATAATCTTTGAATCTAGGAGAAGACTGTTCTCTATAAACTTAGATATCTAATTTTTATCACTTTCCTAAAGCAGGCTAGTTTTTGCCTGGGGCTTTTTTTTTGAGTCACAGCATACACACTGCCTTGGTGACGAGCATACCACATAATGTCTGCCATACAAAACACACAGAATGGTAATAGAAGCAGTGATTGAATGCAGGAAGATTTTGGGTACATAGCTCAGCCATTAAGCACGATCTCAGAGCTTGCAGCAGCCTGCCATTGCTGTAGAAAGAGACAGACATTTACCTATAATGCTTAAAACTGTTACTCCACAAATGATGTGAGCACAAGATGGGCTGTAGAGGGTCAGTCAAAGCTTTCTGCCTCCAAAAGTAGCTAACAGCAGGTGCCTGGGGAGTAGTGTAAGTACATGGCATCACACAGTGACACTTCTCCAGCCCAGCCTCCAGTGGGATGAAAAAGGGACATGAGCAATAGCTGTTTCCTCTGTGTTTAGAAGCCCTTGACTGGCTTTTCTTCTGTGAGTTTATCTAATTGGTTTGACTTTTTTTTTTCTTTTTTTTTTTTCCAGTTTCTAGGAGTATATCAGTTTATTTATATGCTGTGTAGAGGTCCTCTCCTGTTCAGCATGATAATGTTGCTGGGAGCCCCCCAGTTTTGGCATTATGAGAGTTCATGAACCAGTGCCTTCTGCTTACCTTATTCCTGCCAGTCCAATAGCACTCAGGAGAGGATCAGAGTGTGATCCAAATATCAATACTAATCTGGATTTATATAGCCAGAAGCTAATATAAACAGCTAAAACATTCTGGAACCAGTGGGTAAATGCAGGACAAAATTTATCCCTTGAGGTTGGAAAAACTACAGCTGTGCCCCTGTATTAGCTCCTTCTCAAGAGGCTTCACACTACCTCTCTTGGCATGGCTATTCCAGGCTCCTGCTTCTCTGATGCTCACAAACTACTCATTTTCCTGTGTTTTTTTTTTTTCTTTTCTTTCTATAGCTCTCCCTGCCCCTCCATAGGTGGTCCTTATAGACTACTCAGAGCTTTTGGTTCTTTCTTCCTTAGTTTACCCGTTGTGATACTGACCACACTTGATTTGAAGTGATTATTTCCTTGCTGAAAAACGGAAACACCTTTCTTTCATTCTTTCTGTTTGTTCTCCAGAGTTGATACTTTCCCAGTGCTGGTGTTACCTCAAGGATACTCAGAAGTGCTTGAGTTTGGCTTTCAGGCTGATAAGTGACGCCACAAGGAGCCATGGAAAATGCAGAAGCAGCAAGAGAAAAAAGGCTCATGAAGGTACATCTGAGGTTACCTTGTGAGAAGAGACACAAGGCTGGGAGGCCTTCTCAATACCATTTCTAGCTGTGATAAAGCCTGGGAGCTGAGATACATTGCAAATTGCACAGGCAATAATGTTCATTGCAGGAGAGCTGGACAAAGCGACTTTCAAAGTTCCCTTCCAAATCAATTCTGTGATTCTGTGCCTCTGATTTCTCTTGACCTCTTTGCTTCTGCTGGTGTTCAATACGCCTGGCAAGGGTCTTGCCAGCTCCTATCCCTAGCATGAGTGAGTGCATCTGCTGAGTGATTCTTGCACTCTGCACATCCCATGTCTTCAAAGGGAGTGCATAACGATGGGCCACCGTTCAGCTCATTGTGAGTTTGTTACACAGTGGAAGCTGTTACTATGAAATTACCAAATAAAACATACATTTTCATTCCCGGAGGCAATAAAACTTACTGAAGTACATTTCCCTGGGACAATTACAATGAGATAATACAGAACTTCTGACTGATTTCAGTGGCTGCAAAAAAAGAATAAAATCAAAGAGTATTCAACAAGACATTAGTGTATGCCTTGGCTCCGATCACTTCCTTGTCTCACAGGATAATAAAATTATCAAATTAGCTTTAAAACGTTGAAAGTTCCATTTTTCAGCCTGTTTGACAGGTTGCCCCCTGAATAATGCAGTTATGATGAGGTGCACAGGACTGTGTGATCTTTTATTGCTTTTGGTCTAGACACCAAAGCACATTATGAAATCTCCTTCTCTTGTCCCTGTAGTGAAATGATCATATTCCCAGTGTCCAGGCCAATCAAATGATAAACAACAGGGCTTTAGTATTTTTTTTTTCCTTCTGCACACTCAAAACATAAACACAACCGTATGTTCAAGTTTGCATTTGCAGAAATGTAGCATAAGTGGTTTATTGGGTTATGTAGCTCATCTGTTTCCCATTACCTCTCTGCAGCAAATTACATTATTTCCAAAGAGCGATGCTGGTACGGGCAGCCTAACAGCCCTATTTCCTGGGGATTTGAGGTGGAGGTCCTGAAACATATCCTGAACTGCTCCAAGGCCCAGTTTCTCAGTTATTCTGCTCTTGAATGCCTCTGGTGATGTTAGAGAATGCAAAGTTCTATGAGAATTTGTTTCAACACATTTCATTGTTCAGGAAATGCGTAGATGTGGTACTTATGGACATGGCTTAGCAGGCAGTAGTGGTTGTAGGTGGATGGTTGGATTAGGTGATCTTAGAGGTCTTTTCCAATGATAGTGATTTTATCAATTCTGTGATTTCTGAAGGTCTCCCCACTCTTCATGATTCACAGAAACAGGATATTGGCTCTCCTAATTTATTCACTTCAGTCATGTGCCCAGTGGCTGACACCTTGCATGGATGGAGTGATATAAAGGGCTATTTTTCATTTTGCAAACATTACCTTCCTGCCATTTGCTGTGAAGTGAACACCAGACTTTCTGGAGCAAGAGCAGTAGTTGCAGTCCCAATCTGAATAGCTCATGACTCTCCTTGTGGGCAACAGCAAACTCTGGCCCTGTGTAGGTCAGACACAGCAGGGTGTTAATTAACTTATCTATGGATCATCAAACAGCCAGTGAGCAGTTTTCTCATAAATCTGCTGTTTCACTGCTTGGCCAGAGTTGACTGTGATAGTCTGGGTAGCACCCTCCTTTCCTAAAAATGGAAATAGG
Organism: Lagopus leucura; assembly: GCF_019238085.1. Lineage (NCBI taxonomy): Eukaryota > Metazoa > Chordata > Aves > Galliformes > Phasianidae > Lagopus > Lagopus leucura. The sequence continues at coordinate 2,316,497 of NW_024962265.1, read as the reverse complement.
GAGCAAAACTGAGCATCCTCTACATACTCCCAAAGGATCTGTTAGTACATCAGGTGTGGACACTCCCGCCATGATTTCAGCCACAAGGCTGTCAAATTTCCTCTGCAAAAGAGTCCAACAGAAAACTCGCACATTGCAATTTCTGCATTTACTTTGACACTGCACGAGCCACAGCCCTTGCTTCTTGCAGAGCGGATATCTGTTATCATCTTTTTGCCATCTTGTTGCTGCTTTCTCCAAGCTTCTCTGCTCATCAGACCAGACAGGTTGTTTAGAGCCCCCCCTTTACCCCCTACGCCTGCACTCCTCTGAAAGCCATTACCCAGGATGCTTGCACTCCTTAAAGTAGCACTCAACAAGCTGTGCTGTTTTTTTCTCCTCCAGGGTTTTTGTTTTGTTTTACAGCAGGAGAATGTAATTTATCTAGAATTAAAACATCTGGTTATTGTGCTCCCTGGGTAAGTCAGCATTAAAATAAGAGGCAAACATACCGTCTGACTGTCTCCATCTTGTGAGTGACAGAATGTGCCCCGTGGCTCCACCCAAGCACGAGGTGAAATCTATGCTTGACAGACAGCTGCATGGACTGTGCAGCGTGACCAGGTTTCTGGAGTGGAGTCTAGAGATGCACACAGCTTGCAAAGGGAAATTGCTTATGTTACCTTGCTTCTCTTTAGTTCGGTATTATATGATGGTAACATGGAGTTTAGCAGAGATTTGCTCTGCTCCAGGGTCCTGGTGTAAAGGAAAAGTGGTGTCTGTTCTGGGTCCACCTGTCTACCCACTGCTTTATTACTGTAGTTTAGCTCCATGGGTAGACTGGCTGAAGAAAGTGGTCTTTTACCACACTGTGATGCTGACAAGGATATAGCAGATAATTCTCTTTTCTGCATCTTCTGAGATCTTCTTTCTCACATTGTGAAATCCAGACCTGGAACAGTCCCACACTGCCTCATTATCACCTGAGGTTTTCCAGCTTCAACCAGATGGGAGAGGACAGAACATGACTTTCCAGTGACAACAAGACTGAACTTTCTCTACCTGTGATGAACAACACTTTCCCTGCCAGAGAGCTTTCATGCCTTTTCACTACTGTCAACACTGCACAATGGTCTCTCCTGGAAAATGCAGTAGAAGACTGGGAGGATAGACAGAAAAAGAGCTCTGGTGATTGTATGACTTTTCATGAGCCCCTGAAGTACAGCCTGTACAGCCTACCCATAGCCAACTCTCAACAATAGTGTTGTCTCTACTTTCATTGTCAAGTAGAGCTTTTCAGTGCTCTCTTATTTATCAGTTAGACAGAAGTTGGAAGGCTTAGAATCACAGAATCATTAAGACTGGAAAAGATCTCTGATACTCTGATATCATCTAGTCCGACCATCAAGCCATCACCACAGTGTCCATTAAATCATATCACTCAGTACCACATTTCCACCATTCGTGAACATCTCCAGAGATGATGACTCCACCACCTCCCTGGGCAGCCTGTTCCAATACAAATCTGCTGTACTAATATTATTGCTAATGGTGCAGCACATACAAATATGCTTGGGATACTTGTCACTGGGACACTTGTGAATGGCATTTGGAATGGAAAACACAGTCATACGAGGCAGGCAGCCATAACAAAAAACAAAGATTCAGTGATGATCTACATGGATGGTGAACACAAAATATTTGCTACAGAAGCAGCCATGGACTTCATAGTCGCTGTGCTGGAAATAGCTACATAGTGAGACCACAACCACTCATCTCCTAAGTTTTACATTTTTCTTTTATGTGTTACATTTTTCTTTCTTGGTAATTTGTCCTCTTTTCTGTTGTTCTTTCCCCCAAGAGCTCTCACATTTTTCCTAATGTCTCAGGTGAGCATTCACTTGACCACAGATCTTGTGCTCAACTTGTGAGTGAAGTTCTAAGTTCAGTTTTCACTGTCGCATTGTACTGAACATTGTACTTTGACTCAGTCTGGGCCAGAAATCTGTCCTGAGCAAGACAAGGTCTCTGGTCAATGATGCAGAAAAAGCTGGAACACAAGCTCTGTAGAAGACTTAAGTGTTTTGGTCTGAAAATAGTGCTGTCTCTATTAATGTCTGTGCATATGGATGGATGTGAAAAAGCTCAAGCTGCCCCCTTTGACAACCTAGTGTACTGTCTTCACTGGAGAGAAAGCAGGATTGATACAGTATAGAAATTCATACAAAAATAATATAGAATTTTTCAAGAGGCAAATGTCAATGTCTTGCCCAGGGAGGTTGTGGATGCCCTCTCCCTGGCACTCAAGACCAGGCTGGATGGGGCTTTGAGCAACACTGTCTAGTTGGAGGTGTCCCTACCTATAGCAGAGGGTTGGAAATAGGTGATCTGAAAGGTCCCTTCCAACTCAAACCATTCTATGATTCTGTGGTTCTATGATCTTCACCTGCAACCCAAGAACATATCCTTCTGGTACTTATTGTAGAGAATGGGACTGTGATGTCACATCTACTGCTGACCTGTGGAGTAACCTTGAGCAAATCACTACACCCCTCTGCTCCTTCTCTCTCCTCCCACCATTTACTTCAACTATTTAGACAAGCAACTTTCTATTCCAGTATATGCACACAGTGTTTATCATGTTGGCACATCCTCAGGCTACTGGAATACAAATAATAAAGAGCAATAATAACTGGTTGCCAGTCAGCAGAGAATCAGCTTCTCTGTCTCTAAATCGTTTGGAAATTGTTTTTCGCTTGCTTTGAATAGTGTGCTGGGAATATGTAAAATGAAGACTTAATTTTTTTGTTTTATTTTATTTTATTTTTGATTTTAGCTAGCAGCAAAAATACCCTTTATCAACACTCCAAAATATGATTAATGCTAATCCTGACCTTTCGGAAGTTCCATGCCAGGCAGTTGATGATGCTTCTGTGTTGTAAAGAATCAAACAGAAGATGTTTCTAGCCACAATGAAGTGTTCTTTATTAATTAATGATTTGCTTACCAGAAACTCCAAAAATTCCTTTGCACTCTCTTTTTTCAGCCCTGGAGGTACTCAATCATTTGGAGTGGGTTGAAGGCATTAATATATTTATGAATTTCAGAGCTTTCCCTCCCCCTTAAAGTTGGAACACAAACTCTATTAGCTTATTAGAATAGGTCAGAGATCATTTTTTACCTTACCATTGCCAATACCTGGGCTATCAAGTAAATTAATAACTTAAATCAATCAACATTTTGATGTCTAGCTTCAGCTGTTTCTGTGACTCTCCTCAATGAAGGAAGAATAAATATTACAAAATATGAAATAGTAAAGACAAGAGTTGTCCAGCTTCCAAAAAGAAAAGTATGGAATAAGTGGGCTTGAGATATCTAGGGACGTGAACCTAGGCTTTCCAGGATGGTGACAAACTTTTCATTCACTTCTTCTGTGAGCAAACCATATCTCAAAACACCCTTTCAGTGTGAGCGCTCATATGCTAAGAGAGAGATTTCATAGAATCATAGAATCTTTTGAGTTGGAAAGGACCCTTTAAAGGTCACCTAGTCCAACTCCCCTGAAATGAACAGAGACATTTACAGCTGGATCAGGTTCACAGACTCATACATATGTTGAGGGCACCTTTTGAGTGCAGTTCACATGGGAACACCCAACACAAGGGTTGTGTTCCGCTGGGATATCAGTGCTCCTTGCTCAGGGAAAAGTTCTGACCATTTTGGCAGATTCCAGAATGTGAATTAGTACCAGTGAAAGAACAGCAATCAGAGAACAAAACTCTGAAGCTCCCTATAGATCCCATTTGCCCTTGGCTATTAGTTGCATTTTTACATCAGTTCTTTGGAATGTTTACTGATGGAAAAAAAGAGACTGAGAGACAGATCTGTGTTTGTGTCTGTTCCTTTGTTAGAGTGCAATAGCTCCAACAGTAGTTTTTCCTGGTGTGCCATGTTATCACTTATCCAGGTGCAGAGAATTAAGCTCCCCTGACTGCACAACAGGGTTGTCTCAAGCTATAGTCTGAGCAGCACTGGCAGAGCACTCCCATAGGTGTGTCTGGCTGCATGTAGCCGGGTCCCCTTCCTTCTCCCTGATGCTTGCTGGCAATAAAAAAAGCTAAGAGTTGTATCAGTAATAGCAGAGGTGGTTTCTGCATTGTGAAGTGTCTTAAATAATGTTCATCACCCTCTAGATAAAATTGCCTCTCACGATTGATTCTAGTGAGAAGCTGGGCTAATTTTTGGAGCTCTGAAGCTTACCAAGCCATAGATGTGACACTGAGGGACATGGTTTAGTGGGCACAGTGGTGATGGGTTTATAGTATGGAGGTGATATTAGTGGTCTTTTCCAATGTTAGTGATTCTATGATTCTATTATTTAAATAAAATGTTTGTTTTAGAACTATGGAAACTGGTGGGGACATGGTCTCTTTGGTGAGAAATAGTAAAAAGAGGTTCACAGACTGAAAAAGGGATGTCCTTGTCTGTGTCAGAATAAGGACAGAAGCAATGTGTTTGTTTGCTGAATTGTAGTCAACACCAGAACAATGTTTGGCCCATTGCCCCAGAAATCTGCTAGAATATGAAGATCTGTTACATTCTTCAGAGGGTTTCAAGTCAAGGTCAGAGGTTTGTGGCGTTTTCTTCTGGACATCATGGAGGGCAAGGGGTGCTTAATAGAAACTTCAGGGTTACTGGAAGTTCTGCACAATTCATTTACAGAAGCACTGCTTTCATATTACCAAAACCTTCTGCCACCAAAGATTCATTAAGGTTGGTGAGATTCACAGATTTGGGGTACAAAAGAACTGTAACATATATTTCTTATTCATCGTTATTATGGCTTTCGAGTAATTCAGGCCACTTATCTCCAATCATATATCTACTGACGATTTGCATTATCTGTGATGGGGATGTCTCAGGCCATTAGTGACTAACACTCTGAATAATTAGGCTCTGAAAACCTAACTGCAGGATTTATGATTATTATTAGTAGTAGCAATTTTGCATTCTGTTGTATTAATTCTATTTGGTATTAGTCTGTTTTCTAGAAGAACAGTGATCATTCATATAAAGTCATTTCTGTGCAAAATGCTTTTCATCATGTGATTTAACAGACCATAAAATGTCTTATGTTTTTTTTTTAGATTTTCAACCCAGTGTCAGTGTTACAATGACATTAATACCTTCCTCTCATCCCCCTGGAATACTTATTTGAAGCTGCAACACTGTTCTTCTCCTTTCCATTTCTTTCTCACTTGTCCTTTGTGTCCTTTCTTCATCTTACTCCTTTTATGCATAACAATTCTTCCTCTAGAGGTGCAGGGCTGTCATACAGTCACTGTAGTCCTCTTTAATCCAGAACCCATTAAAAGAGTATGAGGTGTTCACTGTCCCTATGCAAGTCCCTCTGGAGATGTACTGCAGTATCCATATAACACATCTGCATGTTTCTGTCAGTCTAAATGTCTTAATGAAGCATCCCAGAATCCTCTATTAAAATCAACTAGCAGGATGTTGCTGTTACATATATCCCAGGCAGAAAGCTAAGCACTGCTGAACAATGCTCTGTGTTTTAAAATATTGTCATGGGCCATGAAACTGCTTTGGTCTAGTCTTGCTGATGCTCCCCAGCAGCCTTTGGTGATGTTTCAGAGCTAGTCCAAAGTGGAAATCATTCCCATTTGATGTCTTGGATGAAGTCACCATAGCTGTGCTGTGTTGCTTGCCTTGGAGCCAGTGAGAGGTCAAAAAACTGTTTTATTTCCTAGTGTAAATGTAGCTTTGTTTGTCTGCTTGCTTGTCAGAATAGGTTGTTTTTATTGTGTCCTGTTAGCTTATAAGGTCTAGCTTGTATGACTTTGTTCTGTGTTCACTGACATTGACTCTAATGTTTGTAAATACAATAAATATTATTGATAGAATATTGTGGGTGCCATGAGTTCTGTACAACTGTCTGGAGATGTTACTGCTATTGTCTGTAGACAGAAGACATCAGAGTCCTCTCCAGTTCTTCACATAACACCCCAAGGGAAAGTGTCAAGTGGTCATCTTCTGTCATCATCCCAAATAAATCTCTGCTGGTGGGACACAATAAGAGCAAAAGTATTAGACCAAATTGTTAAGAAAGCTCTCCTGGGAAAGGTTGAGATTAGGGACAGAACTGTATTTTTGGATAACATCTCATGCCAGCAAGATCCTTCTTTCTTCAGTCCTATTCCCTTCCCCTTCCCCTTCCCCTTCCCCTTCCCCTCCCCTTCCCCTTCCCCTTCCCTTTCCCCTTCCCCTTCCCCTTCCCCTTCCCCTTCCCCTTCCCCTTCCCCTTCCCCTTCCCCTTCCCCTTCCCCTTCCCCTTCCCCTTCCCC
>NW_024962265.1:2309562-2310053 GCF_019238085.1 Lagopus leucura | reverse complement strand
CCTTCCCCTTCCCTTCTTCTCTCCCTCCCCCTTCCCTCTAATTGTAAATGAGGTGAAGACCAGATTTGTTCCGTGGCTTAATTTTAAAAATGGTCACTTGCATTTGCCATTCACCTCACAAATCATTGACTTTCCATTGCCTTCTGCATTCCCTGCGCTCCAGTAAACTCTGCTCATTTATCTGCAACTTGCTAAAAAAACATTTTTTCCCCACAACAAAATGCTGTTGTCAAAAACTTCAAATCATCTCATCCATCAAGTGATGTTTGTGTGTGTGAATATGTGCGCATGTGCAGAAAGGTAAATGTACAGCCGAGAGATTGATTCCCTCACAGTGTAGCTCCAAGGTTATCTGGACTCTCTGAGATCTATTTGCCCATATATTGAAAACAAACACAAAATACAATACCCAATTCTTCAGAACACCTCCATATATTTCCCTTCCCTTCCCTTCCCTTCCCTTCCCTTCCCTTCCCTTCCCTTCCCTTCCC
>NW_024962265.1:2297757-2309434 GCF_019238085.1 Lagopus leucura | reverse complement strand
TCCCCTTCCCCTTCCCCTTCCCCTTCCCCTTTCCTTCTTCCTCTTCTCTTCACAAATGTCTTCAGTTGAGAATTTAATCATTGCCTTTTCAAACTTTGAATTTTGTATGTGAAAGTCTACAAGTCATGCCTCTATTTTGAAAGCTGAATTTGTTGGTGAGAGTAGAGAATGCTGCATTTCCAAGGGACTGTTTTATCTTAAAAGCCAAGGAATGAAATCAGAATTAATTTTTACAGGTGCAACAGCCAGACTCCTTTATCCAAACCACTTTTCCTCCTGGCATGTTTAGCTCCTAACCTTGGATGCTGTTGCCCACAACTGGTGGAAAAAGATGATCAAAGTGCTTGGAAGGGAGACTGCTATATCAGCAAGAAAGAAAGATGGGAAGTACTTTTTTCCCTGTTGTGGACCAATAGGAAAGTGAAGGCAAATGAACTCAAGATGGCTTTTAGAAGTTGCTTAGGCCTGGACAGAAGCTTGTAGTATCTCTGAGCTCTTGTTTGCTTGGGGTCTTCATCATAGTAAAGCAACTAGGGGATGAATGTGCTGTGATCAGGGCAAGTAGCCAGTCTGGGATGCTCATCCCAGGACTAAAAAAGGGCTGTTGGTCTTATTCCCTGGCAGTCTATGGCAATATGGGGAAACTGATGTTCTGTACTCCTCTGGAGTTTCCCTGGTGGTTCCTCTAACTCCAAGCTTTTGAGAGGATGTAGCTTTTTGGGAAATCTGTTCTTCTGGCTGCACATCACCGCCCTCTAGCCCTCCTCTCTTCAGTTCCTCTTACATGGACAGATATGCCTGCACAGTGCTTGTCTGTAGGTGCTCCTGGATTTCTTAAAGAAGGTCTGTCTTCATAGTTGGCATCTGGGAGGTTGGATGGGCTCTATGCAAGCAGAGCACTCACTCTGGCAGGCAGGGAGGAATACGCTGATGACAACTGAGGAGACAGGTATAGGGTTAAAATCCTTTGGAGGAAGTCTTTAAAGCCTTATGATGAGACCTCAAATATCAGGAGATGCCCAAGCTGCCTTTGTCCTTGCATCCTTTGCCCTGACTCCTCCAGCAGAGGCCCTTTTCAGTCAACACTTCTCTCTGTGACCATTTATCATACAATGAATTGAGAGAGGTTGATTGTTAAGAAAGTCAGGTACTTCAGGTTGAAGAAGAGTCAGGTCATTGCTGAACACATTTAGCATCATGTTTACACAGGCTGTATAACTTGATGGACTTTAAGTGCCACTTTGAGTGATTTGGAAAGTACAGTTTGCTCCTTCTACACTTTTTATAGGATATAATTCCAAAACAGTGTAGTCAAGAGGATGCAAATGGCCAGAACTAAGAGGAAATAAGCTGGGTTGCAAGCATGCACTTGAACTTTCAGGGTTGACCACAGTAGCCATGAGCACTATCTGGTAAATAGGACAGGAGGATACTTATAAAAGCAAGGGTAGGCTTTACTGACATCTTTGTCACTGCGTCTGTTCCATGATCTACTACTGTGTGTTTCCACAAGCTGTAGGCAGACCTGATGTTTTTTGTACCTAGGATGGGCTAGATTCCCATTAAAAATAAAATTAAAAAAAAAGTGATGTGAAAGCCTTTACCTCTTCAATTTTCTCATTCTTGAGTGATTAGTTGGCAGTGCTTCCCTGGTACAAATGCTAAACCTTTATTATACTTTAGTATATCTTTATTATTACCCCTCATCACCTTTTGGAAATGGAAATAACTGTTGTGTCCTTGTGGAATGACCTTTGCACTGGTAGACTGGCAAGGTCAGTTCCATTTTACTTGGAAAAATATAATTCTATATCTAAGCTCTTTTCAAAACAGCAGCTCTTCCCCTCACAGTCTGTTTGTTTAAATCATAATCATTTATTTGGAAGAGGAAATGTAGGCTTTTATTTAATTTTATAATCATATCATCCTATCGTCCTAAAAAATGAGTAGGTTGGAGTATTTTTGGTTCTCATTTCCTTTGAGTATTTACTTTGAGCTGGCCAGGCCTGGAGAATTTCAGCCAAAAGGTGATGAAAGAGTGAGAATGGAAAAACAAAACTGAAATGTTTAAATAACATCAACTCTAGCTGTCACCCAAAGCCAGCTCTGCTCTTGTTCACTATGGAAGAAGTGAAGAGGGGGGTTCTGTCTAGGAATATGACCCTATTTTTACAGGTTAATGGATGCATTTATGAAAACTTCTGATTATATAGAAGTTTCATCAGTTTGATTTCAGAGAACTAATGGTTTGTGATGCAATAATGAAATTTTGTGGAAATGAATGGTTTTGCCTGGGGAAATGTGTTCATGTTTTCACTCGTTCCTGACGCAATTATGTAAGTGAGAAGTAGTCTAGTGGTGGTCCCTTTCTTGTATTTACTCCTATCAAATATTGCAATTTTGCTGCTGAAACCCTATTACTTTATTGAAAATGGCCTCTTTCTGCTGAAGAACATTTGCAAATATAAAACAATTTCAACATAGACTGTGGAACAAAACAAAAATCATAACTTGCATCGCAAGAATGTTTAGATTTACTGTCTAAATTTCATTTAGCTCTAGTAAATGCAATTTCCAACTCACCTGCTGTTCTTTTTGCAGCATCTGCTCTGCCAAAACACCTGGCAGGATGTCTTGCCTTCCTCCCAGTAAACTTAGATCTTGGTGTTTATTTATTTTCAACCCTGATTTAAAACTTACTAGAAATGATGTGAATTTGGGTGGTAAAACACATGAGCAGGCTGCCCAAAAAAGGCCACAGATGCCCCAACTCTGAATGTGCTCAAGGCCACTTTGGATAGGACTTCGGGCAATGTGGGCTGGTGAAAGATATCCCTGCCCACATCATGGGGTTGGAACAAGTGACCATTAAGGTATCTTCCAACACAGGCCACTCTAGAATTCTATGAATTTGTGAACATTTCTGTGGATCAGACTTTGGAGCAAGAACTGAGTCTTCAAGGTACTCAAGGAAGCAGTCTGCAGATTAGAATCTGTCTTAGGGAATGCCTAGCTGTTGCAAGCATTGCTCACATCCATTTCAGACCCATGAGAAAAAGCTCTTGTCTCAGAAAAATGATAAGTGAATCAGACCCTGTGTTAGTTTTTCCAAGTGCTGAGTGCCAGAAAATGGAGGAAAAGACACATTGCAACACCTTCTGGGTGCAAAAGCCAATGTGAGGTATGCCCCTATGTTCTGGATGTTTGATTGTCCTCTCATCTACTTTGAGGTCTGAGCTGCTGCTGTCCTTAACGATTTCATTTGCAAAAATGGAGTGGGATGTTTCTGCTGCAAGTCATGTGGGCAGAGGGGAGAGGGTGGGAGGGATTTTATGTCATAAAGATAACTAAATAATTGCTGTAACACACTGTGATTTATTGCTCTGTCTTTTGGCCTCAATAACTTTGGTATCTTTTCACAGCATCTGCTATCAAGTTGAGTTTCAGCCTGTTTCAAGCTGCTGCAGCATGCTAGACCCTCTGAGCACCAAGGAGAAGTCATGAGAGGTCTCATGTCTTAGAGTTCCTTCCCAGCTTTGGAGCTTCCAAACATCCTGAATCAGTGTCTCCAGCCTCATGTTCTGGGGAGAGGAGACAGTGTAGGTTTTACTTTGAAATTTGTCTCTGCAATCTGATATTCAGGTTATGTATCAGGAAAAAATTATCATCAGAAAAGAGGTGGTGAGATATTGGACAGTCTGCCCGGATAGGTGGTGGGGTCACCATCCCTTGAGGCGTTCAAGAAATGTGGAGATACGGCACTGAGAGATATGGTGAGTGGGCATGGTGGGAATGGTTTGACTGCATGGAATTGTTTCCCAATCACAGACTGGTTGAGGTTGGAGGGACCTCTGGAGCTCATTAGATCCAACTCTGCTCTAACAGGGTTCCCAAGACCACATCTATCCAGCTTGTGAAGATTTCCAAGCGTGGAGACTCCATCACCTCCCTGGGAAACCTGTGACTTTTAAAGGAAAGAGAGATGTGAGACTTACAGTTTATTTTGAGACACTCAGCATCTTCAGCCACTCACAGGTGCAGGATTTGACACTGGAAATGTCTTTAATTTCCCAAGTGTGAAATGCCATCTTCAGCCAACACAACAGGTATTTTTCTGCCAGAACTTTGCTTTCAAGCCCACAAACCTCAGTGGCATGCAGCAGCACAATTCTTTAGAATTGGACAGTGGGCAGGTCTTCTTGCTTTTATTTCTCTTTTCATCAGAATAGGTGTTCATTAAATTTCTGCTGCAGCTATTTGATTTCCCTCCCTAGCATTATCAGTAGTTTTCATTATTATTCCTATTAATTTGTTTCTTCTTGCTTCAGTGGTGGAAGGTAACAGCAGTTTCACAGCAATGTACCAGCCCTGGCAATGCCATGACCATGCCACAGCGAGCAGCAACTTTCTGCAAAGACATTGATATTAAGGTTAAAAGGAGACACACACAGCTGCAACCTACACTCCAGTGAGATCCCATTGAGGCAGCTGAGAGCTCTCAATAGATGCAGGCAAAGGGAGCTTTTCCTTGCTATGTTTCCATATCATATTTCATTTCATAGAATCACAGCATTGTTAAGTCGGAGGAGACCACTGAAGGTTATCTAACTCCCAGCAACGAACAGCCCACATCTAGATCAGGGTGCTCAGAGCCTTCTCCAGCCTCACCTTGGGTGTCTCCATGGACAGGACGTTCACCTCCTCTCTGGACAGCTTATATATCTATTTGTCTTTTAAAACTAAACACGGTCCAATAGGTTACACTGCTGCTGAAGAGGACAGTTCTCACCTGCTTCCCAGACTGTTTCCAATGAGACTCTGACCTCTTTCTTGCACTGGGATAAAACATTAACACAGCTGCAGTGAGTTTTGATCAGTAACGGATGCAACCTTACACAAGAAAAAAGGGGGAAAAAAAAAAACAAGGTTCCACTCTCTTCTCCCTGTAATCTGGATGAGTTCCCTAAAGGCCTTGGTTTGTGATCAAGTTAGTGCATTATTGTTATTATTACTGCTAAAATTGCCACTTTTATTTTGTTATTAGTATCATTATTGCTAATCTTTCTATCTGGCTTTCAGTGAGTACATATGTGACTACTCCATTTTCTACAAAGACATACATAAGGCTAATTCTGGTCTTGGAAACAGTGGTTTTAGATACAGTTCAGTGAAATATACAGATGAAGAAGGCTTATGTCATTTTCTCCCTTGTAATATCTTTACTCCAACGGAAAGAGCAAGTTGGATCTAATTCCCTTTATTAGCATTGCATTGGGATGCTAGATTGTGTCTCCCCCTAGCAGATAATTGTAATGTCTAGAGGAGCCTGGTGCTTTCCCTGGGGAAGACAACTCCACTTAAAATGGGAGTTACAAGTATTTCAGTGCTGAATATGGTTTTTTGAAACTCACCATCTGCAGTCTTGCTGCAGTGCTGTTATATACTAATTCCATCTGTCGAAGCTCAGGAGATTTGAGGTGATGAGTCTGGCATTGCAAAACAGCATTGAGAAAAGAATTCCAGGTCCAAAAGAAAATTAGGGAATCTGAAGCTGTCACTGCTGGAAATATTGCTTACTGCTCTAATGAAAAAAGGGACTGCTGAAATCCTGTCCTTAAGAATATAAGCAACTGAGCTACTGGAAGTGTACTGCTTTTCTGTCTTAAGATACGTGTGTTACATGTCTTCTGTAGATCTGTGCTTTCCTCTTACCACAAAATATTAGATTCTTTTTTCCCTTGCTGTTCTGGCATAATCCTTGTTAGTCTAATTGCAGCGTACATACTCCAATTCAAAAACCTTTTCTTTCTGATTCACCATGTGCCGAACAGCTCAGATCACTTTAGCTAAGGCTTTCTACCTTGTTTTACTTGTTCATGCTGAAATGAGTCAATGGTATCCTGAGAACTTTAAGGTCTTGTGTTTTATACCCCTCCAGGTTATTTACCAGTTTCCTTTAGCTACCTAAACCATCCTAGTGGAAACTGTAAACTCTTTCGTTCCTCTGTTCTTCATCTTAGAATCATAGAATCATTAAGATTGGAAAGACCACTAAGATCATTTTGTCCAATGGTCAACTCATACCCACCATGCCCACTAACCATGTCCCTCAGGGCCACATCTACCCTTCTCTTGAACACCTCCAGGGACAATGACTCCACCGTCTCCCTGAGCAGCCTGTTCTAAAACCTCTTCCTCTTCCTATGTAAAGCACACTAAATACCCAATTTTCCAAGTTCAGGAAGGCTGAACTGTTCTTTCTTTGTAGCTCTTCTCACCTGTCCCTGAGCAGATTCTGATCTTAGTAGATGCTTATTAGTACTCATAACTATTCTCTGGGTAAACAGCGTCCAAACAATGTGTTATTTCCAGATGGTTCTTTGCTGTTCTCTACTCTAGGGCTGGTGAAAAATGAAAGGCTATGGGAGTCATGGGGTTTTGTTACCCACAGGGTGGCTGACTGTTCAGAAGAAATGGAGTTGAAAGTTGGAAAGCAAAGCAGAAATAGGATGTATAACATTTCTTTTTTTCTTTTTCTTTTTCTTTTTCTTTTTCTTTCTTTCTTTCTTTTTTTCTTTTTTGCACATCTACTCTTGTTGATATACCTCTGGATATTTTTTAGAAAAATGAACATTCCCTGTATGCAATCATAGAATGGTCTGTGTTGAAAAGGACCACCATGATCATCTAGTTTCAACCCCCCTGCTATGTGCAGGGTCACCAACCAGCAGACCAGGCTGCCCAGAGCCACATCCAGCCTGGCCTTGAATGTCTTCAGGGTTGGGGCATCCACAACCTGCTCCCGAGTGCCACCTTCTGTGGGACGCATCCTTTTGTGGGAATTTTCCCAAATAGCAAGCAACAAGAGACATGAATGGTGTCACCCAGAACAGCTTTGAAGGACTCAGAGGAGCATTCATGAAAGCAGCAAGTCTCATCATAAAAGCTTCAGTTTTCTTGCTGTTTATCTCCTGCTTCTCCTCCAGAGCAACCATTCACCACCATTATCCTTCCTCTCACTGAGGAATTTGGAGGGAGGTGCAGGGATGTAGTATCAAGCATTGGACATGAGGATGAACATCTGGAGATGAGCTACAGCCTAGGCACAATCTGGGCCATGTGGGAATCATGGCTAGAATCTGGATGTGCACTGTGTCCCTTGACATATAGAGATTAGGATTCCAACTGTTGGAAAAGGTTTGATTTTAAATACAAAGTGCCTTTGCTTCTTGCTCTGCTTTGCTAATTTGTGTCTCTTGCGGGACTTTGAAGAAAACTCAAGCGTCTCTCTGGAATGCCTGAGCATCACTTCTGAAGGCTCCCCCAGGTTACAGGGCAATAATCTGCCTTCACAGCTACCACCTCAGCTTGGTGCTCTCAAACATGTTTTAAGGGACTTCAAAGTTTCCCACAAAGCATCGGATGGCACACAGTGAAATGACAACATGTAATTACCTCGTGGAAATGTGTCGCTTGCCATCCCCACAGGGGACAGAGTTAGGCAGTTTGGTTGACTATGATGTTCCTCCTCTCCCTGCACATCACTTTGTCTGATGCTTCGGGGAAAAAAGATACCACTTAGGCAGTGGCAGGGGTAATTCTGTTTGTAAACAGCATGTAAAACCTTCAAGGGTGATGGAAATAGAATGGGATAAGAATTCTAGGCTCCTTTGCAAAAGAGAACATTTATTGGAGTAATCACAGGCACAGAAAAACAAGCTGCCAGTTTGTAAAGGAACCACTTTCAATCATTGGGACAAAGAAAGAGATTGCAGTACTGTGTTTGTACCCAGCTGTAGGTCACAGGCAGAAAGCTCAGCAAGCATTTCTGCAGTGCACACTCAGGGAAAAGTTTTACCAGTGATCCAGGCACACTCAGGACTTTACTATTCCTTCATCCTTCCAGCCATCTTCTTCACTTGCATCGCAGCTGGGAAGGCAGGAAAGAACCATAATCCAAGGTACCTCCTATAAGTTATCCCTCAAGCTGCAGCTGAAGTCCGTGCTGCAGAATTTCTTGCCCTGCTGGATGTTGCATGATGGACAGATGGATTATTCACATGCCATATGACATTCCTGATGCTGAGAGTTAAGAGAAAAGCAGCCCCTTCTTATCCTTTCCAAATAGAGCTGAGCTCATCCAAAAGCCCTTGAGAGGAGAAATAAGGAGCTGTCTGTCGTTCCTAAAAGCTCACTGCTGTTGGCCTACTGCCAATTGTCATCTCCCACCTGCACAAATTAATCACGTGCCCAGCACCAGTGGAAGCCACATAGTCTGAGTTATTTTGCATTATGAAAAAATTATTCTCAGAAAGAGCGGTGAGGCATCGGCACAGGCTGCCAAGGGAAGTGGTGGAGTCACCGTCCCTGGAAGTGTTCAAGAAATGTGGAGATGTGGCAGTGAGGGACATGGATTAGTGGGCATGAGGGGTTGGGCTGATGGTTGAACAAGGTGATCTTCGTAGTCTTTTCCAACCTTAATGATTCTATGATTCTAAGTGCTACTTTTCCAACAAGTGCTAACCTTAAGTTGGGCACCAAACCACAATTATGCTTACTTTCATCTTTGTCAGCAGAACAGGCTCTCAGACTCATGCTTGGAGAGACCATACTCTCTCTTGAGGTGGCTGAAGGGGGAAAAAGCATTTTTACTCTTCGTGGAGACAGACCTTCTTTGTTGATATTCACATTCAAATTGGGCCAGGGGATAGGACACTGGCAACAGGAACCATTATCAATTGTAGGTCCTAACTGCTGTGACTGATGATGTGGAACGCACAGCTCAAATCTACCTTGTCTTTGCACCTACAACAAATATCTCCAACCAAAATGAACCTGAGTGCCGGCGCACTTGAATTCCTGCTTCTCCCAGGATCAGACTGTGCTCATTGCTTTTGATGCCTTTCAATAAATGCAGCAGGCAGTGCTTTGAGTGAGAATCTGAGTGAGTTCCTTCCCCTCCCCTCTTTACTCAGGATGTTTGAATTTTCATTTGGTTAGCATGTTATCTACATCTGCAGGAACTCTGCTTTGCCTGCCAGGTCTTCTTAAAGATCTACACAAACAATTTCAATCGCTGGTTTATTGTTAAAGGCATGTACCTGATCTCCCCAGCATTTGGGTGGAGTAAATTGTCCCAGTTCCATCGATTTCAGAATTAGAGTGTCAAGGATCCAGCCCATGCCTTATTGAAATCAATACCAGTGATTAGAACCACACAGAAACTGTTCATAAGCTGTTATCTTGGTATCAACTCAAGTTAACTGGCAATGACAGTAAGTTCCACTGAATCAGATGGGCCGTTAAATTTAGACATTCAAACCTGGGGCTGATATTCAAGCCAAGCATAATGGGGATAGAAGCCCTATTGCTTGTGGTGCCAGATCAGGGTCTGACTCCTCTCATCTTGGGGTGAGCATTATGGCTTACTGTAATTGTGTAGGGTTTCCTTTTGTGCTTCATATTAGCTAACTTGTTTTGTGGCTTTTCTTTTTTAATTGAGCGCAGCTGGAGGACAGCTGAAAAATGCTATTCACCTGTCTCACCAGTGCCTTCATCTGAACCTCTGCATCCCCAAGGCAGGCTGAATAACATTGCACACCAATAAAATCATCATATACTCAGCTTGAAAGCAATAAGACAAAATCAAACTGTCTGCAATAACAAAGACTGAGTCTTTTGATGGTGAGAAAGGAAGGAGGCTGTCATTATGCACATTTTATTACTGCAGCTTTCAAATGTGATAGTGATGGGAAATTCGTTCCCCATTATGCTAGTCCTGTACCTGAAGGGTACAGAGAGGGAAGGAGAAAGTTTTTAGCTACCCTGGATGTCCCTTGATTTGATTCCGGATGTGCTGTAGTTGGCAGGCAGAAGAGTTATAGTGCACAAGGGAGCATGATGGGGCCATGCCAAGCATGCCAAGTGCTGGGGAGCTGAAGAAGTTAACCTGAACTGCTGGGACTGCATGCCTGTTTGCTTCTACCTCCCCTCAGCAGCACAAGAAAATGTGTTTGCTTAAAGCAAAATTGTTTATTGATTAATAATCCTTTTAAACTTCACTGCTTCGGTTGATTAGGAGTGGGCAGCAATCTGAGGTAGCATGGCTCAGATCCTGGCTCTGGCACATGTAAAATTAAAGCTCAGTTGGTAGGTTAAGTGAGAACATTATGTCTGTGGCAAGGGGGAGTTAAGGGCATGTGGACAGCTCATGGGAGAAGCTCACGCTCAAAACTGAGGAAGAGAAGGATTATAGGGAGAGTTCATTACTGGTGCTCCGCTGACAGGCAGTAATGGGTGAAAGTGTTGGCATTTGAACACTTGTGATTATGTCCCTGTGCCTCTCATCTGTACACACCTCCAGTTCACTCTTCACACTGGTAGTTTTAAAGCATAACTATGCAAAGAACCATAAAATACGTGGGTTGCTCCAAAAGTAATGTTTCCTATTTATTTCCATGGAAACTACAACAGATACAAAGAGTCCAGTAATACTATTTGATAGAGAAAATTCTCAGCTACAAAACACTATTTTTCAACACATTCAACACCATTAATATGGACTTCAAAGGGAAAGGTGTCTTTGAGCAATCATAGTGAAACAAATTTTAAAGGCCCTATACAGTTGAGCATCATCATGGAGATTAAGGCCAACTAAAATTAGTCCTCTCCCATGTATCACAACTCAAGCTTATTTCTTGCAGGAAGAAGCAGGAAGATGTCTGTTATGGAGAAGAAGGGGGGAAAAAATTACTCCGTGTACCATCAGGCAGTGATAAGCTGCAGCTAAAGTGGCAGGCTGCAGTTCATGGGGATGAACTATTATTCAGATAAGATGGGAGGCAAAAGATCTTAGCTGGGGTACAGAAAAAAAAATACTGGTTTAAGGTTATTACGCAGGAAGTGGCCTGCTGCACAAAATCTATGGGAAATTGCATATTCTGTCACATTTACTTATTGAATCCCAATTTCATCGTAGCATGAGGAAAAAATACATCAACCTCCCTTGTAGCTCTTATTAGATTTCACAACCTTTCAATATTAAAATGCCAGCTCTGGTAACAGTGTTTCTCTCTCCAATTTCTCTCTCTTCCCTCTCCTCTCCTTGGTAACGCTGCAGCATTGGAGATGTGGTACACAAAGCCTGACCTGGAGATGCTCTGAAAACAGGTCCCATAGAATGAGTTGGAATTATCAACTCCGTGCATACAGATCCCTCTAACTTTCTCCTCAGTCATAAATTTATTATCTAATCCAAGCACCATTCAGTCACCACCATGCCCACTAACCAAGTACCTCAGTGCTACCTCTTTGTGTTTCTTGAACATCTCCAGGAACGATGGCTCCACCACCTTCCCAGGCAGCCTGTTCCAATGCATCACCACTCTTTCTGAGAATAAATTTTTCCTAATATCCAGCCTGAACCTCCCCTGACACAACTTAAGGCCATTCCCTCTCATCCTATTGCTGTTACTCATGAGCCTCACCTCACTACAACCTCTTTTCATGTTGCTTTATAGAGAGTGATAAGGTCTTCCCCAAGCCTCCTATTCTCCAAATTAAACAATCCTGTTTGTGTCTGTTGACCTGCTTTGAGAAAAGGGAGAGGAGAGGAGAGGAGAGGAGAGGAGAGGAGAGGAGAGGAGAGGAGAGGAGAGGAGAGGAGAGGAGAGGAGAG
>NW_024962265.1:2215942-2297747 GCF_019238085.1 Lagopus leucura | reverse complement strand
AGGAGAGGAGAGGAGAGGAGAGGAGAGGAGAGGAGAGGAGAGGAGAGATTGCTTTATGGCTCAAAACCTGCAACCAAATTGCTGCTCCTCTAGCTTGAGAACTGAAGTATTGCAATGACTTGAAGCTGAAGGATAATTCTTGCTTCTAGCTAGAAGGACCCTGTGCTCAGATAGGACCTGAGCTTTCAGTACTGTTTGAATGCATTAAGATATACTCCTAATAGACACCCTAAGTGTTACCAAGAGCTCCACAAAACTCTCTTTATAGAATCATTTGAGTTGAAAGGCACCTTTAAAGGAGATCCAGCCCAACTCCCCTGCAATGAACATGGACAACACAGCTAGATCACATTGCTCAGAGCCCTTCCAGCCTGGCCTTGGACATTTCCATGAATGTAACATCCACCACCTTTATGGGCAACCTGCTCCAGCGCCTCATCACCTTTACTGTAAAAGCTTTTTTCTTATATCCAATATAAATCTCTCTTTATGTTTGAAAGCATTTCCCCTTAGTCCTATCACAACAGACCCTGCTAAACAGCTTGTTCTCCTCTTTCTCATAGCCCCCATTAGGGAAAAAAGGCCACTCTCAGGTCACCCTGGCTCTTCTCCAGCCTGAACAGCCCCAGTTCTTGCTGTCGTTTTAACCTTCTCCAGTCCATCTCTATGGTTTATTTCTTCCATCCTCCTACAAATGAGAGAATGCCAGCTATGTCCAGAAGCATAGCTTTGATGGCTTTAGCTTTGCAAATCTTCCCTTGTTATGCAGGCGGAGAGAGCGGCTGTTCAGTGTTTCAGAGATGGGCTGAGAGGGTTGTGCTAAGAAGTTATCAATCTCTCTCTAATGCACAGCATGCCATAACTGCTGCAGGGCAAAAATGTGCTGCTTCCTCTGGTTTTCAAAATATTCTCGTCTGTCTGTAAACAGATCAAGGGAAACAAATGGCTTCCCCCAGTTAAATGTTTTAAGAGAAACCCAGGCTGTGGATATCACGTAAGAAGAGGAGGAGAAAGCAGCTTTAAGTTAAAGGAGTGGCTTTCTGCCCCAGTCTCTGCAGAAGGGACTTTGCATGTTTAGCCTGAGCAGTTTGCACATGTGATGCTTTACTGATCCATCTAGCTCTAGAGAGGAAGCAAAATCATGCTGAGCCCTGGTCAGCTCAGGAAAAATGCTGACAATCTGGTCTGAATTCATATAAGGAAAAATAAATCCCATGTCTCTGTAGTATGAGCACAGGAGCCATCAATGGGAAGGAATGTGGGGTGCCTGAAGGCTCAGTTGAGATAAAAGCTGCAGCTAATTATTCAAACAAAATATCCATATCTTTGAATCAGCAAAACAGGGCTGGAAATTTGAAGGCAACAACCTCTCCTGTGATGTCTCAGTGCCTCAGCTTCTGTCCCTGTCCCCAGGAAGAAAAGGCAGAAATGGGAAATGTCCAAGTGAAAATGGCCAGGACTCAGAGAAGATATTCAACTGAGCAGCTCATTTCCATAAATACATTTAAAGGTCTCCTCTTCTTTTAAAGAGGGGTAAGAAACATTGCACCATCCTGAAAATGTAAGTCAAATCTGCTGGGTATTGCTTAATTAATTAACCCACCTCTTGGCAAGTTCTCATTCAAATCAAAAACACTGTCAGGTGAGATAAAGGCAGAGATACTGCATGTGTTGTTTTACAGCTGAACAGTTCAGTATTCCCTCAGTGGTCTTGGATTAACAACAGTAAATATAAAGATAAAATAAAAAGATAAAAGTATATATATATGTATACCTCCTTCCTTTGATGCACTCCTGAATAAAAATAACAGTGCTGAAGCAGCACTTCAGTCCTTAAATCCCTCTGTGCTTTTTTCCAAAGGAAGGTCAGTGCTATTGCTCCTCTACAAAAAAGCGGCGAAGGAGCTACTGCTTTTCATAAAGGTGCTGCCACCCCATTGCATGGCCCTGCTTACTGAGGCCACTGAAGGCACCAGTCCAGAAGGTTTCTGTGGAACTTGTCAATTTTTATACCTTCTTCTTGTTCCCTCTGCTTTGCAGAGAGCAGAGTCCATCCTGGAGGGCAGATTTGCCCAACTTTTGCTAAGCTTTCTCAGTCCATCTGAACTGCAGCACGTTGCCACAGCAGGAATGAAGCAAAAAAATCCAAGTAAAGCAAATGGAATCAAAGTTTCATGAAATAAGGTTTTTACTCTCCCTTAGTTTCTTTTTGAGATCATGTAATACCAAAACTTCTCATGCATTATCTAGCAACTTGATAATCCAAGTGATAACCAGACAGTAGGGCCCAAACCACTTACTTCCCATCTCCTGCCCTTATGGGCTGTCAGGTTGATGCATTCCCTTGTTCAACATTACCTGGTAGTGAAGATGCTGTGAATTTGGGAATGTTGGACTGTACGAGGCTCTCCTTAAATGGGATCAAAGAAGTCAATTTGTAGGTAATTCATTGCATATATGGGACAGAATATCCAATGTATTGTGTCATAGCGTTTTGTTGGTTCTTTTTTTGTTTGTTTGTTTGTTTGTTTTTGTATTTGTTTATTTTTATTCAATGCCAGGAGCTGGATAAGGAATGCAAATTTATATTCTTTCTGCTCCTTGTATGCTAAGAATTGTTCTGCTTGGTGTAACAACCTTGGTGAGCCAAGACTGCCTACAGAGGGGTGCAGACTCCATCTCCCAGTGCACTGAAACAGAATTTGTAAGCCCATCCTGGATGACATGTAGCTATTGTTGGAAGCCTGAATCTAGTCCTTCTTATGAAGAAAAATGTTAAACAATGAGCAGAATTTCTCCTGTTTACATTAACAGAAATAGAATCGAGGCCACACGTGCTATTTCCAGAAACTTAGAACAAATCATGTTTAACACTAAAGTCTGCTAATGGCTGCATACTGTAAATCACAGCAAGTCTGCTGAATAATTTTCATGGCATCAAAGATTTTTGCAAGCAGAAACATGGCTAAAATAACACTTCAGCTTCCCTAGATCAATACATTTGAAATATAAGGCCATTCAGTTGCTAAAGAGGTCTATTTAGTTTCTTTGACAGGCAATGATCCTAGGTAAAATCAGGTGGTTTTACTTGTCAGCATTAATACATTGCATGTCAAGAACCCCCCAGCTCAGGAACAGGAGTGCTGTTCTTGACAGGAAAGTCAAGAAAGGACCATCCCATATGTGCTGAAAATTCATGACATGAAGATCTGCAATAGCCAAATCACCTAACTTTGTGGCAATTCTTCATTTCGGCAGGTGTTTAATTTAAACCAAGCTGGAGGGAGGCTCTGGTGGGAGTGTGGAAGTGTCATGGAACAGAAAATAGATGTTTATCAGCTCATCTGCTGATGGCCTGGGAAACAAGGAGTGAAGAATGACTTTCCAGCATTGGTCAGTCTGGGTTGATGCAAAACTCTATCTTGTTCAGAGGGAAGATGAAGCACATGTGTCGAAGAACTTAAAGAAGGGTAAAGATGTGAAGAACAAAGGAGGCAGAACTACTATCATCTCTGTCATTTCAAAAAGGTTTTTGAACTAGCATTGTTCCAGTGACAAAGAAAAAATACATTTTGTCTTCTTTGCCTCAGCCTGGCTGAGAAATTAAGACTACCTGGTTTCCTTCTGAAAAACAATAGATGGATCTTTTCTTGAAGAGAAATCCCCCAGTCAAGACAATTTGCACTGATGGTCAAAGTGGATGCAGAGTTCAGTTTGCCACAGTTCTTGTAGTCACACTGCCTTTCCCAGTGACACTGTTGGACACCACTAATAGGGTTCAAAAACCGTCAAGAACTTGGCTGGAATACCCCACAAGATCAAACAGTTGACTTTGAAAATATCTTTTTCCCTAATTTAGGCTTCTATCAGTAGTAAGGAGGAATGATACAGGGGCACCAAAGATACTTTGATAAAGAAAAATAATTAAACAATTATTTTTAAACAATGTATGCTTTCTTTAATTAACAGCTGGTTAAGCAAGTGTTGAGCTGCCCAAAAAAAGCCTTTCAAACCCTGCTTATCTTCCAACCACCTGCATGATTTTTTATTCCAATTCTAGCTAGAGCAAACCTATTTATTTACATCCCTCCGCATCAGGTGTAGAACAGAGTGAAAAGAAGGCACTCAGTGAGGCATCCAGGTGCTAAACTCCAAACTGATGAAAGGAAGTGTGTCCTCACAAAATAATCTGTGGCTGTTGTTTCCAGAAGGCACCAGCATGGAGGCCTGAACCTCCAAGTTTCTTCAAAGCCTTGTGCATCTCTGTGGGGAGTGAGGCTATCCAGAAAAGAGATTAGAAAACCTGACACAGTCTCTGTTCTCAGAGTGCCAGACAATTTTCAGCTAATGAGCTTTAGGAAGAATTTTATTCCCTTGGAAAACTGTTTCATGAGCATCAACTCCAAAGCCTTCATGTCATGTAGATGAAAATACCCAGCCAACAGTGTCTTGCAAAAAGATGTAATTGGCAAAGTAACCTGGTGTGGTGGATGGACCGGAGGCTTGGCAGTTACAGCATTTATGTCATCAGATCCCTTGACTTCTCCTTGACCAGTAAGTATTCTTTATTTTATTATTCTAAGCATTTTGGGCCATATTCCCTCAAGGGAAAATTTCCCTGAAGGGTTCCCTCTTTGTTCTCCTGTACACATCGGGATACATCTGAGCCAGGAGTGGACGTGTTAGCTATGATACTGTTAGCCATGCTGATGGCTGAATAAAATTTGGGTTCAGTACCATCATTGCTGATGATAGTTACAGTGCTTTCTCCCTTTTAAATTGAAAATCTTCTAATATCAGTATATGAGAAGAACAAACTAGCACATCAGCTCTTGTTTTCAGAGTTAAAAATGAGAGGGGAAATGAAAGCTTTCTGGGGCACAGTGTTCTCAGTGTTCTGAATATTCAATGTTTTGTTCTCGTTGTTGGTGGCCGTTTGTTTGTTTTTGGTCAAAATTTGAAAACGTTGTCAACAATTTGCAAATTCCCCACCTGTTCTGTTTACATGTGAAAACACCCTTAGTCCTTTCTCCTTTTGGAGTGATTTTTAATGTATAGCAGGAAAGCACAGTGTTGACAGCTCTCCAATTTTATCACAAGTCTCATTATACATTTTTCTAAGCTAAGGCCACCTATGCCAAAATACAGGATGATTATATTTTTTGTGTGTGTGTGTGAAAATATGCATGAAAAAGTGTATATATTTTTCCTTTTTTGTTTTAGTCAAGAATTTTCAAGCACATAAAGCAGCTCTATTTAAAGATCCACCACCTCTACAAGAATCACAAGATTACTCTTGTGTCTTCTGTTTGAAGGAGGAAGTCAGTATGTTTCTGACAAAAAGGGGAAAGGCCTGGAAATGCCATTTCCAGCAGGCCAAAACTTGGAAAGCTCAATTGTTATTCAGACCTACCTATCTATCTATTTTTTTGGAAGGAATTGGCCCTATAACTTATGACTTTTGGAGATGGAAATCATCAATGAGAAAGAAGCAAAAAAGTTTCCTGTGACAGGGAAGCGATATGAAGGTTGGCACAGTAATCCCGTCCAGGCAGAGTTGGGAATCTTGTCTGTTTGAAGCTGTGGTAGAAAAAAAATAGTTTAAAAAATCAGAATAACGTCAAGTTCTCCTATCTGTGTGGACTTGATAATCTCCAGAGATCCCTTCCAACCCCTACAATGTGATTCCTTGTCTACATTGGACATTTTCATTGCTCCTTTCCTAGGTGTGCTTCCTTCTGTTTACACCTGAAAGCTAAGTGGAAAAGGTAAGTTCTTTGGGTACCTAACATGAGAGAAAAGGGAGTTGTAGACTTGTGAAATTAGGGCCTTAATTCAAATGGAATCTTGTGCTAGGGATTCCTGTCCTGAGGTCCTTAGGAAATACAGAGTTATAATGGAGTTCTCATAGTAGAATTGGGAATACAGGAGTTGGAACCTCTTTTAGAAGTCCAGGCTAGCTTAATTATTGCATAGTTGAGAATGCAATTCATCACATTTTATTTCTGGGTTCTTTGAGTTCCAGTTGGTGGGTTCATTTTGCTAACATCCACACAATATCTTTAGCCTGGGTTGAAATCTTTTATTCTGTTTTCCCTGATGTTTCCACAAGTCGCTGTCTTTCCAGGCAGAATTTCTCCACTTCATGCATCATTATCTCCTTCTCTTCAGCTCTTGGATCTCTCCCTCCTTCTTCCAGCACAGCTTCCTCCATCTCCTCTTAGAGCATTGCCTGCATTCTTCCAACCACATATTCCCTTTCTCTCTTGCTTGGAGCCACAGGTATGTGATCTATCTACAAATAGCTTGCTTTGATAAGGGTGACTTGACTTCAACCCCATTAAAAAAAGCAACAATCGAACCGAAAAAAAAGACCAGTGTTTATGAAGACAGCACTCCACAGGATTCCTGTGTGTCTGCCTAAGAAGCTGTATACCATTAAAGAGCTTATATTGAAAGACTTGCTCACTTTATACAAAGCTTGCATTCTACTTGGGTAGCAGTTATGGCTTTCAAGTCCAATTTCCTTGAAAGCTAAGGCAAGGTTGGATCTGCCTGTTTTGATTGACCCCACATAACAAGAGGAACTGTGAAATTTAGATCCAAAATTTGAAGCTGGTTTAGTTTGGCTTTTATGATTCATGCCTTTGCTGTGCTAGTCTTGACAGATTAGGAGAATTACACACCCATGCTTCTCTTATTTACACGGTCGAGTTGGTTTGCGATCTCCTGTAGAGTTCATTTCAAACCCTCCGCCCCCCTTGTGTTTGGTGAAGGAAGAAACTTCAGTAACCATCAGCTGTGGCATTGATCCTTCAGAGAAATTAACCAACTGAACTGAGACTTACTGTGAAATCAGTGATGCTCAGCAGTTGCTAACTTCATTTGCAGCTCACTAGTGTTAATGCATTTAAAGTATTGATCCTTCCTAGTGTGTTTTGCAGCTTGGACTCCCTTTTGGCATTGCTAATACAAAGGCAGCTCTCTCCAAAGCCAGGATAAGCAAGCAAAACCCTTCGACCCCGAAAACAAACTCATTATTCAAAATGCTTGTCGGCTTGCTGCTGCAATTGAATTGATTGGCAAAAAAAGGCCGTGGCAGATAAAAACTAGATTATTTCAGAACATGGGAAAATAACAGGCAAAAGGAAGCATCCTTCATCTGAGGAGAACAAATCCTACCCTCCTTTCACTACCATTTCTTACCTTATTATTGCATTGCTGTACTATTGATAGGATTTTGCTTATCCCTTTGAAGAAGGGATCCAGAAGGAATTCTGAAGGCTGTGTTTGTGGTGGGAATAGTTTACAGCTTGGACTTTTGTTGTCCAGGAAAACCAGTAGGATCACAGGATTTTCCCAGTACTCATGCTACACAACTTTGGAAGGACGTTACCACTTGACATCATGGGCTCCTAAAGTAAAGGCTGGACTTTGAGTTGATGACTGAACTAAATTAACTTAATTTTCTTTCTTTTTCAGAAATAAATGAGCCTTCAAATGTAAGGTATGGCTGGAAACAGGGGAGCTGCTGCTTGAAGACCTCTACCTGTGTAGCTCTGTTTGTACTTTCCATCATGTGCTCCCTGGGCTTTGCAGTGAGCTTGCTTACACAGTGCTTTCCCTTGCCCTATTTAAATGTTCCTGCAGTGTGTTCATGGTGAATTAAGTTACTCTGTAGAAAAATGCACTGTAAATCCCCTTTGCTTTCTTCAGCTCTTCCCCTTTTCCATAGATTGCAAGCTGATTGCAGTTTGTCCTTTTTGGAAAATATCACGCACATAACGGAGATGCTGCTTAGAGTGCTTGACTTCTCCCTCACACTATTCCTGACATTCTATCTGCTACTGTTTCTCCAGCTCCTAAAAGTGACCCAAAGCTTTCTCTACCTTGAGCTATTTAATTGCTTTTAATTCTCTTACCTCTGTATATACCCTTTGCACGCCAAAACTTCAGTCCTTAGCAATGATTGCATTCTGTTTATGATCTGCCTTTAAATGTCACGTCTGGGCATTTGAGTGGCACACACCTTGTTCTTTGAAATATGCAGGTGTCTTATCCTGAACTTCATTAGTGCTGTGATGGACTCCAGCCATCCTGCTTGTTAGTTTATTACTTAGCTGCTTGTCAGCCACTCTTTGCAGCTTACCCCCCATTACTCCTGATACAGAGATGCTATAATTAGGTACCTCGTTTTTCAGGCATTCTTAATTTTGCTTTAACCTCCTGGTTAAAACAATAGAGGCTAAGCCAGCATGAAAACTCATCTGTTGCCAAGGTATTTGAAGAGGTCTTCTTATTTTCAGTGACATGGAATATCTTGGGGGGGTCGAAGGGGTGAATTTGTGGCTGAGAGCTCCCTCTAACAGAGGCACAAAGGAGACACGATGCTTGCTTTCAACATGTAATGTCTACTGGTCTCTATGAAACTCACAGCAGAGTTGCACAACTTATCTGTCAAGGGCCAGTGATGAGCTATAATATGGCATCTCTGAGTTGTATCTCTTAAATAGGGAGACACAGGGGACAGGCTCCAGGAGAGACTTTTCTTCTTATTCTTCTGACTGTACAAAAAATCACTGATTTTTGTTGTTTGCTTGTTTTTATCTTGAGAACTTGTGATATTTACATAAACTTGGATAAGAAATTTTGGTCTACATAATACTCAGATTTTCCTCTTCTTGTCCTCTCATTTTGTGTATGTCTTCTATGCACTGCTGCATAAACACACTGGATACTTTTTCAAGTACTTCATAGTACAGCTCCAATATCTAACTCAGGATTGTACATGTGGGATGATTAAACCAGAGCTGGAAAAGATCGCTGGAGGAAGGAGAGAAGGGAATGTTTCCTCCTGCTCATTTTCCTTCGTCCTTGAAGAATGATGGCTAGTGCCCACCATCCTAAGAAGGCTAACAAAGCCCTATTCCCTCAATATCTTTTTGACCTTTCTTGGTGATTTCCTTTCCCACTGTTACAGACTCTCACCACACCTGACCTTTAGAGGAACGAGAGGTTACTCTGTGTCATGGTTGTGACTGCTTCTGAGCATCAGCAGAACAGGAAGAGAAGACTCAATTGAAACTACACTGTGTGCATGCTCATCTGTTTTCGAAGAGAACAAGACTAATTTATTATGAAACAGAAGTTAGCTTTACATTTTCATAATTAGGGAGGATGTTAATGTTGCATGATTGGAAAATGTCACCCTGCAGAACTAATTTGCCAGTGGGGCCTAATTGAAGTTCAGCATCATCTGCAGCTCCCCCAGTGATAACTTCCTCATGAGGTACTGCAGTAATGCAGAGAGTGGTTAGTAGAAAGTAATTTATCACCTTGTTTCCTAGCAGGTAGAGGGATCCAAGAAGAAATGGCCGAAAAGGAGTGATACCAAAATCTAGAGCACTCAGGCAGGGGGAACAAAGCACTCCACATAACCACAAATAACAGGGTTAATTATCCCTTCACTGTTGCAGAAAACAATAAATTTCTCAGGCACTCTGTCCTGCAGAGTTGCTGGAGATAGTTGGATTGGGCAAGTGGCTGTATCACAGCACAGTGTCACAAAGGTATGGATGGGTCTGCTCTTATCTAAAGCACGCTTGAGATTGCTTCGTGCTCTGAATATAGGAAAGACCAAGAGGGGCCAAAAAAGAAAGAAAAAAAAAAAAGAAAAAAGAAGAAGGCACACACAAAATATTGCAAAATCCAATCTTTTCTTTGCTGTCCACTCATTGTGTTTCTATGGCAAAGACACAAATTTTACTCCAGTATAAAATGGTGCTAACATCATTTGCCCAGTCTTCAAGCTACGACTAACTTGTCAGATGTCCCAGGGGTTGTTAGCAGCATCAATCTCTACAGTTGTATCAATTTTGTGCAGGTTTTTCCATGCTCTCTGACCATGTTATGCCTCTTGCATATCTTGCAGACACTGCCCAGGTGTGCTTGGGCAGGTGAGATCCTGCCTCCTCAAAGCAGGAGGGGAGTACAGATCTGTAGGCAACCCTAGTCTACAGATAGTCATAGTCTATGTGACTGTATCCAAAGTGCATGACATTGCACAGAGTAAATGGACAATATTTAGCCTCTTTCAGAGATAGCCCAGAACAGCTGCACAATTTGCTCCTCCTAACTCACTATTTCCGGAAGTGTCTGTGAGCATATGCATTATGCATAAGAACAAGGCAAGGACTCATGTTTCATCCCTAGTATTCTCCCTTCTTCCAGTCTTTTGAGACATGGAGACTTCTAGGACTAGATGTCTTCTCTGTGAATTTAACAACACTTACTGGGTTTTTCCTTTGAACTTCTCTGCTCTTACCTGAGTTCTTATTAACTTGAAGCATCAGCTTATATCCTGAAGCAAAAAATTCCACAGACTGATTACACCATCTCTGCTACTACTGGAAAAGTCCATGAACAACCATTCTCCACCCATCTTTTCCTTCCTCAAGATTTCATAGCTTCCATTATCTGTCTTCCCAGCCATCTCTGTTGCATCCTAAATTATACTCTTGTTCTCCCTGAAGAGGATTTTTGAGCATCCTCATTTTCATGTGACATTTAGTTTCGTGGCTGTCCTTCACTTCTTGCTTTTGGATGTACACAAATTCCATTTGGAGATGGTGTGGGAACCCACATAAGAGGGAATCTATTAACAAAGACAAGTACTGATCATCTCAAGGTGGGTGTCAACAGCCTTGCTTAACTACATCTCTGACCATGAGGTAGAAAGTGAGATTTGGCACGAGAGAGGAAGGAAAAGAAGAGTTGGGCTTCAACGGCCTCTCAGTCTGCTCTGACTGAGAGCTTTAGAAACCAGAACCAAAAAAGCTGGACTTTGTTGGCTCTGTATGATCAAGAAGAGAAGGATCTTGATTCCATTCAGGCTTCCTACAGCTTTGAGGGAGAGGATGTAAATCAGATTCCTCAGTACCCTCACATCTCTACCCCTGTTCGGTCCACTGGGCGAAGGAAAAAAAAAGGTGATCTCCCATTCCATCCCACTGATCTCCGGTCCACTCCCTCATCCTGGCAATGGGACATCCAACCTGGTAGGGAATGTTCCAACAGCCTCATGAGTCCTTCAGACCTGCAGTTGCAAATGATTTCACACCAGCCCCTCCCTGGGGAGAACCTCTGGGGTTTTCAGGGGACTCTGCATGCCGCGATTTACTGGCTGACATAAACACACAATGAGATTTAATGTCACACCCTAACAAACACATGCACGCACCCATTTCATTATGCAGCTCCCTCCAAACCCCAGATATATTTAATGCCTTGCTCCACGCAAGAAGATAAAGCACATGTCTTATGCCTAGATGCTTTCCGAGAGATTTAGCGTACACGTAAGCAGAGTTATAATGAAACATACACACACTGCCTCAGCTTAATGTCCCAGTGCCACCCAATGGGGAAATCACACCAGCTCTGTAAAGCCCACCACACTACATTACAAGAGAATTAATTCACTGGAGGAAACTATAATCTGATCTTAGCCTTACAAGCCAGCATTATTATTCTTTTTCTTTCTATTCTTTCATGCTTAAACTGATTCGTTGTCATTCTTTGTCTCTCTCCATCTCCAGCCTGTATCTCTTTCAGCACAGCCTTTCCCCGTTTTATTTTCTGCCTGCTAATATTCAATTTCATTTTAAAGCCTGTCCACTCTCTTTCTCTCTTCCCCCCTTCCCCTTCTCCCCCTCCGCTGAAAAGGCACTGCTTTCTTTCTGATTTCCTCCCCGTGATTCTTCCTGTATTTCTTCGTTATCAGCATGTCAGATTGGAATTTGACAAGAAAGTAGAATCGACTGCTTTACAGCCTAAGAAGGATTAGTTACCCTGATACAAAGGACATTTTCATTTTCCCGTAACGGGAATATAGCTAAATATTCCCATCAGCTAACCAAAACTCTGGGCTTCAGGACTTCTCTGTTACAAATTCTTGGTGCAGCACAGCTCTCAGAGACTACACATCATGATGATATTTGGACAACAAAGTGCAGAGGAAACATGGGAGATGAAGTCCCAGGGCTTGCTGGAGTAAGAGGTCTTTGAGCATAGATCAGTCTCACCACTGGCCATTCTCATCATAGGGCATTGTTTGCCATTCCGAATCACCTGAGGAACACTAGCAAACTTCAGCCCATGGCCCATTCCCAACCTGCTATTCCGAGGAAGAGATGTCATAGATAAATACTCACCGTTGTTTTGGGGATATGAGTTGTCACCCTGGTCACAAGGTAAAAGATACACTCCAGATCTGGAGAAGTTAATTGATTAACAGAGCAAAACAATGCAGCTGTATTCTTTACAACAGTGCAGATTTTCACAATGAGAGCCACTGGCCTTCAAATTCCTGAACTGTAAAATCCCTCTGTTTAATCTAATGACATACTGACTGATTTATCAGATCTGATTTATCCACAGAGCCCACACCAGGTAATGCTCCATCTCAAGCCATAAAACTCAGAAAGTGAAAGGAGAGCCCTGGGACTGGTAACAAAGATAGAGAATACAGGCAAAGACGGTTGGCACTGCTTTATAGATAGGAGGTCTTAGTCAGGGCTCCCAAGCACCGAACACCTTTGGACTACAGAGTCACCAAGGTGAAATGGTAGGTTACTTGCAGGTCGAGGTGCACAGATTCTTCTTTGCACGCCTACCCAAGATTCAAGGGTTTGTTACACTGGTAACCTAGGCACGAACACCATCTGTGCTAGCAAAAAAAGCGTAAGAGCCATAAGACATTTTCCTTCTTTTTCTTCATTTGCATTTTAGCTAGACCATCAGATGTACATAGTATAAGGGTATCTTCTCCAACTCACACAGGAATTCTCTCAGTACTGAGTAACTTGGACTGTTTAATTCAGGACACTACTCCTGGCTGTGGTCATTGGCAGAAGTTTCAAAGAAAAGTGTCCTCGTGCTACAAGACCGAGAGGGAAATTAATTTGTGCCACCATAATGAGGTATCCTCACAATACCTAAGAGATTAATTTAAAGTCTGAGATGTAGCGCGTTAGAACCCTCTTGAGAGTGTTTTTTTAAAGTTAGTTGTTAACTTCAGATGTTCTGGTTATCCTTACAAACGTTCAAGCCATCTTTTGGTCTGGCTGAAGTCTTGATCTCATTGACATCTTGAAAATGAGTCCCTCGGTCTAACTAAACGCTGGATAACAGTAGATTTCCTTTGCCTGAAATATCTGTCTCATTCTTGTGGAATGAGTCAGAGAAGTTCTTAGCTGACCTTCCTCATTTTACATACATCCTCTTGTTTGTGTCTTTTTTCCTCCCTTTTTCTAATTTACCAAAGTATAATTTCATAGCCTTTATTTACAGAAGAGATTTATCAGGAAGTTAATCCTTCTTGTTACTCTTCCCTGAAAGCTCTCCTGTGTCCTCCTGAGGACATGATGACCTTTCAGGTAAATCATGTCTACAGTGATCTGGATGACTGCAGTGTGGGATACCGAGTAGAGCTGGGGTCTCTACAGAAGTAACCCTCCAAATCCCTCCTTGACACAACATAGTTTGCTATGAGGTCAGTACAGTCACTGAGAAGTCATTTTTTTGTTTTGCTTTGTCCTATTATTTTGGGACAGTTGGCTGTTCATCTGCCTAGGATGTTGTAAAGCTGCCTCTGGTGTTGCTGGAGTTACTGGGAGGGCCTGGGGTGCACATAAGCTGTGACCTTGTACCAGACATACATCACAAAGAAATAAAGGAGAGAACATGCTTTATCTGAAGGTTCCTGCAAGAGTGAGAGCAAATGGGAATAAGCTCATTGTGGACCTTCAGCCCACATTGTAGGAAAGTGGCAACAATGCCTTTTTTTACCTCTTCAATGTACGCTGTGTTCTACAGAGGAAGTTCTGAACTTCTTGGTGTAAGGATACGAGTGTGGGATGTGAATGGATGTAAAGTTTATATAGAAAACAAATGAGTAAGACCAGCTTGAGAATGCTACAATTGTCTCAGTCCTAAAGAGAACCTCCTCCACCTCCTGCGTTCCTCATTTTAAGGCAGATTCTTCACTATCATGAGACAAGCATGACACTTGATTTCACACCCTCAGCAAACCCAGTGATAGCAATTAGTCATGGGTGCTCTTCTGCCTGGCATTCTCAACCAAAAACTCTCCACTCAGCCCCTCAAAAAGCTGAGGGACAGACTCTGACAGTGTAATTCCCCTATGCTCTGTATTCTTCAAGTAAGATTTCTTTCAATGGAGCTGATTTGGCTTAAGCCGAAAAGTGAGCTAAAGAGGCCAGAAGATACTGTGCAGAGAGATCAAAGGGAGTTAAAAATAAGTGAGAAAAAGGAGAGAAACGCATGGGGAAGAGAGGTGAGCAGAATGAAATGGGGAGTCAGGGTGAGAGTGTAAAACATCACTCATATAAAAGGTAAAGACTGTAGAAACTGTTACTCTTTGTGTGATTTTTCTCCTAATCGGAGCATAGAAGCAATAAGCAGAGGAATATTTTTCCCCCGAGTTGCATTAAAATGCCAATCATTTTCTGACTGAAGCTACTAATTTCAGAGTCATTAGGGGAGAGATTGCCAAGACACATTTGACTGGATTACTTTCCTGAGACCAACTCTCAAAAACTACAGGGCAAGGATATCTTTTGCATGCTCTTTACAATGGCCATGAGAACACACATCTCCACTCACATCGAGCAGATTCCATTGTGGAGGCCTTCTGAAACAACAGCAAAGCACAGACCTTCAGCCCACAATAGCATGGGGTAATTAAGAAGAGGCAATTTCATGACTCCTAATCAGTGCCTTGCACTTTTATCAGACTCTCAAGTCTCATTCCTTCACCCCTGGATTCACAGATGAGTTTCATTCTCTAGTAGGAATTACAGTAGCTCTGTTGCCACTGTCTCCTAGTCCAGCGAAGGAGAGAAAGAGGCCAGGAGCTGGGAAATAGCCTACCAAGGGCCATATGGGTGACAGGATCAGGAATGGAGTCTTTCCCAAAGCAAAGCCTTTCTTTCATATGTGCTTCCTTCTCCAGAATTTATTGGGTAGTACTCAAAAATCCATGAGCTTTTTCACTGGCATCATCCCAGCAGAGATGCCAGTACTTACATACTGGCTTTACATATAAGGAAGGCGCATCGCAGGGAATTTGACCTTATAAGAAATGTGAATGCTATCACGTTGGCTTAGAAACAACCCACAGGCAATGTATTAGCACCAGGCTTCTGGGATAATACAGAGATAGATGCAGAAGAGACCTCTAAAACCATTGCACTATGGTAGGGTCTGTCCTCTAGTCTCACCAAGATGAAGTTTGGTTTGTGATATTTATACTTGAAATCCCATTCAACAAATGACTTGTTCTCCATGAAACCTATGGCAAGCTCATACTCCACTATTCCATAACCTATTTCAAAACATCAGCAGAAATTTATCTACCCACTAAAAACAAACATACACACATAAAAAAACCCACAAACCAAGCGAAAAAAAAATTGACCAACATATCAACAACAACAAAACAACCCAAAACCAACACAAAGCCCCTAAACTAAACAACTCAAACCATATCATACAGAGGGAGAATACAGAAGTTTCACATTCCTATTTTCTCACCACTTTCTAACTCAGAGAGACCCAAAAAGCTGGTTGAATTCTGATTGACCTGACACCTGCACTTATGGGTGAGATACTCCCAGAGCAACTGAAGTGGAGATGAGACAGTGTCAGACCTATTTAAAGCAGTGCTTTTAAATTTAATTTCTCAGCTGGGGGGATTGGGGGAGAGATAGAAGGCAACAGCTGTCTCATTAAACCATTGAGGGTTCCTTAAGTAAAAACCAAATAGATTAGTCATGGAGAAAATTAAGACAAGGTATTCAAGCCATCAGTAGCTCTCAATATGAGTGAAGGAGGGAAAGGATTTGTTATTTTACTTCAATCTCATTGTCCAGGTGTTCAAATTTTATTTTTAAATGTGTCTCAAAGCCAGATGTGATTTTTATTCTTATTTTTTCAGTTGAGTGGGGATTTTTCTCCATCAGTGCCATGGCCGATGCACAGGGTTGGAGAAGCTTGCAGAAGTCTGTAACGCATTTTTAGTCAGTGATTTGAGTCTTCCTGCTTTTTCCACTTAGCAGCAAACCCAGATCAGTACCCTTGCTTTGCACCATGGAACTATAACCAGCAGGATGCATCTGCAAGCTCCTGAGCACTTCTCTGTTATCTTTGACCTACCTGGTGCCTGCAGATCCATCCAATAGCTTCAACAAGAAGGCCGGCTGGCACAGGAACAGATATTAATATGGTTTGGGGGACTTCTTTTTTATGTTTTAAGTCTCCCCTGAGCATCTGCGGCTCAGCACCAGCATTCTGGGGGATGAACTATGTATGGGCAGTGCTTCTGACCACTGGTTTGAAATGGTGCCAATTCTAGCCCTGCTTCAGAGTCCAGTCAGGCCTCTAACTTCACTGTCTCTAATTCGCCATCTTTCCCTTTCTGCTCTGCCTTGGCAGCTTATTTTTTTGCATTATTTGACACTGTGAGAAGAAATTTGGTGGAGACTGATCCCCAAATGGACCTTCACTAGCTAAACTCAAGTAATTTGGTTGGCTTTCAGTCAGATCAATTGCCAGCTTAGCGTGATCAAGTAGCTAAGGTATTTACTGGTGGAGAGGATGTGGTGTGAACATGTCAGGAGCCTTGCTGGGGTTAAGCTGCCTTACATCTGCTGCTGCTCCCCTGACCCATAAGGATCATTACACTGTCATAGGAGGAAATTAAGTTGGTTGGATGTGATTTGCTCCTGGGAAATTGAGGCCTGATGCTACTTATCCCCTTGTTATATTCAAGGTGCAAAGAGACAGATTGCTTGGCTATTTGTTCCAAGAATTTTCTGAGCACTGAAGTCAAGCTGATTTGTCCCTAATTCCCCAGACTCTCCTTCCTTTTTACTCTTCTTAAGGAAGATGATGTATTTGCTAAGTGGTAATAGCTTTGCATTTCTACCATGGTTCAAATGACAGAGGGCTGTTCTGCAGTGCTGAAGGTCCTTCCTTCCCCGTGGGATGTGGGAAAGGAAGGGCACATGATTGTGATTATGGTTCCTACATTGTAAAATTAACCAGGGGAAGCTTGCAACAAGCTGAGAAGCTGTGCTTGGTACAGTTTTGCTGTGACTTTTACAGATACGCTGATAGAAAATATAATGTCTGCTTGCTTTTATATCACACCAACCTGTTATTAAGGAAAGATGTTACAGCAGGCTATATGGGAAATAAAAATAAGCAGAAGCTCTTCATGTCTTTTTTTTTTTTTTTTCCTCTTTTCTTTTTTTCAACCCAAGTATCATTTCTGTTGAGATTTTAATTACGTTTTTTCTTTAATAAAGGACGGTGCTTTGTTCTCTCTGTGTGCTCACATTGTTATGACTCTGAAAATACAATTGAGGTATATACTGCTAATTTCATGTCGAGGGCTGCATTGTGGGGAATTAAAAAATAAAGGTGGGGGAACTTTGTGTTTGCTCTTGTGGCAGCACATAATAGCAAGCAAAATTCAGTTTGCTGGCTCGGCTGTCTCTTGTTTCCTGCCTTAAGAGAGTGAACAGGGCACAGAACAAAGCCTGAGCTGAATATTGCATGGAGTACGCTCTGTTGACCAAAATGCAA
Organism: Lagopus leucura; assembly: GCF_019238085.1. Lineage (NCBI taxonomy): Eukaryota > Metazoa > Chordata > Aves > Galliformes > Phasianidae > Lagopus > Lagopus leucura. The sequence continues at coordinate 2,280,080 of NW_024962265.1, read as the reverse complement.
GGGTTACTGTATGTGAATGGCACAAAACAAAAGAGATTTTAATTGCAAACATTGATCATGCCCTTTGGTCTCCGGCATGGGTTGCTATGGCTTCCTCACTCAGAAGGTTTGCTAGCTGCAACTTTGCAAATATTTTTCAGGGGCCTTTGTCACATGACTTTGTCAAAATGATGGGAAGTTTTCTTTCTCCCTTTCTCCAAATGATGAGCAATCCACTCTTTTTCCTTTTCCCTTTTTAAGGTTGTGACAAAATCCTGTTAGCCAGGAAGCTGCTGCTATTCCTCAGGCCACAGTTTCACTCTCACGTGAGCAAACTGCAGGAAAATAGAACTCCTATATCCTTAGGCTAAAGAATTCAATGTGCTATGATTTTTTTCTCTGCTTAAGGATTCAGCATGGGTAGCTAGAGGTAGCAAAAGGTCTGTGTTGTGGCCTTGCCATAGATCAGCTAGCTAGGAGCTCTCCTGGGAAGCCTTCAGAGACATTACATCTACCTCTCAGAAAACCTCTGTAAATACCAGGCTGCAGAGCAAACGGAAAAACTGCAGCTTCTTGTGAGCCTTTTTCCAAGTGTGGCCGTGAATGAAGGCAACTAATGAGTAGCCTTCTGTCTGTCAAATGCACTGTGAGAGTGAGCCAGAAAAAAAAACAGCAAGCCAAGGCCAATCCTCTGATCCTGAAGCCAGCCATCACAACAGTAATGTGACTGAGCCATCTTGTCCTCCAGTCTGTGCCAACTTTTGGGAATGTCTTTGGCCTAAGGTGGCTCCAGTGCTGTGTCTTAGTGTTTGGAGTGCTGCATCCAGATCTGGGGTGTCCAGCACAAAAAGATGTGGAGCTGTTGGAGTGGGTCCAGAAGAGGTCAAGAAGAGATGCTCAGAGGACTGTAAAACCTTTCCTAGGAGAAAAGGCTGAGAGAGATGGGCTTGATCAGCTTGGAGAAGGCTCCATGGAGACCTCACTGCAGCCTTCCAGTACTGAAAGGGAGCTTATAAACAGGATGGAAAGTAACATTTTACATGGCCTGATACTGATAGGACAAGAGAGAACAGTTTTAAACTAAAAGAGAGGAGAAGGAGATTAGATGTAAGAACAAAATGTCTTTATTCAGCGGGTGGTGAAGCACTGAAACAGGCAGAGAAGAATGAAGCCAACAAATGTGTGTGGGATCTCCCAGCATTACTGTATCGGCCACTTTACTGATGCATACGGTTATTCTGAACCATGTGATGGTCTCTACACTTGATGTCGTTAAACCTCATGAGGTTCAGCTATTAATAAGGGAGGTGAGCATGTGGGCCCTTGGCACCTTAGAACCTTGGCACCTTGGAATCATGGAATGGTTTGGGTTGGAAGGGACTTTTAATATCATCTCATTCCAACCCCTCTGCTATAGGCAGGAGCACCTGCCACCAGACGTTGAGGTTGCTCAAAGCCCCATCCAGCCTGGCCTTGCATGCCTTGAATGCCACTGAGTGATGCATTCCCTGTCCACAGCACAGGACAGATGGGAGCTGTGTGCGCAGCTGCTCACTGTGCATGTGATGGTGAGCAGGGCTGGTGGATATGCCAATGCAGGAAAGAGGAAAATGGTATTTTAGGATTTACACATGTAGTGTTATGATAACTACACAGAAGAAAAGCCTCAGTACCATACTGCTTTGAGTTATACAAAACAAAACCAAAATTTGATTGATCCCAGGCCAGACAGTTTCTTATATCCAAAACAATAGCTCCACTTAGAAACATTTTATGGGATGTGGATAGAAAATGCAGCAAAGGACAGGTCTTTTTTGGGCACACAAAGGCAGTAGTTCTGCTCACCACTCTTCAAGGGCTGTGGAGGAAGACATGCTGAGGTAGCTTTGATTTGCATCACTCCACTGCCAGCTACAGCTACACCACTTAGCATGGTCTGAATATGGACATACATAAAGAGGCTGAGCTCACTGTCAGCAGAGCCATGCAGTTGCTGCTGTCAGAGGAGTGAGTTATTTCAATTACTTCAAAGAATCATAGAGTATCCCCTGTTGTAAGAGTCCCACAAGGATCATAGAATGGTTTGGGTTGGAAGGGACCTTAAAGATCATCTAGTTTCAGTCCCTTGGGTTGGGTTGCCGCCCGTCAGATCAGGATTTCAGAGCCCCATCCAACCTGGCCTTGAGCACTTAGAGGGATGGGGCATCCACGGCCTCTCTGGGCAGCTTGCTCTGGTACCTCACCACCAACTGCGTAAAGAGTCTTTTCCTAACATCTAACCTAAATCTCCCTTCCTTTAGTTTAAAACCCAAACTGAAGCCATGCTGGGCAACTCTGCAGAAACTCCCTGGTGTCTTCGCTGCCACCCTGGAGATGCAGGTTATTTTGACTGTCTGTACTGGAAGACAGCCTCCAGAAAGGGGAAATCACAAATGTTACTGCAGGGAGCCTATTTCTAACAAAATTTGAAAGGGTTCTCTAATAGCATTTCTGGGGTTTTATAGTCATTTATGCAGAGATCTGTTAAACATATGGAGTTTGTCTCTGGGTTTAATTTAGAATCTCTCACTGCGTGCCTATGCGTGTGCAGGCATAATTTCTGGCTGGGGGATGCTGTTTCTTTATAATCTTACCAATGTTTTCAAGATTCCAGCCCTTCAGGGACAGTTCCACACCAGTTCCTGTAAACACCTGAAGCCCTGCTTCAGCTTGATTCATTTCCCAACATGTCCTAGTGCTCTTTATGTGCTGGCTCCAACAGTTCCTCCTGCAGCATTTTCCTCAAGCTACCTGAAGAGCTGAGCTCACCATCACCTTTTCTCCATCAAACAAGGAATTCAGCCTGGATGCCATCTGGGCTGACTTTCTTGAAGAATCATGAAGACATCAAAAAGTTTGTCATGTTCCCCAACCCAATCCAGCTTTATAAAGGGGCTTTTTGCCTTGCAAATGCCTATGGACAGCAGTGCCTTGATTAACCATTCCTATCCCATTAAAGCACTAAATGAACTTGCTTTGCTGCAGTAAACCTGCTAGTGGCTTTTTATTATGTTTATTCTAATGCTGGCACAATTTTCCCCAAATTTATTTCAAGTTTGCTTGAAAACCTCATTTGCCTAATTGTAATAATAGAGCAACATCATATGCAGATGTCTTCCTTCTTTCTGAAACTGAATTTACTTTCAATTGGCAGTCATACAGTGTTTGTTTTTTGGGGAGGAGATTTATAGGCAGGTGTTCAAGAAAAAATGTGTACATCAGGTGGCATCTGGGTGCTGTTAAAAAAAACCAGCATGTTTGAGCATAAGCAATAGACATATTCCATTACTCTAATCTGGCTGTATACATCTGTAACAACAGACCATGGAAGAGTGTGATGTGAGAGCTGGGGAAGAGCCCGGAGGAGAACATGCTGTCTGAAGGGCAGTGCTGTGTTATAGGTAGATGCTGCCTACAAGCCCTGGGGAGCTCTGGAGCTTGTGTGCTGCATATGGGTGACTTATTTGACATGCATCAACACAATACAGGACATAATATTTTTGATAAGGAGAGAGAAAAGTCAGAGAGGATTAAGAGGAGGAAATGTTTCCACCTGATTCAGGCAAGACTACAAGTCCTGCTCAGCTATTTACTTTACAGATGACCTAGGGCTGAGCATCTCCGCAACAGTGAAGCCTTGAAGGCACTGGTTTGGAGAAAATGACACCAGCCTTATTAAATAATGGGAAAAACTGAGACGCAGAACTCACAGATTATATTAGACCCTCAGAGTAGTGTGATTATACACAGTTTCTCTCTGTACTGTTAGTAGACTGTAACCAAAACTCAAAGTTTTTGCCTTAAAGTGGCAGTGTTAAGCTATAAATCTGAGCTATCTTCATCTTAGGTCTTGTTCTCTTCTAATGGAAGAAGATCTGTTACTGCCAGCTGCCACTATGATGTCATGAGATGGTCAACAGGATTTCAGGAACAGATCGGAGAAAAAAGTATTTAATACCATCAATGCTCAACAGCCCTTAGCTTCAGTCCAAACATCCTGATGCCTTTTCTGCTTCTAAAGGCATGTTGATATCCAAGACAAAAGAGCTTTTCTTCTTCTCCTTGTTTGCTCTGTTGCTTTGTCCTCCTCCCTCAGCTGATGGAAGCAAAAGGAGCAGAATCTCCCAGTGCTGAAATGGAGAAGGCTTTGCTCTTAACACAGGAGACCTAGTCCATGTCTGATCTTTTTAAAAGCTTGGGAAAATCAAATGTAGTGCTTGCGTGACCTGAAGCTCACCCATTTCTTCCAAATGCATGAGCTGGTGTAACAGATGATTTCTCCCTTCCTTTGTGCTGTGGATGAACCAGGTGAGTATATTCTCTCAGCCTTTGCAAGCACCTTGTTTGTATCTGGGTCACTTGTGTACAATGCAAAGGGTTGCTGATATGAGCTGGAGCAGATTAGAAGTGAGAATCACTTCGCTCTGATTTTTGATCTGAGAGATTTGTAGAAAGAAGTACAAGTCTGCAGTTCCCCAGGAAAGATCTGCTGTTGACTCCAAGATTCTGGCTTCTGCTATGGGACTGGAAGGTTTCAATGCCATCTGCCTCAGAGCAGAGTTATCCACACCTGCTGGCTAGGTCACCACAGTGTGATTGTGATACACAAGTTCACAAACAGGCTTGCATGCAAATCCACACATGATTAGTGTTAAGTGAGAGACTTTTTCTGCATCTGGAAGATTAAAATTCTCCTCCTAATGCTGCTATGTTTGAGTTGTAAACCCCGAAAATTTAAAATCAGTTCCATGTCATCTCCTTTAGACTCTCCCTTACCATAGGTCATTCCTGGGGGAGGCTTAAATGTGGTACTTCAGAGAAGAAGCTGCAATGTCTCCAAAAGTGCTTGAAGCAATCTGTCTTTACAGCCTATTTGCTAGTTCTTTGTAGCATCCCTAGGCAAAAAAAAAAAGTTTGATTTCTGCAACAACCTATCTGGAAATAAATGTTTTGTTTCAGTGTGTGAGCTGTAATCTTGGTCTATTCTTAGGCTGCCGATCTGATCCTTCTGAGATTAAATAAAGTTTCTGCAACTCACTGTCAAAAGTTTTACAATCTCTTTTCTCTGAGAACATACAGGTTTCAGAAGGACTGCAGGTACTGTGCAATCTACTGTTCTTATAAGAGCAGGATCTGCTTTACTGTGTAGGCCATGCTGTCCGTGGCAACTCCATCATGTTTCTGCTGTGGGCAGCTACAGAGATGGAGAGTAATAATCCCACTCTCCAGTCAGTCCCAACACAGCTTCTCTTGTAATATCTTGGTGAATAGCTCAACAGCATGTGTCATTAGAAGTAAAAGCAAATGAAGAGGTGTATTATTATTATTTTAGGGAAAAAGACTTCATAAATGAGCACAAACTGAGGATGACTACCTGGATAGCAGTTTGAAGAAAAATATCCAGGAGTTACTGGATCCCAAGCTGAAAACAAGCCAGCAGTGTGCTCTTGGGGCAAAGAAAATCAAAATATGAGCAGGACCAAAGTCTCTTCTGTAGGTCCTTAAGTAGGAGTTGAGAATCATTTAATCTTTGCTAGGTATATTGATGTAAGATGATCACTAGTGCCCCAGATCTAAGAGGCTGTTATGTGCCATGCTCAAAAGAAATGGTGAAAGCTGCAATACAGGAAGAAGATGGAAGTGATAAGCTTGTAGATGTCATTTTCTACCTGTGTCAAAATTAATGTTGTCACGAAGGGTAGAACTACCACAAACTGCATCTCCTTTCAACCAGACACTGAATGGAAGTTTTGGCAAGTTTTCACTGTTTTCCAATACTTTCAGGTTTAGACAGCATAGAATCATAGAATCACAGAATCATAGAATCACAGAATCATAGAATGTCTTGGGTTGGAAAGGACTGGGCATCTGCCAGTGGACACAGTTCTGTTCACAACCTTTTTGAAAAAATTTACCAAGCTGACTGCCAACATTCAGCTATCACAGACCCACACTGACTGCAAGGGTGTTCATGTTATCTTTAATATAAATTTGTGCTTCCTCATTAAGAGATGAAAACTGGTCAAGTAACTGTAAGGTCTATCTCAGCTTGACCCATCCTGCTGAACTACTGAGTGAATACAGCAGTCCATTCAGCATCAGTGATCTCATCACAGCTCCCAAAACCCAGATCAAACACATGCACAAATAACAACAACAACAGCAAAAGAAACAGCAACAACAACCCAAACCAAACAAAAAGTAAGGATTCTTTTCTATAGCCTAAGACCATCTCCTCTGGCTGATACCCCAGGCTACTGTGATCTCCAGGTTAAAGTTGATGGAGAAAAAGACTTGCCACTTATTTTCTGCCGGATAATTGTGTATCTAAATCCTCTGAACTTTGTGTTTTTGTTTCGGTATCAAACCAAATTCAACTCTTCAATTTCCACAATCGGATAAGAACATTCCAGATTGAATTTGACCTTAGTATTTAAATGACCACGTGTTGTATTTTTCTATTACTTTCTCGATCATCATTTTTTCCATTGTGTTTTCATTCCAGGCCTCCTTTGTTCCACCTGATTTCTAATCTGATTCCTTTCCTCCTCTTCCCATGAATGTTGGCTGTGGACTGCCTTGCTAAACAATCGAATTTATAAAGCAATATATATTGTAATTACAACCTGAAGCTTATTTCCGGGATGTTATCTTTGACCTGAGACTATGATGGTAGAAAAGAATGAGCAGAGAAGGTGAGTTAGGAAGGCTTTCAACAGAAACTGAGAAGATTGTCACAGAGTGGCAATATGCAGCAGACCAAAAGGAAAAGCATATTGGAAGACATGTTATGCAAAAGTGGGTATCAGAGTGTAAGGTCTGCATTCCTGATTTCCCAGCTACTTTATTTTTCTGCCAACATATTTTAGACTGCTTCTTTGTACTTGTGCTTCTTTCCTTACTTTCACCTTTGATAAAATGAAAAAAATATTTCTTCTTAGTGTGTTGCTGGCTTTGGATTTGTGCAGTTGCTCTCAACTGTATTTTCAATATACAGGCAACATGTGAGATCTTGGTGTATGTATCCCAAATATCTTTTTGCCTATCTGAAGACTTACCAAACCTGACTATGGCAGGGGACCTGGAATTGGATGATCTTTAAGGTCTCTTCCAATCTAGGCCTTTCTATGATTCTATGTCTCTATGATTCTACATTCTAGGCCTCTGCACACTTCTGTGTCCTTCTGTTGAACTCTCCAACTACACATTCTTTTTGGGAGGACTGTATCTATAGCTGATGCACGCATGTCTTGCAGACATTCATATTATAAACGATGACATTACTCAAACATCTTTCTGAAGCACTGTGTCCTATACTTCATGCACAAAACCTATTACTCTAATAGCCCTGTCTAAGCAGTTTCATACTTATATCTGTCCTGTTCCTATTAAATTTGTTCTTACTTTCTTCTTCAGCTCAGTTTTCCTGCTCTTCTACTTTTCTCTTTGACGTGAGGTTTTGCACCAGGACAAGCTGATGTTGACTTTTAAAGTCAGCTGGGGTTGTAGCAGCAACCAAGAGGATAATTGTGGCATAGAATAATAATTCACCTGTTAGCTGATTGCAATCACTTTGAATTTAAAGCAATCTTTCTTGATGTTTCAGTTGGTGATCCTAAGTAGTTTCCTGAAATAAGTCTCCCATTTGACAGCCAAGCTGTGCAGCTTAGCTACTTTGCAATAAGAAATTCCCATGGGCCCATTCCTGAATGTCCCCAGTGTTTTCCAAGCATCAATCTCTGTTTGTGTGAAGTTCAAGCAAGGACTTTGTGAGCAGCCTCAAAGTGCTCTCCCACCACTTTGGCTGTGAATTCTCCTCTGCATATGTACATCACCTTCCACTGACTATGAGCTAAAGGAAACTATGCCCTTAATTTGGACATCTGTCATTACACAGAAGGAATCCTGGCTTGTGCACCACTTTTCCCTCCCCTGTCAATGATTATATTGTTTGCTGAAGCTTTTCCAGAACATAGACTTAGAGGATCAACTGGTGCCTCTGATTCTATGGCAGGGGAAACCTCCTCAGTCAATTACTCAGTAGGTTAATTTCTGTTATGTGTGCAAAGAGAACAAAATGTTCCTGATGTAATCGTAAAACTAAATGCCATTGTTCATATGCAACTCCAGTTGTCTCCTTTGGAAGTCAGATGAAGTCTTTAATCCTGCCTGGAGTAATTCCAGGGAATTAGATGCCAAGGAAACAGCTCCATGGGAAGACAGCACCTTTTCTGACACCATTTTCATCAGAAAACCACATGCACTTGAACCATTTTGTGGCAGCTCTCCATTAACCTGCCCACAGTAGGGGGTTAGAAACTAGATGATCTTTGAGATCCTTTTCAACCCAGGCCATTCTATGATTCTATGGTGACCTTACCTGACTGGACTGATGCTTGGTAAAACCTGTACTGAACAGCATCCACAAGAAGAACATTTTAGGCTCACAGGAACATATTTTGAGCTCAGAAAACTCTGAATGTCTTCATTTTGCTTCCCACTTAATTCAATGTGTAGTTATAAATCCTGATCAAGACTCAGAAATCATCATAGTGGGAGCTTGTTTTGAATAATGCAGGAGAAGGCAGCATGCAACCAGTCAGTGTCAGTGATGCAGCTGAGGAGTTTGAGGCACTGAGCATCATTTGCTGGATGACACCTGGGGAAGTGAGGAATGAAATGAGACCAAACTCCAAGGACATGGGGTCTTCTTGTGCATGTCAGCACATGGGCTGACTTCAAAAACAGTGCAATCCCGTGCAGTTTTCAAAATAGGGTAAAATCACAGTCTGAATGAAACCAAGGTAACCTATTAAAATAAACAAACAATGCACATGAACAAAAATTTGGGGTTCCCCTTCCTTGCAGATTGATAGATTTCTTCAGCAGTTAAAGTGATAGAAAATAGCCAAGTAAATAGGAACAGCGTGCATGATCTTAAACTCTTACTACAGGGGAAAGAATGAAACAGCAGACATGAAAACAGGAGAGTTAATTGTGTTTTCCGATTAACAAACACAATTAAGGAAACAAAACAAGAAAAATACTGCCAGCACTGGGAAGGTTATTTTCATACTATTTTCATTATATGAGACGGTCAGTGCTGAGTGACAGCTTTTTTTTCTGATAGCTATTAGAGGGACAGAAGCAGATAACACTACAAACTAATTATTACCGCAATCTGTAATTTCTCTGCAGGGAACTGGAACTGCTAGGGACTGGAGTGAGAGAGAGAAATAACCAATAAGAACAACAACAAATGCGAAATTGCAGAGATGAAGGAGAAAAGTGGAACCAATGGGGAAATTATTTTCATAAACCAGAAGTGAAAGAATGGAAAAGTTGTTAAGCTGATTTCATGGGCTAGCACTAGCAGGTCTTTTAAGGTCAAAAAGAAAAGATTAAAGAGTCCTATACGAGGGAAAACAAACCAACCTTAGTGTTGTTTGGAGAAAATTATACATGTCTGGGTTATCAGCAGTTGCTAACAACTATTGCTAGCACTCTCAGAGATTACATGGACCTTTTAAACTGTGAGGGAAGCAGAGCCACACTCCTGATGGGATTTAGATGATGAAGTGTGGGCAGAAATAGCCAAGCTGGTTGCCCTGTTATCCTTTCATAGACAATGGAGACTACTATAAATCCTAGTTCTTTTGGACAAGGATTGTCTTTCTGGTAATTAAACCAAGGTGGTTAACTGTGATATATAGAATCATAGGATTGTTAAGTTTGGAAAAGACCACTAAGATCATCTAGTCCAACCATCAACCCATCACATCATGCCCACTAAGCCATATTCCTCAGTACCACATCTCCATGTTTTTTGAAAACCTACAGTGATAGTAACTCCACCACCTCCCTGGGCAACCTGCTCCAATCCCTCACCACTTTTTCTGAGAAGAATTTGTTCCTAATATCCAATCTGAACCTAATATCCTATATTTCCTAATATCCAATTAGAAGCTCCCCTGGCACGATTTAACACATCTCAAGCCAAGAGGAATTACACCTATCCTCACTGGCTGGATTGTTATGGCTGTGTGTGAGTTGCTCAAGGTTGGCTAACAAAACATTTTTTCTCTTTGATGATATCATTTACATGCTGCAGTCAACCATGTATGCCCTACTTGGATAGCCAGTGGTTCTCCAGCACTGAGGTTACCCAGAACACTCCATGTTTGGCTTGATAGGTGCCATCAATCCCATTTGCTCTCGCTGTGGAATTACAAGAGAGCATTCTGTCCCTCGGACGGTCCTTATTTTATCTTGCTGCATGCATATATGGAGTTGCTGGGCAGCCTGCACTCTTTCTGCAGATCGTCATTGTCTCAGTGAGATGGGAAGAACTGCATCTCAAAAATCACCTGTTTTCATCTCTTAAACACCTAGTGGTTTAGTAATTAGTTCCAAAATCTTCCTGGGCATTGAGATTAGGCTGATCAGTCTTCTGTTTTTCTACTTCTTTCTATGTAATGCTCCTTGCTTTCCTGTCCTCTGGGAACTCAACTGACATTCCTGAATTATTAAATGAAATGACTTAGCTGCTCAGAGACACTTCCTTAAGCATTCAAGATAATTCTGTGAGGTCCTGGTGGGTCAGATTCTTCCTCTTACCTCTGTCCTCTTGGAGATGATCTTCTGTCTTCTGGCACTTTCTTCTACATAGTTTTCATAATTCATTATTTCATCTATTTGATCACGGTTAACCTATAAATACAATATACATATATATGTGAAACAAGAAGAAAGACATTTCCAACCAAAAATTTCTGAAAACACAGTCCACTTTTGACCTTCTGTGTAATACAAGCTGTATGTCCTTTCTCTTGCTTTTGTTTGTCTACTAATTTTTCTTCATTCTGTCTTGTTTTCTATATTCAATCATTTTGTTTTTCTCTCTGTGTGTTTGGGCTTTTCCTTTATTTTTGCATTAAACTTGCATCCTTCTTTCCACTATATGAAATGCCTGAATGTTTCAGTTATCTCTAGGACACATCCTACTGCACTTCTTCTCTACCATCTTTTCATAAACTCTAGATCCTGGCATTTGGATGCCTCCTTCATGCACCAGAAAGCATGGGTCCCACTTTCCCCTATTCAACTGCAGTTGAATCTGGACTTCATCTGCCTGTTGCCATGTGGCTGTCCCTTCTCTGGAAGTGTTTAAGATCAGGTTGGATGGGGCCCTGAGCAGCTTGTTCAGGTGGGTGGCAACTCTATGCATGGCAGGAGGACTGGAGCTTGATCTTAAAGGTCTCTTCCAATCTAAGCCACCCTATGATTCTACGCTCCTATGCTGTTTTCATTCATTGCAAGGGCAAAAATCTCCCTGAGACATACAGAGATACATCTACATACATGGCTCTTTGGTTTGGTTCAGTGACCAGAATCATCTCAGGCAAAAGCAAGGGTCAAAAGAAAGGTGCGAGCAGTAATGCAAAGGCTGGAAGGATGGGGAGATGGGGAGGAGGGGTGGTGTGGATGCTGCCCAGCTCAGTCATGGTGATCTGGTGGGTGTCAGCTTGTGCACTGAGCTCCCAGCTCCTCCTAACCCCAGGGGAGCTCTGTGAGCATCCTCCAGCTCTGCAGGATTTTGCACTCCCCAGGAAGCAATGCCCATTAGTACAGCTCTGGGCTGCTGCTTTTTGTATTCACACATCTTCACAATGTCACACACAGAAATGTGTTTGCAAACAGAAGACCAGGTGACTTATATTTCCCTCTACTACAAAAGCTGGCAGACAAGTAATTGCTGGAGGGAGGCACGTTCTGAAGGCTTTCAAACTTTGATGCCCACTTATTTGCAAGTCTCTGTAGTTGAAACTTACAGTCTCTTATTTTGGAACACTATTCATCTGGGCTCTTGCTGATTTCAGTGGGGTTTTGATCAGACCCTTAGTGAACTTTTAAATGACTTTAAGTGAGCTAAAACTTCACACGTTCTTCTTTATCCCGAGTAGTGACTGATTGCTCCAAAGTTTTCTACTTTTCTGCTTACTAGAGAACTGAAGACACTGTTTCACCTTGCCTGGCTGAATTTTGTCCTTCCTTCATGCTTTTAATTCTCTGCTAGCTATTTTATAAGTTAGATGCCAATGTTTGCCATATTAGTGAGCCCATCTCAGTATCTGGGTGTGTTTCAACAAGCCTGGTGGATTTCAGATCCTGCATGCAACCTGGGGCACTGCTGAAAGGCAGATAATAAATACTCGCAGCACAAAGTGAGAGACATGACTGATTTTCCAGCTGCAGGCTGACTTCTGTAGGGTCACTTAAGGCTTTCTGTTATTCATGAGATATGGCCAGTCATACAAATTGCTGAAATTGTTTTTGGTTTCCTCCTGGGCCTTCGGAAGGCTTAAGAGTTGGGATTTTTCTGTTTAATAGAAAAATGATAGATCACAGGGTAAGGAACAGATCTGCACCTAGTAGGAACATTCAGGCAAAGTAACTTCTGGGCTCTTCAGACACCCTAACCCTTACCCTGTGATAATCCAGTGACCCACTGGCATGGATTAATTCAGCTCAGGAACAGCTGCTTACCTCTCTGCTTTACAGATTCGTGTTCCTTGCTTTATCTTTTCTGACTGCAGTACTACATACAGGAAAGCTGCTGTGTGTGTGTAATATAGAGCACTGTCATTGCACAGCTTATGGAAGGAGGAAAGAAAAGGTGCCATTTAAAATAAATCTGGACTTTGCTGTTACAGCAACTCCAGATGTAATTCAGAAGCATAGAAAAACAGAGAAACCAGGAGTGTGCTGCTCAGACAAGCCTAAGGGACAATTCAGGGCGAGAATCAAAGAATCACAGAGTCATACAGTTGTTTGAGTTGGAAGGGACCCTTAAAGGTGATCCAGTCCAGAAGTGAGAGCGATCTCTTGGCCTTGGAGAAACACTGCATAGAGAAATCTCAATAAAATTAAAAACTCAATTTGGTTGTGCTTCCATGCATGAACAGCTGGAGCCAGCTATACCACTGCTGCTCCAAAAAGAGTCAGTGTCCAATACCAGGCAAGACAGTGAGAGGAACATTTGTAGGGACACAGAAGGAATGGCCATCATCCTAATTTCAAATGAGGTGAAAGAGCAATTAAGCCCTTTTATAGTGCAATAACTGAGAGCAACACAGTGCTCTGCTCAAAGCAGCAGCTTAGTCAACAGGGAGGAGCTGTGTGGACTGAAACCCAGGCAAACAACACACTCTTTTACTTCAATTTTGATATCTAGGAATTAAATTCCTCAACTCCTTCTGCAGTCACAGCAGACATTCAATGTAGTTCACTTCTCTCCCTTAAGGAACTTGGAAGAATCTTTCTCCAGTGATTTTGTCCAAGAAGGTTAATTTAGATTAACTCTGGGACAGCTGAAGGTGGGATAGAGACCTAGAAGAGGGCAGATAAAGCAGGTGGGATCCTGAGCTGGGGGTGCATAGAGGAACAGAAAACATTGTTCTATTTGGTACCTAAAGGGAAGAAATTACATATATGTAGTGACAAAGACACAGAGTTTATTGCTAGCCTAATTAATGCTATAGCACTCTAATCATCCAAATTATCTAATTTGTAAAAAAAAATGCAATTAATAACACAATACTGGGGAAGCGTCCCACTCTCTATATTATGATTCTCTTTCTGACAATGTCCTTCTGGGTTCCAGGGCTCTCAAAGCTGAATCAGGAAGAGGGTTACAAGTCACAGCCATGCTGAGCTCAGGTATCATGCCCTTGTCCATTGAACTTCTGTGATTGCAAGAAGGACAGCTTTGGATATGACAACCCAGTGCTGTCCTAAGACCCTGCTTGTGATGTTCTGCTAGTTATAGTCACAATCATATTTCCTGGACTGCAGGACTTCTCCTTCTTTCCTTTAGTGCTCAGATCATTTTCCTATTCTACTTTTACCTAAAATCATTTATGCCTTCCTTTGTTGCATCCTAAAATGGCACGTTAAACCATTTCAAGACTGCTGATGAATAAGGAGAAACTCAGGGTAAGTAACCTACAGAGCATGGGGATTTCTGGGCAGGAGTTGTGCCATGACTGAGGATTTTATGTACGTGACTGTAGGTAGAGTTTTAAGGGGAAAAATGGTGCCTGTGTAGTTCAGGATGAGTGGGGATTTTCAGGATCACCGTTTTAGAGTAAATTCCCTATAAATCCCTCTTTAGCCTTGTAAATTCTTTGTGAATGCTCTCGGTAAATAGGATTGCAGCCAAGAAATACCTGGATTGTGCCAGCCATTTCTCTTCTCCATAAATTTATCCTGCAAAGGTATGAACATCGGCGAGACTGTAGGTGTTGAGCTCTGGGAGTAGGATGATGGAGCAGCTGAGCTGCTGCATGGCGATTGCTCTTCCAAAGTCATCACTGAGCTCTGCGCCTTCCCCTGCACCAAGGTTGTGACAGAGTGGGAAAAGGGAGATTTAAGCCTTTCAGGCTAAGAAAGGAGGTTGACCTATCCTACTGTAACTTGGACTTGGAAGAAAGGAGATGGATAAATTTTCCCCATGGTGGTGCCTTGCAGCTGCAATGCAAATGAAATTTGTGCCTTCAGCTCAGTCCTAAATACTCAGGGGAAGGTGAGGACTAGGTCCCTGGTGTAGTTCTCCTTTCCTACAAAATGAAAGCAGGCAGAGATAAAGGAGAGCTAGCCTCACACCAGGGTGGCTTTTCCAGTGTTCCCCAGTCCCAACACACCTCCTTTTCTTTCCTTTTTTTTTTTTTTTTTAGCAATTTGCATTTTTCATTCATTTACACGTGATGTTAATCTTTCCTTAATCTCCAATTCCCTGGTGTGTGTAGGGGAGGATGAATTCCATTTGTTTTTGTTCCACTCTATCAGACACAGCAGCTATAAGATTAAATGATAACTGTGGACCTAATAATAAAAATACAATATAATGTAATGAAAGTAATGTAGATCTAATCCTCTGTTTTATTGCATCCTGAGTGCCTTTGGTGCTACGATTTTTTTCCTGTGCCTCTGCCTTTGACTTAGCTGCATCTTTTCAAGGAAGCAAAGGGATTTGTAAAGATTATAGTATTATTCAGTTGAACACAGACTTGCTGTGGGGCACCTTTAATTACAAAACACTATCACTGCTTATAGGGATGTGTTTATATATGTGCATGCCGGTGTGTGAGGTAGATATTCCAAGCACCCTAAAGCACTAACCCCAGCTCAGACAGCTGTACCTGGGCAACTCTGCTCGCTGCTTCTTTATAGTGTATTATTTTTGTGATCCTTCTTGCTGCTGCTTATCCCCTTAACACTCTCCTTCTCTGTTACTTTTTTTCGTTGTTGTTATTTTAGTCCTTGTTTAGGGAGAAACTTCAGAACTGCGAAACCTCCCTCTCTGTTTTTGCCTGTCCTGTTCTTTAGCAATGCTCTAGAGGCCTGTAGGGTTCAAGGCTGTATGCTCTTTCTGACCTGCACTGTCCTCACTGTTTCCTTCTCTGTCTGGATCATGCTGGAAATGTGACTTTGAATGCTGGAAGTTTCTTATACCTTAAAGCGTATAGCAGCATAACCAGCTCTTAGTAACAAGGAAACAAGGATTACCTTGCAGGCTCTTCAGACAAGGTCTGGGATGGGTAAATAACTGGCCTTTTTCATTCAGTCACTGGCAGAGATCTCATAGCTGTAACTTCAGGGGAGCAAATGCAGTAGATACAATTTCTGATTTACTGTGCTTGTGCTCATTTGCAGAGGTGCATTGGCCAGGACACTGGGAGATGAAGACTACGGTTTGTGCTGTGGTCAGAGACATAGGGGATGACTTTTGACTAAATCAGGGACCAAGTGCAGTGTGGAGGACCCCAGAAGATCTTCATCTTGATACATGTCTCCAGGTCTGGGATCTCATTTACCTCTTCTAAAAGTAAAAATGTCTTCCAATTTTCTTCTCAGTTTCCAATTGCTCTGATACAGCTTATTGTCCTCCATTAGTTCTCATGGCCCATCCTAACACAGATTCTAGCGACGATCTTGAACATCAAGAAGAAATTAAGAATTCATCTGTGCAAGAAAACAATTCAACATAAAATAGAGTTTTATTCTTTATAAGAATAAAAGTGGAGTCTATAAAATGCTTCCCAGAGAGGTTTGTGAGAAAAAGGAAATGTTTTTTACACTAGACATCAAAGAACTCACTAAGATGTGAGATAACTGCAGATGTAAGCTGCTGTCCTGGCCCAGGAGGGCCCTTAACGTGGATGTTTCACAGCAACAGAGCAACCCCCTGCCTCCAGTTGTCCTCTTGGTTAGGAGAAGTTTTGCACTGAGGAAACGAGTAAGGAAAAGGGCCAGATCAGCATCTCTGGAGCAGGAGACAGTTCATCACCAGATCCCAGCTTTGAGCACAGATCTCTCACAAGCATAGTGGTATTAATCATAGAAAGGCTTAGTTTGGAGGGGACCTTAAGGATCATCCAGTTCCAACCTCTCTGCTGTGGGCAGGTTTGCTGTCCACTTGATCAGGCTGCCCAGAATGACATTCAACTTGGCCTTGAATGCCTCCAGGAATGGGGCACCCAGAACTTCTCTGGGCAGCCTGTGCCAGTGCCTCACCACGCTGTAAAAACTTTCTTCCAGGCTTCTAACCTAAATCTATCTTAGTTTAGTTTAAAGCCACTCCTTCTTGTCCTGTCACTATCAGGTTGTGTAAAAAGTTGATCCCCCCTCCTGCCTGCAAGCTCCTTTCAAGTACTGAAAGGCTGCAGTGAAGTCTCCCCAGAGCCTTTTCTTCTCCAATTTAACAAGCCCAACTTCCTCAACCTATTTTCATAAAGAGGTGCACCAGCCCTCTGATTATCTTTGTGGCCTTCCCCTGGACTCATCTTTATCCCATTAATAGTCCAGCCCTCAAATCTGTATATCTCCAATTTAGAGACAAGGATGTAGTATGGAGCTAAATGGGGTCTTGAAGTCCTGACAGCTGTCCTGACACCATAGATGCATTCAACTCTACATTCAAACATTGTGGTCTCAACTCAGATGGCTAAACATAGATGTTCAGAACCACTGCAGATGTTCAAAGGCCATCAGCTAGTCTCCCAATGCTGCTTTTCAAGGAGAGAGATCTCTACTTGTAAAGGAGAGGCCTAGACAAGGCCTTGACAAGGCATCTCTGAGACATTTATATATTTGTTAGTTCCATCTCAGATGTCCCAGAACATCTCAGGTGGCACCTCACACAATATTAGGCAACCGAGTCATCCTCTAGCATCTGTGGACTTCAGCAAATAAATATCTTAATCTATAAATTAAGCTGATCTGTTGTGTTTCGTTGTCCTAGCCAGAGTCTGAGAAGCCATTTTAATATCATGTTCATAAAAAGTGCTCAACTTAAGAAACTTTAACTGCTGTGAACTGCAGTTTGCTATTACAAAGCCACATTGTGGGAAGATGCATTGATAGCTACTCATAGTACATCACCTTTAGCTTTGATTGAGCTTTCGTGAGCTCTGTGCAGATTGATTCCTTGAAATCAGCCTCAGATCCTTTGGGATTGCTCTGACTAGCAAGAACAATTTGAAAGATGAATTACCTAAACTAGCAAATGGAGTGAGGATAACTCCTCCAATTCCCGAATACAGAGGTAGCCCTTTGAGACTGGACACAGCTCAAAAGGTTAGTGAGCTGTGTTTTGTTCTGGGTATGGATGTAATAATCAGATACCATACAAAATGTGAAGGACAATTCAAACAACCTCTCAACCTCTCCTGTAAGTCAGTGTAAGGAAAGGGCACGATGCAACTGGCCCAAGCCAGACATTTGAGTTGTTCTACAGCATCCCCATATGCCTCACCATAGGAGTGTGGATTTACCATAGGTCCAGTGTTGTAGCTCAGAACTATGTGTGTATCTCAGGGGTATCAAGTTGAAATTTATCTGTAAAAGTCTGCTGACTTGGTCTTTTTTCCTCTGGTGCCTCATTTTCTATTTGACAAACCAGTGCACTTCCAGATTTCTTTGTCTACCTTAGGTGCTCTGGCTACAAGCTTCCCACAGTCATAGATATCTTCCAACCAAATGTTCAGAGAGTCATTGGATAAGAGGAACATCGAATTCTGTGAGCTACATCTAACCCCAGATTCATTGTCATTTTAAGTACAATATGTATTTCTCCATTCCACAGCAAAACCAGTTTAGTAAATGTGTTTGGATGAACTAGCCATGAAATTCAGCATCCACTTGTTCTACTGGCAATGACTGCTACTGCTTACTCTGGAGAGCTCCAGATTGCTAGTGTTCTGCCCATCAGTGGGATATGCCATTTATGTACTTGCAAAATGTCTCCATGGTTTCTTTCACTGCTGCAGCACAGGGAAGAGCAGTGTTAGGATGTTCGCACTGTATCTTCAGTGACATCATCTTGAGACTGCTGCACGCAAAGTCCAATTCCTGCTCTTTAAGCTGTCAAAGCATTTGGAGAATGCAAGTCCTAACTGTTGGAGGTTAGACAGTCTTTAGAGGGAGATGTGCTCCTGCTGATAGAAGGTATTGCTTACCTGCGATGTCTGGCGCTGTGCATTGTGTATTTAGATTGTTGAGCTGAAAGTCACTAAAAAAAAAGAAACCTATCCATGTTGTTTGTTTTTTATTTATTTATTTATTTTTTATCAACATGCCATGATATTGACGCCTATCTTATTTCTGTTTTGCACAAAGGAAACTGAGACAGCCAGATCTTGTGCTTTTCCTAAGGCATCACAGCAAGGTCCTGCCAAAGACTGCATGACATACAGCTCCATGGGTTCCTGGTGCTTCATCGTCTGCATTTGAAGACAGCAAAACAAGCCTCCTGCATCATGTCAAAGCAGAATTTAGTAGAAATTCCCACATGTTCATAGTTGTTAGGATCAGTTTGTTCTTGCATACTACAGGTGTGAAGTTTTGGGTAACTATGAAGGCTGAAAACTGTGAAGACAATAATTTCTATGCAAGTAGTTTTCCCTTTCTTCTTTCCCCTGTGTTGGAAGAGTCCTTCTCAAACACACAAGTCATTTTTCCTCTGGTGACATCCTGAGTAATTTTCTTATCAGTTGAGCAGTTGAGTGTTGGTGTCATTTGTCCTGATCTGTGTTGCTCTCTGCTTCCAATCTGCTATCAAAGCATTAAGAAGGCACTGAAGCAGAAAAGGCAAGACTGGATTGCAGTAATTTTTAGGTGAGCTGAGTAGAGTGACATACAATCAAAAGTCTTGATCATGACTATAGTCTCATTTTATGGCTATCTTTTTGCAATGGGAAAATACATCAAATATTACAGTGATTGGTTTTTAATTCATCCACTGTGAAGGTGCAATATCTGGAGGCTTTGTGCATACATCTGTGTTCTTGATGCAGATGGAAGATATTGTGAGTTGTGAGTTGAATATGTCATAGGCAGGGTGTGGAGGCAGCTATTGGGAAGTGTGTAAGGTTTCTATTTTCAGGATACTCTGATTTCAAGCTCAGAACCAATTTCACCACTGGGTTTGTGAGCAGAATTCCACAAGTGTCTGTCAGTTCTACCAGGATCACCATTCAGCTTGTACTTTCCGGGCACGTGGAAAAAAGATTCTCAGACCTTGAAATCCTTCTCTAGCCATTAGTTCCTCTTAACAACTCTCCTCAATTTACTGGGTCAGCACTGCATGATTTCTTTTGTTCTCTCTCCATCTCGGCCAGGACAGTTTTATCTTGTGTCTGCCTTCTCTCTGCCTGTCTGAGGATTTGTAAGAACACAAACCTCTGACCCCAGTATCCCACTGGCTCTTCTCCTTGGCAGTGCAACTCCTTCATGATGAGAAGAGGAAAATGTGTATGACTCTTTGTCCAATAAGTTAAGGTAGCAGAGGGAAAACCTTCAGAAAATATTGGCAATGAATGATGTCAACCATGCAACAATGCAATGGTCACATGGAAAGAAATCAAAATATAAGATCTTAGCTCTCTGCAAGCCTGTCTTCCCCATCCTACAATTGATGATTTAGATTGGACCAGTGTGGAATCTTCTGCTACTCCCAAACATCACTTCCTAGTTTATGGTTTGAACTTTTCACTGATAATGCAGTAAGCCAGAGAAAAGATCTGCATTTTTCTCTTGAGATGGAGGGAAAAAAGACAGAGGGAAGGGGAAGAAGCTGCCCATGGGATGCTGTCAAATACTGTCCCATTTCATATGCTACATATTTCAGATGATATTTAGATTAATGACTGTACAAAGGCGGTTAGTTCATCCAGAAGAATGGGGAGGAGAAAGTGAGAAGAGTTTGCAGAGAAACTGATTCTGGATCGCTGTTGTCATTTATGAGATATCTTTCAGAGGGTGCAATAGCTCCTGAGGAACCTCTGCCTTGGTGACCACACATGTCCACCCTCGGAAACTGTGGGTGGTGATGATTTTCCTTCCCTTGCATCCTCACTGCTGTTTATGATCTTTTGAAACTTACTCTTTTGAGGGAAAAAGTGAATAAATTAGGTCCCATAAATATATATATATTTATCAGAATGTGGGATCCATGGACAGTTGGACCACAATGACAGAAGAGACTGGAAAGAACAGGAAAGTGCAATATTAAGGCTGGAGCTGAAACATATCCAGTGCCAGATCTTCGTGCTTTTGGGATTAGAGACATTTGAGACAGAATCCCATTCAAACATCCACTCAGCATCTGTGTGGGTCAAGCCAACCACATCAAAAATTGGAAACAATTGTGGCAGGAATAGAGAATGGAAGAAGTAAGATGTTTGTCTCAAGAGAGAAGTGAATGGGAAATAGGGAAGAGCAAACAAAATTAACCAGGGGTTTAAAATTAGTTCTGGAAAGGTGATAGTTGTTCATGGCTCTGCTAGGGACAGAGCAAGACTTCAGAGTTCCTGAAGCAGTGTGATTTTTCTGAAACTCTTAGCTTTTTGCATAGCATGTTTTTAGCCTGACTGTTTAAGCAAAACCAATGTAGTGCAGGGATTCATATTTCTGGCTGTTTCTGTCCCCATTTCTGTCAAATATGTTCAACAGGATGCATGTGTCTCAAAGATATAATATTCCTATAGATTTCAATGTATGAAAGAGAAAAAAAGGCAGTGGATGCACCTTTCAGTTTCTTTCCAATGGAAAGGCAGTATTATGTCCCTAGTAAATATTAAACATCAGATTACATATACAGAGATCTCTATGATCCTGAAACAGTGGATGCTTCTATGTAATTAATGTTTGACAGTTGAGATTGACAGCATAGACGTAACCATGCTCTTCCTTCAGAGAAAGCTCATGCCCAAGTTAGTTACCTGGGCTTGGTTAGATCTTGGGACATCCTTGGAGGAGGAACTGTTCTATGTAGAAATTTCTCTCACGGCTGCAGCTCATGGAACAAGGTGCAATCTTCATTTCTCAAATCCTGTTTTGAAAAAACAGTGCTTGCATTCAGTCCTATAATGTGTCCTTCTGAGGTACTTCTGCCATGCCCTTTAAATATAATTACAATAAAACAACTCTGTATACCCTCAGGCAGACAAAAGCACAAGAGGAAAGCTGTAAGAAAGTTATATCTACTGTAAAAATAATCCAGCGTGGACATGAGATGCAGTGCAAAGTGGGATGCTGGAAAAGGGCCAGAGAACACTCCTCTCCTCATTCCCTACTCTTGTGAAAAATGCAGAAGTTCCTTTAATGCCCTCAGAATGGTTGAGTCTCTGTCTCACATCTCACTTGAAAAGCCATCTTACACAATTAGTTACTTATTACTGGTGGTTAATTGATATCTAAAGGACACCAGTGCTACAGTTAAAGCTAAAAGTCAATTAATGGCTCCTTGCTTTGCTCCAGCCAGTGTTAATGTGCACAAACAGCCGCTGTCCCACCGACGGGTTGATTTGTTCCTGCTCTTTGAGCCATTACTGATTGCTCCCTCCCCTCTTCAATGACAGTATCAATCATCATGATTGATGGGAACTGGCTTGGTTTCCTAATGCTGCCTGGTCTCCTCGTGACTTCTGGGAGAATTTCTCCCTCCAGCAGGGACTCCTTCTGTAGTTTCAGCAGAAACCAGCAGTTGAAATTTTTTGCAGAAATGTTTGCTCAGGATCGGGCTCTTTGGGCACCCTTAGGTTGAGCCATGCTGGAGCCTCGGATGAAAACTCCAGCCAAATCTTTTCTTATGGTGGAACGATTGGGAAATACTAATTCCCCTGTCAGTATAAATTCATTTCACAGACTCTCCTTCTGAGATTTTTCTTGTGTCCTTCATTTGTTTGCCAATCGTCTCCAAACTTGTCTCAACTCTTCCTTACAACATTTACTCTGCAGGACTGCTCAGAGTCAAAGAAGAAATTTTTTAATGTTAGGCAAGTAAATACAAATAGATACATACGTACCCATAGAAATGATTTAGTAAGTCATGTTAAAAATATGCAGTTTATTTTTTTCTCATTCCAACGTGCCTCAACTTCCCTTGAACAGTTCTTCTGAGAGTCTAACCATGGACATCTACAGCAAATTGCAGTTGCTCAGGAGGATCCTCTCCACCATTAGATCTCATTTTCATAATACTGCCATGCTTACTTTAGATTTACTTCTGGAGATAGAAATACAGATAAGGAGCAAGGGGTGATCTCATTTAGGGAGCAAACCAGACTTGACTTAGGGTGAAGCAAGGCTTGGCATCATTTTGGGGTTTGACTCTCTAGGACTATTCCCAAGCCTTGTGGGGTTGGAATGGGTCAAGGATTCTCCATAGATATGAGACCAAACACTCCATGGAGTAATGGCATTTAGTTGGATGAATGTGAGCTGTGCTACTCTGGTAACCACAGGCCCAGAGAATGGAAGCGTGTAGGTACGTATTAAAATGCCAGTGACAAAAAAAGGGGAAATTTCTGAATCCCAATGAAAGAGTGGGGAAGGAAAATTTCCAGAGAAGGGAAAACTATAGAGGTTTGTAGATTCCTCTGCACATACAATCAAATGCAAAACTAGGGACAAATTCCACCCTAAAGTAGGACAGGTGATTCCAACCCTACAGAAGTTCTTGCTGAACAATTTCACTCATGCCCAAGGCCAGAAATATCTTTTGGGTTCCTGATACCAATACATACTGAAGTGTTACCTTCGTTATCAAGGGAAACCCTTACCTACTCCACTGACTATACAGAATTTTCCTATGCATATGAACTTTATGAAATTTGAGGCTCCCTACATTCCCAGTTCCTCCCCCTGGGACCAGAAGATATGACACAGGATCCATTGGTGATGTGAGCCTTTCAGAAACAGAATCTGAATGCAAGTGAGGTTTTTCTGGTCATCTCAAATGACAAATGCATTTGACTGCCATAGAGACATTTGTAAGTAGACACCTAAATTCAGGTGCCTTGATCAAGGAGGTAAGTGCTGTTTCTCCAAAAATGGGAATAGCCACACTCATTTCAGGGTAGGTGTTATCAAGTAATATGGACTTTCCAGAATAACACAAGAATGGTCACTTTGGCTCAGTCTGATAGTTTGTTTATTATGTTTGTATTGTGTCTCCAGCCATGGCCAACAGAGATAAATTGAATAATATGAATGTTAGAGTTCCAGTTCTCTGAAGTGATCACAGGCATAGGCTGATGGTTGGACTTGATGTTCTTAGCGGGCTTTCCCACCTTAATGATTCTATGATTCTATGATTTGTGAGTCAGAGTCCCATTGTTGTTCCTAAGCTTTAATAAACTTACTTCTCCTCATTATAGTCATTACTCTTAGGTTTTACACTGGAGGATAATAACAGTGGTTTTTTTCATATGATCTTAAAAAGCATCAAGCCCCTTATCCACTCTGTCCCATCACAGGCATTGCAGGGTGAAGGTCAGACCCATCACATTTTGTAATGAAAACCAGTTGACTTGTTCCACTTCTCTGTTGGCTGCAGCGCTGTGACACATCCCAGCATTTCAATTCTGGCTGTAGTTTTGCAGCTGAAACAATACAGTCACCTGGTGTTCAAAAGCTGACCCTTTCAGGTTCTTCAAGGTCTTTTTCTCAATCAAGATGTACATGTCTAGAATCCCTGCTGCTTGACTCTGGTCACAGGAAGGATACAAACTGTGTTCCCTCTTTTTTTTTTTTCTGAGAAAGTAAATGAAGATAAACAAATCAATAAGCAGTGGCAGCTGGTGAGCTGCCCTCACCTGATAGATGCAGTTATTCTGAATGTCTGTATATTATTCAAAACAAATGAAAACACAAATAGCATCAGTAAAGAAAGCCAACACACACAAACAAAAAAAGCCAAATCTTTGGTTTGCATCTTTTTCACTGGGCAAGCCACCATTCAAATTAATAGCACTTCAAATTGTGCTGGTCATGGATGGAGAAGAATTTTTAAATGGGACCAATTTTTTATCTCCCTCTGAAAGACAATCTCTGTTCCTAGAACAACTGATGTGATGGAGAAGAAGAATAAAATCAGCATGAGAAATCTCCCTATGAATAAATTACCAGGGAAGAGGTGGGCGCAGGAATTTAGGATGAGTTGCCTGGTTTTACTCCAGAGGAGGATCAGATTAAATATCAGGAGAAGGTTCTGCACTGTAGGGCAGTGGGCATGGAACAGCCTGCCCAGGGCAATGGGCATGGCCCCGAACTGCTGGAGCTCTCAGCCATGGGGTTTGGATTTTGGTTGGTCCTGTGTGGTGCCAGGAGTTGGACTCAATGTTCCTTATGCATCCCTTCCAATTCGGGATATTCTATGATTCACTGGTTTTAATGTTATTATGGGATATAGAGGATCTTTTTGGTGTGTGTATGTTAGGCAACACTGAGAAAACTAGGGAGCCAAGAAATGGCTTTATCTGCAAAATATAGAGAAAACAGCAACAGATACTGCTTAATCATGACACATCTTTCCAAGGTGATGGTAATCTGTCTCACATCATTTGCTTCTCACCACCCAATTTTTAGCTGCAATAAATTCCCCTAACACGAACTTACACAACTGAGAGCAGAATCAGACTCTGGCAACCAGGCAGCTGCGTTGCAGCAAGCTCATGCATCACTTCATCTTTCTGATGTGAGAGAAACCTCACAGTAATAGCCATCATTAATAATCAGCGTTATTAATCTAATTGTTATCATCTTTCTTTCAGAGGGCTCCAAAAACACTTGAAAAAGCTATCATCAAAGGTTTCTGCTGATGTGAATCGAGATATGACTCCTAGTTTTGTATCCATCTCACAGCCCTAAATGTTGGGCACTTTAGTGACTTCAGTGACAACCCCACAGTTCAGACTGTTTTCAGCTTTGTTTTTAACTAAAACAAAGATTCATTTCCTTTTTCAGTTTTCCAGGTCAAAGGACATTTTTTGTTTGCCTGTAAAAAATTAGAAAGTAATATACTCAATACTGCCTGGACTGATTTTAGGATTAAGTCAGGACAGTTGTGAACAAAACTTTTCCAATGGGGATTTGAGCATGGTGGGTCTTACTGGTGTGTTTCCTTCACGTGAGTTCCTGAAGGCAGTGCATTGGAGAGGCTGTCTGGTTGCAGTGACCGTGGTTTTATTTGGTTTTATATCTGTTTCCTACCAACATTGCCTATCGGGTTTGTCTGTGCTTCGTGTTGGTTCCCTCGAGATGGATTTTTCTTAGAGCATGAATGCATTACAGATGGGCTGTGGCATAGCAGGAGGCTTACAAATACGCACAAACGATCTGATGGAGGTAAATTTTGCTTCAGTCTGAAATGTTTGTAAAACTTACAGACTCTTTTAAGAGGAAAGAGATAACTCAAAAGCATGTAATCACCATTTTTCACACCCAAGTTTCTCATTGCACAGATTGTGCTGGCCAGCAAATGAAGACCACGACCCATCTGAGACCTTTCACCCCCCTCTCCCCTAGCCTTCCCTTGTTGTCTAGGAGGGTCACTTAAATCCGACATGACTTCTTAGTGAATTATCTCATCATTACCAATAATCCTATTTGCTAGATGAGGCTGCCTCAAGAATAGTCCCCCATGGACTATTTTCCCATCCCTGTCTCTTCCATGTATCTTCTCTTAATGACAAGCACTCCATTTGTAGCTCACTTTCGCATCAACCTGATGGATGTCACATGTATATTGATTGCTAGCTGAGGTCACGCCATCCTCTCCTCTGTCAAATGAGAGGGGATTGCTGTGTTGTTCGCCTTCCCTCTGACAGTGGACATTTAGTCTGTCCCTAAATGCTCAGACCAAAAGTCTGGGCTGGTGCACTAGGTCCTAAATGGTCAGCAACTCTATTTGGCTATTCTTGAACCTCTGCATCACGCTGCCAAAAACTGACCTATGCTGATAGGTCTCATTCACAGATACAATATCCAAGAACTGCCCACCTGCACCCTGGCTACTATTATGGCACAGCTTGCATTGACAGGGTTAAGTAATGCCTCCTATTTATTTCCATGGTAACTACAACAGATACAAAGAGCAAAACAATACTGTTTGATAGAAAAAGATCTCAGCTGCAGAACACTATTTTTCAGCATAGTCAACACCCTTATCTATACAATTTCTCCAGTGATGAACAAGAGCCTACATGCCATGCTTATAAAAATGTGCACCACCAAAGGTGGCACCTTGTCACTGTTACCTTAGCTGAGACTCACACCCACCACCTCACTGTGCTCACATGCACTATATGGTCTCCATAAACATTCATCAGGAGTCAGTGAATGTCAATGGGTGCAATTTTTTTTTATTTTTTAATTTTTTTTTTACATAAAGGAATTTGATTATCATTTAGTCAGGCTGCCCCTCTGCAACCATCACACAGCAACAAAATGCAACGGAATGTTGGCAGGAAGGTTCACCTTCTATTGCCATACTGCCAACATCTGCCTCTGATGTCATGGGCCAACATAATACAATAGGAGACATTACTTTTGGAGCAGCCCTTGTAGATTGATGTTTGATAGTTCAAAAAACACATACAAATCCCATTTCAGGCTCACAGGGTGGAAAATACCCACATTCTTGCATAGGGATCTGTAGCAGCACAGAAGAGGGTGTAGGCTCATCTTGTCTACAATTGCAAGCTTGCTAATTAACTCTTATGGTGGTCCCTGGGAGACACAAAATCCCCCTACAATAATGGAACTTACTCAATATTTAATTGGACACTAATAATTAAAACATATCTGCTTTCAGCCCAAACATACTGTGCTCATATTAGCTGCCATCTTAATTATCAAGTCACACTGATCACTTCATTTCCACAGTCATTGCTTCCTGAAAGGCAGCTGTGCTGGTGTGGAACATAGCAATGCAGTGTAATCCATTGGAAAAGATGCTTTTGCAGCTCCTGGGGATGGGCATGCATCACTATCTGTGTTTTCTCTTTGTCTTTCCCAGCCTTATTCTCTACACTTTGTATCCAAAGAATAAATGCATGAAGTATTAGGAAGACCTTGACTGTAGAAGAGCAGATCTTCTGCTGGTGTAACCTCCATGTAACAGACTAAGAGTTCAGCATCCTGAATAGAGCTTTGTCTTATTTTATTTTAAATTTTATTTTAAATTTTATAATACGTAAAAGGGTGTATATGAGTATCTATGCACATATATATATACAATATTTAGAAACCACTGGACAGTTTCTTATGGGGCACTTTGAAATCAACATTTGCAATGAATTCATTCTAAAACCTGAGGTATTAAATTGGAGAGATATGGATTTGAGGGCTGGACTATTAGCTAGATAAAGAATTGATTGGATGGTCATAGGCAGAGGGTTGTTGACAATGGTTCTGTGTCCAGGTGGAGACTAATCATGAGTGGTATCCCCCAGGAATCCATCTTGAGACCAGTGCTCTTCAACATCTTTATCAACAACATATACAGTGGTATTCAGTGTACCCTCAGCAAGTTTGCTGATGACACCAAGCTGTATGGTGCAGTTGGTACAATAGAAGGGAGAGACACCATCCAGAGATGCTCAAAATGAGAACCTAATGAAGTTCAATAATACCAGGCGTGGGGTGTCACACATGGGTTGAGGCAATCCCTAGAGGGTGGTGAGGCACTGTCACAAGTTGCCCAGAGAGGTTCTGGGTGCTCCATCTCTGGAGGCTTTCAAGGCCAGGTCAGATGTGATCCTGAGCTGCCTGATCTTGAGGCTGGCAAACCTGCCCATGATGAGGAGGTTAAAACTGGATGACAGAATCACAGAATGGCCAGGGTTGGGAGGGACCTCAAGGATCAGGAATCTCCAGCCCCCCTGCCTCACACAGGGCCACCAACCCCCACATTTAATACCAGACCAGGCTGCCCAGGGCCCCATCCAGTCTGGCCTTGAACACCTCCAGGGATGGACGGGGCATCCACAACCTCTCTGGGCAGCCTGTTCCAGCACCTCTCCACTCTCTCCGTAAAGAATTTCCTCCTGACATCCAACCTAAATCTTCCCTCCTTCAACTTCAAACCATTTCCCCTTGCCCTTGACCTGTAAGCTCCCCTCCAACCTAATCTGTTCTATGACAGATGATTCTATGATGTTAGTCCAGTGAGCAGAGGAAATCAAAGGCCATTTATGAGGCAGTAGCCAAGCAGAGAGATTTTTTTTCCAGGTTTTCCTACTGTTATTAAGGGAAGGACTGAAGCATATTGAAAGAGAGAACAAAAGGGCTCAGACATGAACCTTCAGTATGTGGGAGCTCTTGTAAAATCTGTGAGACCTGGACTAACCTTGTGGCTGTTTATCTGAAAGAGAGCTGGAACAGCATATTATTTGTTTACTAACATTTGTATTAATATCCCACTTGAAATAGGTTTAATTTCTAGCTAGAGGAAAACCTTACGTGTATGACAGTCCTTCAGCCCACTGTCCCAACTATGAATCTAGACATCAGTAACAGGAGAATTAATTGCAAATGAGCACACAGTGCTGTTAATCTAACTCAGATGTTTTGTTTTTGTTTTCCTTTCTACCAGTACGATTCTAGTGCAAATATGACAAGAGCTTTTATACAAGCAGAATTATTGCTTGGAAAGCCCCAGACAAGTTTGCAGCCTAGTCCAGGAAAATAGGTGCCATGTGCTCAGTTCTCAAAGGTTCTGCCCAGCCTGCTGTCTCTTCAGAATCTGATTTTTATGGACATTCCCACAACTCCACTGAGAACTTGAGCTGTCTGCTTTGAAAACAGCCCTTCTGCAGTGTCAGGGGTAAGAGGTGTTCAAGGCCAGGTTGGATGGGGCCCTGGGTAGCCTGGTCTAATATTAGATATGGAGGTTGGGGCCCTGCCTGTGGCAGGAGGTTGGAGTTTGATGATCCTTGAGGTCCCTTCCAATCCAAGCCATTCTATGATTCTAAAAGCTGAGATTTAACTCCTATACCTCAGGAAAGACTCTGACCTTTCTTACAAGCCCCTTAGCACTCCCCATTCAGGCTGCTCGGTATTGCATAATTCACTGCTGTCTTCTCCAAATCTTGGAGTTGTGTGAAGTGTCCTCCATATGCACAGGGAGGAATGTTCTTGTCTAGAGGAGTCCCTAAAGTAAACAACAGATAGGATGCAACTGTATGACAGAGTGATTTACCCAATGGCATGGTATCAGGGAGCTGGGGTTTGCAGCCTCTTGGCTTTCCTTCTTCCATTAATCTTCACCCTCCAACCATCTGTGTGACCCTCCCTGCTTCTCCTCTGCCTCTCACCATTCAGCTTTCTTCCATGGCCTTTTTATCATCCCCTTCCCCTTTCCCCCGTCCTACTGCAACTTTCTCCTTGCTTTCCATGTTCAAGCTACAAAACTAGTACAATTTATTAGCAGATGGGTGATAAAAGCATCACTGCAAAACTGGCTTGAGGACAGTAAATTGTGAGTGAACACTACTGTAGATGCTACTTTTTTTTTTTATCTGATTGATCCTTGCAAGATTACAGCCTGTATCCCCAAGCCACCAGGCAATGAGCCCTGACAGTGCCCTGAATCACTGCTGTGCTCTTGGAAGGCTATTAGACAGGAGTAGGCTGTGGTGTCAAAATGGAGCCATTTGAGCTGAGTTTTCCTTATATTTTTTTTTCTTGACATGAACATCAGTGATCACTAAGATTTCCTGTCCTCCTTCAGTCTCAGTTACATCCTGGCCTTTTTTGCAGAAGCTTTGCATCTGCTGTGCTGTTTCTCCAATGAGCTTTCAAGAGGATTTGTTGCATCGGATCATATCAAATTAGCTTGCCTCTTGCTACCAAGAAATAAAGGATGGTTTTGATGGGAACCTTCAGAAGGGACTGGATAGGTCTATCAAGAGGGCTTTACAGCTTTCGATTAATCGTAAGGCAAGACAGACCTGTTGGAATGATGGAAAGAAACCCAATGACTGGATGCTGTCATGACCACTTTTAAATCCTTCAGCTTTGAGGAACAGCCCCTTTTTGTTCTGCAAGTGAAATAGCTGCCATTTTGCTCCACCACATGCACCCTTCATGCTTTTTCCATGGGTGAAGCCTTGTTCTTGTCCTGTTTTTCTGCATTTTTAACCTTAACTTTCAGGAAAAATATTCGTTTAAAGCTGACCATCTGCCATGCTCTCTGTGTGCATCTTCCTTTGGGTTTTTAATGCACAGAAGGACATCTTTGCAGACAGAGGCTTTGGGAACCACCTAAGTTAATTTGAGAAGGGAAAATCTACTTTGCAGTTTCTTTCTTCTCTTCATTTGCCCTTGACTCACTCAGCTCCTTCGTCACCACTTTGCTGTCTGGCCAGGGCATGCTGCCAGGAACCCTTTGCCAGCCTTGAATAATAAATACCAGTTAAGTGATGGAATAATGCCAGGGTGAATTGCTCAGAAATATTCCCTCTACATCTCAGATCAATAACACTTAGCTCTTGTTCTGTGATTGAAGACAGGCAAAAAAAAAAACACATCAACTCCCCAGGAGCACAGGAGGAGCCCACAAGAAAACCCATTTACCCTTCTCCAGTCCCCAGGCAATCACATGTGCTTTAAAGCACAGATCTCAGTTGTGTGCTTTCTTCCAAGAAATACTGAGCTGTAACCCAGTATTCTGGCCAGAGAATGACTGATACTGGGGCTTGGGTTGTAAAGGGAAAGATGGCAGAAGAAAAATAATCATGGATGAAGTGAGGGGCTTTTCTCCATCAACACAGCCATGGCATCAGACTGGCAGTGGTGTTGGTTGATGAATACCATAGATACATCTAAAAATTCCAGACCAGCTCCTGAATTCATTATGCTAGGACTTTGACTGTATGCTTTGACAATACACGGTCAAAAACTAGCAGGATTGGTGAGGAGAATATCCCTTTGTTTCAGTAACATTGGTCACAACACGGATTTCTATGAGTCAGAAAGGAGTATTGTCCCCACCACCACAGTAAGACTGTCCTGAGTCGCAAGGGACCCATAAGGCTCACTGAATCAACTGGTCCAGTTAAAAGTATTTGGCATGTCCTTGACCACATCTATTAGGACATGGCTGTCCAAGCTATATCTCTACCCACAACAGATTTGTGTGGATTTATAACAATATAGCAAAGCTCCCATCCTGACTCTAAGTTCTTTTTCACAGATGTGGCCTCTGCTTCCCACCTTGGGTCTCTGCTACTGCAGCAGCTCTGCAGCCTGCAGTGAAGCCAGCATTGTGTCCTTCCTTGACACTGAGAGCTTAACATGCCAGGCAGATCACTGAGATCTGCTGATTTTTAAACGACTCAAGTGCTGGAGAATAATACATTGCTCTTCCTGACAGGTTAATTGTAAAAGCCCGTGTTTCCAAGTCAGTGTGAGAAACATGGCTACTCAAAGTGTCTGGAGTGAGGGATGGATATTGGGTATTGTCAGAAGGAGGGTGGCAGCCAAACCCAGAATCAGAGTTTTAGATTTCAGCATCTAGAATTCTCCTATACAGAGGGAGGGTGAAGTTCTTCTGTTCACTTTCTGCAGACCTTGGAAAACTGTTCCCCACAAAGAAAGTAAATCCTTCTCTTCTGCATCTTAGTGCTAGCTTGATGTTTATGTCATTTTCAATGCTGGCTAAAATAGCAGTGATGCCCCCAATTCATGAAGTTCCATGGGAAACTGAGAAAGTGGAGTAGCAGTTCTGCTGGTGAAATCCAGCACATTTTGGGTGGGAATAGTATTCTGAATCCTTGGCCTAGGGAGATCATCATCCACATCCATTATCTGTTGGAGCATTTGATTCTTTTTTGTCCTTGTGTTCAGTTACCTGTAACATCTTTAGTCATTTATTTTTATTAATAATATTAATCTTTATTGTGAATATCTGTATGTATGCATATATATACATATGTAAGCATTATATGCATATATATAATGCTTTTCTACTGGGTTTATTCTACTATAAACCTCTGATGAACAACCAGGAGGTATATTCACCAATCCCTGGCTTCAAACAGAGCCATACACTTGTGCTTCCAAGAGAAAACAGCCAGTGGAGATAAGTGCTGCATTCCCCACATGGCAAAAATTGACCTCAGGCATCAGTGGTGAAGGAGCACATAAATTTGCTTCCTTTCAATCTCTTAATACTGTTTTTCATATCTCACCCTTCTCATTTCAGTGCTCTTCAAAAAATCTGACTATTGCAGTGTAGGAGAATTGAAAGCTGGAGAAGTTGTCCTCAAAGAATCTTCAGGGCTGTAAAGACCAAACAGATCAGACAAAGAAGTCTTCAGCTAAAGCAGTCATGTCTTGTTTAATGGACTTTCCCCAGGTTTGCCTATGCCTGACTATAGTGAGGACACAAAACTGCCTTTTGTTTCATAAATGAAAGTTGATTGGAGAAACAGTTGACTGAAAGGCTTGGCTACCAGTCCTGTAGGGTTTTCTGTGCAGCAGGGACATAGAGTTGAGGACTAAAACTCTGGTGGTATCGTCCACAGTAGACACAATTATGGGCAGTTGAAGGAAACAGTTTCCCAATGGGATATTTCATGGGAGTCAGATGTCAATAAAGGAGCTGCAAGCTCCTACACACAGTGGAAACCCAGAATTAAGAAGAAAAAATCAACAGTGAAGTGAGCTGGGCCAAGGCATCATCCCAATGTGCTGGGACGTCATCTTCTCCAGAGACCTATCTTCTCTTTGATCATAGGATTATAGAATCACAGAATCACTGAGATTGGAAAAGTCTGCTAAGATCATTCAGTCCAACCACCAACCCTATCCTCACCATGCCCACTAGCCACGTCCTTCAGTGGCACATCTATCCTTTCATAGAACAACTCCAGGAATGGTGACTCCACCACTTCCCTGGGCAGCCTGGCCAATGTCCAACACTTTTCTGAGAATAAATTGTTCATAATATCCAACCTGAACCTCCCATGGAGCAAATTAAGACTATTCCCTTTTGGCTTGACTTTTTAGTAAAGCCAAGTGGGTACTTCCAACACACACTGCTAGAGGCGTAGAACAAGTCCCTGCCCTTCCTTTTCACATTCAGTTCCAGCAAGATCAGAAAGGGAAAACGTAACGTGTTGTTACGGTGGCAAAAAAAAATGCATCCTATTGAGCCCTATTTAATTTTTAGCTGCCATCACCAAAACAAAAATTGGTATAGTAAACAAATGAGTTTGTCTTCTACCTGGGTACACTTCTTGCTCATATTAGGGTTGTGCAAGTGTAATTTCACTATGACACCTGCTGCTGATGTCAATATATTTGGCTGATCTTCTTTCTGAGGAAAACATCTTGTTGAAGTGTGTCTTGTTTCAAAAAAACCCAAATGGATTTTTCTTTGTGTAACATCCCCACAGGCCCACATGTGAATTTCAGGAGCCTACAGATAGAGGAATTTTCCACAGAGGAAAATGGCATTCATGTACATTTGGAAATGGACCTCCTTTTTTAAAATCTGGCAGAATGTAACTGAGTTTGCTCTGCCTGTTTCAGAT
Organism: Lagopus leucura; assembly: GCF_019238085.1. Taxonomy (NCBI): domain Eukaryota; kingdom Metazoa; phylum Chordata; class Aves; order Galliformes; family Phasianidae; genus Lagopus; species Lagopus leucura. The sequence goes on along the minus strand of NW_024962265.1, from coordinate 2,246,178 downwards.
CTTTCCAAGTGTCTTTACCTGAAACAACAGCAAATGCTTTTGTTTCTGCAGCAAATGTATTGTCTCAAAGACATTCTCTTAGTGCAGTCCTTCAGATCTTTGCTGGGGTGAGGACACAGACAGGAATGGCTTCTTATCCTAATTTGTAGGGATGTTTTTTCCACCTCATTTTCAGACAGGGGTGATGTCCCTGTGAACATTACTTGTCCCAGTCATTTACATCTGTATCTCTTGCCTGGGAGGTGTCATCTCAGAGCCTGCTTCTTACCAGGCAGAGAAAGCAGGGAAAGAAAAGAGAAAATGTGAGCTCTATTTATTTAACACGTAGAGGCAAGGACAGAGATTATAAGGATTTAAGATGCAACAAAAGGTGAATGCTAAGTTGATGTGTTGACTGACTAAGAATAAAAGTTGTCCGAGGCAGATTAGCAAAGCAAGGGCATGGACACTGCAGGGAAGAAAAATGAACTCCAACGGGTAGATTGTGCAAAGGACCTTCAGACCTGCACAGAAATAAGCCATTTCTAGGAGGTAATGGAGTCGGTCAGTGTTAGAATGGGGCCGGGACTGAACACATGCATACACAGGGGGATTGCACGTGGGAAGCTACATGGGAAATAAATGAGAAGGAGTGGATAGAAGAGGCAAAGGAAAATGTAAAGTTTGAATCTCTCTCCACATAATATTAACCAAGAAGCCAAAGCAGGCAGAATAGCTATGGGGTGGAAGGAAGCTACAGATGGAGAGGCCTTTCATATTGCACTTGGACATAGGTTTCTTTGTTTCTTTTCTCACAGATTTCAGTCTTCCTTGCTTCTCTCTTAGAAAGCTTAGAGAGCTTTTCTAGGCCAGGCTGAGCAGTATGGAAGCCAGAATACTTCCTCCCTGGTGGGTGTCACCTCTGTTGACCAAGTGTCCAAGGTAGAGATATAACATCTGGTTTCTACAACAACCAAGAGGCCCTTCTGGTTTGTAATGTCTCTTCTTGGGACCCTGTGGTCTTCTTGGTCATAGTCTGTGGGCTAAAGAAGCATATCAGTGGAAAGAACATTGTGCACCGTGTATCTAGAGACAAAGCTTTGCCGAACTTTTCACCAGCTACCTGTGAGCCTGGATCTTGATAACACAGTAGAAATCTCTATAAAATTTTCTACACTGGAACCTGAGACCTTCTATACAAAGAACAACAAAAAAACACAGAGCACCATTACCATCCAGTCTGTGTTAGAGAAGAATCTCCTTAATTCTTGGCCCAAGTTATCATGCTGTGGGTGGTTTGTTGAGCACACGGTAACCGCCTTCCTGTTGGAGGAATGTTCAATGCCACCCCTCTATATTAGTTCTTAATGAGTTACTGCAATCTGATGTGCTGTTTCTGATCTGTCTACAGAGTAACTCTGGGTGCCTGCCTGGTGCCATCGGTTATGACAGGGCATTCAGTGATTAAAACATTTTAATCAGTTTTCTCCCATTTCCCTACATCCTGGCTCTCTCCTTTGACCGCACATTAACAATACACAACAGCATCTGAAGTTAATTCCACCTTGCCACCCTTCTGCTTCTCCACTCAGCAGAAGCCGACCTGGACTTTCTTCCTTTGTGTTGGTTTTATTTATTGTTATTCTCCCAGTGTGGCTCAGCAGGAGAAAAAAAAGCAGCCTCCAGTTACAGAGTGATTTGAAGGTTAACACAGCGACCTTCAGCAGGCTCCTAAGAGGGATAATGATCTCTCGCTCTAATCAACAATGCAGACTCCTTTTGATACCAAAATAGCAGCTGTTAAGTAAAGCTACTTTTTCCCATTTTTTTCCCTTTTTTTTTTTTTTTTTTTTTGTTGCCTTTTCCTAAATCTGTGAACAGAAGCTCAGAAAGCACACTGGGAAATAATATGATCTTGAAATGGATGTGAGATAGTCTTCAATTAGACTGTTGATCATGCTCCAATTCAATTAGTTAGGAACTGATGCTAAGTTTGTTACAGGGTCCAGGGGAGGGAAGGTGCTGACCCTGTTAAGATGATCACTTGTTGGAGTGGTTCCTAAGTGGTGCTGGATATGGATAAACACAGTGCAGGACAGAGATAATGGCAAAGCTTTTCTATCTGGGCATGCTCTATCTGCTGGAATGGTACCCAGTGCAGGAGAGCATCAGCACTGCATTCTGAAGATACTGACACCCAACTGTCATTTTCTTTCTGCATATCATAGGTAATCTACAGTGTCAACTGCCAAAAGAAGTACAGATCAGCTGCATGTAAGTTATTTATTTGCTGATACTCTACACCTGTATGATATGATGCAGTTTATTTGTACTTAATATCAGTAGTTACTATAAAATAACCATTAAAGTAACACAAACACCTGCCTACAGAAACACTCTGAACAATTCTAATAGTGCTATGGTATATCTTTTTATAGAATTACCATTCCTTGTATAATCTGCATGGAAATGCTGTTTTCATTTCTTAAGAGCAGACTTTGCTTTCGAGGACTGTACCTAATTAAGCATTATTATCACCAATATAATTACTCCAGAAGGATTTTGTTACACCGTTGCTCCCTTCCTCCTCCAACAAACCTGAAAGCATTTCTGTTGCATGGTACTTTCTGTTCCTAATGTGTGATGTAGGTGATATTAAGTGACATCTCATCAGAAGTTTGTGAAAGGCTTGCTTTTTTCTTTCACCCAGTTTCCTTGGTTTGACTGTAAAGATAAGAAAGGCAAAAGTTTGGCATAATTTTCAGCAGTTAACATACTGCGAACATTGTCTTGTTCAAGACAGTGGAGGGGCTCTTGTCCACACTTATATATCATGCTCCAAAACAAATGATGTTCTCACAGGCTTAGAGCACGGCCTATTGAGCGGGATAAATGTGGCACTTAACAATTAATTCTATTCTGTACTTACACAACACTCGCTGACAGTTGTGGAGACAAGGCATGAACCCAATGCGTTGCGTTTGAGGTGAAATGAAGAGCTAGATCTGCTGTGGGAAACATTCACACTTCCATGATTTCTTGAGACGTGGCACCTGGGAAGCTGTCTCACAGAGTTATCTCCTGAGTCACTGCTGAGTCAATTGGAAGGATGGTGCTGGTACTGTCTGGAATGCTTTTATCTCAGGATATATATATATATATATGTGGAAAAATGATCTAAAATAATAGCACCCATAAAGTTCATTTTCTGTCTGGAAGGTATCTGGTCTGAATGGTTGAAACTGAAGAAATAAGGAGTAATTTTTGGCCAGTTCTGCTCAAAGTATGCAAGAGACCATCCTTTCTCTCATCCTATTCACTAGTGAATAACTCTGGACTCTTCCTTGCACTTCCATTAGAGGGTTCCTGGCTTGATTAAAATGTAATTAAAACCAATTTTGTGCAGATAAGAGAAGCATCATCTTAACTGCTGGAGTCTGTTTCTTCCTGGTTCTTGTCTTCAGTCCATAATGCTCTCTATCAGGTACAGAGATACATTTCAGCATACTATTCTGTGAATGTTAGGTTCTCTGGATCTCTCTAAAGTTCTTGCTTTGTGTATGTTTACTTCTATGTTTTTTCCATTATTCTCCTAGAATATAATTTGGAAATAAAGTTGTTCCCCATTCACTGACATGAAGGATTGGGAGGGCAGCACAAAGCATTCAAGAGCATCTCAATCAGAGAAGAAATACATGGAATTGTTGCCTTTCTCCAAAACTGACTAGTAGATAATAGAATAAGTAATAAGAGTAAGGCCACAAAAATGCCAATGGAAGTGGCTACTTCTTAGCTTCTGGCAGTATAAGTCTTGAGGACTACTTAGTCAGAAATTGTATTTCCCTATTTAATAGCAACTGGCTGATTTTTCTTGTATGGGTTTCTTAAACTCACTTTTGAACCATGTAGATTTTCAGTAATCATCTGAAGACAGGGAGTTTCACAGCTGAACTTCACTGTGTGAAGATGTACCTCCATACAATTATTCTGAATCTGCCATCTGCTGCATTCACTTGATGCTCTCCTGCCCCTTCTTTTGGAAGACTGAGTAATCAGTCCCTGCTTCCCTTCCCCATCATCAGTAACCATGCACTGAATGTAAAGAAGAGCATGCCTGTAGATTGCATACCCCACCACGCAGGACAGTGTGGGTGCTGGAATGGAGTAAACCCATAACAGCATGACTTCCATTAATGAGAGAGTTTACACAGGAGAAATGTAGAGAACAACTCTGTAGGTCTTCTGCTGAGTTGAGTTTTGTGTAGCTCCAGCTTAGACGGAAGTGTGACAGTACTGAGAGTTGTCACTTTGGAAGAAAGTGTCATGGTGTATCTGGTGTGGGGAAATGGCTGCAGAGTGATGGTTAGAGGATGGTTGTCCTCCCCTGAAGCAGGGAACGATAGCAAGGCATAGAAACCTGTGCTATATGCGAGAGGAATTTGTGGTCACTATCAGATAAGGGCTGAATGATAGATGATAATTTTAAATGTTTAATATTCCCTTCCTGTTGAAGGGCCTCTTATATTTGAATAAAAGAAGCCATAAATCTCTGCTCTGCCACTCTCACCCCCCCCCCCCCCCCCTTTTTTTTTTTTTAATTGAGATCTCACCTGGAGGAGAAAAAAAGCAGATGAAGAAATGATGATGAATCATAGCAGCTGTGGAACAGCCCCGATAAAGTGCAATTTGCATTTTCATGCAATAATTCGCCTCTCTTGATGCTTTCAAATTACCTTCAGAACCACATTAATTCTGTCACCACAAACTTCCAAATGCAGAGAGAGTAACCACGAGAATAGCAATTCAACAAGCAACTCCTGCTTGGCTTTTTGAAGGCCTCGGATGGCATCTAGCTCAACTGCCAAGGCTTGAGAGGTTACTGTGTTGTCATTATCATACAACCTTTGCTCACTCCAGGATGTAAAAACTGTAGTCTGACACTTCCTGGTGCACATGAAATTCTGGAACATCATCTTTTTTGTGATGTATGGCTGTATGTGCTGGTAAAACAGTGGTGTCCTGTAAGAGCAGAGTCATCAGAATCAAAGAATACCAGGAGGGGTCTCATTATTCCCACCTCACCCTATGATTTCTGGAATGATTTTGTTCTTTAAGTTTTTGAACACCAATAGTTAGAAAGGAGAGCATGGGTTTGCTACAGAAGGGGCATGATTAAATAGATATGCACTATTTAATCCTCTTTGTATAAAACAAGTGTATCTCTGAGAAGTCTAATGAGAGTGCTGTTTTTAACGAGGTCTCAGATGGAGTTCATCATTACATAAGCTAGTTGCATGTGCTACTTGAGAGCTTTCTCCCTAATGTTCTACAGCCCAAGTGAGTCAGATTACTTCTAATATACATTTTTGCTAGTCCACTCCAGAGTTCAGAGCAGTTTCATGAGCAGTTCAGCTGATCAACAGGAAGAGGGAACAAGAGAAAGGTGATAAGCAGTTGCAGGTGCATTTGGGAGTGGTAACTGCTACAAAAAGCACTGCTGGAGCCATAAATGAATCCTGAGTGCTGAAAGAGAAGAAAGAAAAAGAAGAAGAAAGAGAGAAGGGGGGGAAAAAAAAGGTACAAAGAAAAGAAGAAGAAAAAGAAGAAAGGAAAAAAATAAGAGGGAAAGGGAAGAAAGAAAAGAAGGTCTTACTGCATAATCTCTCTTCACTTTGCATGTTTGTGTGCTCTAAAGAGGAGATTTTAGAAGCCAAATTAGCCTGCTTTTTCATCTTCAGAACATAGGCAGTTCCCTGTGATTTCCCCATCACCCTAATAATTTATTTTGAAGGTTCCAGGTAAGAGACAACATGAAATAATTAATGATAAGGGGATACTCCTTAAGCAGTCTTGACCCTCATAAAATCCATCCCCACCATGGTCATCTTTTCTCCCGAATAATAAAATACCCATATGGTTTTGCTAATGATTATGCAAGCTGGCCAATCTCACTTGTTTTATGTGCTTATCACTCACATGGCTATTGATTAAGTGCCTTTTCTTTTTCCTATCAAAGATGAAGGTACAGTTCAACATGGTCTGAAACAAGGTAGGATCAAACTCCAGTGTGATTCATTTTCTCAAATAGCATGTCTGAAATGCAGTCCTGTGTGCTGGGGGAATATGAGGGTTCCCAGGAGCTCTCATGACAGATCAGTGAAGCTAACACTGGATTCTACTCTCTCTTTTATGTCAAGAGAAAAAATGCTCTCAGCATCTCTGTAAGAGGTATGCCAAGCTTACAGGGCTAAGAAAAAACTTTAAAAATTGGGTTGATATTCTCTTATTTTGACATTAGTATCAATATTAGACTTTGAAGAAAAAACTTTCTCCTCCTGAGATACCTCAATCTCAATTCAGCTTGAGAACTTTCTGTTTGGCCTGATATGTGATGTTGGTTCCTATCAAAAAGCACATTGGGTCACCTGCAGTCTAAATTCTCTCATGATTCAGTGGGGAAGAAACTATAACAAAACAGAAGGAAGGGCTGGGACACCTTTTAGCCTCCAAAGTAGGGTACAGCATGGAGTAAGAGGAATAGCAGCCATCTGTGGGGCCAAGAGAGTGAACACCAAGAAGATGGTGCCTTCTGGTTAATGTCACTGGGAATAACATTAGATACACACCCTGAGGACATCTCTCTGGAGCTGTCAGCCCTAGAATGAAGAGGGATGCTAGCAGGGCAAGAAGCGTGCCAGAGGAGGTGGGAATGTTTCTATACAGCAGTTTTTACTTCATAATTCACAAAGCTTTATTGTTTATTGCTGACTCAGAGGGTGATGTTTGCACTCTGATAGGAGAGGTTAGGTGAGATAGATCCCTATCTGAGTGAATGGATCTTTGCTTTAACTTCAGGAGAGTTGTGAAAAACACCTGGGGGACCTTTCCTGATGGAAGTGCTGTTAAATCCAACATGTTGGGCTGCAGATAGTCCATACACTTCACTGTTCTCTTAACATTTTATATCACAGAAGACATCTCTGCCCATTTTAGGAGCTTCAGGTGACACCATGAAAATGACTACCCATGTTTCTAATAAGGACAAACAAGCTGGAGAAAGACTGGAGACAAAATTTATTGGAGTGAAAAATTAAATCTAGATCCTCTTGACATGTGCCTATTAGAATCATTTAGTAACACCATTTGCATGCTTCTTTGGGTAGGGTCATAGTCATGTCATTGAATCATAGAATGGCCAGGGTTGGAAGAGACCCCAGGGATCATCAAGCTCCAGTCCCTCCAGCGCAGGCAGGGCTGTCAGCTTCTACATTTAATACCAGACCAAGATGCCCAGGGCCCCATCCAACCTGGCCTTGAACACCTCCATGGATGGGGCATCCACAACCTCTGTGGGCAGCCTGTTCCAGCACCTCACCACTCTCTCTGTGAAGAATGTCCCTCTGATATCCAACCTAAATCTTCCCTCTTTTAAGGGTCTTCCTTATGAGGAAGGTCTATATATATGTGTCTGTTCATTTTCCTGAAAATTGATGTGAACTGTATTCATTACTTGTGAAAAAAGCCAGCTAAAGTTTCTTTAGGGTGGCGTACAAACATGTGAGGCAGAAACATCACAACTTCAACCAGGAAAGAAGGAGGAATTTTTTTGGTTGGGAAATTCTTCTTCTGTGACAGTTCTCATGTTGACACTGAAGGCATACAGAGGGTGTAACTGTTGGCAGTAGGCATAATTTCAGCATGAGTGACCTAAAGAAGCTCTTATCTGGCAAATTTTACATTCCTGAAATATTACTGGTAGCTGCTATTATAAAGGGAGAGCAAGAAGAGGAAACACATTCAAAAATTGATTTAATAGAAGGAAATCCTGCAGAATTAAGAGAAGGGGAAAAAGGAGTTACCATGACAACTACCTTCACCACCACCACCATCACTGATTACGATGTATGAAAACATGGAGAAAAGGAATAGATTGGGGTAAATGACTGTATATGTCTGGGTTGGGAGGATCTACCTGGAAAAGGACCAAGAGAGCTACCACAGAACCAAGTGGCCTTCCACAGCCAGCTCTAAATGGCTCTGGGGAGTAGTGTGAGGTGAAGAAGATGGTCTTGTTGGATGCTCCTATGTGAAGCCGGGAATTGGACTCAATGATCCATATGGGTCCTTTCCAACTTGGAATGTTCTGTGATTCTATGACTGGTGTCACTGGGGTATGGGGCATGTGCCCATGGTTTGAGCAGGGCAGTGAGGAGTTGTGTGAGCCAAATGCGGGTGGTTGCGTTAGCTTTAGCAAGAGACAAGGAGATGCATCTTCCCACACAATGCTCCTAGCTATGCCCCATACAGGGCAGGCTGTGTTTTCATGCTTGCAGGCAGCATGTCTGAGTCTTCATCCTTCACCCAGCACTACGGTCCAGACAACTGCATTTAGCAGTAAAAAATGCCCCAAGTATCACTACGGCCAAATGTTCATTCAGTGATCACCCCAAGAGATTCTGATGCTAAACCACTGCCCTGTATTTGCCAGCAAGTACAACAACCTCAGTATCTTGATGAGCCCTATCGAAAGGGATTTCAATCAAAATGATTCCCAGGGGTTAATGAATATACAGCAATACCTTCAGGGTTGAAGTAAATCATTTTCTGTGTATTGTTCAAATGTCATTGTTTTACTGCCATACAAACACATATATTAAAGGGGGGAGAATCACCAGCTGTAAGTAATACATAAAGGTTTGTATAAAAATGAATTATGCGAATACGATCTCTCTTTTCTTGTGAGTGTAATAATAAAAATGTAAAATAAATCTTAATAACATGTCTCTGACTTAAAATGCTAAGGGGCATAAGGGGAAGAAAGGAGGGTCAGAGCTGTTGTTTATTGTTGAATTCAGTGCTGAATCCAGCATGCCTTAATGTTCTTGGAAAAATTGAAACACCTAATGTCAGATAAGATCTCCATGGTCTAATTCTTCATTCAGAGCCCTGGGATAAAGTATCCCATGTGACAATCCAATAAGCTTTCACTTCTTCATCCATTTGTTATCAAGGAGCCCTCACACCTATGTTTAAAAAGTAAAAAATATCTTTTAAAAATCATTATTTCTTACATTGTGATAAATTGCACTGGAGCAATACATGCAATTTAAAAGGAGGGAGGAAAAAAATGGCAGACAGAATGAATGATAGATTGTCTACAGCTTTAATGTGTAATATACTGCCTATCATCTACCTGCCCATCTACATATTTGTCTGTCTGTCTATCCACATGACCATCCTTATTACTGCAGAGACTTCTGCTTCATCTCAGATGGATGTTGCAGAACTGCATGTTTGCTGCTGAAATTTCACTGCCTTCCTTAAACTCCAAAGTCTTGCAGAAAGGCCTGAATTTAAGTGAAAAGATAGATGAAAAAGACCAGCACTTCCTATTGTGGACCTCAATCATGGTCACCGTGACATTGTTCCCTATTTGTATCTAATATCACAGAATCATTAAGGTTGAAAGAGACCACTAAGATCATCTAGTTCAACCATCAATATCACATAACTAACCAGGAAAGTAGCTGGTGCATCCCTCAGGGAGAATGGTCATGGAACAGGAGGGGAGCAGTGACTTTCCCTGTGGTAAGAGGAAGGCAGAAGGGGAACAAGGAGTTGGATATCTGCTAACATTTAAATATGTAGCAGTGTGTGGAGGATACATGGCTTTGGGAAGCAGAGCACAGAGGCATCTGCAGACAGTAGACGGGAATCTGCTCCAAGTATTGGACATCCTTAAACACGTGTGGCTGGATGCAGAACACTGGAGAGGCCTGCAAAAATTCTTTCATTTTTGGATGTGGTATTATGTCATGTCCATGACAGCAACGTCACCAAGCACTGCTGGCAGTCTGCAGCCCCAGATGGACTCATGTTAATGACTGGTAAAAGCAGCAGACCCTTGAATGGGACCTGAGTCTCCCTGGGGGGTGGCATTTGATGCTATCCTCTGGAGCTGAGATCAAGTCTGTTATCCCTTTTCCTGTTACTAATTTTTACTACTTTTGTTGCTGCACTTTGCATTTTTATCTGCCAGGTTGTTGTTGAACCACAGCTTTCTGCTTCCTCTGCTTGCCTGTTAATGGAGGAGGACCTCTCATCTGCCATTGTGCTTTAAGGCTAAGAATATGTGTGCTCTATCAGAAATGACCTGCGCTAGCACACGTACATCAAGGTACACAGCAGTTACCAGTTGCCTTCGGCTAACACGCAGACCAGTCTGTTTCTTGGCACATTAACAAAGTGTTAATTGTTCTTTTCAGATGTATTTTTCCTGCCAAATGCAGAAGTAATCCTGACACTGCCTTGCATCTTAGGCTTTGGTGCTTAGGTCAGACTCTGAATGGGTTGTAAAACAATGAATCAGCATTAGGCTTTTATTTGGAAACTCAAAGTTGTGCAAAGCTCCAGGGTTCAGGGATGTTGAAGCAAGCTTTGAAGCAGAGGTGGAACTTACTGAGAAGTCTATTAAAAGATGAAGAAGTTGAGAATTAACCCATAGCCTGGTCTGGAGCAGGTCTGGCAAAGGACTTCAAATGGAGGCTTTGGAGAAAAGAAAGAAAGAAAAGCTTATTTGTATAAACCTGGCTAGAATAGGACAGTGTTTTCATTAGACCTCATTTGCAGCAGGGAAGGAGGGAAATTCCAGGTCTCCTGAGGAGTACTGAGTCTCAGTCCAAAACAAATCTGTGATTGTGATCCAGGCTGGCACTAGGGGCTGAATTTCATAATAACAACACAGATTTGATTAACTAAGATCACTTTCTCAGGCAGGATTTCAAACAGGTCCAGGGCATCGCAAGTTCCACACAATGTCCCAGATTTGTGATTATTTGTGTTTCAGAATGGGGCACAGAGATTGAAGAAATCTAAGTGAGGGCACTATTACTGTGAAGCCTAGCTTTTCTGAAACAACACTGTATATCTGCCTCTGTGGAGAGAGGTTGGACAGTGAGGGCCTTTGTAAGTCCATGGGATAAATTCCCTGCATATCTACCAAGCTGGTCTGCATTATATAGGATGAGGGGTAATGGCCTTAAATTGTGCCATGAGAGGTTCAGGTTGGATGTTAGGAAAAATATCTTCTTAGAAAGAGTGGTGAGGCATTGGAACAGGCTGCCCAGGGAGGTGGTGGAGTCACTGTCCCTGGAAGTGTTCATGAAATATGCAAATATGGCACTGAGGGACATGGTTAGTGGACACGGTGGCGAGGGATGATGTTTGGACTGGATGATCTTAGACATCTTTTCCAACCTTAATGATTCTATGATTCTGTGATATTTCTATGAGCAACCAACGTGTTCCTTAGCTAAGGCTGTATCATCTGGATTTCACTTGGAAACCACTGATGAAAGAGACAAAGACAGCAAGCCCTAGTCAAAGGTAATGTTGTTTACTCATCCATTTTCACAGAACGGATAAAGTTTGAGTCTGTTATCAACTTGAATAATACTTCTCTTGTCTCAAGAGAAGTGCAAACTGATTTCCCAAAGACAGTCTTTACAATGAGATTTCTATTTTTCCCCTTGGGAGAATGAAAAATCCCAGCTTGGACTTTCTCATGTTGTTCCTTATAAAATAGTTTTTTATTTTTGAATAACTTAGCTTTTACAGTAATAAGCACAGATGTATCTGTCTGTCTCAGCAGAGTTCCTTTAGGTCAAGAGCTGTCTGTTTTTCTGAAGTGGGAAGGGTGAGCATTAGAATTTTGGCTACCCACCCTCACAACACTTTGTCAGGTCCCCAGGATGCACAAATTGAGTTCATCCACAACGTAAAAATAACTCCCCTTTTATCATTTATCAAGAAAGTCCAAGCTACGTAGAGTTTTCTGTTTACATCTGTGCTTTTTGACACTTCATGTGAACTGTGTATTTTTCAGTATGGTGAACTTAAAGGAACAGAAGACAGCAGGTAAATAGCCATGTGGCCTGAAAATAAAAGACAGCTTGCCTAGATCAGAGTGACTGCCTACAGACTGCTAAAACAGAGCCAGCAACAGGCATGGGCAAAGCCATGTTGTCTTGTGCAGCTCCATTTGTGAGGAGAATGAAAGTTGGTGGGGTTCAACTAAAAGATGGAATGGTTTCCCTGTGTACTGCTGTCACCAAGGAGCCCAGACCAAACAGGGGGTCTGGCCTTGTGCTTTACTTGCAGTATTTCCTCCAGCTTTCTAAGGATGCTGTGCAGTATCACTCCACACAGCAGAGAGATGTTGGGCTCTGATGTCTGGAAGCTTTTCTGCTCTTTCAGCGGGGCCAAGAATGTGCCAGTGTAGGTCATGGGATCAGAGGCTGGTGAGGAGCAGCATCTCATGTGGGTGCTGGAGGTCTTAGAAGTTTCCAGCTTGGATCTTACGAGTGTTTGCTACCAGTATTCTGTTGTGTCCCTGGAAGAAAACTGCTGGGAAGATCCACACACCTTTGTGGTAGAGAAACCCTGGGAAAGCCTTGAGCCTGTTAATGCGGTTACTTTTTAACAGTTATTTTTTTTTTCCTTTTCCTCCTTACTTTCATCTTCCCTGATCTGTCATTTGCTCAAATCTTGAAGTGTGTAACTATGTCATTTTGCAGAGGCTGATAAACTAGGTCTTGGCTGGTGCTACCTTTTCCAGTTCCAACAGAAGTCCCAACAGAATGGGACATGATTTTATTATTGTTGTTATTATTATATAGACCAGAAAATTATGTGTTGTTTGTGTAGACAATCCCATGAGTCATTAAGTAGTTTATTTGTCCCAGACAGCCAAGGCCAGTCCATGGAAGAAAGAGGAATTTCCCCTCATTGGCATTACATAGAGAGAAATGGAACAAGAGAAAGAACCAAGCTGTAGACTCGCTGAAAGAAGAAATCATTTTCAGGTTAAGAAAGCTTTTCAGTTTGGCAATGTGCATTCATATATACATATGGACTTCCATCATTTGCACATAATTTAGCGAGAGCAAAATATATTGGAAAGATTCAAATGTAACAGAGCCATAATTTTTCTCTGAATAGTGACTGAACAGTTATTATTTGCTTAGGAAAACCTTTTTTTTTTTTATTTCACTTTCCTTTTTTTCTTTTTTTTCTCCTTTAACATCTCATTAATGTTAATGCAACCCCAACTCAATAAAAATGGGAAAATAGAGCAATAGCAGTCAAGCAATTTTTTTAATTTTTTTTTTTTGTGAGAGTAATATCTTTGGTCTGTATAACTGATAGTCATTCTGAGAGGACAGCTGTGCAAAATGAGCATCTCTGGGCTTCATTAACCCAAAGTGAAAGAACCTGTGCAAGCATGATCAATGGGAGATGAAGAACCTTTTCGAATTTGCTTCTTGTTTCCATGAGAAAGGCAGGCAAGCAAGTGATGACATGGGGAAGTTATCAAAGGGGAAGTGGAGCTGGAAAGGTGGAAAGCAGAAACTGCTGTTGGGCATAAAGGGTAAGAGCAATTACAGGGCTCCAGAGGAAAAGACCTGCTCTTTCACTCCGTGTTTAAACACTGGTATTTGTGTGTGGCTGTGTGGTCTGGTGTGTCTCAGGGATGACTGTTTCAAAGCTACTTTTGTGGTCTCGAGACAAATCTACATATACTTTGCAGGAAGGTATGTATATTGCTACGGTTCTTGCTTCCCACTGATTGGCAATCAATGCAAAGAACATTAGGGCTCCTGTTTAGGTCACTTTCTTTTGCTTCATTTCCGTGAACATTGTGTATGGGTGGAGAAGTCCACGATGCTGAGTCAAATGAAATACAGGTACAACAAATTCTGAGCAGATAGACTTGTTCTCTGACATGCTAAGTGGGACTTGGACCCTTCCTTTATTTATGCAGTGCTAGTGGCATGGTGTTGAACCTACTGATCTTCAGAGTCTGTGGTGCAGATGCCCCTATCTGAATTTGTTACTCCCTTGTCTGCCTTTACAGGAAAGAGGTGGATATCCAGAAGTCCAATTTGTCTTCCCAGTCTTGGAATCACAGAATAATTAAGGATTTAAAAGACCTCTCTAGTCCAATCCCATGTGCATACTCAATGTGATGCCAGTTAGATCTGGTTCCCTAAGGTCTCATCCATTCAAGTTCTGAATGGATGTAGATCCTGAAGACTTTGGGCATCTACTCTGATTTTAGCTGTCAGCCTTGAGGGTGAAAATCCTGACTTAGTGTTGTAACATCAGCCTGTGGTATCTTGCATTGATGGAGTTACCTGTGCTGTGGAAGAGAAATTCAACTCAGATTCAAGGAATTTGGTGTTCACTGTTAAGATGTTCCCATGTGAGCTGAGCTCTTCTCATGGCCTGTAAAGATTTACCCAACACAGCCAATACCTGTGAGAAGGCAGCTGAATAGAGTGCTAGGGTATGAGTGAGTAATCTCTTCTTTTTCCTGGAAAAGCAACAGAACTGGCCCAGAAGTGTATACAGTAGAAGCCGTGTTGCATCTGCTTCTGCTGCATCACTGGCAGATGGAACCCTTCATCTTGCTTTAACTCCATTCTTATTGTAAAAGGTTAGGACTTTGTCCTCCTCTTCCTCTGTCAACACCAAACTCAACTTTTCCTTTCTGGCACTGGAATAGGTTGCTCAGAGATGTGGTGGAAGCCCTGTCTTTGGAGACATTCAAGGTCAGGCTGGATAGGGCTCTGAACAACCTGATTGAGCTGTAGGTGTCCAGGTTCATTGCAGGGAAGTTGGAGTAGATGACTTTTAAGGGTACTTTCCAACTCAAACGATTCCATGATTTCTGCATCTGAGGGAAGCCAGTTACCATTCTGTAATGAAGGGAATAAACGAATGAAAGGTAACAATTATCTTTCCAAATCATCATGCATATGAGTGGTCTCTAATAATAATAGCACTTAGCACTCTTGAGCTCTGAAGTGCTTTTCAGACATTAACTAATGAATTAGGATTCAGGGAGGAAAGGCTTGGAGCTCATTCATCTCGCAGTTTCCAACTGTCAGGAGATTCAGACTAGGAATGTGAGAGCCACAGAAACAAAGGAAGCAGGGGGTCTCTATTTCTCAAGGTAAAAGAGATCTACATCATCCCTAAGATATTTGAACACTGGCTTCTAAAGTAAGTTTACATTTCAGAAGTTTTTTATTTTACTCAATGGAAAAATAAATGAAAACTGCAAGGAACAGAATTCATATGATGCATGTCTGTGTATCCCAATCCACCTACACCAGGATCTCCTATTAATGCCTATAACTGACACGTGGGACATGGGATAAGGGAAAAGCACTTTGTGGAAATTGAAAGAGATCAAGGAATGGGACATAAATTTGGAGGGCTTCAATTACTTCTGTGTGGCTTTTAAGCTATCAGTCAAAAGTTGTGTCCATATTTCTGGTTCACTTGTCCAGACACAGGGCAGACTGGTCAGGCAGAAATTGGCCTTCCCATCTTCCTGTGTCTAGCACAACTTAGCAGACAACCGGATGGCATTATATCATTAATTCACACTCCTGATCCAAGCCTCAGCCTTATTGAAAATGTCACTGTTGATCAAGTCATGAAGAGAAGGAAGAGTGCTCACCAATTAACTATTGACTCAACACTTATTTATGCAGCAATGACGCAGCCTCCAACAGTGGCTTTTTAAGGCACTACAGTGCAAGGACAAACTGGAGGGTGAGGTAGGATTTGCTCAGAAAGGCTTACAGACCAAGCTTCTTTTGGGTAGCAGACTTTTGCTGAATCCTACCTTCATCCCAGCTCTCTCTTTTGGGAAGCCTCTCTTGATTAACATATTTCCATGGTCTGAAAACATCTGCTCATATGAAAAATCTCTGGCAGCAACAGGAAGACATCCCAGTACTTCTACCTTCAGATCTTGAATCTTGCTGAGTTTTATCCTTCCATTTTAATATCACAGGAACAGAGAAACCACAAATGCTCTTTCTACTTTTGCTGTAAGGAAGCTATGCTATCTATTGTTCAAGAGGGAAGGAAAATAGAAAAATGGAAGGGAAAATGAAAAGGGAAAAGGGAAGAAGAAGCACTGTGTCTGACTGCTCCAAGAAAGTGATTCCCTACAGCAGGGTGTTTCAAAAGTACTCGACCCATAGTCATATATGGAGCCTGTTCAAGGAGGAAGCAGGAAGAAAACCCTTTTTTGTTGTTATTCCCATGGTTTTGCATGTCATAGTTATGAAAAAAAAAATAAAATCAGAGTAGACCTAATAGAGTTGTCATGATTTTAGGGGGAAATACTGAAGGTGTTGAGGGAGAAGTTAAAACAAATGTTAACTGGGTTACAGAGAACTGAAAATTGGCTCATGGGGAAGATGGAAAGGGGAAAAGAAGGGACCAAGCCCTTCCAAAAGCGAAGGAAAGAAGGAAAGAAACCTCCTTTTGCAGCTGATGAGGATAAAGCTGGAAAACGATAAAACCTTTAAAACAGCCTTTAGTTCACAGCATAATTGGATTTCATGTTTTGGCAGCAAGATGTGATTATTCCCTCCTAAATAAAGCATTCTTCCTGTGAATGATGACCGTGTAGAATTACCATGGCTAAGGAGTTTATTGAGGAAGTTGCTTTGCTCATCTCCTATTTCTTTAACTCAGGATCTCAAAGCACTTTACAGATGGTAAAGATCTTCAGTACTTCTGATCAGTCTGGGCTGCCATTCATCTGTACTGGAAACACTATGGAAGACATTGCATATTGCTCCCATTGCCATAATCTTTTCTCTTTTCATATTATCCTACTGGCCTGCCTCTGACAAATTATCCTGGGATTCTGTTGGACTGACTCCAAATATTGCTGTTCATAGACATGTGAAAAGATAAGGAAATGTACAACTTGCTGAACTCAATCATAAGCATTATCTCAAATAGTAACACTAGGAAGCCAGCCAAGATGGGGTATGGTCAAAGATAACGCTCCAACACAGAAAGAGTGAAGATTGTTAAGCACCTCAATAAACAGAACAAGTCCATTTCTTTGCCAAAATTACGCATTGTTTTTTGTTTTTCTTGTTCTGGTTGGTTTTGTTTGTTTGTTTGTTTTGTTTTGTTTTGTTTTTAAATCTTCATGGAGACCACATAAAACTAGGTAACAGACTGGACAGCCCTGACTACATAGTCCCTTTTGAAATGCTAAGGACAAAACTAGTGCTTAAATACCTACAAGACTGGGCTTGAACAAATAAAGTATGTTAGACTCTCTTGATCGTAGAATTATAGAACTGTTTGAGTTGGAAGGGTCATGTAGACCAATGCAATGAACAGGGACACCTACAGCTCGGTCAGGATGCTCAGAGCATGGCCCAGCCCAAAATGGATGTTTGATTGATCCGGGATCTGGAGATATGGTTCACTCAACAAGACGAGAGGGCCAGTCTGGGAAACTAACAAAAGGACTGTCCTGGCTGCTATGTGTTCTGCCTCAATCTCAGTGAATGGGTAGAGAAGAGTTCCTTCCATTGGAAGCTGGGACAGCTTCAGGTCTCCATGACATAAACACAACTGCTGCCCCCCATTCCATCCTTAACTCTGTATTTCATCTTCCTATCTCAAAAACCTCCTCCTTTTCAGTATACTGAGCCCTTTTCCTAGTGAGAGTGTTGGTGAATTCAGGTCAGAGAGTGATGTATCATTGAGAAGAAAAACTAAAATCTTTCAGAAAGCCTGGAGCCTTGTTTCTGAACCCAAACAGCCTACCCTGGAGCTGCAGCAGTAGCTTAACTAAGAGTGAGATGCTATTTAATACCTCAAAGTACAAAATGTGAATACAGAGTGAGAAACACAGACATGCAAGTATAAGGCATGAAGATAAAATGAGGGTGGTATAAAACCCCAAGATACATTGGAACAAACTTGAACTGTGGTGTTTATTGTTTAAATGAGAAAAGCCCGTAGGAAAGCTAGAAATAAAAGAATAGCTCAGTAATTGAAATTTCAGGAGAACACACAGAAGCAGTGTAATTTACCCTAGGTAAACATTTCCTCTCCTCTTACAAATCACCCCTGTGACACGTATCTTGTAATCTTTTCAGGTAGAAGCCTAGCAGTGAGAATATATGTGCCTGTGTGAGCATGAGAAATCTCAACATGTGCTTTTTCTCCCAGTCCTAAGTGCTGCGATAAGGTGGATGGGATGGGTTTAGAGCTAGTCTTCAGATTTCAGACCTGTGGAGTCAAAGTACTGAGCTTCAGAGGTGAGGTAAGCAGCTGTTTTGAGCACCGACGGGTGATGGATGTACAAGGATGATCAAGGATGCTCAGGAAGGGAGTGCGTGTCATGTAAGTTCTGGAGCTGCCAGAGAAAAGAAAAACAAATCCCATTTTTCTAGTAAAATTGCAGTCCTAGAAAGGAAACATCAGAGGAAGATGCTCTCAGCTTTGTATCTGCAAAAATCCATGCACTTGGTCTCATCACAGTGAAAGCATCCTGTCTTTTGTAGACAGCATGACTCATATGATGGGGTCATGCCAGGGGCTTGAAGATGGCAGGTTATGCATAATTATTCATGGAAAATAAGGCATAAACGTCACAACAGGGTCTGGAAAAGCCTCAAGGAATTAAATAAATTTTCAACTGATTTTGAATTTTAGGGTGCTTTGGTTATGTCTTCCTTTTTTTTTTTTTTTACTTTCTGTTTTTTATTTGAAAATATTTTTGTATTGTTTCTAGAGCTATCCCCCCTCCAAATTATTGGCTTTTAGTGTGATCCACCACTTTTTTTCTATGCCATAAGAGGTTGCTGTGTGTAAGTTATAGCTGAGCAGCTCCATGCCTGTGGGAGCTGGCTCTGTGTTGGGTGTCCACATGGTTGTGTAGGTGCCAATTGTGAAAGGTCAGATGCACTGGTGAGAATTTATGCAGCTGGGAGTTGAAGATGTCTTGGGTAGCTGAGAAAAACATTTATTGGTCTTTCTGCCGGAATTGAATGTTGTCTAGTGAGGCTAGGTACTGACCAGGAGCAAAATGAAGAGATAAAACACTCCGTGTCCCAGATGAGTTTATCCGCGGTCTTCCTCACACTTGGTTTGTCTTCAGATAGCTGCCTCTTTCATGAGATAGCTGTCAGAAAGCAATAGGGATCCTCCAGGCTTTCTGGAGAATGAGTTGCAAGCTTTGAGATAAGCAGCTGCAGTCGTGCTTGTGTGGAAATACCTGACCCTGATTTGGAGAAAGTTCAGCCAGTTCTCAAGGGCCAGGAGTGCCTCAGCTCCAGCCCATTTACTGAGCTTGATACCAGGACTCACATCATTCCCCAGTCCCATGTACCAGCTTGTTCCCCCATTTGATTTCAAGAGATGCATATAACCAGACTCAGAAATCATAGAAGCACAGAATCATTTGAGTAGGAAAGGACCATAAAAGATCATCTGGTCCAACTCCCCTGCAATGAACAGGAACACCTGCAGCTCCATCAGGTTGCTCAGAGTCCCATTCAGCCTGACATTGAATGTCCCCAGGGATGGGACACTCACCACCTATGCTGCTTACTGCTGCTGTGAGCCTTCCAAGTTTCTCCTCCTTTCCCTCCTAAGGCACTGGGCAAGGACAGTGTGCCTTCACACACCTTTGTCATGCTTCCTTACAGCAAAGCAAAGTCTTTGCATCTTCCTCCTCGTCTGTCCAGCAAGGTCATAGACAAAGGCTCTGCATCTTTCCTTCTCCATAGATTTCCCACTTCACCAGCTCTTTATCCTCTGCATTAACAGGACAGATGATTTGATCAAGAAAGCTATTTTCCTGCAATGTAGATTATAAAGGAAATTTGGAGAACAGCCCTGACTCAGAGTCTCTGCAGCTTTATCCTCTTAAAACCACAAGCCAATTAACCTCAGCCTGCAGGAAAAGAGCCCCCCTGATAGTGGCTGAGCCTTGGAAAATGAGACATGGGAGATTTAAAATCGTAGGACTCTGAAACTCCATCCCAAGTATATAGCAAAGCCCATGTGTATGCAAACCTTGCCACACAGCAGCAGTGCGACAGCTGTGGAGATGGGGTGTAAGCTCAGCATCTGGTTAGCTGTGAAATAATTTGTGGTGGCGCGGTCCATTTTTGGATGAGAGGTTTTGGCTTTAAGTTGTGACAGGAAAGGTTCAGGTTGGATGTTAGGAAAAAATTCTTCTCTGAAACAGTGGTGATGCATTGGAACAGGCTGCCCAGGGAGGTGGTGCAATCACAGACCCTGAAATGTGGAGATGTGGCACTGAGAAATGTGTCTTAGTGGGTATGATGGAGATGGGTTGATGGTTGGGCTAGATGATCGTAGTGGTGTTTTCCAACCTTAGTGTTTCTATGACTCCGTGATTCTATTCTATAACTCTGCGCCATGCAGATTCCCCAGATGTTATCCCAGTGCCCTCAGGCTGCTGAAGGGCCAGGCTTAGGAACTGGGCTTCCAGGGGGCAGGCATATAATTTATGTGAATGTAGTTTGTGGAGGACAATATCAAGAGCTCTCCAAACTGGAGATGTTTATAGATGATACAAAGCAGCCCAAAGCTCAGTGATGAAACCATAGTAATTTTATTCTCACATGAGGGGAACTGAAGAGCACAATGATTAATTAGATCCTATGAGCCGTGCCACAAAGAGGTAACAACCCATGATGAAGTGGCAGAGACACTTGGTCCCTGCAAACACTTATTTCTCTTCCATTTTAGGAACTCCAACTAGGCTCTTGGGTCCATCCAAGTATGATTGAAACTTCGTGTGGCAAAGGAGCACATCTCTTGGTTGACAGACATGAGATTTTTTCCACGTCTGCTAGCCTTACCCTCCTGAATGATCTCAGCTTATCCCACAAAATGCCTCTGCCATCTGATGCTACTGTGGCACCAATTTCCTTGTGAACTGGAGGGAAATGCATACATACATCAAATACCCTCCCCTCAGGAGCCTCTCTCAGAGTCATGCTAACTACCTGTCTTTGCAATCCTTGGCCTTCCTTTAATGACAACAGTTCTTGTTTGAGATGTTAACATCTCCAGACATTTGACAGGCAGCTGAGTAAATGTCAACATCTTTTTGAAGGAAGTCTGGGATTTAAGTGAGTTGTGCACAGATAAGAAAATTGCAGCTGTTTTTGGAGTGTGACTTACTGGTTCCTAGTAGGTGAACTAATGCTGGTGTTTTAGGCAGAAAATACTACTGTGCCCATGGAGGTGAGGGACAAACAAATATCCCTGCTTGTGTAAGTCACAGCCTATAAGATTGTTTTTGATGATAAAGAAGATGGTTTTGAATTAAAATTCTGTTCTGGGGCACTGGAGAAAAGCATTCCATAGAATCATAGAATCATCAAGGTTGAAGAAGATTACTAAGATTATCTAGTCCAACCAAATTTCATACCCGGACTCTGTCACAGACTCCCTTAATAGCTTTGGATTTGGCACCTGCTGGACATAGGTCCTTGCTCATAAAATCCTTTCATAGGTTTCCTGGACCAGTTGTGGTCAGGAACAATGAACACACCTTGTACTTGCACTGAGAAGAATGCCCAAAATATAGCACAAAGTTCTTGCTTCAGTACAGTTCCATTGGGAACAAATCATCTCTACTGATCACATACTTCTCAAAATACAGTATATTTCACCAACTCCAAGTGCACGATCAGGTCTTTTCCTGTGAGTTTTTACTGCTTCCAGGCCCTGAGCCCATGGTGCTGTCGTCACTTCTCTATTTGTCCTCTATGTGGAGCATGTGAGTTAGGTATCATTTTGCTAGACCTTGGTAAACACTGCAGGCAACTCTGGGACGATCTTCTTCATCGCTTGTTATGGCTACTGTAGAGAAAAAGACTTTCTCATGGAGCAATCCGTCTCATCTGGAAAAAGGATATTTGAGAAAGATGAGATAAACAGCTCCTGGAAAATGCCTGTTTCTCTCCTTTAATAGGTCTTATGGGGAAACAGTTCTGAAAAATCTCACCTGTCGCACCTAGCTTCTGTATGGCAAAGATAGACATGACATTGACATCGATTGACAGAGCATTGAGCTAGGTTTACTGAGTCACAGAGTTCTGTTTCTGCCTGCTAGAGACATCTAGAATGAGATGGACTGGTGAGGGACATGGTTAGTGGTGGCTGGATAGGTGATCTTTTAGTGTTTTCTTCCAACCCTTATGATTTTATGATTCCACACAAGTCTTAGGGACTGAAATCAGGATGAGCATACATGGGGAACAATTACTTCCCGCTTGGTCTTACCGATTTCTTATTGGAAGATACTACTACTTTTGATGCAGAGGACAACAGACTTTTGTGGAACTCACTGCTGCAGGATGTCAGAGCTCATTTTTAATTATACTGGCCAGGCTGGATGGGACTTTGAGCAACTTGGTCTAGAGGGAGGCATCCTTGCCTATATCAGGGAGTTGAAACTAGATGATCTTAAAGGTCCCTTCCAACCCAAACCATTTTATGTTTCTGTGATTAAAGAATAAATAAAAGCCAGTTGTCACTATTTCAGTTTTAAGATCCATTGATGCTCATTGAGGTGAAACATCAGAAAAGCTCCAGGAAAGGGCTGTGAGCACCTCTTTGGGTATCTCTGAACTGTTGGAGTTTATATGGTTACTCAGGATGCATCTCTTTTTTAATTTCTGACAATACTGAAGTCATTTCCCAGAGAGTTTAAGAAACATAAGGACCAGTATGTGGGATAACTGAATAGCACAGGTCAGAAGGGACCTCTAGAGCTGTCTAGTTCAACCTCCAGGTCAAAAAGGGCCAGCTTCAAAGCTGGGCTGAGCACTTCAGGACATTCTGTTGGAGAATTTTTAAGATCTCCCAAGAGGAGGTTGCCCTATCTCTGTGGGTTCTCCACAGGCTTAGCCACCCTGCTTACAGAGACCTTGTCCTTTTATCCAGCTGGGGTTTCTCTTGTTTTAATTTGTGTCTGCCTTCAGCTTTTGCAGGCCTTACTCTGACTGCCACCCATCCACCATGCAGAGACAGAGGGGTTCCCAAAATCCAGATGCTGTGTTCAAAATCTCATTGCTGTGTTTACCTCTGCCTCCATCCATCCCTCCAGTTGCTAAGCGATATCTGCGCTCTCCAAAGTCACTGATACAGACCCTTGGCTGCTGCATTTCACCATTCAATTTGCAATTTAAATTCTCTGACAGGCAGAAGCAACCAGGTTGTTCACTTAAGATTGCAAGAAGTTATATTGAAATCCAGGAAATCGCCAATGCCTCAAGCTCTTCATAAATTTCACTTTGATAGTAACAGAGGCAGAGGTGGGGAGAGGGAAGAAGAGAGAAAGCAAAGCAATAGGTGCTCATGTAGGGGCGGATGAAGCAGAAACAGTAGGGAATCACCACCATGGTGGAGTTTCCTCTTTATTCCTGCTGGTCATTGTGTCCTCTGCCTGCTAAAAGCTTGTCCTTCTTCTTAAATGCCCCCACAGTATCATTATAAGAACATTTTTTATCTCTTTCCTCTCCCTCTATCCTTTATTAGAAGCTTCTGGAGAAAGGGATAGGTTCCCTTTGCACCATATTTTTGCTTCCTAAAACACCCACCCAGCAATCATTGTGGCAGGGGTGTCCATCTTGCAAAGCAGGGTGCTGAAGAGTTGCTGCTTGTGGCTCTCTGGCTCATTGTGTAGCTTTGTTGGGATTCACTTCAAGCACACGCAGAGGGAGGGTTGTGTTTTGCTAATAGCTTGCCTGAGTCTCCCTTGCACATGCAGATTGGTTCTGTGTAGTGAGAAGAGCAGCATCCTTGAATCAGAGAGAGCTGTGCACAAATTACTGGGAAAAGGCAGCTCTGGGAAAGGGAACGGTGTTTTGGGAAAAGGGATAAGAAGGTTCTATGCTGAGGAAATGGGAGGCTGCACAAAGGCTGGACGCTGGGTCTGAGGATGGGAACAGGGGTACTGATGATGGATGAGGAGGTTGGGAACCCTTCTAAGACAGCCCCCCAGGTTGAGTCTCATAAACAGACTCTTCCCTGCTATGAAATTTTCTCTGCATGGGCTCAGAGCCGTGGGTTTTTAGGCCAGCAGAGGGAACCCTCCACCGCAGTTAGTCTGAGCTCCGGGGACTGCTTGAGATGGAGAAGAGGGCTTTCAGTATCTGAAGAAGGGGACAGACTCTTTAGCAGGGTCTGTTGAGATAGGACAAGAAGAACTAATTTCAAACTAAAAGAGAGATTTAGACTGGATACAAGAAAAGTACAGTAAGGGTGATGAGGAACTGGAACGGGTTGCCCAGGGTGACAGTGGATGCCCCATCACTGGAGACACTCAAGGTCAGGCTGGATGGGGCTGTGAGCACCCTGATCGAGCCATAGATGTCCTTGTTCACTGCAAGGTAGTTGGACTTGATGACCTTTAAGGGTCCCTTCCAACTCAAATCATTATATGATTGTATGATTCTATGAAACCCCCCTGCATAGGAAGGAATCCTTAGGTCAGAGGAAGGTAAGGGCTATTCCAAAGGCCATCAGCAGAAACCAAGCAGCCAAAGTCCATGGACCAAAATCCTTAGTCATAACTCTCTTGAGTGAGTGGATCTAATGCAATGACACCGAAGGGAAATGACAGAGGAACATGTGACTCACGTCTGTCTGTAAGGACAAGGTGACATCCAGCATGACCAGGTCAGATACTTTCTTTGAGGCCGATGTGCATTTTGTTCTTTTCCCCTTTACTGTGTTGTCCTCTAGCCCCATGCGCCTTGTCCTAGGCAAAAAAAGTCACCATTCCTGGAAGCATTCAAGAAACATGTAGCTGTGACACTGAGGGGCATGGTTTATTGGTCATGGTGGTGATGGTGGTTGCACTAGATGATCTTATAGGTCTTTTCCAACCTTATTAATTCTATGATTCTAGTCACCTCTTAGAGGTTTCTTACCAAAGTTGCTATCTAGGAAAAGGCGGGTGGCCAGGCTCAAGGGAGGAAGACATCTGAAAGATCTTGGTAAAGAGCTTTGTCTTTCACTTTCAGACTCCTAAAGTTCTCTGTTCTAGGAAATCTTTTCCCAACCAGTCTTCCATAGCGTCTGCCTTCATCTGTGACAACATGAGTCAATCCTGGAGTCACAGGCTTTCCACTGGTTCTGCAGCAGAGAGATTTTGTGTAATGTTTCTAAGAGTATAATTTGTTTTATCTGGATGATATCTTTACTGGATGAAATCAAGCTGCAAACTGAATCCAATGGGCAGAAAATAGAACTCACCCTCTTGTATCCTTGGTTTCTAGGCACTCCATAGAGTATCTCTGCATTTTTCATTTTGAACATTTTCTATCAGTCAGTCACTCAAATGCCCTGAAGGCTGTATAAGACTAGATTAAACTGAGAACAGCAGGGTGGTCAGCAGCATATTCCTGCAAAGCAAAGGCTTCCATTCTCAACCACAATATTAGAAAGATAATAAAAATAGTAAAAATAAAAATAAAATACTTGGCCTAAAGAAGATAATTTATACTTCCCCTTCTGAAATGATGAATATCTTGTCTGCAAAATCACATACAAAATTTCATATTACATGTAGCACAGTGGGAAACTAGGCTGAGATCAGGGCTTCAAAGGGTCTTCCCCCTCTTTCCCACAACTCAGGAAGGGCACTCTACTTTGCTAGCTCCTCACTTGGAGCTGCAGCTCCCACGTTTTTCCACTGCAATATGGTGGCCCCCTTTGCTTCTCACTCTTCCTGCAGTTTGAGCCAGTTAGGCTCTTGAGTAGCTCCCAGCACATCCCTTCTGTTTTGACCCTATGGGAAGAGCATCAGGACAACAGGTTACCCTATGTCTCCTAAAGAACAGTAAGGAAAGAGGCTGTTTTTTTTATATTTTTCCTCCAGTGAGGTGTTCTTTGGCAAAGCTAGAAGAAGTTTTGATCCAGACCCAGCCCTCAGTACCTTGTAGCCCTTAGTGCCTTACCTCTGGTATGGCTTTCACTTGTCCATCCATTTTGGCCTTTATCAGTTTTGAGGCCACAACTAAATGCAGTGGACACAGCACAAAAATGACCCCAGAGCCACAGCATGTGCAAATGTATGTATGTCTTCCTAATGACAAGCACATCACCAGTTTCAGATGGACAACCATTAGCAGACTTTTTGAGTTTTCATGGAGATTGGCTGGAATGCCATTCTTGAACAACACATTAATTTCTTACGGAGGTTGGTGGCCACCACTAGCCTCATAAATGATGATCCATGGGGTGCCCACCTGCCTCTTTGAAGAACAGGGGCTGTTGGGACTCACAACCCACACTTGATCCTATATTTCTCCTTTGTTTTTCCACAAAGGTTGTTCAGGTGTCCGAGTTCAGTTCTGTATCCCCATGAGGCAGTTTCTACCCTAGCAGCTAACAAACACTTGAATGAAATCTGTTTTTCATCTAATACGAATGTCCACCCGCTAAAGGACCAAATACTCTGATCACCTCTCCATAGCCTGAGTGCAGAATGCAACACGCAGAGCTGGATTTGAAGTAGGAACTGCAACAATCCTTGTGTGGCACTCTCCCCTCTGAGCTCAATGCTGGGATGGTGAGCCCAAGGCCCATTGCACCACTGTTGGTCTTCTTCCTCCGTTCCAGCAAAAACAAACAGACCTCTGAGGCGCAGCAAATCGATTCACTGCGCTATAACTGAATTACAAGCCTGAAATGCTCTCTCTCTCTCTCTCTCTCCTTTTCATCTTCTCTCTTCTGTTCCCTGCCTTGCAGAGAGAAGGGAGTTTTCCTCCCAGCAAAGCTAGAGGTGAGTAGAAGATTCTTCTGAAGGGCTGTGCTGGACCAGTTCCTAGTTCCAAGCATGACTGCTTGGCCCTGAGAGGCAGTTTCACTTCTCTCCTTCCAAGTACATCTGGAAGGAAATAAATTGTAGGTTGATGGAGAAAGGTCAGGAGCAGGCTCAGTGCAAGGACATTGATATAGAGACAGACATGCCTATCTGTCTGCCTATAGGAGGTTTCTAGACACTGCTCTGCCCCTACAAATGCCCCAGGCCTCCATGCAGTGCCACCAAAGGGAAATGAAAGTTTAAGGAAGCAGACTAAGTTTCTCAGTCTTGAAGTAATGATGGATAAAAGGATCTGCTCTCCTACAGCATCCCAAAGCAAAAATTGCTGTGTTGGGTTGAGGTACAGTTTCTCTGAGGAGAAATAAGAGTTTTTCAGTTAGACCACTCCTGAGGAAAACAGATACTTTTGAATGAGCATTGCCTTCTATCTCATGTGCCTGCTTCCCATCTGTGAGCTAGGAATGCTGATGAAGTGGAGAGACAGAAGTAGCCTTTACCCCTAGAACAGACAACAGTGAGTAATCCCTGAGTAACAACACTGTCAAGAGCCCCTGGACTGCATGGCCACTGGCAAATTGTGCTGGCATCATGAGAACATGCTCCTTTCCCTGCTGTTCTGTGCTCCTGTCCAAATCTTGGCAGGCTGATTAACTACTGAAATTTATTGTTGAAAGGCTGGAGTTGCTGATGCCCTGTGAGAAAGGCATTTTTGCCTCCTGTACTCTCATGCAACCACAGACATGTTGAGAAAACCACAGGCACAGCAGAGCAGAGGAATTGTGAGTGCAGCTTGGGCTCACGAGAGCTCAGCAGTTATTGTCTGGTCTAAAGTTGTCATCAAGTTCCCTTTGTAATCAGCAGAGAGAAATCAGAGCTGCTTTAGGGTGATTCAAGTCCACTTATCTCAGACACCTCTCTCAGAGGGGTTGAAATATCCCTATCTCTTTCCACAGTGTGGAGATAGGGGTGAGGCCAGCAGCTGAGAAAAGAATTGGAACTTGCAGACAGGAGGAATTAGCAGAAATGCATTTGGCCTCGAGAGCCCTATTCAGAACCTCTGCAGGCTCAGGTGAAGACTCAGCCACATTGTATCTCATTGATTTCCAAGCAGCTATACAGATGCAAGCCTTTCCTTTTGAGTGCAAACAAGATGACCTTTGCACCGCTTTCCATTTGACTTATTGCCTCCCCACCCTGCAGGATCATAGAATCATTAAGATTGGAAAAGACCACTAAGATCATTAAGTCCAACCATCGACCTGCCACCAGTATTGCCCACTAACCATGTCCCTCAGTACCACATCTCCACATTTCTTGAACATCTTCAGGGACAGTGTCTTCGCCACCTCCTCGGTCAGTCTGTTCCAAGGCATTACCACCCTTTTGGAGAAAGTTGTTCCTAATGTCCGATCAGAACCTCCTCTGGCACAACTTGAGGTCAAATACTGCTAACTACTGAGAAGATATTTTCTTTCAAGTCTAGGGAGTCCAGCTCTGACATTTTCCAGTGTCTGCTGATTGCATACCAGCATCCATTCACTCTTTCTCTGTACAACTTCCAATCCACCAGTCCTGGTCCCTGGCTACAGCACGTACATTGGAAAGACAAAGCTGTCCAAAGTAAATGAGAAGCAGACTCTTGTCCTGCTCTCCATGCCCAAGGGAATGCCACACTTAAGACTCAGCTCCTGCATGTGTGTGATAAATGGGATCCACCCAAAACAAATAAATAAACTCAGAGGTGCACCAAAGGGGAACAAATTCCCTAGGTTATTCCTGTGTCACTCAGTCATCTCAAGGAGAGAGCAGCTATCTGCCAGCAGTTGGCTGAATCATCAGCTACCTAATGCTGCTTGGAATGAATACAGATGCCCTGGAACTGCCTTGTGAGAGCAACACAGTAAAGACAGCTAAAGCAGCTTTGCTATCTCCAGAATAGTGACTGACAAATTCAATCGGCAAAGTGACTCTGAAAGCACTCCTGGCAAAGTATGAAAGGGGAATTAGAGGCACTGCAAGCCTTGCTGCCCATTGCCTTTGCTAGGGAAAAAGACTGGCAGTGCCCTGGCCAGCTTGCTTGCTTTGTTCATTTAACATCCCCTAATTCATCACAGCCACTTGCTCTTTTGGTGATTTATTTCATTGCTTTACTCACAGAGCCCCTATAACATGTGAGCACGCCTGTGTTGGGGCAACAGCCCTCTCCATCATATCTAATGGCAAGAGTCTGTCACCGAAGGCCTGGAGGGCTGCAGAGAGTGGGAAAGGCATGTTGGAATGGATGGTCCACCAGAAGCATTCATTTCAGCTATATTCAGAGGCAGTGAATCTGACTTGCAGGACTGACATTTGAAAATGTGACTTGTAAGGAGCTCACGCAAGACCTTAGAATTGGTGGCCCTGTTTCCCCCTGCAGAGACTGAATATATCCAAGGACCACTGTCCCATGGGTGCAAGGTGGAGCTGATTATACAGACCATCTTCTTTCTTCTCCCTTTCATACTCTTCCTTTTACACACTCTCCTATCTTAACCTTTGAAGACAGCTTGCACACAGTAGACTACCCTGGATGTCAGAACTTTTGTAACCATGTAAGTAAGATGCACTGCTTACCTTTATTCCAGTACACGGAATGTGGTTGAGGCTGATTCCATGTCTGAGACCTGCTTCCATGGAGTGGCAGCCAACAAACTTTATCTGGCAAACTCTCTGGGACTTCATGTCAGGGTGGCTGACATATACAGTCAAATGGGAGTGGCCAGAGGTAAAAGGTTTAATGTTCTTACAAGAGCATTCCCTAGGCATTGTCCTGGGGAGCAACTTCAGCTGCAGGTGAAGACCCTCTTTGAGCATGAACATGAGATGGAAGGCAGGAGTCAACCCCATGGGCTGCAGCAGAGAATACCTGGACTGCTGGCTTGTGTGACAGCACCAGAGACATCCTGGCTGGCCAGGGATTTGTTGCAAGCTGGCCAGCAAGAGAACAAGTAGGACCTGGGCTCTATAGCAACAGATGATTTGAATAGGAGGGAGCCCAAAACTTTGGCACATAAAAGAAGGGTTTTGGGTGCTTGTCCTCAAATGTGGGAGAGGAGGAGGGGGGTTGCAGAGGGGAAGGCTTGGCAGCAGACAGTTCTCCCGGGAAGGGAGAGAATCTCTCTGTCACAGGCTGGGAAAGAGGGCTTAAGTATCAGGTTGCCTGGCAATGGGTTTCTAGGCATCAGAAATTGCTCTGATCTGTTTAAACAGTGTACTAGTTCAGAACAAAGCCCATGTCTGGCACTTCAAAGATGGGGAGGAACTGCAGGCTGGAGATGAATCTCCTGGCAATGGAAGGCGGTCTCTCCTCACTTTCCCCTGTACCAAGTCACACTTGGGACGCTCCAGTACAGGCCAGTCTCAGCCAAACACTTGTACCCCTTCTGGGATGAGGGAGGAAGATAAGATGATGGAAGCTGGAGAGTAAGTAGGTGTAATAATTAAAATCTGGGCAATCCAGCATGATCGACCAGGAGTGGGAATTATGGACTAGGATTAGGAA
>NW_024962265.1:2107872-2123323 GCF_019238085.1 Lagopus leucura | reverse complement strand
ACTTTCCTCCCCTTTCATTCTGCATGATTTCTGAAGATAGAGCAATAATATCAACCAGCAGACAAACCTTGAAAGACCTGGTTTTTATTTCCAGGTAGAGAGGTCTACCAAAAGACTGATATTTTCCCCAAAATTAGCCAGTATCATGAGGAGTCTCAATACACGCATATGAACATTGCTTTTAATCCCTCTCAATTTGTGAGAATGAAGTGGGAACTTTCATAACTTCAGGCTGAAAGCTGCTCATTCATATCCCTCTCTGCTGACACTTTCTGCTATTACCTTTTGGTTCCCCCTGCTGCCAGTCACCTGTACATTATTTTCTTTTCTCTTTCCTGGTCTGATTTCCTCTGTAGCATCTCACAGGAGCCATCATGTTTCCTTTCCATCAGAAAGGCAGAAGACATTAGGTTCAAATGCAAGTCAAACTTTATTTATTTATTTATTTATTTATTTTAAAGAGAGTCTAAAAAAAACCCTTCTTTTTGAAGTCCTTTTCATCACATTTCCGTATTTGATGAAGGTGCCAGAGGCTGGTTTTGAAGTAATTAACTTTCAGTCTTCTTCCTTCTGAAGCAGGAGATCCTTTGAGAGCCTCCCTGTGAGTTATAAACCTCAGCGACCCCTTCTGGGAGTCAGATGGAGGCAGGTGAACCTTGACACTGTGGCTCACATGAGCCCAGGAGAAGAAAGGACTGATGACACATCACCTGGCTTTATAGGGAGATGTTGGCAACAGCAGGAGCCTAAGATACCATTTGTCCCATCTCTGTCTCATGGTCTGGACACATTCATTTCTCACCACAGGGATGGTGTTTTCCTCTGAGTGAGTCTTCTTTGTCTGCTGTTTCAGATAAAAATGTCATATTCAGGGGGCTCAGGGTTTAGGTTGCAGGCATGCTGAGACATCAGTCAACCCACCAGCCCAGCCGTTGCCTCTCTTGACCTCAAGATCTTTGTGTTGCTTGTTTCCAGAAGTTTTAGGGCGGAAGATAAACTTTTTCTTCAAAATTTGTACCGTATCAGTACAAACTTGGAGACATTCAAGATCAGGCTGGACCAGGCTCTGAGCAGCCTGATCTAGCTATAGATATCCTTGTTCATTACAGGGGAGTTGGACTAGATGACCTTCAAGGGTCCCTTCCAACTCAAATTATTCCATGATTTGATGAAACTCCTTCACAGTCTACATCCATAAAAGTTAATTAAAACAAACGAACAAGCAAAACTCAGTTACTTGGACTATTAATTAAGTCTGAGAAGACAGCTTAACTGCCTGTTACAAATATCCATGGCCATTGCTTATCCCAAATCGTGTCTGGACATTGCACGGCACAATCTAAAACAATTTCAGGAGCCATCCTAACAGTAAAATGCTGCAAACAGTGATGTTTCTGTGGTTCAGAATTTTCCTGCACTGGTGATTTTCCTAATAGAAGCAGTTGCAGGGCAATACATAGCAGTCAGGCTGTGTTTGGTGCCAGTTCTATGGTATTGTTGCAATGGAGAGGAAATAAGTAGATAAAGGTTCAGGTCCAGATCTGACTACAAATTTCCTGTCGTAGTCCATGATGAAGAAAGAGGTAGGTGCTGTTAGGAACTGAATAATCTGGCCTCTTCTGAGACAAGCTCACCCTGGAAGGACTTATTTTCCACTAGAACATGGTGTGCATAGAACAGAAGAAGCTACAGTAGCCTTTAATGAAGTGAGTGAATATTCTTTTTCCCTCATGACTCTGTACAAGGCCCTATGTCTTTGCTCCTCAGAAGAGAAATTACACATTTCTCTTTCCACAGCTTCTCAAAACAGCAAAGGAAATGACAGAGAGAGGAATGGCCTATGTATCTAGACTCTGAAAGCCAAGTGCAAAATCGATCCTGTTTTCAAGTCCAGAGATATTTATATACTCATACAGTGGTCTAGTCACACTACCAAATGCTCTAAATGGAATTTGATGTCCTCTATTCCTCTATGTTCTTGCATGTGAGCATGATCTCTGTGTGTCCCAGTTTGTGCTCATTGCCTCTTGTCTTGGCACTGGGCATCACTGACCAGAGCCTGGCTCCATTCAGGTATTCATATACATTATCCTGTTCACCTTTTTCTCTCTTATCCACAATGACAACTTACAGTTTGGACATAAAAGGCAACCAATGTCGTTGACCCTGCATATTGTTGACAGCAAGAGAAGGCTCTTCTCACCCTGCCTTTTGCCAAAGCCAAGAAGCACATTAGCTTTTCACTTTAGTGGCTGTTTCTTTGGCTGTGGGGATGCTGCCATTCATATGTAGCTTGCTTCATAATGCAATGTATGCATGCTTTTTCTGAGTGCCAAGGATTATTTCAGAACCTACCTTGTGGAAAATGGTACCAAAGGTGAGAGGGAAGGAGGTGGACCAGGGAGGGAAGGATACACTTGAACAAGGAACTGCACAGAGATTACTTTGCTGTTCTATCAGGATTGCTGTAGGGGAACTGGATTTGTCCCACCCTATGAGCTACTGTCATCAGAGCCTCCCCTTCCTCAGATTCAACTCTGAGAAGGGAAGGATGAGAAATCCATCTCTGCCCAAATTAACTTTGCTGAATCTTCCTGTGCATGATGTGGAAGAGAGAGTCTTTGGTGAGATGACGATGGATCATCATGCAGCAGCCAGCCATAAGCACTGGAGAAGAGTGGGGAAAACCAAGTTTAGAATAGTTTTGTATAGCAGACTCCAAGGTCCTGGGTCTCTGCAGAGCTCAGACAGATCTACACAAAGGTATGTACATCCATGGGCTCTGAATTTCTTTCAAAATAAAAAACACCAGCAGTGTTTGTTAAGTGCATTGTGTTTGTGTGCCAGAGTGTCTCACAGTCTTTGTACTGTCATGCTTTGGGTTCCATTCTCACTGGTATACCAACTACCCAAGTGCTCCTCCATTTTTTTGCAACTATGTGTAAAACAAAGAGTGCACAGCCAGGTTTTGGTACATGACCTGCATGCACCCTTATTGCTATGTAGGTAACTTGTCAGCTTAGTAGTAAAACAACCTTCATCCACTTCATATTTGGACAAGGCTTTTCTTGAACACTCCATACAGGGGTTCACTTTAAGTCCCAGGAAGGAGTTTGGCTCAGCTGCATAGGCAGGCAGAGCTCTTCTGGCTTTCCTGCTGCTGTCTCTCAGCTCTCGGTGCAAAGCACATGCTTTGATGCCCTTCCTTTTTGCAACTTGTAGGCATGCTTGACAATATGGCATCTGGAATTTTTCATGGAGGAGCAGAGCTGGAAGAAAAGAAAGTTTGAAACTAGGCATAAACCATCTATCTCCACCGTCAGCCAAACTTCAGTCCAAGGGAGTTCTGAAATTGATATGTGTGCAGAACTGGACTGCTTACAGACAAACTTCTCAAGCTCAGCAGGGATGGTTGGGCTGGGATAGCTGATCTCAAGGTCATCCTTTGCTGGGAGGTCAAGTGGAACTGAAATGCCAACAGCAATACAGACTGCAAGAGGTTAAAAGTGGAAAGACTGAGTGAGGGTGCCTAGCAGTTGGGATCTCCTTCATTATCATCTCTTCTACAAATTTCCCACCTCAAATGTAAATGCAGGTGAGAATTGGATAATCTAGTTTTGCTGGAGCTGTCAGGGGAAGGAAGGGCACTTTGTGTAGCTAATGAAGGAATCTGATGTATGTTTCTATGCTGTATGAACTTTGTGGCAGAAATCTGAGCCATTTCAAACAGAATACTTACTTTCTTCCTACAAGCTTCGCTGCCCACAGTTACCATGGGAACTCAGCCCACTCACCAGCCAACCACATGAATAGATCTGTTTTGTTAGTAGTAGTAATATTAGCATTATTTTTGGTACAAGAGACCGATCGTTGCTACCACCTACGTTTCTGTAATAACTTTGCTATGATGTGTGCACGTGCCCAGTACTGTCAGGAGAAAGAACTGCTAGTAAATGTCCCATTGGCCCAAGATGGCTAAGAAAAACCTTTCATTCATTAGGAGCTGGTCTGTTTGCCTGTTGCTGTTAGTTATGAATCCCTGTGTGAAGAGGGAGGGGAGAATGCGATGAATCTCAGATTGCAACCTGAACAAATCTGCTACCAGAGCCACAGAGGAGGAAAAACGAGAGCGATGGGGAGGTGAAAGTGGGAGTGAGTATTTTAACAGCAGCAGAGCTAGTGGGGAGAGTCGGGGGACTGAGGAGGAGAAGATTAATACTGAAGGGAAGGAGCCTGCACTGAAGTGCAGTTTGTCATGCAGTTTGCAGATCTGCTCATTGGTCATAATAAATTGAGCATGCTGTAAATCATGCCTGGAAGAGCATATCCTTTTGCAAGTGACAGCCACAGAGACCCCTTGTTAGCAGAGGAGGGCTTGAGTAAAAAGGCAACTGGAAGCACAGGATGATAAAGCATAAGCAGCAGAATAAAGGTTTATGCAATGTTGAACTGTTCTTTCCACAGAGAGACAGAGGGAGGAGGCACAGCTGGATATGTGAGCTTTCACCACCTCTGTATGCTGATCTTGCTGTCACTTCTGCAGATAAAGAACATGGATGGTACAGTCTATATGTACAGGACAATAAGAGGAGGAACAGCAATGAGGATGAGTTCACCCTACAAGGAAGTAGAAATTACTTTGCTCAGAGAAGTTGTGGATTCCCCATCCCTGGAGGTCTTCAAAGCCAGTTTGGATGGGGCCCTGAGCAGCCTGATGTAGCATTAGATATGGAGGTTGGAGCTTGATGATCCTTGAGGCCCCTTCCAACCCAAGCCATTCTATGATTCTATGATTACTTTACCTTGACAAGTGGTGCCAATTCCAAAATGTCCAGATGCCCACAATAACAGAGGTAAGAAGGTTCAGAAACAGAATGAGAAGTCTCATTTCTGCATTGTGTGGTCATCAGGATCTGGTGTGTTTGATGTGTAACCCATCCTGTGCTGCCCAGATCTTCTTTGAGCCCTTTCCACTTTAACATGACAAAATCTTTCCCACTTGTGTGGAACATCTGCATCTTGTCTCTGTTAACCAGTGACAAGATGCATGGAAACAGCATAGAGCTCTGCCAGGGGATGTTTAGACTGGAAATTCTTTTTTTTACCTTGAGGGTGGTCAAAAAGTGCAACAGGCTTCCTAGTGAGATGATGGATGCCCTATGCCTGTTCAAGAGGCCTTTCATTTTTCCTTTTTGTTTTTTCCATTTTTTTTTTCCTTTTTCCCCGTTTTTTCTTTCTTTCTTTCTTTCTTTCTTTCTTTCTTTCTTTCTTTCTTTCTTTCTTTCTTTCTTTCTTTCTTTCTTTCTTTCTTTCTTTCTTTCTTTTTTTTTAAGTGGAAATAGAACAGTCTGTGGTAATGTTGTATTGACTCTCAAAAATTCTGGTGACCTTAGTGTTATGAGATACATGTGCTGATTATTTACCTCCTTTGGATTTTTCCCATGAGTTTGCTAGACATTGCAGCACTACATTTGTTATACTCAGTAGAGTCCCCAGTGTTGTCAGATTTCCCAGCTGAGACTACAGCAGTGTCGCACATATTCTGCCATTCAGAAAAGCATGGGACGCTCCAGAAGAACCTCACTTCCAGAAAACCTGTGCAGTATCCCAAAGTCACTAGCTGTGACTTCAAGGTCAGCAGTTGCAGTGAGGGTATGGGAAAGAGTTTTTGCTGGCAGCTATCTATAGTGGTCAGCAGAGGGGATCAAAGACTTTAACATCAGCAACACGAGTCTTTTTCTAGATCATGCATCCTGCAATGAGCTCATCCAGTTACTCCCTGTATTCAATTCATATCAGACCATTTTAGAGCATTGCCTCAGTTACTAATCAATAGTAGCAAGCATCTTCTGTCTGGCTTATGAGTATACTGCCTTTGTTTTCCTTTTATAGCCCACAAACAAGTTTATTAAGGCTTTATTTTTTTTTTCTGTAACAGGGGAGCTTTTATACATAATTATACCCACTATCCATTTTTGTGTCAAATGATATTCCCAGGTATAAATCTCTCTGCATTTGTTCTTGCAAAATGAAAAGGAAACCTCAGTAGGGTCAATGTGGTCTATGAAGCACAAAATGCTTTGGTTTCCTGGAGGTGCCACTTGCCAAGCTTGATGCTGTTGAATTGCTTTCTTTCTAACAGCGTGTTCTTTGATGCTGGTGTTGCTCCTGATAGGAAACTATGCATTAAAAATGATGGGAACCTAATCTACTAGAGGCCTTTTACAGTGCACTGTTTGGCAGAAGAAAAAAAATACACAATGTTTTTCTGACAACAAAAGTTATGTGATCAGCTTGAATGAAGGGACGGAATTACCTTCGTCATCAGAACTCATCACTTGAATCTTTTTTCCCAAGGTGGAAAAGCTTCTTCAATGGAAACATTCATCTGTCTTATTTTAAATATTTGCTTTAGAAGATAAAGTAGTGTCTGAAGCACCTGTTTCTTTCCACAGACTATAAAGTAAACTACATCACTAAAATATCTTGGAAAAGTCTACTCTTCAGACATTGAAAAACAAATGAAGTGAATACTTATTCCAAGACCAGAAAATTCATTAATACGTATCTCCCTTGATCCCATATAAGTGTTTAATCCAATTTGTCCTTGACTGACTGCTGCAAATCACAACATTTCATTAGATGTTGGCTCTAGCCACACAAGACAAACCTCATCTTCAGCCTGGTATAATCATGCTGTTGGACAGAAAATAGTGATAAAAGGTCATTTAAAAGAGGGGGAAAAAAGGGAGAGGGAGAGAAGAAAAAACACTGTTTATAATTGACTGAAGACTCCATGGCTTTTCTGACTGTTAATCTAGCCAAGTGACGTAGATAGCTATTGGCATATGTTAACGCATGAAATGATGAACAGCTGAAACTTACAACAGAGGCAGTTTTGAAGAAGCCATATCTCTTATAGGTCTAAAACACAAATAAATATCATCCAGAAAGAATATTAGGTCCCTTCCTTGGGACAAGGGCGGGGGAGTCTATAGAAACTTAGTTAATTAATCAAGTGATCCACATTATAATTAAACCAAAAGTAGGAAAACAATTATCTGAGTAACTGTGAGTTAGAAGATATTTTTAATGACTTTTCCCTCTGTTCCATTTTTAGTTGTGATGCATTAGATGAGATGAGCTAGATATAAGACTTTCCTATGTAATTTTAAACCAAAGAGTACTGGTTTGTCTCTGCTTAACAGCAAAATCTACAGAGAGTGAGAAAGATATATATACAAAAAGTTGTATTCCCACACATGCTCACTTTTTATTCTCTATACCCTGCAACACCATTAAAGCAAAGTGCTCCAAGTGTAAAACAGTGAAGCATTAAAAAGCCATTAATCATTGCTTTGTATTCCTTGCTGCTAGATGTTAATTTCAATTTACAGTCACCTATTCAGTTCCCCTTCAGCAGAGTGGCTGGCTCCATTCCTAATGGCCAGGACAATGAGAGAAGGGGGAGAAAATCACCTCAGGCAGAAAGAGAGGGATGTGGAGGGTGGAGGGGTTCCCTTGGGATACTATTCTTCTTCTTCTCCCTCTTTTATCTGTATTTACATCGGGAATTAGATTGTCCAGATGGAGGAGATTTCCATCTCCACTGAAGGAGACAATGACATTTCCCAGCTGTTTGTAAAAAAGAAAAAAAGAAAAAAGAGGAAGAAGAAAATTGCTGATTAATCATGTCTGGCCCATGGGGTGACAATTATCTTCATATCATTCATAGAGGATGCAACAGTGAGGATATAAAAAGAAGTTAGCTTGGTCTTCTGCCAGCCGGTTTCCACTTTCTGTGGAGATGACCACTGTGTTCAGCACCATGAAGCCATACCTGGAGAACTTTGTCAAGTACTGAGCTCTCAGTACAAGAAGGACCTAGGCATGCTGGAAAGGGTTCAGAGAATTTCTTTGATACCAGAATCCACTTTTGGAGATTCCTAGATTATCTACATCTGTCACCTTTCTCTGCCTATTTCCCTGTCCTTGCTGTCTCCCATTCCCTTATGAGCACTTTGTTCAAGGGATTTTTCTCTTCTCTTTAAAGATATTGAGTCATCTGATGGAATCCAGGGTTACCTCAGTCTCCTTTAAAGAGGCACCATTGCCTCCTCTGCACTTTAAGGTCTACAAGTGCTCCTGTCCATGTTGTCTAGCTCAGCCATAGTATCACTACAAAGCATCCACTCCATGTTTAGGAAGGCCTGAAAATAGTCCTGAGATTTATCCCATGGTCTCAGACCACAGAAGATACAACATCCTTCTAGGTCTCCTGGGATCCTGTAATGTGATACTTAAACTCAACCTATTTGGTGTGAAGGGGTGAGTTGGATAGCAGCAGAGTGAGATGCTGAGCATGTTTAACACAGACCTTAGTCTCTTCTATCATAGATGAATTGGTGGATCTCATCTCAAAAGCAACTGCAAAGTGAACAAGCAGGCTGAAGAGGCCAAGATCTGTATCTTTCAAGGAAATGAGCTTGTTCAGAGGGCATGGCATTCATTTAGGAGGAAACAAAACTTCCCTGTGATCCAACTCTGTCTCCCACTGAACCATGTGTGGGAGTAGCCACTGACGCTGACAAAGTATTTGGTCCCAGTGCAGCTATGCTGTTTGACAGCAGTGTATGTCATGCCTCTCCATGTGGTATTTACAAAGCTTGATGCCAGTTTTTGATGATGTTTTATGACCTAGGCAGTAAGGCAGAAACTGCTCTGAGTGAGGCCTGCAGAGACAGTGTTGGACCCAATTGCCACAGCATGTGCATTGTGTCTCTCTGGACTGGATCCCAGTGAAATTATCCTGTCAGCTTTCCCAGACTTTTGCCTGCAGTGAGCCACTGGCTCATGCTGGAAGGGAGCCTGAGAGCACATGTGTCAGATGGATGTCCTGGAGACCTGGGCCTTTGAGGAAATGTAGCAGAGCCCAGACTTGGCTGTGTGCATGCTCTGCTCAGGAGGAAAGAGCTACAGCAAGTCCCTCTCTCAAAACCTCCTCCTGTGAGCATCACTTCTCATCCAGCAGATGGGTCCAGCACAATGCCAAAAGATCAGAAATAGCTTTGGTACAGCTCCCTGGGGGATTTCAGACTGTGCTTTCTCTGGCCATGTGGCTAAGCTAGAGGAAATGTTGGAAAAAGTCAACTCTGAGACTGCAGAACCAAGATCTCATTAGGTACAGCAGAGGGGATCACAGCAAATGAACACCTAACATCATGACTTCTCTATGGCAAGAGAATTCTGGTCTAGAAGCCAATAAAGCATTTGCAACAGCTCCTCCCAGCTGTCATGCCCTGATACTGATAGAAGATCTTATTAAAGTAATCAGCTGTGGAGCTGACATTATTTGTACCCTCACTTAAGGTTTTGAATTGGCATCAGGTCTCTGAAATAGGCGGGCTGGTGAGGATGCTGCAGCATGCATGAACAATAAGAGGGATTTCCTATTAGCACTGACCTATGGGGAAACAAAAGTGAAGAGAGCAGAGAAGAAATAAAAAAACAACCAGTCCAAAACAGTGGAATATCTCCTTCTTTGCCTGGTTTATTCATCACTGCCTGTTTCCTCATTTACTGTTTATTTATTTACTTGCAGGCGAGGTGACCTTCAAAGCTGCTGCTTGTCACTAGCAGCCTCTTGGTTGCAAGCTGCATGTTAATTTTGGCTTGGATACTGAAACTGAATGTCCTAGGCATACTACAGTAGAATCTGTGTCTCTCCTTTCCTATGCTATTTAAAAGCAGGGGTCCACAATGGGTAACCAGGCTGGATTTTCAGGCCTAAATAATAAAGGCTGTAAGAAACATGTGGTCCTAAAGATGTAATCTCCCCTCATTTTCATTTGGCTTCAGCTCACTTATATTGGGAATGGTAAGATTGCCTGCCACAGAGGTCCCACAGCAGATGTGGGAATGTTCTCTTTCTCCAAACGTTGTCTTTGCAGGGAACAATCATCTGTGTCCCACACATTTCATGCAATAGACTTTATTTTCATTTGTAACACTTTTTAAAGCTAAAGGTATCTTTTGTCCACCCTTTTCCACCTATCAGAAGAGTCCACACAGGTTTTTGAGGTGAGTTTATAGCCTTCAGGGCAGCAAGATCATCACAATGCCAACCAAAAGTGAATCCAAATTGCATCTGCAGAGGATGATCTATAGACTGACAATACTCATACTGGCATGATGGAAAGGAGGTCTTCCAAGGCAGAAGCCAAAGGAAAATATCAAATGTCTGTGGTATTTGTAGCCCTGCCAAGATGACAGCAATGGTTTGTTGGCAGCCACATGCTTCAAGCCAAGATCTTGCTAGTCTTGTGACAGGGTTATAGCATGCCCTGGACATGTCCCATTTGGAATGCTTCCCTCTGCTTCTTTATTATTTCAAGCAAATATATTGCCCTGTTTAGTGTCCCAGTTAAGGCAGTTTGCTCTGGAGCAGACTCTGGGCTATTCTAAACAAATAACTACATTCCCCTGTGCTGTTGCACAGATGCCACATCTCACCATTTCACTTTGAGTCGGAGGGTTTTGTTTCTAGAGAAAACCTGTTGCACTAAAAGAAAATTTTGCTTCTTTGAAAAACAGAGGAAATGAAGGCAGGAAATGAAGGAAGGGGAGGGAAAAAAAGAAGAAATAAAAAGCAGTAAACCAATTTATTTGAGGGAGGGGTGTTAATAATATGAATTTTTCCTTTTCTAACACTCAAAAATAATTTTAAAGAAAATGGTTCTGAATAGTGGAAGTATTTCTTTCAGAGGTACCCCTGTTTTGTGCATACAGGCTTAACTTGGTGAATCTTGCCCAAATTTAGAACGAAGAGCCCTCTAGGAGGAGCTATTTCTTTCACTTGGCGACAGAGTCCGCTTCAAAGGTAAGAACAGACAGCCTTACAAAGGAAAAAGGAACTCTACATCGAACATTAGGAAAATGCACTGCCGCAGACGAATGGCAGAGCAGAC
Organism: Lagopus leucura; assembly: GCF_019238085.1. Classification (NCBI taxonomy): domain Eukaryota; kingdom Metazoa; phylum Chordata; class Aves; order Galliformes; family Phasianidae; genus Lagopus; species Lagopus leucura. Next base: position 2,112,356 of record NW_024962265.1, on the reverse strand, counting down.
ACAGGCTCATTTCATCTGAGCTCCAATTCCTAACACAGATCTTGAGAGCCTACAACTGATACAGAGAAAGAGGGAACATCCAGCCAAAAATCCGACCATTTTGGGTGCCTCTGCAGACTGCAGGGCAGTCCTTATGGCAGGGCTCCTACCAGAGGCACTTTAGCGCCATGTCTGGAGTTAGAGCAATGATCTCAGGGCACAGAGATCATGGGATCACAAAATCATTACGGTTGGAAAAGACCACTAAGATTATCTAGTCCAACCATCCTCCAAACTCAAATATTATCCACTAAATTGTGTCCCTATGTACAGCATTTCCACATTTCTTGAACACCTCCAGGGTAGTGACTCCACCACTTCCTTGGTGCTTGTAGACACATCAGGAGTCTCTAACAAAAAATGACAGCGTGTGAATGAAGCTAAGGCTCACACCAACAGAAATGTTGTGGAGCAAGACACAAACTGAGCAAATCTACGGTTCTATCGCTCTGCAAAGCTCAGTTTTGCAACTCCATTTTGATAAAATGTGGAATGAATAACTTGAGGCATGCAAAGCAAATAAGACAGAGCAGGAGTAGATGGAAAAATGGTGGAGAGTCCTGGAGACAAAGCTGTGCTGCTTCTGCTGCCAATTGTTTTCTTGGGAACAGCTACACAAATATGAAGAGTTATTGGTGCTCCAGACATATAATCATACAATCATGGAATGATATTTGCTTGGAGGGATCTTAAAGACCGTATAGCTCCAAACCCTCTGCCATTGACTAAGACACCTCCCATCAGACCAGGCTGCTCAAAGTCCTATCCAGCATGACATTGAACTTTTCTAGGGGTGGAGCATCCACAGGTGTTCTGTTTCAGTGCCTTACCACTCTCACAATAAAGGATATCTTCCTCACATGCAATCTAAATCAACCCTCATTTCGTTTAAAATCACTACACCTTCTCCTATGGGCAGAGCAGCCAGTGATGTGGATGCCTCCACCATCTGTTCCTAAATGTTGTCCCGGGACTCAAGAGCTAAACTTAGGTTTCACTCCATACCTTCCCCAGACTTAAACATGAAGCTTTTTAGCTTGATGCACTTCTTAAAAAATAAACAGCTCCCCTTTTCCTTGCAGATATTTATTTTCCCCCTGCCCCCACTGGCTTGTGAAGATCTTGTCCTACCTTTGCAGCCCTGCAAGACTCATCTAAGGCTTCATGATCTGCTGTCAGAAATTATGAAGACGTTCCCAATTTCTAGGCTGAGCAGCCAGGATCACATTTGCAATCAGTTTTAATCACAAGTGTAACTGAGTGGATTGCAAGTGATAAGCCCCGTCTGCAGACAGCTGTGATATAGTGAATATGACAGTTCAGAATTGGGTCTGAAGGTTATTTTTGGGGAAGGCAGAGAACCGCAAAATTACACTTAGTGCAGGAGAAAAAGATAAAAAGAGAACTAGTGCTTCAAACTCACACAGCTAAGAGATCCTCTCCCTGCCAGACAAGACAAGCTTAAATAATCAAAATTAATTTGTGGAGGAAGGCAGACACTCAAAGAGAAATCAAACAGGTGACCACAGCTGGCATGAAATTTCACAGGATGAAAAGGCAAGAGGGCTGAAATGAAATAGCTGCCAGCTGTCCATGTCTTTATGAGCCTGGAGGAATAGAGACCCCTGTTACCAAAATACTTAGCCATTGAAACCACCCCTTGGAAGAAGTCCAGGCAAAATCATCACGGAGTAAACCTGATGCCTTCAAATGCTTTCTTGGTTTTTGGTAAATACAAATCATAGGGTAGCCAAGTGACTGGCACATGTTGAGTGGCAGGTAGCATAGCTTATGTTTCTCTTTCCTGTGGCCACTGAATCACAGAATGGTGGAAGTTGGAAAGGACCTCTGGAGTTCATCTAGTCCAACCCGTGTTCCAGCACAGCCTCCGGTGCTGTGCCCAGCACCATGTCCAGACAGGTCTGAAGATTTCCAAGGATATTCCACAACCTCTGTCACTGTGCCAATGCTTTGGCACCTGCGCAGCACACAAGTGCACTCTCATCTGCAAATACACTGAGGGTGCATTTACAATCTGCAGAGCAGAGTACTTACCACTGCTTCTCTCCTGTGCTGGTGGCAACATGCTAAATCCAGCCTTGTCTACAGTCCACCGATGTTTGTAGACAAAGGATTATGGAGGAACAGATGTGCCACAGAGCAGTATGGAGCATAACGTGCCTGCTGGGGGATTTCCCTCCCATCACAAGACCTGGCAAATCCACAGTCCTAGTCATCTCATCACCCATCTGTTCTCCAGGGCTCTGCATCAGAAATAATGTTATTTGCAGTTCCCAGGGTCACAATATAACAAAAGCGCTTTGTGGAAAGTAGCTGGAAGCTTTCTGTTTTGCAGCAGAGGGTAAGAGAGACCAAACACAGTCTTTTCACAGAGTCATAGGATGTTTATGGTTGGAAAAGACCAGTAAGTTCATCTAGTCCAACCATCAACCCATCACCACCACGCTCCCTAAACCATGTCCCTGTGATGTGCTCATCACAGAATATACAAACTTGGGAAAGGGAGTGATCTGGTTCATGATGGCACAAAATATCACCCGAAAAATTTATGATCATATCACGAGCTCAGGAAGATTACCATGGATTTGTCCAATTAAAATGGGAGTGGATACAGACAGAGATTTTCAGTGTTGCACCACACTACAGGTCTTTCCATCCTGACCTTGCCGGGTCATTTCAGGCCATTGGTCCACCCGTCTGATATTGTACTCTTGTTACAATGGATTGTGGCATCTCTCATTTGTGCATCCTGTGTCCTGCTGTACCACTGGTGTACTACCTCCTGCCTTGTCACATCAAATCACTGGCTTCTCCTGCCTCCAGCCAGTACTAATATTCAATGAGTCAGAAAGGAGCTAAGATCACCTTGACCTTCATCAATAGGATGATGTCATATACTGAAAGAAAGACATAATAAAGGTATAAAAAGGGGGTCTGATCAGTCCTGTCGTTTTGGTTTGTTTTCTGGTTTTTTTTTTTTCTGTTCAGAATTCTAAACCACAGCAAAAGCATCTGGTTCTAGCTAGAATTCAGCTGCCTCAGTTGACCTCTATTTTTATCCTGTTGGAGGTTGGAGACAGGTGTCATTCTAGAGAACAGAAAGTCCAAAGAAGGGAACTCTTTCACATATCCATTCCCCCAAAAATTTCTCCATAAAGCTGAATTGAGTGAAAGTCTGTCTGACTGAAGGAAAACAGAAAGGTAACCAGCAATTATTGCTTAAACAAGCTTTTGTCAAAAACGATTTTGGTGTTTTTTTGGATCTAAAATCCTGTGACTTTGTTGTCATGGGGAAGAAAATTCAACTGAACTGTTAATGTGGATTAGCTGAGCAGCAATAAAGCATGAATGTTTTCATTCAGAGCTACAGTATTCTTAGTCTGACTCATCCTAACCCTTTTGGGCAGTTATTTTCTCCAGAAGTTAATGCTCTCTGACCAGTCCACCTGCACATATTTTAATCAGAGATTATTTCTTCCAAATTGCTGTGTCCAATCTCAGTTGGCCTGCTGCTTGTGATGCTCTCCAGCAAAAGTCAGGGTAATACCATAAGAAGAAAGGACAGGTCTGGTGGCCTAGGATGGAGATCACAAGTGTTGAGTTTCCAGTGGATGAGAGATGTTAAAGTTACTGAATCCCACTGCATCTCTTTGCCCCAGTTCTCAAAAGGAAATTCTGAAGACTGTCAACTCAGCTTTCACACCCAACCTACACATCTCTAACATGCTTCTGGCACAAGACTGGGAACTGCAGGCTCTCTACACCTTGTGCCCCCTCATCCACCGTAGGGCTGAAGATAAAGGGTGATTTCACTGTTATGATGACAGTGCTTTCTAAGTGAACATTGCAAATCCATGATTAGGAATTGCAGTTTTCCCAACCAATGCATGTGAGACGTAGAGGGGAAAAGAGCAGGAGGATCTGTAGTAAGACACTAAAACAAAGTCCAGAGTTGTGTCTGACCCTGCTGGACTTGAACACTGGCATTCTCAGTCCTTCAGAAGGGCTTTGACTCCTTCAAAATACCTTTTGCCTTACCAGTGAAAATGTCCAGCTCTGTTGTTAGCAGACAGACTTCCCAGTGCTTCTTTTTTTCTCTCTCTCTCGTTTTTGTTTTTTATGCAGTATACAAAAGAAATTCTGCCTCAGAGGCAATATGAGAAGCCTGTTATGGGGGTGCATATTGTTCCAATTACTTCCAATGATTCATTTATCTTAGAATCACCCAGCAACTGACATCTATTTTCCATTCTTCCTTCTGAAACTGACGTTTCACACTAGATGTACTATGCCCTTTTTGTTCACTCTGACCATGATGGGAGTGCAAAGTCAGTAGTTCACATGTTACAGCTACCTTGCAGTTGACTGGAGTTTGATAAGTGTATAACCAAGATGTTATAATTGCAATATAATCAAAAGAGTAA
>NW_024962265.1:2058663-2107862 GCF_019238085.1 Lagopus leucura | reverse complement strand
AGGTGATTAATCAGAGGTTCAGGCCGTGACTCAGCAGTTCCCATACAGATAAGATATCCTAGCCTCAGCAGAGGTAAGCCTGTTTGCTCCAACTCAAGAACTGATATGTTCCAGAGAAGCACAAGTTCTTCTTGGCTGGAGTGGTGACTGGGCTTCTTAATTAGATGCCTCAATAATGCAAGACAATTCTTAATTATAAATTAAGAATTTATAATTTTCTTGACCAGTCTCATTTCAACAAGTACTTATTATCTTCTCTTCTCATGTAGAGACTGAGAAAGTGTTATAAAGCCCACAATAAACTTGGTCTTTAACTGCATAGGCAGCTTCATCTACTGTCAGATTTTAGAAGGGATCCTAATGCCCTTTACACTAGCACACAAAATAGTCTCCAGCTGTCTCCAGTCCTCAATAATACAAAGCTTACAGTATACTTTAGACTGAAACCAAGGGCCTATAATGCTGTCCCTGTGGACATTATTAATATTGTATTTGACATGTTTGGACTTTGTCAGCCATAGTCAATGAAAAATGGTCATGACATTATCAGTTTTGGCAATCTTTTATCTCAGTTCTCCTGAGAGAAAGGCAGCTACACAATAAATAGGGAAAGTTCACTCTATAAGGGAAGCTGAAGTACCAGGAGGTGTTGTGCCATGGGCAAGGTCACACGGAAAAGGTGGTAGTTCAGATCTCATGTCCTTTCCACTGTGATTCTGTGTCTCCTGGAGCTTTACATGGCTCCTTATAGAGTTGAATTCTGGCTTGGTCAGTTTTTGTGTTTTTTTTTTGTTTTTTTTTTTGTTTTTTTTGTACTGTTAAACACTTACCTTGATCTGTCTGTAATACTGAAAAACAAAATCTACTGCATAACACAGCATCAAAGCAGTGAGGTTTGATTCATGGTCTTACCACCAAGAACTTAAGAAAATTTGCAGGAGTTCAAATCTTGTGTAACATCACTGTTAACATTTCCGAAGTGCCATGAGGAATTTCCAATTCTTCAGCTACAGCCATCAAGTTACCATCTAAGAGACACAGCTGCCAGATAATGGAAAAAATTAAAGGGAAGTAGGGAAGCACACTTATGTAACAGTCTAGCACAGCATGTGATGGAACATCCCAAGAAATCTAAGTTAGAAGGAGTATAGGCATCTCACAAAATCACAGAAACACAGAAAGCTGAGGTTGGAAGAAATCTCTTGAGGCCAGCTGGTCCCATCCATGCTCAAACAGGGAGCTTTGGAAGATTTTGAAGGTGACTCCACACCATTCTGGACAACTTATGCCAGCTCCAGCACCAACACATCACAGAAGTACTGGTGTTCAGGGAGAGCCTCCTGTCCTTCAGTTTGTGCTCACTGACACTTGTGCTGGCACTGGGCACCACTAACAAGAGCATGGAGGTTATTGTCCCCCTGTATTCAGCTGATTCAGCTATGGTGAAGCTGCATCTCAAGTGCTGTATTCAGCTTTGGGCCCCTCATAATAGGATAGACACTGAAGTCCTAGGGCATGTCCAGAGAAGAGCAATAAAGCTGTGAAGGATTCAGAAAACAGTCCTATAGGGAATAGCTGAGAGAATTGGGATTGTTCAGTCTGGAGAAGAGAAGACTCGGGAGAGACATCATTGCTCTCTCCAATGACATGAAAGGAGGTTGTGGGGAGGTGGGGATCAGCCTCTTCTCCCAGGTAACAGTGATGAGAGGGAATGGCCTTAGGTTGCACCAGGGGAGGTTCAGGTTGGATATCAGGAACAGCTTCTTATTCAAAAGAATGGTGAGTTATTGAAATAGGCTGCCCAGGGAGGTGGTGGAGTCACTGTTCCTGGAAGTGCAAAAGGAAAGGGAAGATGTAGTACTTAGGGACATGGTTTAGTGGGCAATATTGGTGATCTGTGGACAGTTGGACTAGATGATCTTAGAGGTCTTTTCCAACTCTAATGCTTCTAAGATTCTATGATTCTATGAAAACATCACTGAAAAACAGATATTAAGAATTAAGATGGCAAAAAAGAAGGGAAAAATAGAAAAAGAGAAGAGAAAAAAAAGCATCTCTGGAAGTTGGTTTTAGTAAATCTATGATGAGCATGGCTGGGAGAGTGGAGCTGACTGTGCCAAGGTCAGAACGTTTCCATCCTTTAGAGAGCCTAGAAAATTAGCATGACAGTTATTATAATACAAACACTGACAACATTCATGGTGGGTCACACTATAGGTCTACAGAGTTCAGTACAGGTAGGAGTGTAAAATCAAGGGAAGCACAGAGAAACAATTTCTTTATATATTTTTACAACGTCTAAAGGACAGAATCATAAATATTCCTAAGGCATACTTATATCTACTAGGATTTCCATTAATATTTTTCCTGTCAAGTTGTTTACAGTTTGTGGATCAAGTAAACTTCTAGCACTTTCAGTATCCCTTGGACAAGAGGGATTAACTGCAGGCTAACTGCACACTGTGTGAAGCAGGTTCTTTGTTCTGACCTGCTATTGTCTCAAGCATCCTTTTTTGTCTTTTCAAAGGTACAAAATATAGCTGCTCCCTCTTATCCTCTTCATGCCAGTCATAATTTGATAGACCATTATCATATCCTTCTTCTTATTCAAATGAAATATTCCTAAAGTACTTTGTTGTTCCATACCTCTGATTGCTCTGCTGCCCTTCTATATGACTTTTCCAGTTCTTCAATATCCTTTCTGGAACAGACACCAGACCTACCAACAACATTCAAGAAGCAGTCACACACTGCATTTACGCAGGGAAACAACAATGCTATATTTTTAAATCTCTTATTTTTCTTTTAATTCTTAACATTCAATCTGTTGGGTTTTTTTTTGTTTGTTTTGTTTTTGTTTTTTTGTTTTTTTTTTAACAACCACTGAACATTGAGGTGGCATATTCATGAACTGCCTATTATAAACACCAACTCATTCCTTCCTGAGTACATAATAGTCAATTCAGAGCTCATCAGTGTATGTAAAGTTAGGATTGCTTTTTTTTTTTTCCCTCTGTGCAGCACCCTGTACTTACTTCCACCAAATTTCACTTGCTATTTTACCATAGAATCACTCAGCAGCATGACGTCCCACTGTAATTCTCCCACATCGTCCCTCATCATTACTATCTCTAATAGTGTCACTGTGGGATTTAAGTTGCCTCGTTGCATCACTCAACATCATCACACCTGAGCTGTGTCTCCCTTAGGAGAATTCGGCCAACTTTCCATCTCGATGACCACATTCTATTGCAAGCAGCAGTAATGCAACCCCCTGTAGAGAATAAAACACTTACACTAGTTGTTTCTCTAAATTCTGGGGTATGAGTAAGTAGCTCTGACAGAAGCAATAGCTTTGCTTGTATCTATGAGTGATGAATGCATGTACTGAATTCAGACGAAGCTGTTTTGAATAGGCTGTGAAAGGGAGCCTGTCTGTGCTTGTGTGTGTGTATCTTTTAATCTACTTCTTTTTTCTTGCACACATGTGACTTTGTGTGTGGCCTTCCTGTGAATGTATTTTACTCGCTTTTTGATTGCAATAATAATACTACTATTAAAAAGAAATCTTCTTTAAATTCCCCAATGCCAAGGATTGAACTTTGAAACATGAAGGTTAGCAAAGACTTTGGGAGCAACTTTGAATGCAGCTAAGCTGTAAGCGATCGCCTTGTCCTTTAATCAGATGCTTGGTTTTGCAGCTCCAGCCATCTTCACGGATTAACGCCCATGAACTTTCTGAACTGCTTTTGTGGAAAAGTACATCAAACAGATGTCTCTGCTAGGAAGGAATTAATCAATTAAGTAAAAGCAGAGAAGCCGAGTGTCTGCTGAGAAACTGGTCTACTGCCACCTTCCTCCTCCATACTTCCTCCCTTTCACCTTGCTGTAAAGCTTGCTTGCTTCATAGGAATTGAAGGAGATGGAAATTTAGTTGTGCTTTCACCTTGTCCACAGCTTCCCACAAGTATTAAAAACACATCTTTTGTGTTTTTAGAGGCAGAGGGAACTCAGATTCTTTTGTCTGGGGAAGAGGAGGCTTAGGGGAGATGTTATTGCTCTCTATACCTGCTTGAAAGGAGGTTGTAGCAAGGTGGGGTTCAGCCTCTCCTCCCAGGCAACAGCAATAGAACAAGAGGTGATGTCCTTACATTGCACCAGGGGAGCTTCAGGTTGCATATTAGGAAAAAAATTTCTCAGAAAGAGCAGTAAAACATTGAAACAGGCTGCCCAGGGACGTGTTGGAGTCACCATCCCCAGAGGTGTTCAAGAATTGTGTATGTATGCCACTGAGGACAGTGTTTAGTAGGCATGGTGGTGACTGGTTGATGGTTGAACTAAATGATCTTAGTAGTCCTTCCAACCTCAATAATTCCATGATTTTATTCTATTTTTCATTTCCTGACCTTTTTATTTTTTTTATTTTTTTCCTAAGATGTGTTTTTATCTAGCCTGTAACTGTGGCCTCTGCAGGTACCAGCAAATTCCATTTGTGGCAGTGTTCTTGGTGATGTACTCCAAGCTGAATAGACAGAATGATCTCACAGTGCCTTGAGTGGTGTTTATCTCCCTGTGGTGAAGTCACAGGTTGACTGTCTGCATCTTCAATAAGAGCTTAGTATCTGGCATTTCCATAGATAGCTTGAAGCACATTAAAGGATATTATAAGCAGAAGAGGGACTGACTTTTCCCATGGTCTTATGGTGACAGGACAAGGGAGAATGGCTTTAAACTAAAAGAGGATAAATTTGAGTTAGATGTTAGGAATAAATACTTAACTGAGAGGGTGGTGAGGCACTGGAACAGATTGTCCAGAGAAGCTATGTATGCCATATTCCTGGAGGCGTTCAAGGCCAGATTGGATGGGGCCTTGGGCAGCCTGATCTGGTGGGTGGCAAAACTGGCCATGACAGGGAGTTGAAACTAGATGATCTTTAAGGTCCTTTCCAATCTACATCATCCTGTGATTCTAGCTCAGAGGCCAGCTGCATACCTCCTTAAATCAATGAGTTGATAACAACAGAGTGGCTGGTATCCCCTCAGCTGGAGTAGAATGAGTTGGATGCTACAGGCATAGTGGGGTCTCCTAAGAGATTACCAAATCCCATCCCTAGGGAAGGGAAAAATGAGCTCATCAATATTGCTTCTGCCAGGAGCAGGAGGAAGCTACAGGATAAGGAAATTCACACTGTGCTATGTGACTTGGGCATATCCCTGCAAATGACTGATAAATAATTCCCAAAACTCACAGGGTTTGGCCTGAAGAGTTAACTATGAGCTCATGTGTTTTCATTTGTGGTAAATGACAGGCTGTTGCCATTATTTATGGATCTGAACCCAGCAGCTCTGGGTGTGAACAACCAGTTGGGATGCAGCTCAGTTCTACACTCCTCTGTGATCCTGGTTAAGTTACATCAGATTGAGTCCAACATACAACTTTAGGTAGGTGATGGGCACCTTGTCTAAATTGGTCTTCTGGGGTTTTCTATGGTCAGTGGGGAGACATTTCCAAGGAGAAAATCATCTCTTCCTGAATTAAGTGTCCCAATCAGAACAAAGTGGTCACTGAAGGTGTAAGGGAAGGAACCCAAGTTGACTTCCCATCCATCGTGCTCCTACATGCAATGGTAAATACCTACACCTATTTATGACACTCACAAGTGTTCTAAAAATTGGATTCACAGTCTTAAGCTGCTCTTTATATGTCTGCTTAGAGAAACTAGGCATGCAAGCTCAGAATTCCTTTTTTCTTCCTGCCCCATATAAGGATTCTTTTGACTTAAAAAGTGATGATCTTTCATGACAGAAAGAGTTACGAAATTACAGTGTTACTGCAGATGGCATTTATGGGAGATTCCTCCCATCTGTTTGCTCTTGAGAGTGTTAAAGTCCTGATGTTACAGATTCTTGTAACTAGCAGGGCATATTAACCACTATGTGAAGTCTGAGCTACTGCAGCAGCCTTCACAACCTCATGGGCAATAAGCAAGGAGTCAGGTTTTATGGACATGGCAATTCTGAATTTCTCCTGCAAAAATGAAATGACATGCCATGACAAATCTATCACCTACTCCAGGAATATTTGTGTTGCTAACTAAAAAGCTGGGATTTCTCTTGCAGAGATGAGATCACTCCTGTAGTTCTTCACTAAAAAGATTTTTAGTATGGTAGGAATTCTATTCTAGACTAGAATAGACTGCATCATCTGTCTCTTGTCACCTCTGTCATATTCACTCCATCAAATCAAGGGATTAGGAGCTATTTTAATACTTCTGCTTCTTGTTCGTACTGCTCCTACAAAGCGACTGATCTACAAGAGATGCTGAGAATTTTTCTTCTAATTCCCACTCTCAAGCAATTATTGGTCTGTTTATTCTCATTTTTAGTGCTCATGTTTGCACTGTCATTCTTAAATCTATCTTCATCCTCCCTTGGTGCTTACCACAGGTGTATTTAAAAGAGCACTTTAAAAATGGAAATGATCTGTTGGTTTTCAGCTTATTTCCTGCTGAGTAGGTGTTTGAAGCACAGTTGTGCAAGTCTCAAATGGTAGGAAGACAGAAATGTATCAAAGAAATAGTTAACTTCAAAGCAACTCCCTCACAGAGAAATCTCTCCTTCTTCCAAATACTACCTACCTAGATTCTGTACAGTCTCTCTTGTTTTGGAATGTTCCAAGAATATCAGAAGTCTGAAATCTGCTAGCCATACATAGCTTCTTTCCTACTGTCAACTCTCTTATGTCAGAGCCTTCCAGCATCATCCGAGTGTGACACAACTAACTACAGAGTGACAGAGGTTGGAGGAGCCCTCGGATAGGTTTACTTTCTCAGGATGAAGCCTTCTCCAGGTTGAACAGCTCCAGTTCTCACTGCTTCTCCTTGCATATCAGATTATTCCGTCTCTTCACTGTCCTTGTAGTCTTTGCTGGACTTGCAGCAGGACGTCCACATCTCTCTTGTACTGGAGAGCGCAGGCTGGACATAGTGCTCTGGATGTTGCCTCAGCAGGACTCAGGCAGAAGGGTAGAATCACCCCCTTCCCACCTCGACCTTCTAGTAATGCTCTTCTTTCAAAAAATAGTAATAGTAATAACAATCATGCTTTCAAAAATCTAGACCTGAAAGAAGTTACCTGTTTGAGAGCTACAGCACAGAGCTGAGAGGTTTCCATGCCCAGCACACTCGGTCCTTGGGTAAGATATTTTAGTAGAGGGGAATTCTCATAAAGTTAGGCTATTTGCAGCATTTTTAAGATTTGTCAATATCTCTTTTGCAGTAGTAAGCACTGATGTAATGGCCTATGAAGAAATAATATGGAGAGGAAAATGTGCATTTTATTTATGGATTAAAAGTTAAGACCTTTCAGAGAGTACTATTTCTTGACTTTAATGTGCAAAGCATCTTGATCCAAACTTTTTCACTGCACTTTTGTCCCTAAACATGCAATTTTTGTTTTAGAGGACACAAACCTAGGAACACAGTGCCCAGGTCTGCTCAAGTCTTCTGGAAAGTAATATGCCAATTTTGGAGAAAAAGAGAGACTAGAAGCAAGACTGGTACATGGTTTGTATTTTCATGTTGTGTGGGGAAACAGAAAGTAATTGATCACAGAGAGGAAGTTCAGAGCTCCTCCATTTTATGACACTCAAAATTTTACTACAAAGAAAAAGGACATGCTATATATTAGCAAAGAAAAAGAAATCACACATCTATTGTTAGCCTAATCAGTCCTAACGGTAGGATCAAAATACAGCATCAAATTATAGAATCATTAAGGTTGGAAATGACCACTAAGATCCATCAACCCATCCCCACCATGCCCACTAACCATGTTTCTCAGTGCCATATCTGCCGTTTTCTTACCTCCAGAGACAGTGACTTCACCACCTCCCTGGGCAGCCATTCCAGTGCCTCACCACTTTCTGAGATGAAATTTTTCCTAATATGCAACCTGAAGCTTCCCTGGCACAAATTGAGGCCATTCCCTTTTGTCCTATTGCTGTTACCTAGGAGAAGGGCTCAACCATCACCTTGTTGCAACCTCTTTCAGGGAGACTGAGAGCAATAACGTCTCCCCTCTCCCCCTGACTGAACAATCCCAGTTCCCCATAAGATTTCTGCTCCAGAGCCTTCGTAGCTCCATAGTCCTCCTCTGGACTTGCTCCGGGACCTCACTGTCCTTTTTAGCATCTAGTTACATTAGTAATAATACTCAAAGTCTAAAGTAGCACAGAAAAGCATTATTAATAATAAAGGCAAAATCTATTTACAAAATAACTTCATTTTTCTCTGCTGTGAGAGTCACCCTGCTAGTCACTCTTCAGTGAAAGTACTGAGTCATGTCATTGAAGGATCTCAAGCTAACATGTGTTGGTCTGGAAACTCCCTTTCAACATGGGGTTGGACTAGATGATCTTTGGAAGTCCCTTTCAGCCTATTTTTTAAAAATTATTTTTGATGTAATTAATTTTTTTCTATGAACAGATCTTACATGCTCATCATAAGGATGACATCAGTATCTAGAAAGTAGCAAGAGCATAATGTCTGGAGTGAGTGGAAAATCACCACTTTTATGAGTCTTGATGCCAGCATCTGGACTGGCACACTTGGTGCCACACACTGGACTGGCAGGGAAGAGAAGCAGATCTAGAAGCAAATATGTGCACATATCACTAGCACAACTGCAAGGCATTACCATCCACAACCAGATGTGCAGCCTGGAGCAGCTGTGCCTAAACCAATCCCACAAGGACAGCTGAAGATAGAGACTTAGAGCCTCCTGCAACCAATAGCACAGCTGGCTTCTCCAGCATACAGATATGCACTAAATACCGATCAGTGTTCTTGGTTGTAAAAGTGGAGGGTTGCAGAGCTGTGTCTGTGGTGTCTCCAGCAGGACTTCCAGTTTTTCAGCTCCACTCTTCTGATCATGATTTCATTTATCATTTCAGTAGAGGGAAGTTCAGCTATGCTGTCAGTTGGACTGAAGCAAGCAGGAGACAGACAAAAATGGATAAATACTTCCTCTGAGACAACAGGCTGTATCTTGGCATAGCTGCAGGTAGGGTCCAGTTAAACACATTGACACTGAATGCCATCTGAGATTCCTAGGGTATCCTTCCTGGCCTCTACTAACATCCCAGAAGGAACTGCTGTCACAGAACCATAGAACCTTTAAAGTTAGAACAGACCACGAAGATTATCTAGTAAACCATCCCCACCAAGCCCTCGTCCCTCAGTGCCGTATCTCCATGCTTCTTGAATACCTTCAGAGATAACGTCTCTACCACTTCCCTGGGCAGCCTGTTCCAATGCCTCTTCACTCTTTGAGGATATTTTTTTCTTAATATCCACCTTGTCTTGTTCCATACTCAAGAGTTTGGCACCATAGGGCACCTCAGATGGCATCTGGTGATGCATTTAGAAAAGTGCATCACAACTCTGACCTCCAAGCCCAGCTGGCTGTCTGACATCTGCTTCTTTTCCAAACACAGGCAGCCACCTGAGGAGATGTGTGAACTCTGCAGTGCTGATCTCTCTAAATTGTTACAAAGTCAGAAATTTAAAAAGAAAGTATATTTTTCACTAACTGTTAGGCTTGCTCATCTCAACTCCATGAAAATATAATTGAAAGCACGGCTGTTTTTCTTTGTTTTGTGTTTGTACTCATCCCCTTTGCTACAACTTCCCACAGCCCTCTTTAATGATGAGCACAAAGTCTTTTTACAAAGAACATTTTTTTCCTGTGGTTTTGGTCCTGTGATATCCTAAAGAATGGAGGCACAGACTGGCACAGAACAGATGAGTCTTCTGCACAGTAATGGCCTCTTCATAGTCTAGTCCTTAGTATAATAATTTCTTATCCCTCCAACTTCTTTCAGATATCTTACAGAAGAGGAAAAATATATGGTACAGATTGGCATTCACCACATGATCTGCTTATGAAGAATCAAAATTGCTTCTGAAAGGATCTTGGCAACACCAGGCAGAATATTCATAGGTAAGCCAATAGCCAAATATGAAAAGAATTGAACTCACCCAAATGGTGAAGGGAGCACTCCTTTCCAAGAAGTAGCTTAGGTCCAAGAGATGCTGGCTCTTCTACGAGTCCAGGGTGGCTACACACTAGGTCCACCCCTTCTGGGTAAGTGGAAGGCACAGGTGCAAACAATTTGCCTGTGTTCCCTGGGCCAGCCAAATTCCTTCACGTCTTCTATCACCAGTTCAAGCCATGACCTAACAGTTTCCCTACACTACCCTATTTTAAAATTGAGAATGTGCCCTGTAGAGGTTTATGAGCAATGGGATGTCACACATTCTCACCAGCATGGATTGCTGAGGTCATACAACCAGAGCACAAACTGCAGGCAGGTATCAGCACAGGCTTTACTTCTTAATGGAGGTGCATAACCCCTGCCCTTGTTGCTGAGCTGGTGGGTGGTACGATGCCTTCCCTGCTATTCCTTTCCTGACCACTTAGGGTGCTGGTACCACGTTTGCTTGGTGATTTCTAACCTATTTTCTATTCTGAATAGATGTAAGGCTAATCTCATTTTCAGATATTCACTTTTTTGTCCTAGTCTTGCCTCTGACAGCATTACATTTTCCTCCACAAGTATGGCTGGCAAACAGAAAACTTGTAAGTGGCTCAAAAACGTTTTCTGCTTTGAAAAACAGATCTTGGGAACTGAGACTCCCTCCTTCTGCAAACCGTCATGGATGTTCTGGTCTGGTTGCAGTTGAAACCATCACTTGGCTTTTCCAGAACAACCTGTCTAACTTGAAACAGGAAAGCTCTTCAGTGTTTATAGAGCTTATAATTTAACTGGATTAGAAAGGGTCTAATAATAGCACTTTCTCACATACAGCTTAGTTCACGGAATTCAGAAGCAAATCTATTGCGTCACCTCATCTCTCGGTCACCAGCTTTGTTTTGCTCTAGCCATTAGATTCTGCTGACTAACAGTGGCCACAGACATGCTTTCCTAGCATGACACACAGCAGAGCTGGTGATGAAAAGTCTTCCTGCACACATGCATCTGGAATCATCAAGCTCAACGGCTTGTGGTCACTTCTCAGACTGATGTGGATGGCCACAAGGTAATGGCCTTAAATAGTGCCAGGTAAGATTCAGATTGAATATTAGGAAAAAGTTCATTGAAAGAGTGATGAAGCATTGGAACAGGCTGCTGAGGGAAGTGGTGCAGTCACGATCTCTGTTGGTGTTCAAGACAAGGGTAGTTATGGCATTGAGGGACATGGTTTAGTGGACATGGTGGTGGGTTGATGGTTGGGCCATTCAATCTTCATGGTCTTTTCCAACCTTAATGACTCTATAATTCCATAAATGTCTATGAATTGTCATGGTTAAATCACATGATTCTTTCAGCCGTACTGCAACATCCATCACTGTGCTCTGATATTAGGAGAGGGAGAATTCCCTGCACTTTCTGGGGAACTTTGAGAGCCTATCAGCAGAAGGATTCTAGCTGGTCAGAGCACTTACATACCTGGTGAAGAAATGAAAGGTTCAACCCAACTGACTAATGCTTGCAGATGTGCCCCTGAACTGCTGGTTTCTCTAATTCAGGTGTGGACATTGGAGGCCTCTGACCTGCACCAGGCAGAATGTACATGGATAGGGTTGTGACGCCCTGGTGGGACATTCCTTTCACGTGTCAGCTTGATTGACAGCCAACTCCCATCCCTATATCACATTCATGCAACAATTGCCTGGATTTCACCTTAACAACAGAAGAATTTGTTGGAGAGATTCGATCCAAGTAGATAAGAGGCTGATGCACTTTATTCCTTTTCAGCGTCAGAGCAGCTGAATCACAGACAGACCTGAAGAAAGGGCTGATAGTTTTGGGTTTGCTTCATCCTTACAATGGCAAGAGAAAGGAGGGAACAGCAGGGGAGGGATGCTCTGTTCCTTGTCTCTCAGTACCCTGAAAGGTCATGGAAACAACAAATTGTGATGAGACTGGCACATTTTTAATTCTCTCTCATTACAGCCCCTGTTAAAGCTACATTACAATAATTGCTTTAGTTCTGCTATGGTATTTTCAGGTCTTTTAATGTAGCTGTCAGCTCAGCGTGCAGGGAACTAACACCAGCCAAAAAAAAAAAAAAAAAGAAATCCAGGCTCTCTGAGAGATCTTCTCAGATCCTTCTGCTGAGGGACCACTGTGGACTGCAGACAGAACCATCTCTGGTGGGAGATGTGAGAGGTTTTTACCCTCTGCAAGAACTGACACAACGGAGAGGGATACTGCAGTGGCATCTTACATTTTTTTTGTGATGTTTTGAAGTACCCCTCCATGCCCAAGCCTTCGTGGGACACTAAGTCTAACAGTTCTCTTTTTTGGTTACCAATTTAGGATTGAGAGTTTTTATGAATTGGGTGCTGGATAGATTTACAGAACAAAACCCGTTTGCCAGTGCACAGAAAGGGAGATTTCATCATCCATTCCAAGGTGGATTACTCAGCTCAGCAGCCCTCCCAGGTGCTCAGTTGTTGTTGCTTTGGATTCACCCCTGACTTTCTCATTGCCATCCTCAGACAAGTGCACTCATAGTGCGTTCTCCAGGCTTGCAGTTCTTTATTTCCCCCATGGCCCCTCTTCTCAAAGAGAGACAGCCAAATTTATCTCCAGCCTTCCATGCTTGTTCACATCTTCAGCAACAGCTGTACCCTGACTACAGACCATCATGACTTTGAACAAACCCTCCCTCCCACTGCATCCACTGCTTGCTTCAGAAAGCCACTAAAATGACATCAACACACCCTTTACAAAGTAGACATTTTTCTCCTCCCATATGACCACACTACAGCTATGGACAGCTCATACTTTTCTTCCAAGTGTGCTTTCTCTTCCCATATGTGCTATGCATTCAAAGGGATGTCCATTGTGAAGACATACAGTACCCACATCCCTCCACACACAACATGAAGTTGTGAAATGCTCTCTCCATTCCCACAGCTATCCCTGATTGATTAAGGTCTCCCTGGGAATTTTCAACTTCATGAAAATTGTTCATAATTAAAGTTAAAAAGAAAAAAAAAAAAAGAGTAAAGTCTCCTAAGCTGTCAGCAATCTTCCAGAAAACCAACAACAGATCTGAGCACCATTTGTCTAATTAGCCTTGATATTTCACACGACATATTTCTCAATTTTCCATGGAAAAGCAAATTTAAAAAAATCCCTCTGAGGGGAACAACAGGAGTATCTTTGTAGAAGGATACAGTGGCATAGCCAAAGGGAACTCTTAGTAAACAAATGCACATTGAGATCTGAAGGGGGGTGGAGGGGGATACTGAGTCTTCCCATATGTTGTGGGATGGCATAGCTAAGGTTAGAGAGACAGGGTGCTAGCATGGGGCCTTGAAGGACCTGCTGCCTTGAGAGATGCTGGCAACACTACAGCACATATGAAATATTGTCACAGAATCACAGAATGGCCAGGGTTGGAAGAGGACCTCAAGGATCATGAATCTCCAACCCCCATGCCTCATGCAGGGCCACCAACCTCCACATTTAATACAGGCTGCCCAGGGCCCCATCCAACCTGGCCTTGAACACCTCCAGGGATGGGGCATCAAATGATGAGACAGTGACTGCTGGGCAATAGGAGAAAGCAACAGGAAAAATCAAGGGAAATACTTAGAAGGAACTAAGGGGTTATCCTTTAAATAGGTGACAAGACCAGCTGCCCAGCTGAGGTGCCTCTACACCAATCCACCCAGCTTGGAATAAAAACAGGAGGGGCTGGAAGCTAGTGTGCTACTGGAAAACCAGTATAGTTGCTATCACTGAAACATGGTGGGATGACTCCATGACTGGAGCGTGCCTATTGATGGCTCAAAAGGAACAGGCAAGGAAGGAGGGGAGAGGGTGTTGCTATCTATATCAGGAAAGGAATAGAATGTTAACAGCTGTCCCTAAAGAACAGCCATGAGCAAGTCGAAAGCCTATGGGTGACAGTTAGAGGCAGCAAAGGAGCCTTGTGGTCAGTGTCTACTACAAACCCCCCAATCAAGTGGAGCCTGTTGAGGAGGCCATGATTTCAAGCACTCATCCTGCTGGAAGACTTCAACCACTTGAACATCTGCTGGAAAAGTAGCATGGTGAACTGTAAGAAATTCAAGAGGCTCCTGGAATGCATTGAGGATAATTTCTTAAGTAGTAGAAGGTCCCACCAGGGGGGTGCAATACTGGACCTGTTGCTCACCAATGCAAATGAACTGGTTGATAACATCAGGATTGGAGGCTGCCTGGGCTGTAGTGACCATGCTATAGTTGAATTCATGCATCATGGAAGGATATAAGACAGGCAGAATAAAATTAGGATGATAAATTTTAGGAAAGCTAAATTCCAGCTCTTCAGGGTGTTAGTCAACAAAACACCCTGGGACTGTCCTCATGGGCAAGGCTGTGGAGCAGAGCTGGCAGATCTTTCAGGGGGCTTTCCCCAGTGTGCACGAGCTCTCCATCTCCAGATGTAGTGTCAGGAAAGAACAGCAAGAGACAGACTGGCATGGCTGAACCAGGACCTGCTGGTCAAACTGAAGAGCAAGAAGAAAATGCACAGGCAGTAGAAACAGGGACAGGTTCCATGGGAATGCTGTAAGGAAGCTGCTAGGCTGTGTAGGAATGGAGTAAGGAAAGCCAAGGCCCGTCTTGAAATAAACTTGGCAAGGAATTCCAAGAGGAACAAGAAGGGCTTCTATGGGTGCCTCAATCTGAAAAGGAAAGTCCAGGAGGGTATAGCCCCTCTAGTGAGTGACAAAGGCAGACTGGTAACAACAGACAAGGAGAAGGCTGAGGTATTTAACAACTTTTTTATGTTGGTCTTCTCTGATAACTGCTCATCACACAGCCCTCAAATGTTTGGTTTGGTAGGAGGGGACTGGGAAAGCAACATCCTTCTCTCCAAATTGGAAGGATATGGATTTAATGGGTGGACTGTTCAGTGGATGAAGAACTGGCAAGATGGAGTCCAGAGAGTGGTGGACAATGGCTCAGTGTCTGGATGGAGATTGGTGATGAGTGGTGTCCCCCAGGGGTCAGTGCTGGGACTGATACTCTTTAATATCTTCATCAGTGACACTGATAGGGGGGTCAAGTGCATCCCTAGCAAGTTTGCTGATGACACCAAGCTGTGGGATGCAGTCAACACACCAGAGGGACAGGATGCCATACAGAGGGACCTAGACAGGCTTGGGCAGTGGGCCCGAGTGAACCTCATGAGGTTCAGTAAATCCAAATGCAAGATCCTGTGCCTGTGTTGAGGCAACCCTCACTACCAATGCAAGCTGGAGGATGAAAAGATTGAGCACAAGAAAAAGACCTAGGGGTATAGATGGATGACAAGCTGGATGTGAGCCAGCAATGTGCCCTTGCAACCCAGAAAGCCAACTGTATCCTGGGCTGCATCAAAAGAAGCATGGCCAGAAGGGCAAGGGAGGTGATCCTGCCCCTCTGCTCTGTGCTGGTGGGACCTCACCTGGAATACTGCATTCAGATGTGGAATCCTCAGCACAGGAGACACATGGACCTGTTGGAGAACATACAAAGGAGGGCCACAAAATTGATACAAGGGATGGAACACCTCTCCTACAAGGACAGGTGTTCCCAGCTGAGAGCTGGGGCTGTGCAGCCTGGAGAAGAGAGGGCTGCGACGTGATTGATAGCAGCCTGTCAGTATCTAAAGGGGAGCTGCAGGAAAGAAGGGGACAGACTCTTCAGCAGGGTGTGGTGATGGCACAAAGGGAAATGGCTTCAAGCTTAAAGAAGGTAGATTTAGGTTGGGTATAAGGAAGAAGTCTTTTACAGAAGTGAGGCACAGAAACAGGTTGCCCAAAGTTGCGGTTGATGCCCCTTCCCTGGAGACTTTCAAGGCAAGGCTGAATCAGTCCCTGGCCAACCTCGTTTAGCTGTGGATGTAACTGTTTACTGCAGAGGAGTTGGACTAGATGATGTTTAAAGGTCCCTTCTAATCCTAGGGATTCTATGATTCTATGATTTATATTACTTTACTGAATATTTCACATCTGTTACTCTGCCTTCTGGTCATATTTATCTGAGGTGGGGCCAATCTACAACTGCCATGAATCAAGGGATTTCTTTTCTCAGTATTATACAATCACAGAATCATAGAACGGCCTGGGTTAAAAGGACCATTAATGATCATCAGTCAGTGTAAAGAAGATGAGTGTCTTCATGATAGGAGACTCACCTCCCAAAAGTGCCAATCTAGACTGCAATTGTGAAAGGAGTCTAGACAGTTATCCAGGGATGGGATCCAACAATTATGGTGCAGCATCTGTCTCTAAGTGTGTCACTCTCAACACTCTTTATCAGAAGAGACATTTAGTGTGGGTCATCAAATTTAGTGTGATTCATCTCTCATAGAGATGACACCCACTTTTCATCAATCGAATGACAACTTAAATTCCACTGATGTTTTGACTCAAATGGAACAAATGGAGCAAATGGAGCAGGGGCACCTACCTCAGGTGCAGATTATATATTAAAAATACCTAAGAAGAGGATAGAAATTTAACTAGGTAAACAAAGATATTCAATTTGTGAGACTATAGATCAGCATGAGTATGTACATCTTATTAGCTGGCAGTCTTTCTGGATCTGAAGGGAGGTCATAAGAAAGAAGGGGACATACTCTTTAGCAGGATTGGTTGTTATAGGACAAGGTGTTGTCTAGCTAAGGGAGATTTAGATTGGACAGAAAAAGACTTTTTTTGCCATAAGGATGGTGAGGCACTGGAACACGTTGCCCTGAGATTTAGTGGATGCTCCATCCCTGGGGATATTCATTGTCAGGTGAATGGGGCTGTTCTAGATGTAAGTGCCCCTGTTCATTGCAGGGGAGTTGGAGCAGAAGATCTTTAAGGGTCCCTTCCAACTCAAACAATCCTATGATTCTGTGATAATTAGGCTCACAAGTATGCATGTGAGTTTTCATCACTACAGTCAATGGAACTCTGAGTCAACAAATGCTGGAGTCTATTGTAGGGTGAGTTAAGGCACTTTTTAGGACCCATGCCTTTCAGATTCCAAAGCTTAAGTTTTGCAGCTGGAACTGACTCTCACCCTTAGAGTTAAATAAGACAGAACCCACCCATAGGAGATACTTAAGCTTCAGATGGAAAAAGTCATCTGAGGTGAACCCAACAGTTAACATTCCAGACAGAGCACAGTGGAAGGTTAGAGTCCAGCGACCTGCAGACATCGGGGTGTTTAAACACTGGCTGTAGAAAGCTAGTAGATTGTTTAGGAAACTACTTCCCAGAAATACAATATCTTGCTGCGCTGAATATGAGAAAGAGGTCACATGAGAGTGCAGCTTTGGTGTAATCAGAGATGTGACTTTGAATTCAACAACAGTCTCCTTCATTAAACAAACAAGATCTGCATATTGTTCATGGCATTCTCATCACCTCAGTTCCAAGACCAAGGTGTCCCTGAAAAAAACCCAAGTAAGATATACATCCCTTGCAGCTCTTATTCTGAGAGATTCTAAACAGTGTCTTCTATTCCTAAAATATTTTTAATTGATTTTTTTTTTTTCTTTTAAAACTTTTCAATTTTAAAACTTGAGCTCTGCTGTGCTGTTCATAGGTCCCTCAGAAGCTCCAGAAAAACTGTAACATGGTTTGTGATGAACACTGGAAAACTGGAGAGGAAATCAGCTCTGGGATGAACTCTGCAAGTTGGTCCTCTGCAGAATTAGGTCTGAAAGAAGTATGCAATTTGCTCCAAAATTAACGCCTCCTATTTGTTTTCATGGAAATTACAACAGATACAAAGAGCACAATAACACTGGTTGGTAGAGAATTTGATAGATTTTTCAAGATAATCACCACCATTAGCTCTTTTCACCTGCAATGAACAACAGCCCACATGCTGTGTACATAAAAAACCTGCAGCAGTAGAGGTGACCTATAGTCTGTAGGCTCTGTCACCTATAGGCTCTGTCACCACTGCTGAAATACACTACCAACCAATACCCACTGTGCTCACATCCACTGGTCACCAGAAATATTCAGCAATTGTCAATGAATGTCAGTGGATGCAATTTTTTTCTGCATGGAGGAATTCAGTTGCACACTTTTGCTCCATACACACTTCCATGTCAGATGCCATTTTGTCAGACTGTCCCTTTGCTGCCATCTGTCACGTGTAAGCAAAATGTAACAGAATATTGATGGGAAGGTTCAACCTCTACTGCCATACCACCAACATCCACCTCTGATATCATGTGCCAACATTACAAAATAGAGGCTTTACTTTCAGAGTATCCTTTACAGACTCATGCTGGCACTACAAAGAAGAGTGGAGGGAGGAAAGAAGTGTGGTCCTCTAGCTGCAAATCAAAACTTGCATCCTGAATGGATCCTCTGGATACTTTTTAGATAAGAGGTGGAAAAGCCAGAAGTTGTGGACTGACAGCCACTATTTTTCCAAAGGCATTTAAGTAATGTCAGTTGTATTAAATATATTTCAATGGTTATAAGTGAAGACAGATACTTAGCCGTGTTTTATACAGTTGAAAAAAAAAAAAAAAAAAAAAGGATCAACCTTAAGCTCTTAAGATATTTGGATCTTAGGAAGTCCACTGTATCCTATTAGACTAAAAATCATTAGTTGAAGAAGTAGGGTCAGTGGTGGGGACACACTTAAAGTTTTCCCCATTCAAATTTAATAGCAAGAGAATCTGTTATTTTCTTATTATTATTCTGAGCTTTCTGCAAGACACTCAAGAAGGAGGAGGGGTTTTTTGTGTGTGTGTGGAAGTAACTGCATTGGCAGGGGGAGTCGTTTAGCATCTGGACTGGAACCTGACTTCAATTTTAGCAGCTGGTTTTACCAAATGGGAGCAAACTTCTCCCAGAACAAATCAGCCTTGGCAAATAGACTTCTAAATCTGGGCTAAAAATAAATAAATAGGAAAATGATAGGGGAGATCTAAAACTGGCCCTCTCTCACCTTCACTGATACTGCAGGGAATTCTTCAGGTTTGCTGAGAGGTTAATCTGGATATTGACTGTCCACCTGACCATCCCCATGCTTCTCTGCAGCAGATAGGTTAAACTTTTCCATTTGTTGTGCTCAATTATGATATAGCACAGCTAGGAACTGGTGACGGAACTCAGCAGGAAACAGCTGTGTTCATCTATTGCTTTGTGGCTAAAATACATGGCTTCAAATGCTCAGAAGAAACAAAATCCCTCCACACTCAAACCCCTTGTGAACCCCTACATTTTACTAAACTGTAATGCATTATTCCTGGCTTCAGTGAGGAAAACACTGAGGCTCAAACAGAAGAGATGGAGCAGTAGAAAAGATAACATACTAACCACCAGCTGCAGATATATGCTAGAAATGCCATTGCAAAACTTCTGCTCACTCCATCCTCTGTCGCAAAAGCCAAAGGGAGTCCCTAAGCATCATCTGATTTCACTGTCTAACACCAGAAAGAGCAATGATGCTTCAAAGGGGTGTGTTTCTTTCCTGCTTTAAGGAGTAAAAAGCACCATCAACCACCATGCTTGTGTTGTTACCTGGGTTAGCTGAGATGTCACTGCACTAAGCAGAGTAACTTCATCTTCTATCCAGTGCTAGAAAGACAATGCTGTACTGCACTGGGGCTCTTATGGTGCTCTTATTCTCTCTCATTCTCTGAAATTGCAGTGATAATTAATCCTGGACAGGAGCCTCAACAGCATGGTCTTGTCCTTGCTGCATTTGGCCTTCAGTGGTTCAGGTCACTCATAAAAGTAAATCTGCTTCCAAGCACTTTCTGCTTCTTCACTGCAGCTTCCCTCATCAACTGCTTTTCTAATGCAGCTCTGAAGCAACATTGTCAGCTTGTGTTTTTTCCATCTTGGTCACGCATTTATTGTAGCTGAACCACACACCCATGGAGCTATTTTTTTGCAGCCTGACAAGCAGCATATGACTGGGAAGGATTGAGTGTGAGGTAGAGATGTCCCTCTGTAGTGCCCATCTGCTCCCATTTCTCCAGGAATAACTCTTGTTCCTCAGTGAATGGATGCCAGCTGTGGGCACCTAAAACTTCATGTGTTCCAGGCAAGGTCTTGTGTAAGTTAGGGGTTTGGTCAGGCCCTGGAACAGACCATGGCCCTAAGTCTGTTGGAATTGAAGGAAAATTTGGCCTGTGCTCTTAAACAAAGGATTTGAATTTGAGGTGGTCCTGTGTAGAACGAGGAGTTGAATTCTATGATTCCTTGTGGGTCCCTTCCAACAAAGGATGTTCCATGCTGCCATGATTTCATGATTCTATGGTTGCCAAAGGCAGACACAGGAATGGGCAGGGAGGAGGCGTGCATCCCACATGGCCACAGGATGATGTGTCAGATAAGCAGCCAATGTCGTGGGAATAGCCTGCATCCACAGAGAATCTGGAAAGGCTTTTCCACACATCCAGCAGCTATAACTCAATTTGTACTAGGAGATAGCCTTTGGATAGGAGCATTTCTTCCTACAATCATCCCAGAACAGCAAAAATCAAAAGCATTGCATTGGAAGAATATTTTTTGCTTTTTTTTTTTTTTTTTAAATTATTATTATTATTATTATTATTTTTAACTTCATTTAATCTCTTGCAAACCCCTATCCCCTCTTTCCCTCACCTTCCTGCATGCCCCATGTAACTCATGAGATGTGCCTACAGTCCACAGGTCATGCCAGTCTGTATCTCACTGTGGAATTCACCTAATGCAGGGTCTGTCTGCCTCCAGCACTTCCCCATCACTACCAGAAACAGGATCAAAAGTTTTATGTGCCCTTGTCACCAGGAGATTAATGAAAGCTGGGAGGACAGGGGGGGTCACAGTGCTCTGAACCGTGACTGGAACTCGTTGCCACCCAACCTTCCAACATGATGATGATTTCTTGCCCAATCTCTCACCCTGCCAAGATATACAACAAATGGTGGGGATTGATTATAAAAATGGCCCTGTGCATCACATGAAGAGTTATCATAGTCTGTATCCATATGATGATTTCGAATCCTTGTGTTTTTCCCCACATTGGCATGCAGTGCTGAGATTGGGTATTATTTGGGTTTTCTACACCTAATCATTGAGGTCAGGAAAGCTTAGCTTTTTTTGAAGATCCCTTTAACAAAGTCTTACAAAATACAGAACAAAGTCTTATAAAATTACAAAATACATATTTTCCATTAAGACAGATATGCATTTCCTTGTACATAAGTATCTTGTTCCATTTGCTCCATTCGACATCCAGGTTAGCAAATGTGACACTGCCTATGAGACTTTCAAGCCCTTCACAAATTGTACTGGGGCCAGGGAAGATATGGGATGTCTAAGATGACACCCATCACCCATATACAGGCAGCTCAATGGCTTGGCTGCTCCCATGCTGAGCTCCCACAAATTGGTCCTCAAGCTGAAAACTCTTCTGCCATTCAATTTACACGACATAGATTCAGAGTTCACAGTGCCATGCCATGCAGGATGAAGACCTGATCTCAGCCCTGAAAGCTTTCTTCATGGAAAGTACACCTTCATCATGGATGGAGACTGGAACTAGATGATCTTGGAGCTCCTTTCCAACCCAAGCCATTATATGATTCTGTGATTCTGCATTTGATTTTCCCTTGGAAATTTGCAGTTTATCATATCCGTCCCATCTGTTGTCTGTCTGGAAACCCAATGATGAATTTCTTTGTCTTGTGCCTGGGGAACAGGAGGATTTTGGAAAGAACAATCAGGTGACTGAGGTGCTCCCAGAACCCAGGCCTGTCTCTGAGAAGCTGATGATCTCACAGACTGAATTTTCACTGGAACAGAAACAGTAGAGGAAGGATGAAGAATTGCAGGAGAAATTAGATGAGGAGAAAAAAAAATTCCCCAAAGACATTTCCTGTTTGCACATATGTTAGGAGGGAGTGTGGAACAGACAATAATAATAAAAAGAAGACAAACAGAGAAGATTTATAATGAACACTTCCCTCAGCACCCAGCAAATAGACAGTTATCCAGAGCAGCCAAACAGCTGTGACTCTGCTGCTTGTCTCTGAAGGTGCTCAAGGCCAGGTTAGATGGGGCCCTGGGCAACCTGGGGTAGTACCTGATTTAGTGGTTGACAACCCTGCCTATACTGGGGGACTGGGACTAAATGATCTTTGAGGTCCCTTCCAACCCAATCCATTCTGTGATTCAATGATACCTGGCCAGGATGGGGGACAGCTGCTGGTACTGTCTTTCTCACTACTCCTGATTGCTGGTGGCAACAGGAGTAGCAAATCCAACTCTTCTTCCTTTCTTCTCTCCTGTCTTCATGGCAGGAGTAACCTGGGTGAAGCCCTGCACTTCTCTATGTAAGGAGTGAGAAGATTCTCAGTAACTTGACTGAAGTAAGCAAAGCACACTGCCAAGGGGACAGATGCAATGGGAAAGAGGAACTTGAAAGAGAGAGAGAAAAAAACAATTTGTCCAGCAGAGCATCAAAGGTAAATATTCCTTCACCTCTCTCATTGATTCCACACCTTCTCCAGCAGTTTCTTACTGCCATTTAAATCACTTTATCCTGTTAATCCACCAAAGACAGGTGAGATCAGGATGGGTTAGTACAGAACTGCAAATATATTATTGGGATATTTTCTGTGAAGATAAATAGACCTTAAAGCACCTTAATGTCTAACGCCAGAATGCTGTGCTTAATTAAGCAGTTACAGGGGCCATTTACGAATGTGATTTCTGGATTGATTATCTATAACTCTCTCTGCAGCCCCTATTAACAGCGTCCTATGAATAGGATTGTTTCCTATAAGTGTTTCATCCAGGAAGATGAGGTGGCTGCCTTTGCCAGGCATCTTATTTGAACAGATCAACCTGAAAATATCGACTAATCTGCAGCAAGGGTTGATAGGGGCAGAGGAGGAGGTATAAATCTCCTTTGGGTCTTGTGGGGGAGGAGAGCAGTGATGAATTTCCAGATTAAAAGGCTGTTGCATTACCATTGAGGAAGGGTACAATGTGTGCATGTGTGTCTGTTGAGCCAGATCCAAAGATGTGTGTCTGCGTACGAGGCTTGATAAAAAGCTTGTACAAAGTAATGGGGTGAGATGTGGTGCCCTGTTGAAATAATCCAAGTCATTAATGTGTCCAAACAGGAGGACAAAGCAGAGGAAACTGGGAGAGGAAAGGCAGGCTGGGTTATAAGACCTTTGCTAGGGGGATAGCAGAATAGTATGCAGTATTTCCAGTGCAAGTGTACTGATTTCTTTGTCTTATTCTGCTACAAACCAACTGTTTTCTACTCTTAAATATCAAGTTTTGTAGGTCTCTTGTGAAGAGTGTTAACCAGGAGCAGTGCTTGTAGTTCTGCTGGTAACTGCTAGGCGTCTCCTGCTATGTGATGAACAAGTAATTTAGACAGAAAATTGTGCAAAAGTTTGCTCCCAGCACTGTGAGAACATCCAACCAAAAGGATCCAGCAGACAGGTCACCACACAGACACCTGACCAAAGGACTGTGACAACCATGTAGGGATAGAATCACAGAATCATAGAATCATAGAATCATAGAATCATAGAATCATTGAATGCCCTGGGTTGAAAAGAACCATAATGATCATCTAGTTTCAACACTCCTGCTGTTTGCAGAGTTGCCAACCACCAGAGCAGGCTGCCCAGAGCCACATCCAGCCTGGCCTTGAATGCCTCCAGGGATGGGGCATCCACAACCTCTTTAGGCAACCTGTTCCAGTGTGTCACTACTCTCCATGTGAAAAACTTCCTCCTAATATCTAACCTGAACCTCCCCTGTCTTAATTTAAAACCATTCCGCCTTGTCCTATCACAGTCAACCCATGATAAACAGTTGTTCCTCCTCCTGTTTATATACTCCCTTCAAGTACTGAAAGGAAATAGTGACTCCATCACTTCCCTGGGCAGCCTGTTCCAGTGCCTTACCTTCGAGAAGAAATTTTTCCTAATATCTAACCTAAAATACCACAAACTAGTGCAGTGAAGAGTCTCAGGTCATTCAAATGAATTTTTTTTTTAGAGGAGAAGGGACACATCCTGTTATGGAAGGAGCAGGTTGGTACCCAGTTGGGTCTGCACACCAAATGCAACTTTTCCATCTTCACCTCTTTCTTTTGGCTCTCTCTGCACAGAGAGGAGCAGGGAGCAAGATGAGGATGAGGTCTACTCCATGTGTGCCCTGGGTGTGCAAGGGTGCCCTGCGTGAGGGCAAGCAGCAGCACACACACTGACACATGGAAGAAGAGAGGAAAAAAGTGTTAATAATTAAAGAGACAAAGCCTCTGCTGTGAAAGCCCATCTATTTCAGGTGCCTGCAGCAGGTTTTGGACACCTTGATTAATCATAACTTGCTACATATTATTTCCCTATAAACAAACTACAATGTTAGTCATATAAACAGCTTTATCTTGACAGCTGCAAAATGCCAGGATTTAATGTCTAAGGAACAGAGTTTCACCATATGTTACCACTCTGGGCCTGAGACATTATAATCCACAGCATATTGCCTTCCGGAAACAGCGATTACAGGGAAAGTCTCTCTCCCCTCTCCTTTTAATTGCATTTGTTGTCTGTAGTTCTCAGTGCCTTTTTCTTTCCTGACAGCTCAGAATAAATCAGTGTCTCTGGGTGCTTGGGGCTGAGTCGGGTTGTTTTCTGGGTTGTTTTATTTTCTCATTTTCTTTTCTCATGATGCCAAGTGATTTGGGGAGTTCTCTGTAGGGCTCAGGGTTGCAATGTCCATGCATGATTTCCCAACCACTGCCCCACAGGCTGGTGGATCAGAAAGAGTCCCACTATTACGTCTACATTAAGTAGAATTGCCAGATGGCTTATGCAGTGGATACTTTTCATCCCCCTCTTGCAAATCCCCTTTCCTTTGATAAAATCACGAGACACCAATATTAACTTCTGCTTTTTCTTCTTGCTATCAGAATCTAGAGGAATTAAGTTTTTCACTACTGAGGACTTAATGAAAAACTGCCTGGGTTTTTGCTGGGAGGAGAAACGAGTGCAGATGTGAACAGACTGTGACTACAGGGCAAGGAGCGGATGCAGGAGGCAGGCTGCAATGCTCTGGGCTCAACTCTGAAGCAATTGGTTGTCTTATCCACGTCCCTACCATAGTAAAATGTATGCCTTAGTTCTTCCAGGCACAGCAATCGTCGTAGAAGCATTTGAATTGGAAAGGACCCATAAAGGCCATCTAGTCCAACTTCGCTGCCATGAACAGGGACATCTACAGCTCGATCAGGTTGTTCAGAGCCCCGTTCAGCCTGACCTTGTGTGTCTTCAAGGATAGGGCACCTACCACCTCTCTGACAACCTGTTCCAGTGCTTCACTGCCAGACATCCCCACCTCTGAAGCAACATCCAGAGAGCACACGGTGATACTAAAGTGACTCATGCTAAGAGGAAGCCAGTGAAGCAGCCACACTCCATGCAAAATCTCTATTATGCCTTCAACATGCTCCAGACTTTTATATTTCTGCCTGTACAAACAAATTTTGTACAAACAAAGTTTTATACAATTTCAGGTGGCTCTCCTTGGGACGCAGTTTTTTTGCGTTTTTGTGGTTGTCATTTGGATATTTAGTTTTCATTTGTGGCTGCTGGAAAGGGAGGAAGTTATTATAACTAAGCTATTGTAAATCCTCCATGCTCTCTGAAGGTACAATTTATGCTTCTGTTGAGGAATCCCTATATGACCCAACTCATTTCATTTTTATGTTTCATTTTGCTACCATCTGAAAAAAAAAAAAAAGATAGGCAAGGTACTTGTTTTTCTCTCTGTTACATCTCTTTTCTTGCATACCTGTGATGCTTTTCTACTTATTGCTCTGGCAACTGCAATGCAACATCTCTTGAGTGGATACAACCCCAAGTTCAGGTCCCTTTCTTTGACAGTGATGCCCATCTTTCTATTCCTTTTGCTTCCAGAAAGGTTTGCCATTGGAGATGGAACATGGAATTTGTGCAGTTATATTGTAGTACAGATGAAGACGTGGTATCAGGAAGCACTTGGTAAGGGTAGGAGAAATGAGGAGGGTTCTGATCCTTGCAGCACTGCTAGAACAGGGTGCACAGCCACAGCCTAAAACATGGACAGGCTTGTAGGAAAATCCATCCTGGTCCCTGCAAGTGACATAGTCAATAGCTCTGAGTTTCATCAGCAAACACCTTGGATGTGAAATAAGGCATTGGCAACATGCACAGAATTCAAGAAATCACTGAGATAAGATCTGAACTGGTGCCAAAAAGTTGATGGCCTCCCTTGACTCAAACCATGCTTTTAATAAGCATCTGCTCAGCCTCCTCCTAGAATTCTGGTGACTGGGAGGCATCATCATAGCGTAAGACTCTGGTTCCCTCATCCTGCTCTGGTCCTTCCACATGGACTCCTCCCATGCTACAATTTAGCCTTGGACCATGTCCTCTTGTCTCCAGCAGATCCAAGTTGCTCCCAGGGAAGTTACTGATGGCAGGCTGATACGTGGCATATTTCATATGAGAAATGATGTAAAGAGAAATTATAATTTGGCTACACAGTTCACATTAAAGCATTGTTTTCTTACCTTTTTTTTCTCTATATATACATCCATAATTCAGTCTTGAAAGGGAAAAGAAGGTAAATTGCCCGCTTGACTAAAAGGGCCACTGGAATTAATCTTACCCCATTTTAGATGTCTAATATGAGTATCTGCAGTTGAAATATGAGACTTTTATAAAAAGCCATCGATGTGCATCTCATATTAGAAACAAGGACAAAAACAGAAAGAACATAAAAATTGCTGAGCCCATTTCCTGAATAAGAGTTAATGACATCATGAAATATCCTGATTTGGAAGGGATGCATAAGAAACACTGAGTCCAACTCTTGCTGTTCACAGTCCTATATTCCTCGTCCAAGGTGCAGGGATGGGAGGAGGACATGAGAGGTGTCAGTTCATATCTCAGTCTCTAATCTGCACTACAGATGATGACAGCCTACTTCAAGACCCGTGATGTGCCTGCAGGTGCTGACACCAAGCGAAGAATAGG
Source organism: Lagopus leucura (assembly GCF_019238085.1). Lineage (NCBI taxonomy): Eukaryota > Metazoa > Chordata > Aves > Galliformes > Phasianidae > Lagopus > Lagopus leucura. The sequence goes on along the minus strand of NW_024962265.1, from coordinate 2,080,758 downwards.
ATTTTGCCTCCTTCACCCTGAGAGAAGCAGAAGGCCAGAAGTGGACAATTCCTACTAAAGAAATACTACAAGCTTGAAAGGTGGTAGGTTTGTGAGAGCAGCTGGTTCAAAGGTACAAAAGAGCCAATCCTGCAGGCTGCAGCCATGAAATTCATGCTGAGATACAACCAAAATATCAGGTTTATGGACAGCCATTCCACTGGCTTTATGGTTCATCCCTGGGATGGTGTATTAACATCCTGGCTTTACTGTGGTTCAGTGCTGACAAAAGCCTTCAGGCACTTCAGAAGAAATAAGTGCTGTTTCTCTCCCAGTACTCTTGTAAGCACTGAATAAAGCAGTCCTAGTTGGCTAAGGTCTTCCCGCAGTGTTCCTTCCTTCCTCATCTCTTTTGATCTAACTTACAAAGAGTAATTAAAATCCACAGCCAAAATGTGAAATAACTGGGGCAAGATAACATTCTTCCCATTAGCTGCAAGGGGTGAAAGACAGAAAGTGAGCCTGGTGGTGCAGATGGAGGATGGTGATGAGTACAGAGTCCAGACACATCCTGATGAATTGCAGCTCAATGTCTCTGGGCCATCTGGAACCAATCCCCTCTAACATGCTGCAGGATCCCAGGGCCTGAAGGGGAAGGAGAGTTCACCACTGAGAGGCAAATAAACTGATCTAGGGTTGAAGTGATATGGGGAGGCACTGAGACATGGTTTGGAAAAGACCACTAAGATCATCTAGTCCAGCTGTTGACCCAGCACCACCATGCTCACCAAACCATGCCCCTGCATATGGATATGAATGGCAGATAACCCTTTCCACTGAAGTGCAAGGAGATTTCTCTGGGCTGGGATGTGAACTGAAGCCCATTGACAAAAATGAAAAAATGCAGTTCCAGTGAATAGAACTACCCTTATTGCAGCATAATTGCAGGGCTGCCACCTGAGCACAGAAATGAGTGCTTGCGAACAGCTGCATCTGATGGTCCTACCTTGTCCATATGCTTTGTAACCCTTAACCACTCCTTGACCATCTCCATCCCAGGCACTTGAAAACTGTGGGTTGATGGTTGGACTAGATGATCTTAGTGGTTTTTTCTAACCTTAATGATTTCACGGTTCTAAAATACTTGGCTTGAAAAGCTGATGAGCACCCAAATAACAGCAACAGTCACTGGGACTAGCTTAGCATCAGGCAAAATCAGGACTTGATTATGGTTCCTTCAGAGCCACTCAGAGACCTTTCATTTACCTTTCACTCCTCGTTTAATTAACAAGTGACTCTCATAAAGCCAATGTTTGCCCTTTTATTTGGTCCAGTCCTATAAGGAATGGGAGAAAGCAGAAGTTCCAAACACCTTTCCACTTATCCTACAGTAACCACCTCAGGGAGAAATGACAAATTGTGCCTTAAATACTGGAAAGAGGTCTGAGGGTGATTGATTCAGACACAGGCTCTAGTTTGAGGCCAGATAATGTCTAAGGTTAGGCAAAATGAATTCTAGCTGTAATAACCACACTGGGCCACATCCATTCTCAGCTGCTCTCAACACAGGAGTTGCTTGCCCACGCTCACCAGGCAGGTTGTGGATAATCTTCAACATATCTGCTGCTTTTTTCTCTATTTCTGTCAATAGGTAAAGTTGTTCTCTTAAGCATAACACATTTGCACACAAACAGAGGCCCATGTTATGAGCAACAAATTATGTCTTGGCTTAACAAGAGTAAATATACACACACCTCATAGCCGCTGTCCTTGGGGTATCCACAAATCAACAGCTGTCAGCTATGTAGAAGTGCTGTATTTGAGCCCATCATGGAAAAAAATTACTGTGACCCACATGTAGGTAATTCTTATTCAACAGCATGAAACAGTGTTCAATAAATTATAACTCCCTAGATACAATTGCTTTCAAATATTCTTCACCGTGATTAGGAATATTAAGAACCATGCTTGCATATAACCAGTTAATCCTTAATTAAAATTGAAAAAAAATATGTGTTTTTCTTTAAAATGTATAGAATTGTAAAAGTAGAATTCTTAGGTCTCATAAATTGCAAGAAATACTTTGTCTCTATGTATGTATTTTTAATCAAATTATTATTGTACCCAAGTATCCCACAAATATGTTAATAGTTCATTAAACAGGTAAGCTATTTATACATTTACACCTAATATAACATTAATTTAACATCAACACAATCTGCACACATGCCTTCAGATTCACTTTCATTTGCATATTGCTGAATTTACGCAGTAAGTTTTGCTAATTAATTTTTCTCAGGAGCTCCACAACTCTAAGCCGTATTCTCATTCCTCCAGCAGTGTTTTGTGCAGTTGTCCCCTCCCAGGGAATGATTTAATAAAGGAGAGGACTTTTCCTCGGGATGTTAATGGGGCTCATAAATTCAAGGCTAAGAGTCTTCCTTCTGCCTTGGGTGGCTTAAACAATGCAAAAATATACTCTCTGGCCTCGGCTTAATACAAGGGGTGAGTGTATAACCCAGTAAAGAGCTTGCTGTGAAGAACATCCGATTTCAAAATCACCATAATAACATCTGCATTTTTGTTCTGGTGTTTGGTAAAGCATTAACAGAGAGCTATATTAGCCCAGTCAGAGAGGTCAGGACTCCTCCAGGTTCTTTGAATCCTTTAATTACATTTGGAAACTCTTAATGTGATTGCAGACTTTCAAAGGTGAATAGATAAAAGAAGTTGCTTGTGTGTTAGCTTGTAGAGGCCAATGTTGCACTCCTGTGGCACTCAGCTCCAAAACCATCGTAAAATCAAAGGGGGGAATAGCTTTAGCCATCAGAAAAGTCCCCATTATTCTCTGCACAATCGTTTATAACACAGTTATGCAATCACTTTAATGAAAGCTTTTAATAGTAATTTCATCCTCAGAACTTCAGTAAAATTATCTGAAATCCTTGTAAGCCAGAGCTGTGTAGCTTTAGCAGAAGTGTTCTCCTTCCTTTAAACATGATTGTAGTTAATTAACATAAATGCACTTTCTGCCTTCTAAAATGTTAATTTTATCCACCCTCCTGAATTTCACAACAATTCTTTGACGATTAATCACTGAAAGTAGCATTTCTATTTAAGACTACATAAGCCAGTGGCATTACTACTTTCCAAACACTACCATTAATAGTCAATAGGAGTTGATGAATCTTGAGCTGAATCTCACTGTGAGGGCCAATTCATAGAAGTTTAAATGCAGGCAACTTGAGTAACATGCTTAATGTCAGTACCTCTATCTGAACTGAGCTCTCCTTTTACAGGAGTAAAATTAGCACCTGCCCGGATCTGTAACTTTGCATCAAGGTAATATGGATCATATGAGGAAAAGAGATAATGGCTTTAATTGCCCCAGGGGGGATTCGGATTGGATATTAGGCAAAATTTCTTTTCATAGTGAGTTGTTGAGCACTGACACAGTCTGCCCAGGGAGGTGTTGGAGTCACCATCTCTGGAGGTGTTCAGGAAATACATAGATGAGGCTAATGGACATGGTTCAGTGGGCATAGTGGGGTTGATGGTTGGACTAGGTGCTCTTTTCCAACCTTAATGATTCTATAATTGTATGATTCTATATGCTGGAAGTGCTAGAATTTCTCCTAAGATGAGAAAGGAAGACCAGAAAACAGATTCAGAAGTAAACAACATTCCAGATGTCTACATTCAGTCAAATGAGTTCCACCAGGTCCTAGGTATTCTAAGGGTTTGTCTTCATTTGTCCTTATTTTACTCTCTCCACAGTTTTGGGAGAATGACCTACCTTGCAAGATTGTTCTTTAAGTTGATGGACATCACAGGAGATAATTTTTGACCAACACAGCAATGCCATTTTGGCTGATAGATGAGCAGCTCTCATTTTGTCTGAGCTATGTTCAGGAATTCAGAATCAAAAGGGAAGCAAAAAATTGACCTGTCACCATCCCTGATCAAGACAAAGCTGCTTGATGGTCCCTCTGTCATGCTGAGCATGAGCATGCTGTGAAACACCACAGTGTTTTCATTAAAACCAACCTCTGAAGTTGTCAAACAGCATGAGCTGGACACCCTGATGTTTTCTCCTCCCTCCCCTGGTCCTCCCTTCAAACTTTGCTTATTCTCGTGCTGACTGACGTTTCTGGTTGGAATTCTGATTGGGAGCTTTTTAGCTAAAAGCATAGCTCAAAGCTGTGTAGCACAGATGCAAGTGACCCATTTTTGGCTGTGGTAAGACTATGGGTAGATGATACTGGAATTAAATTTGGAACAGGAAGTAGGAAGTAAAGGTTATTTCTTTCCATGTCAGTAAGGAGAATGAATCAGTCACAATTACTTAAGGAACCTGGGGGAACAGTTCAAGCATATGTGATGCATGACAGCAGACCTAATTGGTGTGATTTTTTGGGTAAAGGTTTGTAAAATGTGCCTGTCTCCATGGTAACTGAACATGTTAGAGTGCATTGGGTCTAACTGACCACTGGGACTCTCAGCATGTGGCTGTCCATCTCTTAAATGAAGGCTAATTGGTTGTTTCCCATCTTTTCTCTTAGGCAGGCATCTGACTCTATTCTACAGATGTTACACGTGAATCACTTCTTCCACCAAAATGTAGAGGTCTGTGCTTTCCGGAGCAGATACGATCTGATGAAAGAACTGTGGTAAACTTATATGTTCAAATCCTCGGTCTCCAAAGACAACTTTATCTCACACATTTATCGTGCACTAAATCTCATCCAGATGTGGTATATTTTCTAGAGATCATTGGACCAAGACATCAGGGTATGGAGCAAGCAAAGTAATCATGACCTTGCATTGAATCTGAGCACTATGTGTATGTTTTTCATTAGTTAATTGAATTATATCACCACATGGATCGTGACCACGACTGCATTAGTCTTCATCAATCAGCAAGTCAAAGCACACTCAGCCAGTATCCTCTGCTCATTCCAAATGAGCAGAAATGGATCAATAGAGGAATAAAAAGGCTAACTTTTATTTTTGCAGATATTCCCTCTCGCTCACTTAGACCAGTAAATGCAGGAAAATATGGCAATTTAAAAATTGTAAAAATAATTCTAATGAAGTTTTTAAAACCAAATCTCCTGGAACTTTTTGCTGTGGAGGAGCAACAGAGGTGTACTGCAGTATTATTCACAGCCCTTCATGTAGAACAACGTGGACTGGGGCAGTTAATAATTTGCCAAGATCTGCCCACAGATAAAATCATAGAGATTTAGAGGACAATGCTTTGTATATTGCCAACAATGTATTAGTTCATCTTTCAATTGATAAAATAATTAAGGGGTTCGTTGAAAAGGGCATATTTCTCTCTGTGGCCACTGGTGCCTGAAAGCGTGAAATTTCAAAATGTTTCCAATAGCTGTTCATTGGAAGGGGAATAATCCATTTTCTGCCTAATTATTTTCAAGAGAGCAATAAAAACTGTATTAGGAATATTTAAAAATGTAAAAAGTGCACTACATTGTCATGGTTTGAACTTTGGCAATGTACCATCATTTGCAGATGATAATGAAAATATTAACCTTGGGAGAAACCATTTTGTCTACAAATTAATGACAAATAAAAGGAATATTAGTTTCAGACTAATTGCTAAGTTCATATACTGCCTCGTACAGCAATGTGTGCTACATTTAAGTTGTAATTCAGTTCTGTGGTTATATAACTATGTTTTAACTCACTTTTCCTCATCTGAAAAGGGTTTCAGAATGACAGAAGATACTTAATAGCCCTCACCATTGAAAAGATCAAAACATCAAGGAATGTCACCGTTAAATGGATGGCTGTATAACCTGAGAGTGCCTTAAGATGCTTTCCAGTTACTAGGAATTAACTATTACAGAAGCAGAAGATTGCCCATTTCCAATTCCTGAAAGACGTTGAAGATGGGGATGATACAGAGCCACTTGCAGGAACAGAAAATTAACTTCCTTTATTTCCTTTCACAAAATGTTAAAAGATTTTCTTTTTTTCTTTCTTTTTGGATTTTTTTTTTTAAATGAATGGTGCTGTCATAAAAGTATAACAATCTGATCTTGTATGAGAAGTAATTCATGATATAATGAGTTCTTTGAAGAGCAAAGTTAAAACTGAATATGGTAAATCCTTTGGTCACATTGCTAACTCCTATCAGAAAGTAAACCATAGAGAAGTAGAACATATCAGAAGGTGCTGCCCAACAAACAGCAGCCCTCTGTGTGCCCAGGCAAAGCAATGGGCAGCTTTGCCACTGGTGCTGGGGACCGTGGGAAGGGGGCAGACAGTAAGAGAATGGGGAGGAAATACCCCCAGGTGGTGCTGAGAGTGAAGAGAAAAAAAAATCTCACTGTCTAGGGCAGCAGCTACAAAGGTCGCTCCAAAAGTAATGCCTCCTATCTATTTCCACAGAAACTGCAACCAATACGAAGAGCACAATAACACTGTTTAATAGAGCGAATTTTCAGCTACAAAGTACTCTTTTTCAACACAGTCACCACTATTAGCTATTCATTTTCACCAGCAATGAAAAAGAATCTGCATACTGAGCTTGCCACAGGTTGTACCAGAGGAGGTGACTTACTATTGCTGTCACCACTGATCAAATGCACTGCCCAACATCTCACTGTGCACACATCCACTGTTTGGTCTCCATGAATGTTCAGCAAGCATCAGTGAATGTCAATGGGTGCCATTTTTTCCTGATGGCATAATTCAGTTCCACCTCCCTTCTTTCACTTCCATGTCAGATGTGATTTTATCAGACTGCCCCTCTGCTGCCATCTGTCACACAGCAACAAAATGTAATGGAATATTGGTGGGAATGTTTATTCTCTACTGCCATACCACCAACATCTGCTTCTGACCTTGTGACCCAACATCATAAAATATGAGGCATTACTTTCAGAGCAGCCCTCATAAAACATGTAGTGCAATTAATGCATATAAGCAACAAAACTTTTAAAATTTTTTTAATGAAAACATATTAAAAATAGAGCAAACCATAAAATTAGTGTGATATTTGATATTGTTTTTATGAAACTAACACATTAGTCTGGTTTGATGGCTGTGCCTGCAATTCTGTCACCTCCAAAGGTGTTCATCAGAGATTTTGACGAAATTTTATTCTTTCTGTGCATCACCCTCGACAAAAGATGTTGATGAATATATGCGCCACCAACAAAGCAATGACATGAGTAAGTGCTGACTGTGAAGTGAGGGGTATTTCTCTCTGATAAGAGAGGTCTTATAAAATCTGGTAAAGATTTTGTGGTTTCAGTTTGAATATCCCCAAGGAAGGACACACAGGCTGCAGTGCTAGATTCTGTCAAGCCACCTCCAAGGACTAGAGATGGTGTGAAAAGGCAGGGAAATGTCTTTCCTTCTTCTAGATGAACCATTCAGAGAGAAAGAAGTCTTTCCACTTCATTAAAATTCTAGGCAGCTGTATTGTATAGCTCAAGTTTCATAAATAAATATTTTTATTTATCTTCTTCTGAAGGTTAGGGCAATTTTAAGATCATACAACTCCCTCCTTACAAGTATTGCAGCCCTAAAATTGGGCACAAAATACGAAGGGTCCAAAGCCTTAACACAGGCTATAAAATACTTCAAGGGATAATAGGATATGCATCCACTTTCTCTGCATGAATGAGCTGCTACTTCAGAGGTCAGAAGAAGGAGAAATGTCTTCTAATAACCACCAATAAACAGAAAATCTCTCTGTCACATTGCTAGGTAGACAGGAGCATGCCTGAAATGTTAGGGTGCTGAGAAAAGGCTTGACAGGGAGGTATGAAAGCCCATTTACTTTTCAAGCAGAAAAGGGCAGCAGCAATGGCGTGGTGGACAGGACCAGACGATGAATTCAACAGCACAGCAAGAGAGTAGCTGACTCATAAAGTTAATTGATGGCTGGTTGGTTTGTCACTTACATTTTCAGCCAGACCCCCTCGTGGAAAAAAGATTCTTTCTTTCATAGACATTAAATGATTGCGAGATTAGTGGCCTAGGAATTATAAAGTCCTCCCTTTGACTCCCTCTGGCTCTAAGCATTAATCAGATAATTGTCTGGGATGTGAGACGCTTCCACCTACCTGCCTCTTCCTTCCAAGCCTTGGTGCTAAATCTTACCTCTGTGTTAGACTGACTTCACTCAGACTGCTATAGGCTTTCTGCCTCCTTCATTTTGTATATTTGCATGGAAACAGAAGAGGGAATCAGAGAGAAAAGGGCAGTTTTAGAAACACAAGCCCAGATGAAATGTTTTTGTCTATTGCTACTATCAGATCTACATTACATAATCTCTTAAAAGAAGACACTGAGGCTCATGAATGCTTTGTGCCTTGTCCTATCTCCTCCTTTGATAGCATACTTCTACAGAATACATTTCCAACCTTAATGATTCTTCCTGTAAGCAAACCAAACAAATGTTGCCACCTTCTTTAGTTTTCTGCAGTCCAGTGGCAATTTTCTGAGGGGTAATTTGTTTCAGGAAATGAACTGCATTGAGTCTCCTCTCCTGAAATCAGCTCTGCTGCTCCTCAGTCATACGATCAGTCCTTTGTTGTATTTGTTTTGGAGTAAGCTAATTTATAGAATATGGCTACACATTGCATTTGCCTCCCTAGCAACATGAGTTGAGATGTACCAGTGTACAATGAAACGCGATTTCACATCAGTTACAGAAGAAGACACAGTTATCAGGGCGTATATGGGAGTGGAAAACAGATAGGAGAGATTGAATATTATTCCCAAGATCCATACATAAGACAGGATCCATCATTTCTGATACCAGAATGAAGCACTGCTAGCACAACTTCAACACATCGAAGTTCTTTTTATGCATTTTTTTAATCAGCATTGAAACAACTGGCAATCATGACATGTAACATAGCTTGGAGTTAACAACCCCCTGAGATGAGTGAAGACAGCTGTGCCTCTGAGATGAGTATTCATGCCCTCTGCAGATGCTGCTGTCTCTGTTTTCATTTGCTTCAGGATTGCAGGGTTTCTGAAATTTCTTTGATGGGATGTGAGCATCCCTCTATCAGTAGTCACCCTCAGCTGCCTTTACAGTGCGGGGAGAGAACTGGGCATTTTATGGCACAACACACCTTCTATATGCACATGTAGAGTATCTGAGATGCGACTGAAGAGTGCTTGCCATTGACTATTTATGTCAAGGGTGAGAAGCTGTCACGTACCCTGATCTGGTTAGAGACAGATTGCATGAATCCTGCTCTTATTTTCTTCTTTGAATGGGAGCTAGGTGAAATGCAAGGTAGTGACATGCACTGAACATCACTGACTTCCAGAGCCCCAGCAAACAGGACCTGCTGGAGCCCTCATGCTTCACAGCTTCCTTCTCCATAGCTGTGTTTCATCCATACATCCTAGAAATATTTTATATGCACGTGACATTTCTCACCTCTCTCAGCATTGTGTGCTCAGTGCGGGGAGTAATTTTTCTCATTGTTGCCACTAAGATTTCAGCTCTGACAGTGGGATACACCTTGCTGGATGTATCATACGAATTTTAAATGACTTTCTGTCTACTGAGCAGAGTTTGCAGCTCTGTAATGCCGCATGAATAAGTTCACTGCTGATTTGTAAACAGAGAGCATTTGAGGAGGAGAAGCTATAGGGTTTTCCATTGAAAGCTCTTGACAGCTCTGTCTGAATGCAACTGGGAGACAAAGGTACAATGAGATCTAGCAACAGGAATGAAAAAGGGGGAGGATTTAAAATGAATTTAATTATTTACTTCTGTTGGGATGGATCATCGGCAATATGAATCATCTGTGATGAGATAGCTTCTGCCCTTGAGATCCTTACAGGCAGAGCACTTTGCCCTGCCCTTGTGTACTGGGTATGAATAGGAAGTGAGTGGGCAGAGGTCTCTGGAGGTCGGACAGAACCAGAACGTCTTCCTGGTCTTAATGCCAAAGCATTTAACCTCATAGGGTTGTATTACCATCCACGTTTATAACCAGGGGAAACAACATAGAGGAGCAGCAAGGAGTTCAGGAGGGCTGCTCCAAAAGTAATGCCTCCTATTTTATTATGTTGGCTCACAACATCAGAGGTGGATGTTGGTGGCGTGGCAGCAAAAACAGAACCTTCCCAAAAATATTCCATTACATTTTGTAACTGTGTGACAGGTGGCAGCAGAAGGGCAGTCTGACAAAATGGCATCTGACATGGAAGTGCATATGTAATGTAGGTGTATCACTGAATTTCTCCATGTCAAAAAAATGCACCCACTGACATTTATTAATGCTTGCAGAATGTTTATGTAGACCAAACAGTAGATATTACCTCAGTGAGGTGGTGAGCTAAGCATTTCAGCAATGGTGACGATGGGTCATCTTCACTGGTACAGAGTGTTGCAAGCATAGTGTGCAGGCTCTTGTTCATTGCTGGCAAAAACTAGTGGTGATAACTGCATTGAAAAAGTACGTTTTGTAGCTGAGAATTTTAAATAGTGTCATTGTATTCTTTGTATCAGTTGTCATTTCCATGGAAATAATTAAGAGGCATTACTTTTGGTGCAACCCATGTCACTCATCCTGCAGCACCCCTTTCTAGGGAATAGCTCGTCCACTCAACTCTTGTTTGCCATACGGTGATTATAGACTCTCTGTGGGCACAGAATTAGTTCTATTTCAGTTGTTCAGTTGCTCTCCAGTATCAGCAGCTGCAATGCAAAGAAACCCCCCTCTCCCCCCTCACTTGGCAGTGACAGAACTGACCGTGAGCTCACTGTTCTGCTGCAAAATGAAATTATGGTTGGAGGTAGAAAATTGTTCCTTCATTCCCTTCTTCGTGCATCTGTCACATTGCATGAAGTGTGCTTCACTTAACCTTATTATACGCCAGCAACAGGTCCTATGGCTCTTATATCACCTTTCTGCTGCTCTTTCACTGGGAGGCTCCACGTTGGTATCCTTGTAAAAGAGGATATTTTTCCCTGCTGTCTGATCCACCCATGTGAACTGTGGGACAGAACAAATGTAGGGCATGAACACATCATATCTCATCAAGGAAACTTCCAGAAAATATGCAGAACTTTCCAGAGGGGAAAGAAAAAATATCACTCCATCTGACACAGCCCTGGGAATCTGTGACTTTTATCATTACTTGCTTGGTAAGGATTCAGGACCATGCGGGGATATGTCACTGCCAGCAGGCACTTGAACATCTGTTGCAACTGCAGCAGCATCAAAATGAATAGGAAAAGATTAATCATGCTCTGGACATTAGTAGCTAATGCATCTTCCCTGATTGCCTGCAGTCAGTGACAGGAGCATCCTGAGCTATGTTTTGCAGCAGGCTCAGCAGGGGCACCTGGGCAGCTGGGAGTCTCTGACCCTAAATGGCTTCTTCTAAAAGTTGCTCTCTGGTTGGATTGCTTTGAAATGCTGCTAAATTCTCACTTATTTGTTTTTTCTCTTTTTTTTCCCCCCCTTGTTTCAACTTCAAGAGGAAAGACACAATCTGTAAACAACATTTGGAGCTGTGACCAAGGCTGGCTCCATTTAAACAAAGCAGTCATGGTTGCCTGTAGAGTTCCTGTAAGTTTCCAGAACAGAAAATGGGGGTGCAGGTGCAGTTCTGACACATATAAAAAGCCTGTTTAGAAAAAGGTGAAAATAGAAAGCAGTTACAGCCACAGCAGACTCTCCCACGGTTGGATCAGCCAAGTGTTTGTTCAGGGGAAAACATTTCCAGCATGCTTTCTCCATGCCTTCAGGGGCTATCACGTAGCAGTGAGAGGATGACTGTGTGCTCAGTGATGCAGAGGGCTTCTGCTCACAGCAAACTCATCTGCTCCATGTCTGCACCCTCTGTGGGTCTTGGCTGTTGTCCCTGCATCAGTGGAAATTCAGGAGAATGAAATAGTACTGACTTCGGTCCTACATGCAGGGTGTAGGTAAAAATTATCACTAAGATACCCAGGGCCACTGGCTGTCTGAGTGAGAGTTTTACAGATCTCGCTTCTTGGAAGCATTTAATGCATCATTTTTTTATGGTTAATGGGAATCTTAATATCTCCTTTTTGAGAAGGCACATTACAGACTTTTAATATCATCCAAAGGTACTGAGGAGTCTTCTGTGGCTCACAGGACATGAAATGGATAACGGTTTCATGGACCCTTCTTTGGAGTGGTTGATGACCACTTGTGGTTAATGTCTACACAAGACAGGAGGCCTCCCACAGACCCAGCCCCATTCAGATAATTCTTACTCTGGGCCAGAGCAGTTTTGTTTCAGTAGATTAAGTGCTGCCCAGAAGGCCAAAGTATTCTTCAAGTCTACTTCACACGTGTAAGACGATTCTATGATTCTATGGTTCTTTGAAGATGTTCCAAGTTTTTGGCATCCTTTAAAATCTTTCTCTGAAGAAGATGCAATTGCAAGGGATCGATCCCAACCCCACATTTGGAATAACCAATCTGTCTGTGTGAGTGAGAAGCAGAAAATACACCTGTGAACACATCAGAGTGAATGGCAGTAATGATGATTAGATGAAATCCCAGGTGCTGAGGGCAGAGTCAATGAACTGAGTACAAGAACAAACTGTGAAGGCAGTCCATTTTGGTGCCGCAGCTTTTCACATTTCCCTCACAGTTTGTTGCCTCAGAGTTTCCTGGTGAAAATGGGGTTTTATTCAGCTTTGACAAGATCATTTCTCCTTCTACAAGATGGACTGTTTGGGAAATAAATCTGTGTAGCTGCATTTATCTGAACATGGTAGAAGAAGGAAAAAGAACAGAACCCCCTCTGCATGGCTCTCCATAGTTACAGACTGCAAAGTCCAGATTCAACCAGCCAGCCTCTGCTTGGTCTTGTTAGTGTTTCCTACAGATGGAGCAAGGCCTTCAGAGGTGAACAGCATCCAGAACAGTGAAAAATACAACAAAGCGTTCAGTAGGAGTTAGATCAGTGAAGCCTGGCCTCAAGGAGAAGAGATATTTTGAGATCTAGAGCGAGATTTAGATAGTTTTATTCTATTCCCATCTCCTGCATTGCATCTGACCACCTTACAGTGTCCAAGCGTGTCTCAAGTGATTATAGGTTCCTGCATCTGGGTGGCTGAGGTCAGCCCTATATGGCCAAAGCTACAGGCAGAAAATGCTGCTGCTTTAGCTCTAATTGTACCAGCTCCTGTCTTTCCCCTTTAGGGTTCCCAATGGCACTCAGTAAAGCCAATGGTCACGGGAGGGCAGATGTGTTGCTGCAAGAACCAACAGCACAACTGCATACCTTGTATGTCCCTGCCTCTTCTGGTATTAGACTACACCTTGTGGAATATATATCCCAGTGGAGGACGAGGCTGATGAGATGCAATCAGCTATTAAAGAAGGGAAGTGTTCCTTTTAAACTGAAGGAGAAGGCAATGATGTGACAGAAACACAATCAATAGAAGGGAAGAAGGGTTGTTGTATCATCCCCTGAACACACTGTCACTGGTCAATATTGAGCTAAAAGCTAAAAGCTAAAAGCTAGAATCCTGCCAGGAGCAAGCATGGGAGAGAAAATCAGTCCTCAAGAGATTTTCTTAGTTCTCTGGGACAAGGCTAGGATTTCAGATTTACCAACATTACTCAGAAATACAGAAATTACTGTGTTGTGTTGTGTTGTTTTATGGTTTGTTTGTTTGTTTGTTGACAAAGGACTCTGAAAAGAAAGTCATGATGTATTTTGTTTTCCTTTTGGAAGTATATTTCCTGTGCTTACTTGTCTGCCTCCTTTCTTCAAGACAGCTGGGATCTCAGCCCACTCCATCTCCCATGATGAAACAGAGCAAAAGACTGACCAGCTGCTTGTTTATCCCACAGCTAGAGAAGAGGGTGAAGAGAAATGGTCATTCAGCAAAAAAAGTCTGGGCTGTAGGTAGGAGCAAGACCCCAAAACACAGCTCTTTAGGAGCACAGGAGGAGGGATTTCAAAGCCATTGGATCTTGGGACATGGTTTAGTGAGCATGGTGGTGGTGGGCTAATGTTTGAACTTGATGATCATAAAGGTCTTTTCCAACTTTAATGATTCTGTGATTCTCAGTGAAGTATTGGGATAGGAAAGTGGTTCAGAGATGGATGGAGGCAGAGCTGCTGACCACGGTGTAGTGCATAAGAAAAGTCAGAGTGACCTCATCAAGTTCTGAAAAACAGAGTATGATCTTACCTCAAGACTCACCGCTGTGCCTCACTGCATTCTACTCCTTCCTCTTCTCATTCCTGCAGTTTTGCAGCTGAACCCACCATTAAAAACCTCCCCGCTCCCTTGAACAACTCCCTTCCTTCCTTCACAGAAGCAGAAAGAACTGTAATTAGCATCTGCGCCCACTCTCTGAAGCAGCTTAGAAGAAGAGAGCGTGGCGTTTCAGGCCATTAGCCTTGGCACCGTGCCACAGAACCTTCCTGCAGCATATCTGCCACAGTGATGGATGGAGGCAGGTTTCAAAGCTTGCCTCGTTCCCAGCCGGTGACTTACAGTAACTTCCTCTAGGGACTGAGGATACGGGAGGAATAAATGGTGCATGAAGCACCAGTGGGGAAAGGAGACAGCTCCGGGAGGAAAATCTACCATCAGGTAGATGTGTAGCATCCTTCCCTGCCCACTTGTGGAAGTCAGCTACACTTATCTGAGTGAGAACCAGAGATGAAGATGCAGACAGCTGCTAGAGGTCATGGGGGTGGTATGGGGAATGATGCTGGAAATACTGGAGTGAAGCGGGGCTGGGGAATTGCTGCAACCAAATGTGGCAATAGTGCTAGACAAGAAAAAAAGTGATGTTGAGGTAGCGTTAAAATCATAGAATCATAGAACCATGGGATTGTTTGAGTTGGAAGGGATCCTTAAGGGCCATCTAGTCCAACTCCTCTGCCATGAACAGGGAAACCTCCAGCTAGATCAGGTTGCTCAGATCTCCATCCTCCCTGACAGGATATCTTAGGGACAGGGCATCCACCATCTCTCTGCACAACCTGTTCCAGTGCCTTATTTCCCTTATTGAATTTTTTTTTCCCTTATATCCAGTCTAAATCTCCAGTTTTATTTTGAAATTAAAATGATATGTCTGATTCACATGAAGCTGGTGAATAACACAAACTGCTTCATGGGGCTAACTGTCTCCTAATCCAGAATTCCAAACAAATGCAGTTGCATTTGCACTACAAGAGGTATTTATCCCAGGGAATGGTGACCATGGCATAGGTAGGTCATGCCTACACTGTTTGAGAGAGACATTTCCAGAACAACACTCAGAAGAACATTTGTCTATAGCACTCTGTTATCTTAAGTATTATTTTTACCGTAGGTTTTTTTTTAATATACATATCACATATAAGCATGTGTGAGCCTTCATAAAATCATAGAATCATGAAGGTTGGAAAAGACCTCTAAGATCATCTGTTCCAACCCATCCCCACTGTGCCCACTAACCCTCAGTCACATCTGCCCTTTCCTTGAACACCTCCAGGGATGGTGGACTCCATCACCTCCCTGGGCAGCCTGTTCCTCCTGTGGGATCAAGGGCTGTGGGAAAGTTTCGTACTGTCTGAGGGGTGGATGGAGTCAAATTCAGGGAAAATCTGGCTACAAGAGGTCTCCCAAGTAAACCTTGGGCTTAAGCACAAAGAACTGCTTCAATGAAGAAGATAGGAGTGATCCAATGCAAATGTACTGAAATTTTCCAATGTCAAGTTAATGTGACTAAAGCTAGGAAAATCCTGTGCTTCAGTTGCATTCTGAACAGAGAACGACTGGCTGCTTTTAATGATAATAACAGCACTTAATTAGGATCAGTGCTAAGGTGCCACACACATGGTGATTCCCTTACTAAACGGTAAGGGAATCACCACGTGTGATATGACCACTATATGCACCTCCTTTAGCTCCCTATTCTTCTGTGAAATCATAAGAAAGAGTTAACTGATCCAACATCAGTAAGAAATCTGCTTCTAGATGCATTCCCAAATTATTCATTTTCTAAACAATGTGTGAGATTTGCCTTTAATTTTCTCTACAACACAAATCCTCTAGATACCAAAAGTCTGTTACTCTGTTGAAATACTCCTAACTACTCTGACACCAGAAATTTTGTTGCTGTCAAGTTTAGAAATTGACGCCCAATATTTCAGCACCCACGTGATTTATGTAATTCTATCAATTTTACTCTAGTTTAAGCCCTCTCAGTTTAAAAAAAACAAACACAAATGCTTCTGATGTGCTGTAAATTTGAAAGCACGGGAAACATTTGTGATCAATTTAAGAGTGAGATAAAAAATTGGGATGGTTTGCAGCACAGGAAGCTGTAATGGCAGCTGCACAGACTGCATTCAAAGTGAAGAAAACTGTAAATGGAGAAATTGCATATATTTTATAATTCTGCATACACACGGGGAGACGTGCTTAGGAGTAAAGAGGGTGCCACCTTCAGTTGTCAGAGGCCATACAGTGTTACCAAATCCTGTGTTTCGGCAGTGTGAGTCCTCTTGACTACTGGAAGTACTGCATGATTCAGCATCCCCAGGCACCTGATATTGAGGGAATGTTCTTTACCAGGAGAGTGATGAAGTGCTGGAACAGGCTGCCCAGAGAGGTTGTGGATGCCCCGTCCCTAGAGGTGTTCAAGGCCAGACTGGATGGGGCCCTGGGCAGCCTGGTCTGGTATTAAATGGGGAGGTTGGTGGCCCTGCATGTGGCAGAGGGGTTGGAGATTCCTGATCCTTGAGGTCTCTTCCAACCCAGGCTATTCTGTGATTCTGTGAATGAGCTCTATAGGCTGCTTGCAGAGTATAAGGAAGAAGTTAATGGCCATTAAGACAGTGAAGCCCTTTTTGGCTCCCCTGCTGACATATGGACAGACCCTTTAGCAGGCTCTGTTGTGACAGGGCAAGGGGAAATGGTTTCAAACTAAAAGAAAGGAGATTTAGATTGGGTATGAGCAAAGTTTTTTTCTTACAAAGGTAGTGAGGCATTGGCACAGGTTGCCCAGAGATGTGGTAGATGCTCTGTCCCTGGGCACACTCAAGGTCAGGCTGGATGGGGCTCCAAGCATCTGATTGAGCTGTGGGTGTCCCTGCTCATGGCAGGGGAGTTGGACTAGATAGCATTTAAATGTCCCATCCAAATCAAAAGATTCTATCATTCTACAATTCTATGACTAGGAACCCTGATGAAGCCACGTAAAAGATGCCCCCAGGTGATCAGAAAAACAAAAGCCCTCTGGATCTACTGCTATAAAATGGATGGGTGCATTGAACTTGAAGTGCCTTCCAGTGAGTTTGGGACTGATGCTAATATCCAGCTTGTAAAATTCTAGAAACTATTGCCCACCCAGCTCATGAAAATCACGTCATCCCATCACCAGAGCTGTGTTTCACGCCCCTCCCACCCAATTTTGTCTCCTACTGACTCAAAGGAAGACTCAAAGTCCACAAGCTCTGCCTCTGCAAGGAGATGTTCCCCAGAGCTAATGAACATGTTTTGAGCAGTCAGTCATTATGAGCCTGTTTGCTTCCACTTGTGCTACGTCTGAGTCTGATGTCCTTGGGGAAAATGCCTCACTTGATTGCCACAGACTGCGGGTGTTGCGTGACCTTGCTAATACTGTGGGCCAAGCTCAAGAGAGAATAATCATTCAGCAGGCAAAATTACTAGGCAATTTCTCAGCAAACACTGAAAGATTTTGGTGTTGGTCCAAATTGTTTCCCCCCCCTACCACTTTTCCATTTGAGAGATGAACAGCTTTTTTTTTCTTTTTTTTTTTTTCTTTTTCTTTTTCTTTTTTCCTGATTCTGAGGGGAAAACAGCCTTTACTTCTCGAGACTCAGCTGAGAAGAGAACCATATCCTCTTCAGTATCACCACTGCCATATTCTTTGTCCCCAAGGGGCTTCTCTCAGATATCACCCATCTCCAGCAATATTTATGGACTGTGAACAGCTCCCATAGTCCAACTGAATGGGGGGCTTCCAATGTTTTTGTTGCTCTCTTTTTATGTGTTTTATAAAAAAAAAAAACAAAAAGTTTTGTTACTTCATTTACATTAATGATATTAATGAGGACTGCTCTGAAAGTAATGCCTCGTATCTCACTATGTTAGTCCACAACATCTGAGGCAGATGTTGGTGGCATGGCAGTAGAAGTTGAACATTCCCACCAATATTCCATTATATTTTGTTGCTGTGTCAGATGACAGCAGAAAAGCAGTGTGACAAAATGATATTTGACATAGAAGTGCATATGAAGCAAAGGGATAGAACTAAACTATACCAAGAGGAACAAATGGCACCAACTGATATTCACTGATGCTTGCTAAACGTTCATGGAGACCAAACAGTATCTGTGTGCACAGTGAGGTGGTGGGTGGTGCAGGGATGACAGTGGGTCACTTCTGCTGTTAGGACTGTTACTATCACAGCATAAAGGATCTTGTTCATCATTGGTGAAAATGTACAGCTAATGATGGTGACTGTGTTGAAAAAGAGTGTTTTATTGCTGAAAACTTGCTTTATTATACAGTGTTATTGTGCTCTTTGTATTGAATGTAGTTTTAATGGGAATAAATAGGAGGCATTACTTTTGGAGCAACCTTTGTAGATGCTGCCTTTGAATTCCTTTTCACTCAGTAGAGCCAAAAGGTTGGACATCCATGCCCTATAGCATCCCAGATTGCATAAGTTTGTTCTGTTTTCAAGAGGTGCTGTTTTTCTCCCACCTCTTTCTGTAGGGCTGAATGTTACAAATTATATTTGCCCTCTTTTGTTATTGCTTCTCAGTGAAAAGCAATAGAGGTGGTAGAGGAAGAGGGGAGGAATAATGCTCACAATTCAGTGCCTAAACTATTTTTAACACCCTGGCTGGCCTCCAGTTGTGAGTCACAGAGAGTCACAAGCATCTGATTCATGTGTACCCCATGTCACACTGACCAGCCCTGTGTGGCTTTAATGGCACTGAAAGTGTCATTGTTGCTCACGGCTAAAGGATCAGCCTTGGTGATGAACTGAACATCATTGCTTCTTGTGTTAAGGATAAGGTAACTGGAGCTTCTGGGCAGCCTGACATCTCTTTGTTCATTGGGAAGCAATTTGTCAGCAGTGATCCTTCTCCAACATGGTGGAGCAAAAGCAGAGAGCTTCAGGATTCACCATAATGTTTTCAGAATGTGTCATAAGAGAAGGGCACAGTGTCTTTCACTTTGTGATGGGGTAAGGAGGTCAGATAAATGCAGAGATGAAGGCTCAGCTGGGAGAAAAAAGCAAGCAGACAGGAGGGGAAGTCTGAAGCAGAGGAGGAAATGTGAAGACAGTGTAGGATGCAATGCAAAACACACAGCCATACAACAGAGTTCTTCAGATGAAGACTCACAGTATGGGGAAACCACTTCTCAAAGCCATTTGGAAACTTTTCTGTTGCCCTCAAAGGAAAACAGATTGCTCCCAGTTTCCTGCTTTTGATGATTTCTTCTTTTGAATTGCAATTAATTTTAGAATTGTAGAATCACAGAGTCATGGTATGGCTTAAGTTGAAGGGGACCTCAGTGATCATCTAGTTCCAACCCCCCCTGTCATGGACAAAATGACCAACTACTAGATCAGGCTGCCCATGGCCCCATCCAAACTGTCCTTGAACGCCTCCAAGAGTGGGAGCTTCTAATGGCAGCAGAATAGCCTGATTACCAGTATTATAATATCCCTTCATTGCTGGCTTAAGATGAGCTCTAAGAAGGTGAAGATGGCCTTCAGTAATGCTACTGGGTGCAGAAAGTTCAAGGAGATCCTTCAGCCAAGGAGAAATACCTTGAATTCCCATGCTATGGAGATCTTGGGGGAGTACAGACAAGCAAAGATACATCACAGCCAGGAATAGTCTGTGTGTGATCTCAGGACACTTCGGATGCTCACTGAAATAAGCTGCAGATGAAGCTGTGTAATAAGGTATGCAGGTTCCCCTAAGCAGAACAGAAGATAAAAAACAACAACAACAACAAAAAAAAAACAACTGTGAAGGGGTGTCAGTAAGAAATGCAGCCATAAGAAAGACTTTGCCCTTCCACCCTTAATGACCACACGTCCAAAACTGATGTGGTATGGATGCATTTGGGAGCAGGAAGTAGGCAGGTCATCTGCCTTTTCTCACTGCAATTAGTCTTGTCCAGCTAAGAGCAGCCCAGCCAAAGGTATGTCCTTTTCTCAGACCCATGGGGGTCACTTTCCAGCAACTGGGAGTAAAGAGAGGGCCAGGAAAGAGGGAAAGGATGAGTTTAGAAGATAGAGAAGAGTAGAAAAAGTGACATCTCTCTGCCTCTTGTGGACTTTGAGAGGTTCAGCACAGGGAGGAGTAAACCCTGCAGCAATACCCTAGCAGAAGCTATTCCCATTTCTCCATTCTTCTCTCTTTTTCTAATTTTATTCCTTTTGATCTTGATTTGCTTCTTCTGAGACTTGCATAATCTCACCCTTGAGCAACTGAAACAGATGCAAAACTTCTCTTTCCTTCCTCAAGACATAGCCCCCAGGCAGTTTCCTGAATTTGGAAGGCTGGGGATTAGATCTGTCCTCCATCATCAGGTCACCTCTGATCCGGTTTTGTTTTTTGTTTTTTTTTTTTTTCTAGGACAAATTAAGAGAACTGCATCCCCCAAAGCTGAGTCCACAGCATTGGCCATGACCAATACTGCGTGTCTATTTTATAATTGTTGTAACTTTGAGTGCCCATTGCAAGGTAGTTTTGGCATCCTCATTAGTTCAGAGGCCACATGCAGAGTTATTTATGAAGTTAGTGGCTGACACATCAGGGCTCCACAATCAAGTCAATATAGACAAGATGTCTGAGATCTAAGGTCCTGTCTCAGCTCCTTCCTCACATACCTAAAAGATGAGTTGATGTCTTGGAGCAATGTAATCCATCTAGGATACTTGGGCTTGAAATGAAAACAGTTTGAAAGGTGTTTCCATGCGTTGTTGAGCAGAAAGGAAAGGAGCAGAACTGAGGCATTTTGGTTCTTCCAGGTTTATACTTCAGACAATCTACAGTGTTTCATAAGACATTTTTGGAGTGATCCTAGGAAACATTATTTCAGATGGATAAATGCTGGTCAACAGGAAATCTTTGTTGGGATCGTGCTGTGGCTGGAAAAGAAAATATTGCCCCAGCAACATTTGTTGGAGTTCTGGTTTTAGAAAGAAATGTGGGATCTTTCAGCTCCTCTCAAGTCTCTTAGAAAGGGCAGAATGGGACTTCTGTTTCAGAGATAGGATTTGATACAGTGATCACTGACAGCACTGTAAGGGTTAATACCAGGCTTAAGCCAATCCGCAGACCTCAATAATCTGCTCAGCAGTCCTGTAGGTAACTCCACTTCTTCCTCATCTTCAATCATTTCCTGCTGACAGCATCTCTCCAGATTCACACATTCTCCCTGTGATAGAAGACAGTGGTTTCCTTTCCTTTGATGCCATTATCTTTAGTTACGTCTTGTCGCCACTCTTCCAAGAGGAAGATGAAGTGGGATTTCCACCTCATCACTGGGAAATACCTGCTGTTCCTGAAAGGACCCAGAAATCTCAGGAAAAACTCTAAATACTGCTGCTGGCCTGACGCAGGCTTGAATTCTGTGAGTAAGCAGATTATTATGGAAGTGTAATTCATCCCACAAACTGAGCATTGTCATTCTTTCTGTGAATTATGTTGTATTCCTAACCAAACATTTGTTAGTCACACGCTTTCCAATGCTTCTGTGAACAAGCTTTTGGAGGCTCTGAATGGCTTGGAAAAGCAATGACTGTTCTGCATTTTTTAATTATGATTGTTTTTGCTGCCTCCCAACTGGAGACTTTTTTTTTTTCTTTTTGTCTTTTTGCTTTGCTGGTTATGAATACTGAAACACACTGACCAGGTGGCCAAAGCTGTGCATTCTTTTCTGTTGTGGCTTATCCATTCTGAAGAGGTTTAGCAAAGACTGTTTAGCAATAGTACAAAAATTTAAATGATTGTATTTCCACTCTGAAGGGCATTCACTAAAAGAGGGAAAGTGGAAAGGGAAAAGGGAAAAGAAAGTGGGAAGGGAAGGGAAGGGAAGGGAAGGGAAGGGAAGGGAAG
>NW_024962265.1:1974762-2058563 GCF_019238085.1 Lagopus leucura | reverse complement strand
TCTATGCCCTTGGACAAAACTTCTACCAGTGATTTCATTAGAGACATAAGACCTTTCTCTTAGAATATTTGCTTCCCACTCTGAAACCATTTTGTCCGGGTGATGGCATCTTTTACTTCTCATGGCCTAAGTTAATCATAAAAATGCACCAAGGAACATTCTTGGCTCCTTTGGGCTTCTGGAATAGATTAGTGGGGGCCTTCACAGCATGTTCCTAACCCCAACACGGCTGAGGCCACTCTGCAATTAGCCAGCAATTGTGCTTCAGCAAACAGATTGCATTGAAGATAACCAGATGTGAGTAGATAAATTTGCCGGTGGAATTTGGACCATGTGTGCCTTATCTCTTAAAGTGTTCAATAGCTTCTCCAGCTCTGAGTTCAGACAGCAGTCACAGGTCTGCAATGTCTCATGCCAGGATGTTTATTAGGCACCATTTCTGGTGATCTGAGCCTGCTGAACTTGCCAGGTAATGAGGAAGGTCAGCAGTTTGAAGGTGAAGGCAGACTTGCATACTGTCAGATCCTTCTGATCACAAGATGTCTGCTCGCTCTTTCCTCTGAAGGTATCAGTGCATTCACAACAGATATTCTGGCCAAATGTTGTGTGCCCACTTGGCTTGAATTGCATCATATACACAGGTTGGGAATAGACATGGCACTGCAAGATAGCACTGAACCTACCCAGATGGACCGTCCTTGGGCAACACTTCTTAATTTTATTCCCAACACCATTCCCTAGCAATTATCCATGCTCAAGACCACCAGCATGTCTTGAATTCCACGCACTTTCAGGGTTTTCAGGGAAATGGTGGTCTTTTCCTCGGCCTCCCATCTAGATATTGTCAACAGTAATAACAGAGATGCAGCACAGTTCTGATTAACCAGCAATACAAAGCTCAGTATGTCAGTGGAAGGGAATTTCTTTGAAGTAAAACTAAAGAGCTTTCCAGTATATCAAAAGGTTCAGAAGCATTGGGAGGAGTCTGAGATCCCACACAATTTTTTAAAGCTGTCCTCCTGTATCTAACTTGGTATACTATATTCAGTCAGCCCAGGTGTGTTGGTTCTTTGGTCATCCCTCACAATCAAACCATTTGCAGGGGCAGATGCAAAAAGAATTGAATGCTGCATTATCCTAAAACACTTGTTTGGTTGGTTTTTGTTTGCTTGTTTTAAGAGAAGATCAAATGAGCAATTCAGTGTGCCTAGAGCATGGCTGTTCCAGAGCACTGCTCTGTGTCCTTTACTCCACATGGGCTCCTGCTGCTTTCAGGGGTCTCTTTAGATCATTTCAGCCCTCTTAGGAGTGAAGATTGCACAAGAAACTTTCAGTCATCTGATGAAAATATCCACCAGGCTTGAAGGTGGCAGCAGAATACACCTCAGTGATTACCTACATATCTTCTCTGTCAGATCCAGCAGTTCGGATGTCTATAATACATTCTTCTCTTTTATCATCCTCTCTTGCAGATGAACATAGCAGTTCAATAAACAACCTCCTCCCCACTCCTTTCACTCCATCTCTGAAAGGCAAACTTGTATTATTATTTTTTAAAGAGTACCTTAAGCTTTATAGGACCTCTACTGTCTGACTATTTCAGATATTCCATTGACAACTCCCAGCTATCCTATCTCCAAGGATATTCAGTGCCTCCTGATAGCATTATCCTTATCCTTCTGCTAACTGAAATTCAGTTCTAAAAAAAAAAAAAAAAAAAGATTTCCAAAGGGGGTGAGAAATCACAGAATCACAGAATTGTAGGGGTTGGAAGGGACCTCCAGAGATCATTGAGTCCAACCCCCAGGCCAAATACCGAGGCCAAAATAATAATAATAATAATAATAATAATAATAATAATAATAATAAACCAAGGCAAACCTCTGAGGCAATTCCCAAGGCTAGAAACATGGAACAATATTTTGTACTTTTTTCCTTCTATCAACTTCCCGAAGGGGTAGAATTATCAAAAATTACTTGGCTAATCATAGTAATTAAAGAAATTACACATATATGTGAAACATCACAATGCTGATCACAGGGAACAATCCACTTTGCAAAGTGTTTTTCTGCTGAGATTCACCAAGACACTTGCTGTTTTATTGTGGGTTGGTTTTTAGAAGATAGTTTTATACCTCTTTTTTCCAGATGATTTGCCTTGTAGCATCACAGGTTTTACTATATGGCTCTCATTTACTGGCCTAATCTATTTCTTTCTCTCTCTCTGTTCCTTTTTTTCCTCTCCTTTTCTCCCTAGATTTTAGCATCTGATTTTTGGAACCTTCTTGCAGTACTTAACAGTAGACCACTACTTCAATGACCTCCATAAGATTTCTTCGAGGAAAATTGAAGGAGCCTTGAGTGAGAACCACGAACACATTTGAGTTAGTGACACAACAAAGTTTTCACAGATGGATAGAGTACAAAATCCGAACCAATCCAAGCAATCCAACAAGAACAAGAAGAACAGCAACAAAACCTTCAAGGATTCCATTTAATTAAGGAAAAAGTTTAGATTACAAACCTTGCTTTCATGATTAGAAAAAGGGAGAAAAAAATACGTAGGGCAGTATTTAAAAACACGCAGTTAGAAGCTCTCTTTACTTGTTGTTGGAAATCTCTCTTCTCACGGAGCCCAGAAGAAGCGTCATTCCCACGTGCTCAGACCAATAACCTGTGCTCCAATGTGTCCCATGAGAACTCTCTGAAGTTCAGAAAGCCCAGATATGGTCTCGTGTATTTATGCAATGAAATATTTTTCATCTGGCGAAACAGTCCTCACGGTCTGCTAAGTCTGTGCTATCAAAATGATTAACATAATATACCCTCAAAATTGTCACCATGTGTCAGGAAAAGAGTTTCCAGAGGTTTTGGAACCACTGCCAGAAGAACATGGAGCCTCTGTCAGAGGAACATGAATCCTTTGGTCTTTAAGCTCTAAACTCACACAAGCATGTAAGCCATCTTGACCTAAATAAACATGGTATGTATGCTACTGGTTTCTCTATGGTTTGACACTACTACAACTGCCTTCTGACTTAAATGGAGTTTGTGATCATTTATATAATTACATATAAAATGAAAATGACGAATAAGGAAAAGAAGACTCTGAGCTGTGAGAAACACTGACATTTTCTTCTCATATGTGGAAATCTTGTACTTCCAGGACGTGTTTTTTGTTTAGAGCAACTATCACATCATATTCCTAAATTTAGTAAGCTTCAAAAATTCTTGCGGGAAGAGGAGATACTTTTATAATGGGAAGTGTTTCAGCATTGTTTTTTGTTACATATGTACACTGGCTTGATGGCCCATTAAAAGATGTGGTAGCATCCTAGCACACCAGCCAAGCTGTGGTCCTGGGAGTTCTAGTCCCAACCTTGTGTTTGATTTTAGTCTTCCTTTTTGGAAGACTGTGTCTTTGAGTCAGAGTAAGTTTCTTCATTCTGAGCTTGTGTTGAGGTTATTTTTTGATGCTTGTCATCTTAATAGGCTAACAATTCCCAAGCTGATGGTTGATCAACCACTGAAGGAAAGCTTTGGGAAGTTCAAGCTACCCCAAATGGCCCACAGGCTGCAATCACTTAGACTTGTTTAACTTTTAATGCTGAAATGTTCCAGACTGGCTTTATGCTCTGCAGGCTGAATGTCTCCATGTAAATGGCAGAAAAAAATGTATATTAAGAGAGTGGGGTGCCCCTTATCACCTAAACCATCAAAGAATGCAATTAAGGAAAACGACCTAGCTTGGCCCAGCTTGAAAAGAACCAGGATTGCCCTCTCATTCAAAAGGTTTAATATGTATGAGATGTTTGCAATATGGTTTGTGCTAAGCAATGGTTTGTGGATAAAAAAAGGCTAGAAGATTAAATGTTGTTCTTACTCTTCAAGATGAAGGGAAGGGGATTGGAGTTGAGCAGCTGAATGGTAGATTAGTCCATAGGATAGTGACTGCTTTTAAATCTCTATTAAGCAAGAAAGGAAGGAGAAAAGAGATGAAAGGAAGAAAACAGGATGAGTGGAAAAAGAAAAAAGGTAACTGAAGCGAGGTGACCTAACTGCATTTTGGAATGGTCATCCTGTGCAGTAGAGAATGGCAAGAATAAGAATGAATTTACAGCTTTACACCCCCACAGATGGCTCCTTGCATTTGTCCTCTTGCAGACAAACAGACCCTAGCTGAATTATGAGGCTATAATTCTGTATGTGGATGGTGGACGGGAAGATGGGGGAGGTTGCCAGAGCTGTTCTGTGGTTTATTACCTCCCCAGAAGCCCTTGATGGAATTCCAGCCCTATAACTCACAGCTGCCTTTTCTGGATCTAATTCACTGGAGATCTCTGATGTGGTAGTTGTGACTGAGTTTGGTGTTGTTTCTTGCCCCTGCTGGGGATTTAATCAGATTGCCTTTGCTAATCCAAAGCAGGGCAATTTTATGAAACAGTTTCCCTGGTGAATGCATTCTGATTTGGCTTGGGAACTATGAAAGCAGAAAGAAAGCTTAGGTACTGTTAACATAATTGGATCACTGTTTGCAGTCTTATTTCTTTTATACTCATCCATCAGAAATGAAGCATAGGACAAGAGCTATGGCATGGTCATGAAGGCAACCCTGGTGTCCTGAATGCCAGTAGTTTGGACATTAGAAAAAACTTCTCTGAAAGAGTGACTGGGCTCTGGAGCAGGTTGCCCAGGGAGGTGATGGAGTCACTGTCCCCAGAGGCATTCAAGAAACCTGAAGTTGTGTTACTTACAGACAAGGTTTAGTGAGCAGTATTGGTAGTAGATGGACAGTTGGTCTAGATGATCTTACAGGTCTTTTCAAATCTTAATGATTGTATGATTCCATGATGCTAAGTTTTCCATTGAGCTCTCCTTCGAGGCATTAAGAACTGTATACAGCATACTGTTCTGCCCTATACTGGAGTTGGCAGGTGAGATCTAAGCAAGGGACATGAGGTCTAACTCAGAACATGAGATCCAACTCACATCCATGCCTGCTGGCCTGCCCTATACCATGTCTAATAGGACAGGTCACAGAGTCATAGAACTGTGTGAGTTGGAAGAGACCTTCAAAGGTCATCTTATCCAACTGCTAAGTCCTAACAGTATTTCAAGGTCTGTAGTCGAGTACATCAGTAGTCCTCCAATAAAATGTTAACCAAACTGGACGGAGAAGGACCTGTAGAATCAACACAGCCCTAGTCAATAGTGTTTGGGAGCTAAAGGGAAGCTGTGGAAAGACGTAACTTTCTCTGGATGATAAACTTCTCTCTGCCATCATTCCTGCCTGCCAAAGGCCATATTCCAAAATTTAAATCTAACTTTACAGCAAAAAACAAACATTTATTGGGGCTCATTCTCCTTTTCCAGCATACAAGCCCAGAGCAGATATGTGTCACTCACAGTCATATGTTTTAATCAGCTCCTTTTCCAAGATTTCATCAAAAACATTTCCTGACCCGGCAGACCCTTTTCCCAATGTCTTTTTGTGATCTAGTGCTATATCTTTGGCCCAGTGAAGCAACCATGTCTAAGAGCAAAGAGGGCAGAAGTGCACGCTCTGCCATGTCTCTAATACATGTTCTTCCCAAAATTAGCATTGTCTGGGAGAGTGCTAGCTGGCATTATCCGAACATTGTATGGAGGAGCATGCTAACAGCTGAGCATTGCAGACAATTTTCATGTAGTGCTTGATACTCTACCTTGGCCTTCTTTTATTTACTAGCACAGATGTAGCCAGGAAAAACAATGCCTGGTGGTGTTATCTGCTTGTCATGTTCCTACCCATAAAATGTTTGCGTGTCATGAATTGTGACTAACTGGTGATCTGCTTGCCTGTGTTGTAGAAATAGGGGCTGCATCCCATATGGCGTACTGAAAGAAAGTTGGCCTGCGGAGATGTCTTGGCATAATGTTTGTACTGGGGAGTTATAAGGTCACTGAGTACACTTCCCATTAGAATTTATGAGAAGGCAGGAAACACAAAGCAGCTTATAATAATAATAATAATAATAATAATAATACAGTTACTCTCATTTCTATTTCTTTCTCTAAATGTCTTAGCTGAAGGTAAAAGACCAAAATGATTCCTGCTTTCCTCCCAAATGTTGTCTGAGTTGTGGGTGCACAGAGCACAGCACAGATAGATCAAGGCTCTCATGCATTTGCAGGAGACATTCCCTTTCCTAAAACAATCATAGCCAAAATAGGTCACTGGTGGCCTTCATCCCACCTAACATTAGAAAGTCACAGTACAGCTGGGCTGCTTCCCCTCCATCCTCCCTAGGGCCAGCAACAGGAAACAAGAACTTCTATTTGTCACTCACCAGTGTGACAACGTGGGTTTTTGCTTTTTGTTTTAACCAGCTTTTATATGGGGAGATAGGACAACTCACCTACAGCTGTTCAGGTGATTTCAAGGCATGAGGACCTCATGAGGTTCACCTGGGCCCACTGCTAGAGCCCATTTAGGTTTCTCTGGATGGTATCCTATTCCTCTGGTGTGTTGACCATGCCACACAGCTTGGTGTCATCAGCCAATGGTTTCTATCACTCTCACAACCTTAGGAAAATAACAAACCTAAAGCTGAATGTAAGCAAGGAAGTCTTGGAATGTTTTGAACAAGGACAAGAGAACTGATGTTTGAGTTGTATGCTGCTGTACAAGAAAATCCTACAGTGAGGGAATGGTGGGGGGAACAGCTTAATTCAATGCAGGCAGCTGAACCTGTGAAGTGTCAGAATGTGGGTAAGGAAACTAGGAAATAATAAAGGCAAATTGAATGCTCTCCAGGTTTCTGGAAAGATTCTTTCCCAGCTGACATCTGGGATTGCTTTGGGAATCAGAGTTACAGACTGGCTCCTGGCTTCCCCCTGGCCTCTGCCCTGACAGGTTTTTGAAGGGCACTAGGGGGATGTCATTTATGCAGGGGATATCATGAAGCTGAGGCAAGTAGTCACTATTTCCTCAGCAGAAAAGCTTGGAGATATATATTGACGCAGGAAATGGGCATTGCGTCTTGTAATAATAAAAGCAGGAAAGCTTTCAAATGCCTCTTTTCTGTAGCTTGGGGGTGGAAGAATCTGGCTTATACAGTAAAACACTAATTGTTTTAGTGAAGAGAAAGGTGGCAAGGTTGGTCCTGCTTTCTCTGTATACATCTGGTTGGTCAGAGATGTGGTGGATGCCCCATCCCTGGAGATGTTCAAGGTCAGGCTGTACATGGCTCTGAGCAACCTGATGGAGCTGCAGGTGTTCCTGTTCATTGCAAGGGAGTTGGACCAAATGACCCTTAAAGCTCCTTTTCAACTCAAATGATTCTATGGTTCTATAACTTCCTGTCCTTGAGCTTCCAGCTTAGCCCACGTGAGAGTTGAAAAGTCAAAACTGAGAGGTGTGGCTGTCTGGTCCTGCTACCACATCTATGCCAGAGGTTTTCCCTCTCATTCCTTGCAACTCTTGTTGAGGATAAATTCTCCACCCAGCAAGCCCACACACATAATCCTCTTGCATGCATTTTGAGCTTATAGCTGACAACAGGCAGTTACCACAAGCCTGGAATCTGTTTGGCTGTGCTAAGTAATTGCAGCCCCATTTACTGCTTGGAATGGCGTTTTTGTGGGAATAGCTGGTGTAGAGGTTTTTTTCCTCCTCTTGGCACAGAAGGCAAGAGGAAGCTGTGGTCCACATATGAGGTTTAGCTACTGGTTCATAGTTTAGGTCCTGATCATGCCCTGTGGATTGGATTCTCAGAAGAATGTAATACTGTAATGTGTCCAATTGCAGAAAAAGGTGTCTGACTTGACCACTGCTCAGCAAAAAAACAAACTGAGGAGACTCTGAGCTGCCGCATGCTTGTGGGCAACTTATTTCACCTCTCCATTCCTCAGTTTCCTCCCCACCTCTTCCTTTTCCTGTCCTGTCTCGCCAGCGTGGAAGCTGTTTTTTCAACTGGGATACTCATGTTTATACAAAGACTGGCAGACACTCAGCCTAACACTTCTCTCAGGCAGCCTGCTAGCCTAGAGGAAGCTTTTATGAGACAGTTTAAGTTTTAAAAACTTAAACTAAAGTTTAAGGGGTGGGAGCAGGACATTACTTTTCTTTAAAAGTGTCCGAGAGTTGTTCTTTTTCCCAAGTGTACTGATAATTCAGAGCAGCTGAAATCTGAAGGTCTTCTTTGCATGTGAAAGTTTCTAGCAGCTCACTCTGCTACCCTGACTGGCTGACCAGCTTCTTTGGACATACTAGCAGACTGATGTCAGTATCCCTTCGGGTGATAAGGACATTTTTTCCCACTGTGTCCCAAGGTGTGTCTGGACAGAGGTGTGTTATTTTCATGGCTATATGTGTTCAGTCCATTGGCATGCATTACTCTTCTACTGGTACCATGAGGTCTGCTCCTTGGTATCAGTCTGAAATGTATGGCAAAAGCTGTCCTCTGCCTCCCTTCTCTTTTGGAAGCTTGCTTCTTGCTTCCTTGCTTTCTATGCTCTCTTTTGAGTTGAGACATGCAGACCCAAGTTCAGCAGAGAGGTTGTTGCACAAGCATTACGTTGGCTCAGTGGCTTGCAAATCACAGAATCACAGAATCACAGAATCACAGAATCACAAGGTTGGAAACGACCTGCAAGATCATCCAGTCCAACCACCCTCCCATTCCTATCAGTGCCACAAGCTACTAAACCATCTCTCGTAGCTCCTCATCCAGGCGCCTCTTGAACACTCATAAAACCTCCCAGATGTCTCATTGCTCAGTGGGTGGCACAGACTTAGCTATTTGGAACACAACAGGAATCACAATTCTGGGCATGCAATAACAACCCTGTTCTCTACTCTGTTGAGTGCAACATAGAACAGTGGTATGTGATCAAGAAAAGAGGAGCAATGAGAAATTCCCTGGAACATGTTGCCCAGAGATGTGGATGTCTCATCCCTGGGGATGCTCAAGGTGTGGCTGGACAGGGCTCTGAGCAGCCTGATCTAGCTGGTCATTGTGGGGAAGTTGGACTAGATGAACTTTTAGGGTCCCTTCCAACTCAAATGGTTCTATGAAGGCAGATGAAGGTAGAGGAAGTTGGCAGAAATGTTGATCCTATGTGCCCAGGATGAGTCTGAAGATAAGAGCTGTATCCCTGTTTTGTGGGCCAGGGAAGGTTCACGGCTAACAGCAGCACTGTGTGTACTGGGGAACATGGGACCAAGAGTGAGCAGAAGGGCAGCTCCTCTACCACGTCACTGTCATGCATGTGTTAAATTATACACAGTGGCAGTTTAGGAACTTTCCACCATTACATCCCCCTTGCAGCTCCAAAGGGACCTGGCTTTGCATAAAATTCTTTGTCTTTTCAAGAGCATGGTCAGAGAAAATCAAGTATGAATCTTTCATCTCCATTTTGCTGTCAGTGGAGGTATCTCAGGTCAATTTCTCTGTCTATCAGGACACATGATGATGATGATGATGATGATGATGATGATGATGATGATGTGTTAAACCATGTCAAAGCAGTGCAAATGCAGCCAAGTTCATCATCAGTCCCAGAGGACATAACCTTCTTCATTACAGATTTGCTACTTTGCAACAGCCATTCAAAAGAAAGCATCACCATAAGATAAGTGGAGCATGGTGTTTATGGATAGCTGTAGGAAAGGGAAAAAAGATTTTAATTTCTTTCCTTAGGCTAAGCTGCCTTTCCAAGAGTGTCCATCACTTGTTCCTCACTGCCCTGTATTTTCTGTGAAGATAGCAGGGGTCTGAGGCAGGAGGGGAGAACGGCTGCATTTCTCGCTGCCTGGAGATCTTCTTCAGCTCTGAACAAGTATGCTGAGCAGGGCCCCTCTGAAGTCATGCCTGGTGATGAGAAGGCTGCAGATCTGCCCATGGCAACTGGTCCTTGGCGAGGGATGCATCCTCTGCCTCCGGCCAGGGCAGACAGAGAACAAGTGAGGAATTACAATTTCTCCCTATTTAGTGGGCATGGTGGTGATGGGTCGATGGTTGGACTAGATGATCTTAGTGGCTTTCTCCAGCCTTAATGATTCTATGATTCTATTTCTGTGGCCAACTATGAGTGCTGCAATCAGTTTGTCTCAGCAGCAGCCTCAGATCTAGCATGACATGCTGAAGAAAAGAAACAAGTGAACTGGGGGTGTTTGACAACCTGAAATTGCCTGCAGCTCTTGCAGGTCTGAAACCCAGTGTGATGAATGCAACTCTGCTGTAATGGCAAAGGAGTCAGAGGCTGGTTCCCATCAAAGACTTTCAAGGCCACAGAATTTGGTTCCTTTGCTGGCATCATTTACCTCAACAACTTGTCATCTGTCTTCAAAATGCACACCTGAAGACACTCAAAAGGCAGATGGAAAGGAGTAACTTGTCTGGACTGCACTATATTTTTTTTCAAACAACCCAATGCATGAGTTCTTGTGTTAACAGGGAGAGAGAGAGAGGGAGGAAAATAAAGAAGCAAAGGAAGAAGTGAGGTTCAAATGAAGAAGAGAGTTTCATAAGAAGGAAGGCAGGGAGGCAGAGAAGGAGAAAGGGACAGGAGGAGGAACTATTGGGAGAAGAAAATTTTTCACAGTGATTTATTGTCATAAGCACGCCAGTTCTTGGGCCGTTGTTCTCTCTGTAGATGTAGCTGGGGGCTGCTCAGGTGGGAATTCAACCCCCACCACTATTCATCAGCACAGCCCATGGGCAACAGTATGAAGCCAAGGCCAAAATACCACCAACTCATGACTGGAGCACTGAGGAAGCATGCATTGTGGATGGTGAGAAAGTCTGAACTTGGGAAAGGCTCCTATGGAATAGATATGAAATGGACTTGCTTTAATCACTTGCCACCTCTTCAGTCTCCATAGTATCCTTTTGCTTGAATTTCCTCCCTCTGTCTCCATTCAGCCGCAGGAAGCAGCAATCACAGCCCAGCACACTTTTTATTTCTTTATTTTTTTTTAATAAACTTTATTCTATATTACAAATAGGTTTTTTTTTTTCCCTTTTTTTTTTTTTCTTTTTTTTTTTTTTTTTTTTTTTTGTTTTGTTTTGTTTTGTTTTGTTTTTGTTCTGGACTGCAAAATAGGAATGCCTTATATTTACATACACAGGTATACAATTAATTATAACAAAGGTACAGAAGCTTTGCCTTTACCAAGTAACAATGGGATTCCAATTTAAATAGTATAGATTTTATTTTATTTTTTAACTAGGATCAATTCAAAAGAAAATCAAACCAACAACAACAACAACCTAAAAAAAAAAAGGGATCCCAACCTCCTTTCTAATGCTGTCTTGACATCTCTTTGAGGCTGTTAGTAACATTGTAGTGAAAGGATATGTCTTTACATTGATTTTGTACTTAAGGTGGAAGCTTTAGCAAAAAACAGAGAATGAGACTTCTGGGCTTGTGTGTACATCAAGACACAGGGTCATACACTAGGAAGGGCCTGTCTTGTGGCATTAAATAATCCAGTTGCCTCTCATCTTGGGGAAAATGCTGGGAGCATTTAGCTAGCACCTAATCTCTGCTTCCTTACCCCACCCTGGGCTGGAAAGTGGATTTTCTCCAGGAAATGGGGAAAGAGCAGTGAAGAAATTTTAAGTAACACCACGTTTCTTTAAGATATTTAAGAAAGGATGTCAAGCTCAGACAGTGTGCCTTGGTTTCTCTGACTGGCTCTTGTGTTCCAGTCTACCTGAAAGTGAACAGCATCCTCTCCTGCTCAGAAATACTGTCCTCAGTTTCAAACCACACCAGCAAGAGAGGGGGATGTTGAAAGAGCCTAAATGTCCTGTTCCCCCCATTTTCCATAAGCAGGCTGACTTTGCTGAGCTTCCCTGCATGCTTCTCTTTGCTGCAGGTATCTTTGAGGTGATCTGGTTCCAAGCAGAAAGAAATTCTTGAGGTAAATTCTCCACTTTTAAAACAGAAGATTAACAAACAGAAAAATGAACCATGACAGTGACAACAGAAATCACGCATGTAACAGATTGGTTGGACTGAGCAGCTTTATATCCTCTCTGCTTTGTTGCTTTTGTTTGTTTGTTTGTTTTGTAGTGGCTTTATTCTTCCCAAGTGTAATCCTTTTTTTTTTCTTTTGTCATTCTTTTGCATATTAATTAATTGCCATAAGCCACTGTGTCCTTGGGTGCTTCTCTAACAGTGCAGAGAACTGAGAAGTCCTAAATCAATCGTGATTGACCAGCTCTGTTTTCAGAGCATTCTCTGCATAACTTATCCTCCATAGGACAACACAACTCTCAGAGGGGAAGGAATGTTGCACAGTGGCAGATATGAGGGATAATTGCAAACACTATGGACTCAACTATACTCTGAAATGGAGACAAAGCTGGATGCAAAACAAGAAAACTCAAGCAGTGAATGGCCAGGAGGCTGAGGTTCACACCATGACGTGGAGCATCTCTTGGCTTTCAGCTGTCTGCTCCACAGCAAACCAAACTTGGATGGCAAGAGCTAGGGCAGTCCAAGATCTCCATCTGCCCCAAAGGACAATATATTACTACTCATCAGATAACACAGACCAAACTGCCCTGGAATCACTGAGGTTATGCCAGTACCTCTTTACCCAACAGCTGTCATAGTGAGGCCTGTGCCAACAAAGAAAGATAGTTTGCTGTGTAAATAATTAAAATAATCAAATCCATTCCTGGACTCCCTGGTCATCCCAGGGATTCCTTCTCCTCCAGGAGAGGAGGGCTTACAGGCATTTAGACAAGAGCAATTATTCAAGAGCTGGATTTTTGTACTGATTTCCTCATTCATGGGTGGAAGATAAATAAACTGGGTCTCCTGAGTGCAGTTTCTGGTGAGTTACCAAAAATCTAAAGAAACCTAGTGGGGCCAACATGCACATTTTTAAACAGAGCCCTCTATCCAGCTCCTTCAGCTACATGCTAAACCAAGGAGAAGAAAGGACTATCAAATTGATGAGGTTACAGGTAAGTGCTTATCTGGTCATGGTATCTTCCCCTATTAGCAATGGCCACTGCTCACCCAGAGAACAATACATTGCTATGATGGAACAAACCTCTTACATACTAGAGCCTGCCCCAGGAGTTTGAGAAGCAGGACCAGTTTTCTTCCTCTTTGTCATTCCCTTTACAGCATGAAACTACTTATCCAGGCTATCAGATACATCTGTTTCATGGGCTTTTTCTGGCTACTGGGAAAGGGTGAAGCACGACTTGTATTACTGATGCCTTGGTGATGTGAAAGAAGAGTTCTGGTCATCTCCAGCAGCCCAGGTTTTTCTTTTTTGTACGTTAAAGGACTCAAGGGTGGAGACACAACTGTATGTCCCACTAAGAGAAGCCCTGGAACTCAGTCCTTTTGGGTTTTTAGACTTCCTTTGGACGAATATTCCACATAGAAGTATTTCTTCTCAAAGCTCTTCATATTCCATGTGAAAATACAGATCTGCATTTTGTGTTGTGGCTTACTTTAAAACAAAGTAAAACTTTGCTCTTGGCATTACCTGCTTTTTCTTAGGTTGTTACACCATAGGTATCCCAGCATTTAGCTAATACTGCCCACTGAGGTTGTGAATATCCCCTCCCTGGAAGCATTCAAGGCCAGGCTGAATGGGGCTGAGAGCAACCTACTCTAGTGGGAGGTGTCCCTGCCTATAGCAGGGGGGGTTGGAACTAGATGATCTGAAAGGTCCCTTTCAACCCAAACCATTCTATAATTCTATGATTCTCTGTACTATTTAGGTTGATTTACTCAACAGTAGGAGTGACCGTGGATTTCTATAACTTTATCTATCAGTTTTCAATAGCATAATTATAAATAATAAAAACAATAATATTATCCTGTCTTTTTCCCTGTAATGCACAAGATCTAAAACTTTCAGTAAGCACATTTCAATTAAAACAAATACCAATCTGAATTCTGCTAGTAAATCCTCTTCATGTTGAAACTACTTTTTATGTTCTCTAGTGTTGAGAGGTATGGCAAGACAACTGCAGGGGTTAAGATGTTGAAAATTGGCTTAAGCCCAATGGAGCAAGGCTGGTGTATGCCAGAATGGACCAAATCTTCAAATATATTCAGGACAGAGTGAAGTGTGGGAAGAGAAGGATTGATGTGTGTTAGGAGATGAAGATGCCCTTGAGAGTCTACATTTCTCCTTTTTCCTAGTTCTCACATGCTGTTTGTTCAAGAGCTACCAATCTCTAACACCTTCTTCTAGATAACTCTTCCCACAACTCCAGTTTGATGGCTCAAGCTGCAAAAGGACGTGACATGATGGATTGTGCCTCAGCTCACTGTGACATTGATAGGTGAATGCACTTACAAAGAGGATACTGTATGTTGCAGAATGGTTCCTCACCCCTAGACACCAATTCTCAAAGCAAACTCTGCAATGGAAAAAACTCTGCTCTTCAAGACGGACCACAAGGAGTCTTCACTCACATTCTCTTTCCATATTACTGATGGTACTGAAAGTGCCAATATTCATTGTGTTGATTGCAGTGTTTGAGAAAAAATGGAAACATCAATCAGTTATCTGTACAACAGTAACCTGTCAACTTCTGGGAGTTTTGTCTCCTGTTCTTACTGTGAGGCTTGAAAACCAGTGTGAAATACAACTCACATGGCACACTTTTGGTCAAGGTTGTGGTAAAGTGAGGAGTTGGGGGGTAACAAGGTAAAGGAAGAGGAAAAGAACCCATCCATGTCATAGTAGGGCTCATTCTTCTGCTTGTGTCTTTGTTTTTAATTGTATTTCACATGCATTTAGAAAAATAATTAGCTCAAACAGGTGAGGGTGGGAAGAAAGATGCCGAGACCTCTCGTAGACTGTGGTAGATGCTGGAACAGTGGATGGAAAGGAGGAGGACAGCAAATGGGACAGAGGACAAAGCCCACACATTTACACCACAATTCTGGACCATTTTTCCAAGTGAAAACCAAAACCATCTTAAGCACCAAAGTTAAAGAAGAAAATGAAGAAGTAAAACGAAAAGGAGGAGGAGATGAAAGAATTGAAATACAAAATCTTCTTTCAAATCCTGGGGTAGGAGAGAGAAGAGAGTTGAGAGAAAAAGGAAATGCCTAAATGGGAACTCGGGAGGGATCAAGATACCAATCTCATGGTGCTTCCCATTTCCCGTAAGCGTATCATTCTCAGTGTCTCTGAGGTGTTCAAGTTTTTCTTGAAATATACGTATATTTTTTTTACAGCTGAAAAACTCTGTACCAGCAAGAAGAAATAAACCAGCAACAGTGGAAAACAACCATAATAAAACAAAAACACAGCCCTGAAAACATCAAAAAGAAGCAAGGTGAGTCTCAGATTTCTCCTGTGGTGTTCCTCTGACTTCAGTAACAGTGCAGGATTATGCCAGTTCACTTTGATTATTTGTTTTTTTTTCGTTCTTTCTTTCTTTCTTTTTTTCTTTCTTTTTTAACAGCTTCTTTTTCCTTTTGTATGCACATGTCCAGGCAGTATAGCCCATCACTCATAACCAATTCCCTCCAAGCCAGCTATTTGTCCTTAGACTCCTACCTTCCAGCTGTGAGTACAAGGCATGACAATAGGGTCCATATTTATCTTTCGTGGCACTTTGTTTGTCAAAACCTTTGGTTTCTTCCTTTTTTTTTTTTTTTTTTTTTTTTTTTTAATTTTCCTTTTTATGTACTTATAAAAAATATTGTGTTTGTGTTGTTGTTGCAGTTTTCTTACTGCTGGCTCTGGTGGGACATCTACCCCCACTTTCACAGCCATAATCAATGTATCTGGAACATGCCCCAGCATTACAAAATGGATCAACAAAACCATGGCAGAGCCAACCAAACCAAATCATCCCCATTGCGCAGGCCTCTTAAAAATGCTGAGATGTCCATAAGGTGCATGATGAGTCCATCAGCTCAGCGATCAAACAGAAAGCAAGCAAAATTAAAAAGGAAATAACGCACACACGCACACAGATACACACACGCACACACACAAAATAATAATAATTATAATAAAGAGAAATGTCTGGGGTTTTAAAACCAAGACGTGTCCCTAAGTTTGCTGTTTCAGTATGAATCTTGTGATATTCTCCCCCCATACATGCACCCAGTTTTGGACTGCTGTTCTTTAAATGGTTTGAGAAACACTTTCTTACATGTGTATGTTTGGCTGAATGGAATCTGCTTGCTATCTGACCCCTGCCTGCACCACTTCCTCCTTCACACACACTTATGAGCCATTGCTCTGAAGAGGTTCAGGCTTGCTAGCAAGAAGCATGAACAAAACCAAATACACTTGTTCCATAATCAATTTACACACCCTGTCTTTACCCCTTCATCTACCCAGATGCAAAGTAAACCAAGGCTGTAGCTTGGAGGATAGTGAAAGATGGATGAGGACTGATTCTTCATTACACGATGCCAATCCTCCACTTGTTATTGAGCACCATTCAGGCGAGATCAACACAGACCTGGCTTCTGCCTCTGTGGTATACCAGATCCAAGGTTTTCCAGTTCCCTCAAGGCTCTGCAGCAATGGTTCTTCCACTGCAATGAACCACAGCGTTAAACAGGCCAGCAGCTGCAGGAGAAACTGGCCAAATGCAGAAGGGATGCAGGAGCTCATTCCTATTTGGTTGGCATTGAAATAGATTGAGATGTAGATCTTCTGGAGGAGCCGAACAGAGGAAAGAACAAGGTGATCACCCATCCTTGTCCTGTGATGACAATGATCTGTGAAAGGATAGGAAGTGCAAAGAGAGAGCAAACACGTCACAGTCAGCAACTGTGCCTTCAACAAGGACTGCTGGTTCCAGAATGTAAAAGAGCAAGGGCCAGGAGTTGGC
Source organism: Lagopus leucura (assembly GCF_019238085.1). Lineage (NCBI taxonomy): Eukaryota > Metazoa > Chordata > Aves > Galliformes > Phasianidae > Lagopus > Lagopus leucura. Next base: position 2,041,731 of record NW_024962265.1, on the reverse strand, counting down.
ACCAAAAGGCAAATGAGCTTACAATAGTTTGCGCATCTCCAGAAAACATGCAGTTTGACTTGGAGTATCTAGATGGAAGAAAATTTTGCAGTGTTTCGTTTGGGCTTCTTCCAAGATTTCCTTCCAAAGTATATGATGATATTTCCTCTTCAGAGTGACTTTGAAGGAAGGCTTCTACCATCAGTCCTATGCACTACCTTGCTTCACAGCAAGCCCTTTAATATCCTTCTTATATTCCACCAAAAAAAAAAACAACAATAGCTTTGTTTCAGTTGTGGAAATAAAAATGAAAAGAACAAACAGCTTAAAAAAAAAACCCTCTGGTTGGTTTTTTTGAGGCCATGCTCCTTGTCTGGAACAAAGCGAGACTTGTGATTCCTGCTTTCCAAGCTGAGGTGGGGCAAAGGAGATGCTGTGCTGTCCATTGCCAGAAGGAACAGAAACACCACCAACGGGATGCCACTGAGAAGAGAGAGCATTTTTGCAGCAGTGCTACGACCAACAGGACACAATGGGAAAGACGGAGGGGAACACATGTCTCTTTGAAAAATAAGAATAACCATATGAATCACACGGGCAGGAGACTGTTAGTCTCCATCCTCCCTTCTTGACCCTTCTACTGCCCCAAGAGAGCAACTACACCGCTGTTTGCCCAGGCAGATAAGAGCCACAGTGTTCCCACTCTGGCGGAGCTGTGGCATTTTGCGGGGAGCCTTGGTGTTCCTCTCCCAGTGGGTCCCTATCAAGAGATAGAGTTGCAATGGCTCTGCAGGAGAGGATCTTGACTTCCTCCTACCCTTCAGGATCCCTGCAGGCAAGCTGCCTTCCGGTTGGGGAGACATTTAGTAATACTGAGTTCATTTCTATGTCCACTCCGGAGGCTACATCCCCAGGAGGGCAGTTAAAGCAGCATGACAGAGGTGACCTCTCGATTTCCCATCTGCAGAGTGATGATGCGATGCTGGGGGAGGGTTTTGTTTTGTCTTGCTTTGTTTCTGTGGAATTGTTCTTTTTTTTTCTCTTGTAGAATAAAGGCAGAAGGGAAGCTGTGAAAATGAGAGCTTCACCTAAATGTCTTGATATCCCCAGAGCTAAGATTCCTCTGCAATCTTTTCTTGTAACCCCTGGGGATTTCTCACTTTGTCCACAGATTTTGAAAGAGAAAGAAATGAGAGAGAGAGAGGAGTGCTGTTCAGGTGACTCTGCTTACAGCCAATCAAAACTTGCACTTGGTAAAGATGATGATCTTGAGTGAGGCACGACTTGGTTTATCCCTCCCAGGGTGTCCCTGGCAGGACAGTTCTCAGCTGTCTATGCTCATGAGGGTTATGACTTGTTCAAGTTTGTAGGCAAGTTTCTGTTTCCCAGCTTGGTCATCTTGATCAAGGGCTCCGAGAATCTGGAAAAAGAGAGAGAAAGAAGTGACATGGCTCTGTTTTTATATTTATTTTTCAAAACAACTAAGTCCAGTACCTTTCAGCAACAGATGAGGGTTAATTTTCCCTACGAGAAAAGTGAGCCCCAAACTTAGCTTAGATCATACAATGCAGGTCAGTCAGCCAGAAGGGAGTTAGGCAGGCAGTTTGGTGCTGATGTGGCTGAATGCAAACCTCTGCTTTGCAACAAATCAAATGGATTAGCATCTTGAAGATCAATTATTTGGCAGATTTCTTCATTACCTTGCCATGCCACTTCAGATGTTCTAAGGTATCTCATCTGGTCTTTGATACCCATAACATCCATTTCATGTTTGATAGACCATTGTTGGGTGCTTTATGGTATTGTAAATGGAACTGGGCATATATGCCTCAACAACTTTTGGCCACGTGTGATGAAGAGTTTATGGAGATCTTCTCTGATTATCAGCTACAGCCAGTTAATTTTGATTGACCAATATCAGAAAATGAAAACAATGGAGAATCAGATGGAAGAGTCCTGGGGAAACCAACAAACTCTCCAGATCCCAGATTTTGTTTTTTATTCCCTAAATCCATCATCCCCTCATCCAGGATGAAGAAAGGCAGCCATGCCATATGCTGAGCTATCGGAATGGGTGGATTGTCTGATGGCTCTGCAGAAATTCTCCCTTTCTGAGGCTCTTACCTCCTCACTGTACTTGCCAACGTAGGAGTATATTTCCGAGAGTGCACTCATAGTGTTGAACTCATTCATATGCATGCGAGACTGCTCAGCCAAGTATGCATTCATGTCCTGGTCACTGATTGCTGGCATTTTGGCAATGTCCGAATAGTACCTGGGAGAGAGAATTACAGTGTTTCTTGAAGGGACAGAGCATGGAGACAATAACTGAAAGCCATCAACAATATGGAATAAACTTAACACTCTTAGGTTCTTCTAGAGCATCAATGATATGTCTTGTCATACCCTTCTTTTGCAGTGAAGAAGACTAAAACAGAAATTAGAGTGAGCCACTATTCCTGAATAATAGATAAATGCTGTAATCACTCAACCCTATTCTGAGACTGAGATCCCAAAGAACATCTTGTTAACTTTATCCACATTGTCAAAGAAATAAGATCTGCTGTTGGACTCCTTTGTCAGGCATTCAGAAGCTCTGAAACCTCCAGTCCCATAGGGAAGTCCCACTGTTCTCTTCACCCTCTGAGACCTCAGGCTTTTGCTCCCACACACAAAACTTCCCTTACATCCTTTTCTGTGCCATCTATACTACTAGATTTGCATACATTTCTAAGATTATCTATGTTCCCCACTCAAACCAGTCTATCCCAGTAACAGCTATGCTGCTAGTGTTATATCACGTTTCTAGCAATAGAATTCCATCCCTCTCTGACTGGGAAAAATCTACCTCGAGTTCAGGAGGATTGGGGCTTTACCCATTGGACATGGAGACCTCCAGGACCATTGCCCATGCATCAGACTTTCTCAGCAGAGCAATGTCTCTTTAAGGAAGTTACTATTTTTTAAGTCCTTCATCCCCTGAGTAAGGCAGGTCTTGGAGGACAAGGTTTGCAGAAGGTAATCAGTCACTGTCACTCGCAGCTGTGCTCTGCTGTCAACTGGTTAATTAGACACCATCATTTACATTTTTAATTTCTGCAATTTGACATTTTGTGCACAAGGAACAAAAAAAAAAAAAAAAAAGAGAAAAAAAAAAAAAAGCCCATAGCTGCAGCAATCCACAAATTTATAATTAGGAGGCAGAGAGGACAGGGAGCCAAAAGAGCTGACAGGTGTCCTGTAAACAGCATCGAGACACCTGCTGAGATGGAGGCTGCCTTCCACTGCAGAGAAATTTGATGCTGAAGTGCTGTATGATAAGGATCCTTCAGATATACAAGTGGGAAAATACTCTGTACGACAGTGAGACGAGCAGCTGCAGAAGTCTCCTGTGAAAAACAACGGAATGCAGGAGCACTGGGAGGAAAGCCCTCCACACCAGAAAGCTCCAGTGTGGTTTCAGTCTGATTTCATGCCCCACAGTCCCATCCTCACTGATTGCAATATGTTATTCTCAGTTATTATCCTGGTTTTGCAGAGAGATGAGCTGATGTAACCCTCAGTCGAGAAAGACACAGAAGCCAGTACTTTCTCCCACCTCTGTGCATAGCCTTCCAGCTTGACTGCTTCCAGATCTAGACTCAGTTTCAACAGAAAGTCTAATGCAAACCTCATAAATTGTACAGCAGCTTCCAGCATTCACAACATTATTCTTCCTGGAGACAGATCTTCTTGTCTTCTGGGCTCAGGAAAAGCCAAAAATTCCATTCTAATTCAGTCCCTTGCTCTAATTATTGCCCAGTCCCAGTACTTCAATAATGAGTGGTCTGAGCTTCATTTTATTTCATAAATTGCCTAACCCCCAGTCCCAGTTGGGCCTCAACAGCTGTGTGTGAGGAAAGGAGCCAACTGGAAACCCCATGAGAAGCTGTCCTACAGAACTACCTCCAGTAGCAGTTGGTGAGCAGGATGAATAGAAATTTCTAGACTTTTGCCAATCCTAACAAATTCAAACAGTCCCAAGCATCAGCAGATAGACAGAATCAGACCTATTCTGCATACACTTCTGACAAGAGGAAGTGTCAGGGAATTGTAGAATTCATGAGAGTGTTGTAACAGGATCCTCAAGGCCAATGCACATTACTGAGAACCCTAGAGTCTTACAACTAAAACATAAGGTGTGCCTTGGCACCCAAAGGAAACTACGTTCACGTGCAACAACACATTTCATAGACCTTTGGGAAGCAAAAAGAAAAGTAAGTCTGCAATGCAGAGAAATGCACTGATTTATGGTGCCTAAGAAGAGTCCATGGAGGAGAGCCCAGTTCCTTATGAATATTGCATAGGCACTCTCCTGCTGGAAGAAATGAAAAGTGAAGGGGATTACATCACAACAAAAATAAATAAGGCTGGTGGAGGAAAGCAGTAGCACTGTGCTCCATTTTCCAATTTGGTTCTTGCAACCAGTTGAAATGCTCCTTCATCTAATGGCAGTGGGATAGTGGGTGCAGGAATGGGAGCTTCCTAAAACAGAAACAAGGGAACACATACAGTCAGCTTCTCCAATTTTCTCATGTCTCCCTTTCACTTGGTAGCAATGCTCTCCTGGGTCTGTGACTCACAAAGGTCTGAAAGCTCCCGAGTCCCTTCTGCAGCCCTGCTGAGAGATTCTCCTAGCAAGATGAAATTCCCATGATTTATGTGAACAACAAAGAGCAGCACACAGTGGTCCCTAAAGGAAAGAACAGGGTGCAATGATTTGAACATCAGGTGCTGTAGACTTTCTTTTCTCTCCAACCATGACAAACTCACAAGCTGTGATTTCAGTGTACTCAGTCCAAAGGCTGTCACCCAATGTCACACCAAAGTGTCCCATCTCCCTCAGTTTACCTTATCATACAGCTGCGCAGTACTTTCCCATTAAGACTGCAAACCAAGATAATGTGGAAGTGGTAGAAAAAAAGAAAAAAAAAGGAAAAAAATGAAAAAGCATGTATCAGTAATCAAACCTGGCCGCTAGAACAGGAAGAAGACATACAATCTCCTTTCATCAGAACTCTGCGATGGACAGATGATTTATTTATACAGAAGTTGTTTCTTGTGAAGCCATCATTAATGCTATCTAAAGAAATTATAAATGTGTACATTAAACCATCCTAGCAGGGAGATGACAACATTCCTGCTGAGTCTTTATTTACTTTCTATTTGAGCCCAGATCCTCAGTGGTACTTAGGGTCTCTCTGCCATTTACATACTTCTAATGCCTTCAAAACCACTGTGAAGCTGTCACCAAATCCCACAGCTCCTTGAATTTTCACTGCCAGCATTTGTAAGACTGCCTGTGTACTGCCTTCCTTTGCCCTTGTGGCTGACAGCTTTCACGCTAAAGCTAAAATGTGAGGTATTGCAGGGGAAGAATCTTCTCAACAATGCAGTTCCTATGGGCACTCCTAAGCTGATGGCCTCTGGATCAGGAAAGGACCATAAAAGTCATTGTGGGGTCCCACAAGGGTCTGCCTTGAGATCCATTCTCATCAACATCTTTATCAGTGACATAGATGATGGGATCGAGTGCACCCTCAGCATGTTTGCTGATGACATCAAGCTGAGTGGTGTAGTTGACACAACAGAAGGAAGGGACACTATTCAGAGGGACCTTGACAAAGAGGAAAGGTGAGCCCATGTAAACCTACTGAGGTTCAACAAGGCCAAGTGCAAGGTGTTGCACTTGAGTCAAAGCAATCCCAGCTGCATATACAGACTGGGAAAAGAACTCCTTGAGAGCAGCCCACAGGGTGGATGAAGCCTGAAGGAGACCATAAGCCAGGAGAGGCCTGTGGTGGAGCAGGATGTTCCTCTCAGCCCGTGGGGTAGCATGTAAAGATCAGCTGGTGGAGGAGCCCATGGTGGAGAAGGAGGATGTGGTCTGCAGGATGCTGCAGCCCATGGAAATCCCCCACAGGCCCTGGGCTGGAGCTGTAGCCTGTGAAGAGGAGTAGCCCATGATGGTGGATGTGGCTTGAAGGAGGTCAGAGCCTGTGAAGAAGCCCATGGTGGAGCAGGCTGTCCCATTATATCCCATGGGGCACCATGCAGAACGGATCTCTTCATGTAGCCCATGGAGGAACCCACGGTGGAGCAGGTAGATGTGGGCATGGAACCGTCCCTTCCATGAACAATCCCATCTTCCTCAGCCTGTCTTTGTAAGAAAGGTGTTCCAGCCCTCTGATTATCTTCATGACCCTCCTCTGAACCCTCTCCAAAAGCTTCTCTTCTTTCCCATGTTGGGGCTTCGGGTCTGGACGCTGTACTCCAGGAGCAGATTCTGGAGTTGCAGCCCATGGAGAGAAGCCCATGGTGGAGCAGTCCACCCCTGTGGTAAGGACCCATGTTGGAACATTTCTTGAGGAACTGCAGCCTGTGGAAAGCCCATACAGGATCATTTTAGGAAGGACGTCATCCTAGTGGAGGGACCTCATGATGGAACAGGAGCAGAGAGCTATCAAGAAGTGTCTGAAATGGTTCATTATGGATTGACCATATTCCCTCCGCTGCTCATGGGGAGGAGGTAGAAGATGATGGGAGGGTGTTTTTAGTTCACTTCTAGTTTCTCTCTGCTTTGGTCTAGGCAGTAATAGGCAACAAATTACATTAATCTCCCTTATGCTGAATCTGTTTTGTTCATGACGGTAATTGGTGAGTGATGTCCCTGTCCTTATCTCAACCTATGAGCTTTTTTCATCTTATTTTCTCCTGCTATTCTTTTGACAAGGGGCAGTGAGAGAGTGATGTTGTAGAGCTTAGCTGCCCATCAGTGTGAAACCATCACAGATACATATCTAAAGATCCTTTACATGCTCGAGTTTCCCCTGAATCACAAGGGGAGGCGGACTTCTTACCTCAAGGCTGCTCGTTCTCTGATGCGGCAGGGAAAATTTGTTTACTAAACCAGAAACAATGAAAGCCTCAAGAAACTGGGAGGAATCTCAATGCTCAGAGGTATGATCAATGCCCTGTCTCAAGAGATATTCAAGGTCAGGCTGGATGGGGCTCCGTGCAACCTTTTTTAGCTGCAGGTGTCCCTGTTCACTGCAGGGGAGTTGTACCAGCTGACCTTAAGAGGTCCCTTGCAACTCAAATGATTCTATGATTCTATGAATCTGTAATGACCCTTGCTCAAGCACACTGGCAACTCACATGGGTGATGGGAGATCACTAGGCCAACTATTATCACAGCAGCACACCCCAGCCTGCATGAGCAGGACAGCCCATAGCAATGGGAATAGCAATGCTCCCTCTTAGTCTCAACAAAACAATTACTCTTGTTACTTAAACAACCTCAACCTCTCTCTGGGAAGTTTCTGCTTTGATTTTTTTGGATTATTTGGTTTTGTCTCGTTTTCTTTAGGAAAGCAATACCACTGTGCCTTGGGAATGCATCTTGCCCTCTGTTTGGGGGCAGGGCAGGGCATTTTTGCTCTTCTCTTCATCACCAACTGCAGAGGCTCCTTCGTGGTGCTGTTTCTAAAAAATAACTGTGCCTGCTGCCACTCAGTAGCTCATTAACTCATCAAAGTGAAGAGAAAAGCCATGTTGCCAATGATTTTTCTGCAGTCTGAAATTTTTCAGCATGAGATGTGGTTTAGGCGGCTTAGCATGGAGCTAATTGCCTTCCAAAAGATCTTTTTGTCATGGCTGTTGTTGTGCCATCACTGGGTTGGGACTGCACTCATTAATAATCATTTTAGCATATGAAAAGCTTGTAACGAATCCATGTGCCGCAGACGGCAGACGCAATTACAACAATAACATAATTAGGGTTATGCAATAGCCGGCTGTATCCGGACCACTGAAGGAGGAAGAAATGTATGAGAGGGATACAGTGGACTGCTATAGCAGAGAATGGCTGAAGGAAAGCAAGCCTGATCTAGCTGTAGATGTCCTTGCTCGTCGTAGGAGAGTTGGACTAGATGGCCCCTTAAGGGTCCCTTCCAACTCAAGCAATTCTATGATATGATTCTATGAAAGCTTGGGAACAACCTAGTGGCCAGCTCTCTGATGGGATCAAGTGAAAGCAATGCAAGGACATGTTGTCAGTCCTTCTATTGACTAAGCATGACAGCTTTACTTTGCTAGGAGGCATCTGAGCTGCAAAGTCTGAGTTTATGCTGATTCAGCTACAGGCAGCCACAAGACCGTGTTACTTCAGATCAATCCCATTTCAGAGAAAGGTTCAAGGCCAAGCTGCTGGACACTAATTGGATTGTAGCATGAACAGCACGACAGCAAAGAAAAAGGATTTTCTTTTGCACATGCATGCTTTTTCCTGCTTTTTTTTTTGTCTCGGAATAAACGACAGAGAATGGATGGGCAGCACTGAGTTAGTGCCTGAAGAGTGAACTGGTAGTTTCTCCATGAGCAGAAGCTTTCCACAGCACTCTTAGTGCAGAGTCTACATGGTCCTAAGGTTGTACCCTCTGAGTATAGACAAATTTTCATTTTGCTTGCTGAAATCTGTACTATGTAAGAGCAGTGTGATACTGCAATGAGAAAATATCAGGCAGGTTTGTTGTTTGGTTTCATTTGAGACAAAAAGTGAACAGATTTCAAGTACAACAAAAGCTGCTGAAGAGAGAGAGGGAGTGAACTATATCCCGTACACTTGGAGATGCAGTGAGATGATGGCCAGTGCTTTAATTAAAGCCAGGGAGATTATTGGCTGACCAACAGGGAAACCACTCTGATGTGAAGGAGAGGGAAGCATAGGAGCAGATTGCCAAAGAGAAGGAGAAGAGAGTCTCGATTGCTGGAAGACTTTAAGAAAACATGTCAGAAAGATGTGAGACAGAGCTGATCCTGCCCTAAGGCAGGAGCTGGGCAGGCTGACCTGAGGCCCTTTCCAGCACTGTTTTTTATGACCTCTACTGACAACTCCCTTTATCCTTGACTGGAGCACCTCTGAAGAACCTCTCCTATGAAGAAATGTTGAGGGAATTGGGCTTGTTTAGCTTGGAAAAGAGAAGGCTCCTGGGAGACCTCCAATACTTCAAGGGAGTGTATAAACAGTAGAGAGAACAGCTGTTTACGAGGGTGGATAGTGATAGGACAAGGGAACAGCTTTAAACTAAGACATGGGAGGTTTAGGTTAGATATTAGGAGGAAGTTTTTCACTCAGTGGGTGGTGACACACTGGAACAGGTTGCCCAAGGAGGTTGTGGATGCCCCTGGATCCCTGGAGGCATTCAAGGCCAGGCTGGATGTGGCTCTGGGCAGCCTGGTCTGCTGGTTGGCGACCCTGCACATAGCAGGGGGTTGGAACTGGATGATCATTGTGGTCCTATTCAACCCAGGCCATACTATGGTTCTATGACCTATGCTATGCTATGGTATGCTATCCCTTTAGCCCTCTTTCTGTCAGGGAAAAGAGATGCACAAGACTGCTTCTAAAATAGAGCAAGCATTTCCAGTTGTTATTTGATGCTCTCTTTTAAAGCCTTTGGAGTTAAAAGGTCACCCGGTTATATCTGTTAAAAATCTCACTGCTTTACAGTGTTGGGGTGTGTGTAGTGTATTGTATTCTACTAAACTGGTACATTTTGTCTTTGTCACCAAAAGTTGTTGCAAAATGGCCGCACTGGCAGTGACCATCTATTGACTGCAGTCTGACATCACAGGCTGAAAAGTGATATAGGTTTAGATACCAACTAGGACCAGACTATTGATTCTGCATACTCCAAACAAGCTCCCACAGCATTTTTGAGGGAGCTTAAGACTTTGACATCAGATAGTTAACACCATGCAAAACATGGCTACTTCAAGAAAAGGAAGGAAAAGAGATCACAAACACAGGCTCCGGGTCCCAGCAGTTAGGTTGGGTAGTGTTTGTGTTCAGGTTAACATAATGAACTGCAGATGTTTTAACTCTGAATCCTATTGATAAGGTCACTTTAAACTTCTTTTAGTCTGAAACATGTCAAATCTATTTTGAACTTCCTTGATTAAAAGATTTTCAGAGTCTTAATAATATATGCAGTGTCTCCATTGAAGTCCAGCTTTTCTTTATGGAACTATTTTTAACTCACACTAAAACTTGACCAAATACCCCCAGGGATGAGAAAAAAGCACCAATTCCTCTTCTTGCAGCACTGCAGGTATTCTGGGCACCAGTGTGCAGTGGAAAAAACTCTGCCTTCTGCTTTTTGTGCTCTGCCCCTTTGCAGTCTCCTACATCCATGCCTATGTGCCAGGCTTCAGTGGGGAAGCATCGTATTGATTGTGATGCAAGCAATTAAATGGTGTTAATGAAGTTCAAACAAGTGTTATCATAAGCTTGGCAGCATGGAGAGAAATGAAAGGTCAGCCTCAGCCCTTTGTCATCTTTTCAGTGTGGCGCTGAATGCTAATGAGACAGTCACAATTAGAACAGGCTCCACTTTGTAATGCTTGGGGATTGCATCAAATGCTCCCAAGTTCTCCAGATTTCTGGGCTCAAAGGGGACATTTGAAGTAAACTTGAAAAGATGCAGATCTAAAGCTGCTCTAATGTAAATTCAGCAAAGCCTATGGAGTTTTACTAACAGAAGTCAGATGAGAATCTGGTCTATCTTTCCCATTTTTTCCCCTTTTTCTCAATAGACAAAATTATGATATTTTAAAAGCTGCCACCTTGTTTTAAAGCCACAGAGTGACTTCTCATGGCTTCAACAAAAACTAAATAGTACATCCCCATTTCCTGAGTTAATTCTCTTGCTTCTCCCACACCTCATCTTCTGCTGCAGGAATCCCAAGTTGTGGCTGTGCCTAGGTGCTTTTCAGTCATGCGTTTTCAAAGGTCATTTGAATGCTGCACTTGCATTTTACTGGTCAGGATATATCAGTGGGTTTGCTACAGCAGACAGAATCCAGCTCTGCTTCCAATAGCATTGAAAAAGACCACTGAAATCAAACTCCTGGTTGACCAGTGTGTAAAGGCAGACCATTAGTCAGGCCAAAAACTGCATTATGTCCTTTTCCTTTTCACCCTCTAAAAAGTTGGGAAGATATTTTAACATGAATTGGAGACTGCTTATGTCTGCTGCTTTCTCTGCTATTTCTTGTCCTAAGACAATTGCCTGCTTTGAGTTTTGAGTCCTAAAGACACATTCCACACTGAAGAACCAGTAGTTGCAAAGAGATGGCTTGGAGTAGCCCAGCTCAGCTGCCATCTGAACAGCCACATTAAAAGAGAAGAGTTGGCTTTTACTCTAGTGTGCCTTCAAGAAGGGTTACAATTCACTGCTGCCTAATTGCCCTCTTACAGATTCTTCTTCATCAAATAACTTCATTTGATTTCAGGTTCTTCTGATTTACTCAACCACTTCTTACACTTCCTGATGGAAAATCTTTTTAAGTTATGATTCAGTCTTTGAAGAAGTCTAGTGGTCTTGAATGATGCTGCCTCCAGCTGGCACTGACTACAGAAATAACTCACACCAGTACTGAAAGCCATTGGAGTACAGTTGCAGCATGGAGAAAAGGAATTAATTAACTCAAAGACGAAATAAAATTATATTCTGTTCATTCTTAGTAAGTTTTTCTTTGATCTACAACAGCATCCAGGTGCCACTGCTTTGAGACTGTAGCACTGACACACAAAAGAATTAATAGGGCAGAAGCTCTAACCATATTCCAAAAGTCATGGTCTCCCCTTGGGTTTTAGTACAGTTTTTCAGACATCAGTGCAGATAATAACCCAATACATGCTGTGCCCAGAAATGCAGTGCTGTTTACCAGCAACAGGAGGTGTTATGTACCTTGTTTGTTGCTCAGGAAAACTCAGAGAAATTCAACAGGTATTACTGCAGATCACTGGGCAACAGGATTGAGCTCCAGAAAATCTTAATATCCTGTTCTTCACTCACGTGTCAGTTCTTCACTAAAGCATGCTGTCTCCAAGGGTATAAAGTCAAGCAGAGCTGTAAGTAAGAAACCAGCCTTCACTGGCAACTTCTTTTCACACATCCCTCAAGCAGATGGCTCAGAAGGTAGGGATGGGGGGAGCACTGCCCCTCCTGCTCTATGTGAAGATCATGCTTGCAACCACCTGAGGAACCTGAACATCCATAGGTCCATCAATCCCGATGAGATGCATCCTAATTAGAGTCCCGAGGGAACTGGCTCATCTAGTGACCAAACCACTCTTGACAATATTTGAAAAGTCACAGCGATCAGCTGAAGTACCTGGTGAGTGGGAAAAAAGGCTACTGTGCACCCATGTTTAAGATGGGTAGAAAGGATGACCCAGAGAACTATTGACCTGTCAGCCTAATCTCTGTGCCAAGGAAGACTGTGGAACATTTCCTCCTGGAAGCTATGCTAACACACATGAAAGAGAGGGAGGTGATACAAGACAAGCAGCATAGCTTCACCAAGCTATGGTCCTGCCTGACCAACTTAGTAGCTTTCTACAATGGTGTAACTACAACAATGGACAAGGGAAGAGCCACTGATGTAATCTATCTTGACTTCAGGAAGGCCTTTGACAGGGTTCCCCCACAATATCCTTCTCTCTAAATTGGAAAGATATGGATTTGATGGGTGAACTATTCAGTGGAGGGGATCTAGTTCTGAGATAGTACTCAGAGAGAGTGGTGAACAATGGCTCAATGTCTGGGTGAAGATCAGTGACATGTTGTGTCCCACAGGGGGTCAGTATTCTGGGACAGGCTTTGTTGTGATAGGACAATAGGAGATGGTTTCAAACTAAAAGAGGGTCAATTTAGACTGGGTAGGAGAAAAAAATATATATATGATAAGATTGGTGAAGCACTGGAACAGGTAGTGGATGCTCCGTCCCTAGAGACATTCAAACTCAGGGTTGACAGGGCTCTGAGCAACCTGATTGAGATGTAAGTGTCATTATTTATTGCAAAAGGATTGGACTAACTGACCTTTCAAGGTCCCTTCCAGCTCAAATGACTCTGTGGTTCTATGAACCACCCATCAACTACATACACTACACAGGTTACAGGAATATGACACTGCTGGGTCACTGCTAGTGCAAATCTACTGCTTCTAAATAAATCTCAAACACTTCTTTCCACCTATCCAGGTCAATCCAGCAATCAATCTGAATACATATCAAGAAACTTGGACACAGTACTAGAAGTAGGTCATAATTAAGCAAGGTAGTTTCTAAGAGCCTTACAGGTTGCCTAGAAATGACATTTGCAGAAGTGTTTAACCACATCTAAAAATAATTGTCCGGACAAATCAGAAACCAATGGGAGCATTATTGTAAGAAATTCACCTCATGCTGACTGGAGTACAGAGCTCTTTCATCAGCTGTGCTCTGCTTTCGCAAAATTAGAGAAAATCTTACCCACCAGAGGATAGACTGGTTTACAGCAAAGTATGCCTACTGCAGCAAAGGTCTCATATTACCTGCATGGTGACATCAGTTTTAGCCAATGCCTATGAAGTCAAGCAAGACAAATCACTGCTGAACATGGGATGCTGTTGTACAGGAATGATCTGTAAGATAAACCCATCGTTGTATTTACAGAACAGCGATCATTCTCCATCTGTGCAGTTCCCAAACCTGTCAATAATGCCAGGCAAGTGTGACATATTGGAAAACAAAGCACAGATCAGCTTCTGCAAGGCTTGTTCCAGCAGACAATGTCTTGCTGAAAGGAGTACAAGATGTGCTATTGTTCATCCTGCAGAGAATCTTAGAGGAACTGAAATCCCTATGTATTGTAGGAATAGTTGTCTTAGTTGTATTTCCTGTAGGGTAGCTTTGTCAGAGAGTGAACTTTAGCGCAGTAAATTGAACAGTAAAACTGCAGGTTCCCGCAGATATGTATAAAATGCTCAGAAAGACTTCTGACCTTTCAGAAAGTACCTGCAGAGCGTCAGTCACTAATCTGACAATTCCATGGCATCCAAATTACAGAAGAGCTGCCATGGGCAGCTACTGGACTCAGAGTACGGGATGATAATTGTGACCCCTGAGATCCAGGCAGTGTGGGGACTGTCACAATGATGCTGGGAGAAATGCTACTCCTTCTTCTGGTCTGTACGGAAAGAATAACAAGTCCACAAAGCTCACAGGACTCAGATGCAGTCACTTTCCCTACCTCCTTCCCTCCCTCTTCTCAACAGTTTCTCCTCAAGAGAAACAGTGATGGCAAACACCTTCAGTTCACACATCTAATTAAATTTCTATATGCGCTGTACAGCATGTGGGAATAAATGGCAAACAGAGCTTTCTACATGGTCATTAATCAAAGAAAAAAAGCCCAGAAGCAGCTACCAAACTCAATACTGAAGATACCTCTTACCTCCATCCATGATGCAAGGCTTCATTTTACAACTTACTTAGGTTATTCCCATTTCTAGAGCCAAAACTCACCTTTCTACCCAGTTCTTGTAGCTGGGGATGTCCTTGGCATACAGAAGCTTATTGGAGGGTGAGTCTTTGCCCAGACGATGCTCTGAGGTTGAACAGGAGTCCATGAATGTCTGAGCCACTACAGAGAGGCAGGCATCTGTGATGCTATTCTTGTGAATGTCGAAGACAAACTGTGGGTTCTTGATCATGTTAACCCAGAACCGTAATGGCAGGCTGTCAGGTGAGAAATGTGGAAAAGGCGAGTCAGTAATTGCAAGTTTCATAAGCTTTGTCTTGTGATGTTGCAAAGCTGACTGGTGGATAGGAATTAAAGATCAAGGCATGGAGACAGGGATTCTGGGATATCAACTCTGTCATTGACATACAATAGATCTACGCTGTAGGGGTAGATCTACCCCTGTAGGACTCCAGGGTGCACAAGAGTCACTTCAGGAATGAGTTTTGTCCCTGTTATCCTCACAGGCCAATTTGGTCACTCCTAAAGTCACAGTCATCTTACTGAGGTTGCACATAAATTAATGAGATTATATTAATGAAAGTATATTCGAGGTGATGGAAATATCTCCTCACTTCCCTATATTAGGGTGCAAATGTGAGGTTAGCTGCTGTTGGTTGCTTCATCACATGAGAATAAACATCTCATTCACACAACTTATGGTAAGCAACAGGCACTTTTGAGGCTAAAAGCCAATTACCACTTGGCTTTTAGCCTCATGGTAACACCATGGGAAAAAAGGTAGGTACAGATGCCAGGTTGACAGGCGCTGTGTGTCATGTACTGTTCAGTTACACAGCTCAAGTCCAAGCTTGTGTATGATCCCAACACCCTGGGCATAAAGCAGTTATTATGTGGCAGAGAAAACCCTGTTGCCACAAGGAGAAAAATAAGAACGGGGAACAAGTGTTGCAACCTTTGAAATGAAAATTTATCTGCCCTAACCGTAGAAATGCTATTCCAATTGCAATTCAAAGGCTTTCCCCTCGTTTTTCCCCCTCATACTTAAAAGAGCTGTTCATCTGTGTCAGATGTCCTGAGGTATCTACCTCCAGCTTTTGCCTCAAGCCTTTTGTGTCAGAGCAAATGCATTCATATGATCATGGCCTAAGAGCTGAGATGTGTCATTATTATCAAACTGTTGTCTCTCTGTCTTCATGCTAGGTAGACTCGTAAGGTAACTTCCAACATTTGCACTTTCCCAGATATGAATAACTCTTCAGTATAAAAAATTCATCTGATATTCAGGCTAAATTCCTCAGATTCTAAGTTCCTCCAATTTGTTCATTACCCTCACATGTTCATAGCACCATAAACAATTCATATCCGCATTTGATACCCTTCAGGTGACAGAGAGATGGTACCACATTTTCCTAAACAAATATGTAGTATCTTCAGCCAGCAAATGTGAGGAAAGCCTCACACAGCTACTCTCATCAGCCAAACCAACCTTGTTTAGGGAGAGGACAGAAGTTCAGGAGTGGGAGATGCTGGCAGTGAGACCTAATGGGTGTTGCGGGAAGGAAACCTTTTAGGCTGGGAATGGAGGTTCATCTCTTAAGGGAAGAGCTGAATGAGTGAACTGTGCCAAAATTCTGAGATTGTTTGTATACTAAGTACAGCCACAGTGAGGACAAGCACAGCCTGCACGTACGTATGGCTGTGGGGAGGGGATGGGAGGATGATGTCCCTCGCTGGGAATAATGAAGCCCATGATGTCACTTAGAGTTAATTTAATCTGATTGAACAGATTTCTTCATACTGCCCCTGTTCCCCCCTTCCAATACATACACATTCTGCCTTCCCCCCCCCCCCCTCCCCTTAAATAAACCTCCTGCTCATTTAGTCTGAGTGGCTGCAATCAGCCTTAGATTAGTGCTGCAGATAATGTTAATAATATGCTAATGTTTCATTAGTTGAAAGCCTCTTTGGTGCATGGGGTTTCTTTTTTTATGTCACAGCGCTGTGACGACCTGCCATCAGCATGGCTGGTAAAAGGAAAAAAATGCATGAGCTGGGAGCCCCATGGCTCTCCTCTGCTGTTCCTTTCATAATCTCTGTATTTGCACAGAGAAAGGGGAGGGAACAGTTCCCCAGGGACTCTTTCCAACAGGGACATTCAGCAGAGGGGTGCTGCAAAGATCCTTCCTCCACCAGTACTGACTTTACCCTGCTGTCCTATTACATGTACAGTGAGGGGTTTCTACCTGCTGAATAGAGCAGTGAGCTGATGTCAACCTTTGTCACTCATTGAAAAAGACTTACATCCAACTACAAACCCTCAAAGTACTGAATACCTTTTCATATGCTTTAAGGTATCTCCTCGTCTCCATCTAACACCCCAGGAGGGCGCAAGTCTCCTGTAGGCACTGCATATTCCCTTTGGTACACTTTAAAAGTCTCAAACAGTACTAGATGCCTCTGGAGGCAACAAAAAGTAACTCTAGGCCCCCAGTGACTGTAGTGGGAGTTCAAACACCCAGGGCAGAAGAAGACAGAAGCGCTCTTCCATGAATCCCCAGAGATCCCTATGGGCCTGAACACTACTGTAATGAAACACTTACAATTTTGCCTCCTATATTCTCATGAGGTCATTCAGAAATACAACTACCCCCATGTAACACAGAACAAACTGGGATCTATAGTCAAAGCACTCTACCCTTGAGAACATCCTTTAGATTTTGGATACACTTCCATCAGCTTGAGAAGACTGAATCTGGCATGCTGAACCCACGTTCCCCACCACCCATATCCTAAATCACACATCCCACTCTTCTCCTTCTAATCAAGGTCCTGGTAACAGACCTGTCTCACTCACCAATTGCTCTTCCAAGTATGCCGCACATGGGGGTCATGGATGTTGTGCTTGTCAGCTTGTTCATCCAGGAAGTCAAACATATATTTGATAGCCAGGGGAAGTGCACTGCCACGATGAGCTGTGCTGAAGATGGTCTCAAAGAGGTCATCTACAAATTTCTGGAGAGTTCCCTGTTGGGAGAAGGAGAGAAGAGTATGGGACACCAAGTAGGAAGAGGATGTTTAAATTTGGTATCCTACTGAAAATAGAGTGTGTCTATAAATCAGATTCAGGAAATATGCTTGAAAAGCAAGAACCATTTAAAAGCTGTTAAACACGACATGAGATGTCTGACATCTGCATCTTCATAATATCTGTTACTTACGGCTAACAACTGAATGGGATAGGGAAGATATACTTGTTCTCTCTGTTATTGACACACAGGGAAGGTGTATGAAATGTGGTGGAACACCATATCCCATCTCAAGATGGGATGGTGATGGGAAGGCACTCACCTGTTCCCTCCAAATTTTATCTTCTCTGCATCCTAAACTCAACAGCCTTGATGTATATGTGAGCCAAAACCTACCTATTTTCTATACTGGTTTTCGTACATGGCCCATTCTCAAACTGGGGATAGAAGCCAGGCAGAGAAGAAAATAAGGTTTTAATGATACAAATAGGACAACAGTGACTGGAGAAGATGGCTGTCCATTATGCATTAGTATAACAAAAACCAAGAACTTCATCTTAATTACTTGTATTTTACTACACACTGTCACGGGACCAAGTCAAGCCCTAGGAACAATGCATGGATATGTCAGTTACTGCTCAAGGGACAAAATGGTTACCTAAGGGTGATGGAACACTGGAACAAGTTGCCCAGAGACGTGGGCAAACTGTATGGAGACCTGTTTGTACCCCTTCTTGTGTGACCCACTGTAGGGCACCTGCTTTTGCAGGGGGGGTTAGATTTGATGGTCTCTTCCAAACCTGAAACTGTGATTCTGTGATAACATCCGCTACAGAGATTGCAATGGTGTCCTCATGTGCTTACAGAACCACTCTGGACCAGCTGATGAGAACAGCTGACCTCCAGTAATGACATGAAGGGCTAAAATAGCAGAGGCTGCCCAGGCCTGGAGAAAGAGGCAGTTGAAGAGCTGAGGTAGCCTGTGAAAATTGATTCTGCCATCAAAGCAGCAAGGTCATTTATATGTGGATAAACCATATGGTTGCCAAAATAACAAAAATTCCAAAATAATACAAAATTTCCTCAGCTGAAAAATAAAATCCTTCCCTTTCTCTGCAGACCCAGGAAAGAAATTCCTTTTTACTAGAAATGAAACACCAGGTTCCATCAGAGTGGCTCAAGTTTACATAGCATTAACAAGTACTTAATTAGAAAGCTGGTGTCTCTTGCTGATTCACCACTTGATTTATTATTTGGGAAACAAACAGAGGTGCCTTTTGCTTGTGTGAACTCCTACATGGTGAATAAAGCCCCGTAGCATCTCTGACTCAGAAAGGACCCCGAGGGGAAATCTCGTTGCTCTGACATCGAAGAGCTGCCCTCGGGTTCACTTTCCAGAGGGAATTAGTTCTCCACATGCTCACCCACACAAATGCAAAGAAAACCTCTGAAGCTTTTAGGCAAGAGACTGTAGGTCTCAGAGGTCAGGGATTTACTAGAATAAAAATCATTGTCAGTTTAACTAAGTGTTCCCTGGGATTGTATTACCAGCAACTGGTCTCTCTCCTCTTTCCCTGCCTCAAATGGTCACGATGATGATAGAAAATTGCTCAGCCCAAGAGGGGAAACCATAAACCACCAGCCTTTCTGTTACTGTGCAAGTTTTGCAGCTGTTCCCCAGCCATCTTTATAGAAAAAAGAAAAAAAAGCAAGTGTTGAATTTGTGATCCGGAATAAACCAAAAGCACTTCAGTGTCAGAGCAGGGGACATATCCCCAGATAGTGTACATCAGCACTGGTCCAGTGACCACTGGTTTAATCTGGGACTGAGGCCCTGGGGATCATCATTTTCTTGCTATATTATGTGATCCATGTAAGTACTTTGAATCCCACCACAACAGAGATGGCAGAGAGAAGAGACTGACACCACGGGCTGAGGAAAAAATGTGCAGGTAAAACTTACAGTAGGACTTACACATATAATGGAGACTTGCCAGATCAGCAAGCTCAGATGGTGTTTGCATGAATAAATATAATCATGTTTGTGCCTGTTGACACCCTGACAGGAAATGATAATAGTCAAAACTTTAGAGAAGGAAGAAAGATTGGGCTGTTTGATTGCTCCTCGGTTTAATCCTGCCCAGAATGGTGTGAGATAACACTGATTAGCCCACCTGAGCCACAGCTGCAGTTTCCACTTCTGGGCTGCATCAAGATAACTCATGTGTCAGAGAAATTTGGGCACAGAGATGCACTGCACTGTGAGAGGATTGCAGGACTGCAGAGGGATCTGTCTGATTAAATGCCTGCCTCCCCACCTGCCCTGATTCCTTCTGTGATGCAAAAGAAAAGCACTGTGCCCTCTCCACTAATGCAAGCTTCTCCAAGGAAAGCACCACCACCAAGAGATCCGGGGGTGGAACAGCAGATAGAAATACAGACAGTTTCTTCTGCCCATATTCTTATAAAGCCTTTTGAAGAGGAGTTAGGTGGAGAACTTGCCAACACTCAAATAATGCTGTTCTGGGAAAGCCAGACAGATCGCAACATACAGAACGACCTGGGTCTGCATAGAACAGCCCTAGGGGCAAGTCTTCAACTTGTCAAGTCCCTTTCCTGACTTTGCTTTCTTATTTAAGTTCCCTCCCTCTGCACTCTGAGCACTTCTAGTGCTCTATTTTCCTTCTGCTCTTTTATCCCCTCTTTGATACTCCTTGAGCAGTCTCTCATTTCTTGTTGGCAAGAAGTCACACTACAGCCTTCAAAAGCCCATTCCTCACCCTTTTCCCTTCTCCCTCCATATACCTTGGTGGCGAGTAGCCTTGTCAGGTAGATCTCAGAAACCATCTTGCTGCCCCGGTCACCTTCTTTTTGGTCACCATGTTCGTGATTCTTCACCAAGTGCCACATCTTGACTCCACTCTCAAGGTCAGGAGTGATCATGGGTGTGCGGGAGCGGAGGCTGTCTGGGCTGCCTGTGTAACGGATCATGTTTTCTGCAAAGAGAGATGCATGTGTGTCAGCCCTATTAGCACTTGCATTGAAATTAATGAGTTTCAACAAGGACATATGCTTTCTCATCAGAAAGGCAAGAAGAAGACCTCTTTCTGCTGGCTGGTTTTAGTACTGGTTCCTCTGACATCTGATATATGAACGGGATGCACATATTGTTGTAACCGTACTGCAGTGTCCCTCCTCTTGTGAGCTCTATATTTCCATATCAGTATTAAATAAATGTCCATTGACCAATTCATAACATTAAGCAGAAGAGTTCTATCTCCTGGTGGAATTGCAGTGTGAGCCAGAAAAGGTCCTAGAACTGGTGTATGGACCAGGCCTTGCTATCAAAGTATGACTGAGTGATTTGCTCAGCAAAAACAAGGGATATGAGCCAAGGAGGACATAGTGGTCATGTCTGTAAATTAAATGAAGCTCTTACACTGCCCTTCGGTTGCCATGCTCTTCATTTATTATGTTCTCTGTCAAACCTCTGGCCTTGGACAACTAGCACTGCTAGTGTAAGGCACTGCCAAGGAGGGATTCAGGGAACAGCAGCAAATACTCATGGTAGCAAACAGGGGCAAGTTCAGCTTATTTTACCTGTGTGGTTGATATCTGACCAAGCTTCTTGGCCTTATGGTCAGAGAACAGGTCATGGGCCTTCTTGCATGAAAATATTGATGCAACCAATATGACTTCTTGCCTGTCTCCCCAACACCAAATTCAGGAGGAGCCGCTTCCTCTTTCTCCTTTGGCAACAAAGCAATCCAATAACTTCTACCCAACTGTTCTCTTCAGTCTCTGCTTCTAAATCTTGTTTTGATAGAAAGTGAACCAGAACTCCAGAGGGCCCACGCATACTACCTCCACAAAGACACTTTTATCCTACAGACAGTACTTCCCTTTGTCCCTGAGTGATGCCATGAGGCATTCCCCTCCCCCTGCTAGCAATGCTACAGATTGAGTCTTTTCCAACCATGATTAACAGAAGAGTGTTGCACATTTCTACAGCAAGATCTGAATCAAGCTTATTAATGCACTACCAATCTCTACATATTAATTATTAGATGGAATATCCTTTTTCTCTCTGGATGCTGTTTACTTAATTGCAATTAACAATCACTTGTGACCCACTACATCTTCTCCTCCCCCCGTATCCCTCCTCACACCCTCCCCCTGAAAAATCAAATGGCAAAAGAATTAAAGAAATCCAAGAGAAATTAACCCCCCTTAAGTCTTCCTTTTCAAAGGTCACTGTGTCTTTCAGTAATTGCAACAACATGACAAACTGGATGAATATTAATAAGGTCTGCTGGATTGCTTATGTCCTTGGAGAAAGAGGAAGGGGGTTCCTCTGGACATTGAGTAGCTGTATTTTCCCTCAAGCCTAAAGGGAACTAGAAGGATCAAAGATGCCTTCATACATAGGGAAAAATAATAGTAAATTGATACGCTAACTGCATCATGGATGGAGCAACACTCTGGTTGCACATTAGAGACATTTGTCTTTGCCCTCCCATGCCATCATAGCATCTTGGGGTGACAGCTGTCTCGTTCTCAGTTGTCTCATGTGTAAAGTGGGAAGAACAGTGCAATGCTCTGAGATACACTGACAAATGACCTCAGCAAGCTGTTTTTAGTATTATTCCAGGTGTAAATTCCCTTGGGATAATAAAATAGCAGGATGAGACACATAATATTCACACTAAAATATAACAGTATGCAAGCAGTGCCCTCTGTCTTGGCTGTTTCTAGCCACAGAGGCCTCTAATCTGTGCCATAGATTCTTCACAACAGACCTTTCCTACCAAAGTGATTGAGCTCTTACACAGTGCAATGCTTCTCCCTTGCCTCTCCCTGTGAAAACTTTGAGTGAGATGCTTTCCATCTGACCACAGTGATCTGAAATGTACACTGTTAATTATTTAGGCTCCTCCATTATCTAATAGGAGAGAAGAAGTACTTCCCAAGAGCATTCCATTTGGCTCAACAGCTTGGACCAGATCCCAACATTTTAGATGAGTAAATCCTTTCCTCCTGCCATCCACCAAAGAATCATGTCAACTATTCATCTGCCTATCATTTTTGTTGCTACTGCTCAGTGTCTTGCGACCACAACGATGTCTGAGATCTCTCCTGCAGTGCTCTCTTGATCCATACCAGCACACAGGTCCTTACCATATTTACTGGCTGAGGTTCGGGAGACTGTGGAGTTGTTGACTGCATTGTAGGCAGTGACTTGCTTGGAGACTAAAGCTACCACAGATCCATCTGGCACCTAAAGAGAAAAATTGACTTTGTTAATAGGCTTCTGAGGAGCATGCCAAGGACAGCAGGAATTCAAATAGCAGAAATTGAGACATAAACTCATGCCACTGCAGGCAAGTCAGTAATTTTCTACCAAAGCTTCAAGTGCTCTCTTTAGAGGGTTTGTTAACAACAACAACAACAAAAAGAGTAATAAAATCTCCTGTTACACCACTAGAAGGTTGTACTCGAGTACCAGGACAACAGATGACGAGCAGACAGTCCTGGGATAAAGCCCAGTGAGGACAGTGTGGGTCTTTGCATTGATCTGACAGTAGGTTCTTCATGAGGAAGCAGCTGTCAGGATGAGAGGGTGAGTAGAATAAAATAACTTGTCTTCATACACAGCTGTAAAGCGATTAACTTGTAACCACAGTATTACTTCAAGAAAGGTTGGAGCTACTACAGGGTCATTTTTCACAGCAGAGAAATCACCTGAGACCTAAGCTAATGAATGACCAGGACTATGACACTGGAACAGACATTGGAAACTGCACTTCCTATGAGCAGAGGCAGACTGGAGAAATTAGGATAAGGTTGCAAGTTACGTAGCAGTTTTCGACCAAGAGCTATCAGTGTTAAGGATCTTTAGATATCCAAATCACAAACATAAGTTGCTTTTACACCATTTCATTTCCCAAATGAAGGAAGTGTATCCAAATCAGCCATTTTTGCCTGACCTGACTCAAATACAGGTATCAGCCCTACTGAGGTGCTGCTGAGATGTTCACAGAAGAATATTTAACGATGAAGGGAGAGATTAAAAATGGGGCTCCTATGTTAGGTCCAAACTTAAATTAAACCTACAGTTGTGTCAGGAGCAAGAAAAGCTCACATCTTATTTATTAACTTAGGAATTAGGATTTGGAGTGCTGTTTCATGGTAAAACTATTTAAAGTGAGTTTTCCTACAGGAGACAACATTATCAATGATGACATGGCTGGTATGGAGGTGACTGTCCAGTTCTCTAGAAATTTTCTGAGAGTGAAAAGTGAAAATTAACACCAGAGTTCATATTATTTCCTTGAAGACAACTGCAGGGTAGACTCCTGCAGCTATGCTAGTCACTTCAAGTAGAGAGAAATAAGTATTTACAGGAAAAAAAAAGCCATCGAGGATGGAAAGTCTCATAAGGATGGGAAAATTGATGTGAAGTTTTTTGTTCCTCCCACCTTGATTGCAAGTAGTATCTAGATACACAGCTTAGATGAAGATACATACATTTTCCACTCTGACTCATCCTGTCAGCCTCTCAGTGCACAGTCTCCCCTTTTCAGGCAACAAATGCCCTGCTGGCTAGAATTGACCACCATGAACTCTTTCTCTTTGCTGTTTCAGAGGATCTCAGCAGGGATGGAGAGGCTGTGTGAGGACATAGTGGGATAGTGTTCCAACAGAAAGCAGAGCTTTCTGAAAAGAGCCAGGCTTTGCATTTCTACAGCTAAGTGATTCATGTGGGTCCTTTATCAGAAATGTTAACAAGTCAGCAGCTCAGAGGAGCCATATCAGGAATATCTGTGATAAATAAGACATCATAAAAAGGAGATAGGTGAAAAAAAAATGCTAACAACTTCTAGCTCTTGTCTGTGTAATAATAATAATTAGCACTTGCATGGAGTTTTTGATCTTCAAAGCACTGCAGTGGCTAATTAAATAGCCCTTCAGCAATTGTGGAAGGCAATTACAGGCTTTTTGTAGTTTCAGCCCCACTCTATATATAAGGAAACTGAGGCAGCAGAAATATCAGTGAGTGCCCCAGGTTAAGCAATGCAGAGCTCAAATCCCCAGCAGCTGTGGACCTATTCTGCCCCTATTCATCCATAGACATGGGGGCTCACTGCCTGAAGCAAACAATAGAAAAAAGCACATAAGGGGGAAAAAATTATACTTGGTCTGTTGATGAAATGAAATAGAAGCCTTTCCTTCTTGCAAAAAAAAAAACAAAAAACAAAAAACATAAAATGTGTTCTGGAGTCAGCCAGCAATCCTTCAGTCAATCTGAAGTGAAAAGTTTCATTCCTTTTTCAAATGACTGCCTGCTGCCTCCTCAGGTCAGCCCTTAAATGAGAAAGATATCTTGTTATGAAACACATATTGCTGAGGTGTGATTAAAGAAATGACAGAATTGTCAGCATCGGATTAAACTTAATGAGTTGGTTTATTTTATCCACTTATTTATTTATTTATTTATTTATTTATTTATTTGCAGGAGTGGAAAGAACTGGGGGACCTTTTGACTAAAACTCCATTTTCATTAAATCTAACACTTATGTATGATGCATTTGGACATCTTTATCCCTCTCCTACAGGTCTCAAGGTTATGAAGAGACGATGAGAAATCTTGTCTTAAGACAAGGTCACAAAGGGATTAAATCAGAGGATCTTAGGGCAGTGTCATCTCCACTGCACTGCTCTCTCCACTCACGCTGCTTTCCTCCTCCTTTTTTTTCAGACAGTACATCTTCTTCTCTTCCATTTTTCTCTTTTCCGTCCTTCTGGACTCTGCTAGCATTACAAGGCCTTTGATGCATTGGAAAAAGGAAGAAAGAAAGGCTTGTTTTCTGTTTGTCAACATGAGAAATGTTAATCCATGTTGTTCTCTTAAGAAACACTTTTCTTCACATTCTGCTCACCCGAACTGCCTCTTTCGAGAGAGATGGAGTCTTATTTCTTCCCTTGTCTTCATCTCTAATGATGCTCCAAGAAGGAGTGGGATGGATGTGCTCAACAGGAGCTCTGTTCAGTTATTGCCCACTCAATAACTGTTTAACTCTGCATCTTGGAGAACAACACTTTACCCTTCTATTTAGCACCTTCTTGACTGATTTACCTTCTAAACCACCCTCTCCCAGAGTTACCTGATAGTGTGCCAGCGTGTTGAGTCTCTTCCAGTCATTCTCTATCTTGGTTGTGATGTCTTCATCCTGGAGGATCATCCTTGCTCCACTTGCCTGCCGCCACTCTGCAAGGAGAGTAAGAATACTGAATGCTGCTCTGCAGAGCCCTCAGAGCCTTGTAAATTCCTGTGCTCATAACCTGTGTGGTGACACGTGCACACCTGTAGCACCACATCAGTTGTGGTCATTATGCTCTGTCAGATGCCTCCAACCATGTACAATATGTGAATGCATAATGCCCAAAGCCAGTAACAGAGGGAAAGGGTGGACATGTGCCCAAGGAGGCTCTGGATGCATTCAAGGCCAGGCTGGATGTAGCTCTGGGCAGTCTGATGTGGTGGTTGGTGACCCTGCACATAGCAGGAGGGTTAAGAAGATCATTGTGGTCCTTTTTAACCCAGGCCATTCTGTGAAGCTATGATTCTAAGACAGATGAATCACGACACGTTCACATAAACGGTACATGAGCTACGAAAAAAGAGTCATGTGGCAAAGTTCACAGTCAAGTCCTAAGTTAACCAGACCAGTTTCTTTATACTCGATAAAATAATGTTGCTGTCATTAAGTTATTATTGCACAAGAAACAGTCAGCCCTTTGAAGAGTGCAAAAAATATAGAGCAGATGCCTACACACACACGAGAGATCCAAAGCTATTGCACAGCAACACACAGCGGTGAAAGTTTATACAGATAAATAAAGCAATGACCACAGAGATTTTGTTCCAACTGCAGAGCTGAATGGAGCAAATCCTGGTGCATCTATTTGTAGTGTTTAAATCCTAGTTTACTCCCTGGTGCTGTTCTTTCTTCATTGTGGCTGTTACTAAGATCCACTTGCCCTCTGCAGGTCATCTGTTAATTTGTGACATAAGAAAATGAACATCACTTGTTTCAGGGACAGAAATTAGTCAGTGTCCCATTTTCATTAAGGGGCAGAGACGCTGACATTATGGTACCTTCCAGTATCTACAGAGGACCTACAGGAAAGCCAGGAAGGGTCTCCTAATCAGGGAGTGCAGCAGCAGGACAAGGGGTAATAACTAATGACTTAGAAAAGAGTGAAGTTACATTAGATATTAGCAAGAAATTTTTATTATGAGGATGGTGAGGAACTGGAACAGGTTGCTCAGAGAAACTGAACGTCCTAACCCTTAAAGCCAATCTGGAAGAGGCTTTGAGCAACCTGATCTAGTGGAAAGTGTCCCTGATCATGGCAGAGGAGTTAGAACTAGATGATTTTTGAGGTCTTTTCCATCTCAAACCATTCTGTGATCCTATGATCCTGTGATTCTATGATTCTATTACATGTCTAACTGTCAAAACAGGGCTCCAATGGGCAGAGCAGTGTCTGGCTCGCTGCAGTACCAGACCCTTTACTGGGGCTTCAGCAGTATGTCTGCGAGCAGAGGGGTTCCAATTTCTGACCATACCACTTCTCTAGCTTCCACCTCAAAATGCTGAGTGTTTCCTTCTGCAGTACTAGAGCACCCCATCACTTCCCAGGGTGCTCCAATCTTCTGTAGAAGTCTTGAAGGATGCTTCACGTGGAAGATTGACACAGCTTGTCCCGAAGAGTGCTCACAAACCTGCCTGTAGGCAAGGAACATGTAGACAGGACCAAAAGAAGAGACATGTAACATCCCTTTGTGACACCAGTCATGGCTGTAGCTTAACCACAGAAAACCATCCAAAGCTTCCTTTCTGACTGTCATGCCTCAAACACAGTGACCCAGACAGGGAGCAAGAGCCCAAGCAAAAAGTCTATTCAATTGCTGGAGTTAATTAAAAAGAAATTTTGGATGTGGAGACATCACCTGCCACCCCTGCTTATTTCTCTTAACATAAAAATGCAAGGACCATTGCAAATTTCCTTTGGTTTCAGCAGTTTTCTTATCACATAATTAAAATGTATTGGGAAACCTGCCCTTGCCTTTATTATTCATTTAAATTAGTACAAAGAGGTCAGCTGCTCTGTTTATTGCTGGATGCTACTTTGGCTGGAGATACTGATAGAGTAAGCGAAGGTTACATTGGCTAAGCACTGATACTAAACTGCCCTTCATTCACTGCAGCTCCTCTGATCTTCACCTATATTATCCTTGTGATGTCCGAAGATGATACACTCTGTTCATTGCCCCCTGGACACGATTCCCAGAAGCTAACAGATCACAGACATTGCTTGGAAGAACACAAAATTTAAGTTGGAACTGGGCTGGGACACAGTGCTTTTATAAAGCATTCTGCAGGGTATACCAAAACCCTTAAATCCCCATGGTGTCTCTTTGACCCTGTTCCATCGTGTCTCAGCATGCTGCCTCCTTATTCACACATCTTTGGGAAAGGACATACACTCATACAGTGTTTTGGGAAGAATCCATGGGTTCTCTGAGTTCCACTCAGCTCTGATATGAAATGTAGGCATGCCTTTCTTCATTCTGCTTCTCCACACTTGAGGGCTGAACAGGGTCCTCAGAGCAGCAGAAGCTTTCCCTTTGCTATGGGGATATTTTGGCAACCATAGGACTGTGTCTTCTGTGTATATCTTGGGTCCCCCTACACTCCCACTCAGACACAGGCGATTACCAAATCTCCTTCCCCTCAGCCTTCATAAAAAAAAAATAAAAATGGGTCATGTGGAGAAGAGCAAGGACCACCCTGACTTTGCACAAGACCCATTCACGAGCAAGAGAAGGGGCTGTGAACTCTGCAAGGCAGGCTCAGAGCATCTTGCTTCAGCTTCACGACCCATTTGCCCAGACCAAATACAAAGCACTTTCTCATGAATCTGAGCAATAACAGGGAAAGAATCCCCAACTTTTTCTAACCTCAGAGCAGTGCTATGTGCTTCTCTTTACTATTTATGGGTGGTCACAGAACAATCTGCAAAGAAATGTGGTGTCTGGAAGCACCACTGTAGATGTCCCTCTTCTAGCTGTAGGTGTCCCAGCTTATTGCAGGGGAGTTGGAGTAGATGACCTTTAAGAGTCCCTTCCAGCTCAAACAATTCTATGATTCTATGATGCAGAGGAACAGGTTGGGAGGACACAAAAGAAGGAAAAGGTGACCCTGACATCCATATTCACAGCACTAAGTGAAAACTGTTAGCTTTGTCCTCGCTGCCAGCACCCCATCCCCTTTCTCATCAGATCTGCCCACTCCTCTGTGAGCCAGCACAAAGGAGAGACACACTCCAATCCAATTTGTTATACGTCCACCTTCCAGAGAGAGGGGGAGGGAGGTAAAAATCCCATTATCTTTATCAAGCCTTCCAATCAGGAGCAGTGGTAAATGCAAACTCAGGAGACAGCTGCTGTGAAGCCTTTATATTTCATTCAGCAGATAGTGTATCTTTTTATTGCACGCAGGAATTACTTCTTTTTTTTTTTTCTTTTTTTTTTTTCCTTAAGAAACAACCTTTCCGTTCAACTTGACTCAGAAAAAGGGAAATTCCAGGGGACAACAATAAAGAGGAGCTTGTTTGAGTGGTAGCAATGCCTTGCTAAGGAGTGAGTCTACTAGGAGGTGGGAGAGGGGGAGATGTCCTGCACCTCTGATCTTACAGATGCTGTACCTCCCTTGTGCCTTCACTCTGATCCTGATTACCATGAAGATGCCCAGAGAACAACAGAGAATAGAACAGCACAGAAAAGATTTTTCAGGGGCAACTGAAACACTCAGAGCTGTAAGACGTCTCATTTCACTCCAGATGTCTTCTTCTGAGCTAGTCATCATTGTCTATCCTATCCTCTATGAGCATTTGTAGGTCACAATGCACACAGTTCATTTTGGTTATCTGTATACACTCTGCTCTGCTTCACAACCTTTTCCTATAGACCTTAAGTCTGGTTTGAAAGGCTATGAAAAGATTTGTGACTGTGTACAACAATGGAAAGGGGAACATTTGCATCTAGCTTATTCATTCTTGATGCCTTTTTCATGATCACTTGTGCTCATGATGGATTTTTTGTAAGAGCCCAGGGTGGGCTGCTTTTAGTCTTCCAGTCCTAGGAGTTTTTCGTCATTTCCCAATAACTTCCAAGTAAGACAGTTTAGCATAAGAAATAGAAGAAGAAAACCTTTTGCCTCTTTGCCTCCAGTACAACCAGATGTGTGGGAAACAAAAACTGAGGAAGTGTCCAGTTAAGAGATGATTTCTAAGAATCGAAGAAACTCAGCTCTGCTTCTAACATGGAAAAAGATCACCATGGTTGGAAAGAAGCTTGTATCAGAACAGATAGAGGCATTAAGTATTTCAACCTCTACATGCAAGTTACAGAATCAGAGTGTTGTAGGGGTTGGAAGAGACCTCTGGAGATCACTGAATTCAAGCCCTCTGCCAAAGCAGCTTCCTTACAGCAGGTCACACAGGAAGGCATCCAGATGGGTTTTGAATTTCTCCAGAGAAAGAGACTCCACAGCCTCCTTGGGCAGTCTGTTCCAGTGCTCTGTCACCCTCAAAGTTTTTTCTTGTGTTTGTATGGAACTTCCGACACACCAGTTTGTGCCCATTACTCCTTGCCCTACTGCTGGGCAGCGATGATAAGAGTCTGGTCCTGTCCACATGGCTCTCACCCTTTACATATTTATCAAGAGTCACACGATTTCCTCTCAGTCTTCTCTTCTCCAGCCTGAACAGTCCCAGCTGTCTCAGCCCTTCTCATAGGAGAGATGCTCCAGGCCCCTCATAATCTTGTAGCACTCTGCTGGACTCCTTCTAGGACATCCCTGTCTTTTTTGAACTGGGGAGCCCAGAATTGGACACAATATTCCAAATGTGGCCTCAGCAGGGCAGAGTAGAGGAGGAGGATCACCTCCCTTGCTCTGCTGGCTCCACTCTTTCGAATGCAGCCCAGGTTGCCTTTGGCCTTCTTGGCCACAAGGGCACACTGATGACACATGGACAGTCTGCTGTCCACCAGGAGGTCCAGGTTCTTTAGAGAGCTCCTCTCCAGCAGCTCAGCCAACAAACCATACAGATGCATGCAGTTATTCCTCCCCAGGTGTAGGACTCTACACTTGCTCCGGCCAAACCTCACAAGGTTCCTCTGTGCCCAAATCTCCAGCCTGCCCAGTTCTCTGCCTTACTATAAATATGATCCAGTTGCACTCTGTTTAAATGGTTCCTAGATGTTCAGCCCATCACCTCAGTACTGCATGCTGGTGAAGCACTGACAGCTTGCTCTGATGAGGTCCACAGTGAGGCTGAGCCAATACCACTGAGCGTGCAAGGCATTCAACCCAACTGCCTCCGCCTCAGCAGTCCCTTTCCAAAGGCTCAGGGAAAAGTGAATGCCTCAGCATGGAGCCAAATTTCTGTTTGGTGATTCTCACACCTTAATGTTTTCCCAAAGATGGGGAATATTTTATTTATGGCAAGGGCTTTAAAAAAAACAATAATAACAAAAATAGCCACAGTAGAAAGAAGCCTTTGCTTTGAGAGCTGCAATTTGGGTTTTGGACTAAAATGTAACCTCAGGGTGTCCAAAATAAATGCTTTCAGCTGACAACCCCCTCCATGAGTTGTCTGGGTAACTGCAAAACATTATGACATTTGCGACACATACGAGTCACTCTGCCTGCAGCTACCCTGCATTTAACAACTCAAAATAACTCATTAGCTTGTTTGCTTTCTTCATGTGAGCAATCTGGCCTTAGTGTGGCCAGAAAGCCTAGAAAATTGCGTTTGCAATAGAAAACAGTGTTGCTCTTTAGAAAATGATCGATTTCAAGGCCAGATGATAATCATCTGCTCAGACCCACTGCTTAGCATGCACTGGAGGGGCTGACCCTCTGAGCTTTCAGCTTGGGGCAGGGTGATGCTGAGAGCTCTGTGCTGCTTCCTAATGCCTAACACTGCTTTCTGCTCTCTCATTGCTGCTCTTACTGTCACTGAAGGATGTCAGGTGCCAAGAAGCACGTTCACCCAAAAGCGGATGGGCTGAAGCTGTGGCTGGATGTGCATGCCCACTTACTCCTGTTTCACTCATGCCAGCTCTGCTCCTCCCACCTTATTAACTGCTGTGATAAGGGAACCTGAAACTATATTGCTGCTGGCAGGACTCTTTATCTAGATGAGAAGATGTTTTGGGTTGTTTTTTCTCTATCTGTATCTTCCTATATATTAATTATCATTAAGCATAAGAATATTATTATTATTGCCAACTACATCATCAATGCTATTGGCCAAACAGCTGCTCATTTAGCAGTTTCTTGTCAGTGTGGACAAGACTGTGTTCAGCCCTTCTGTTAGGGCTGCACATGCTTTCTGGCCCTCAGCATTACTCAGAATATCAAAATTATCTATAGCAGCAAAGCCCTGGGTGCAGAATTGCAGGCTTTAGTTAGATCCCCTCCACACACTGCTCTGTACCTCTCAGCTGTCAGAGCCGCAATAAAATCTGTGTACTCCAGTTTATCCCTCATGATTTCAATACACACGTACAAATCCCTGCCTCTGAGCATGGAAGCAACATTCATCCCCACAGCAGAACAAACTATTTGCCACCCACACCCAGCCTGAGACCCAAACCTAATGGGCTCTGTGATCACCCTCCAGCACCAGACAGATCAATGGGTTTGGCTGTCAATCCCAATAGTCCCATCTCCTCTGCCCTGGTTCCCTGCCTGGCCTGATCCTCACCCTTGCACTCACTGCTGACTCACAGCATCTCCAAAATCACCTTGGGTCCCTTCTTCATGATATATATGACCTGTTCTTTACTGCTGCTGGTGTTGGCAGATCATTTCATTATTCTAACTGCCTTACATGAGCAGGAATCTTGCTGCAGTTTCTGTCAGGAGTCCCCTCCTCCCCTACACAAACGCACACACATATACACACTTAACTTTAATCCCTGACCTCTTATTTCTGCCTCTGTTATTGCTGTGAATTGTTTCTTGGCATCCATCCATTCCCTCTCCTTTTGGTTCCTCCTCTCCTGCGCTGACTTTTATAGACTCCATCATTTTCCACTCAAGCCCCTTTCACTGAAGGTCACCAAGGGCAAATTCTGGCTGATCGTCACACACAATGCAGTCCCAGCCCTGAGCCAGACACCTCAGCAATGCCCCGAGCAGACTGTTCTGCAGCCTTTCATACAGTTCTCCAGGTGCTGTATTGGATCTGCTTCTGGATCCAGCTGCAGATATCTCACTGCCCTCATGCCCTTGCTCCAAGTTTTGAACAGAAGCTGATTTTGGCCCCAGAGGTATCCTTGTTTGAGGCTGTGTGCCCCAGAGCTGACTTAAAATGCAAGTGAAGCTGGTGTAGCCCTTTCCACCCTCCAAGCACAGTATCTCACAAGGGAACAAAAAAGCAAGAATTCATAAACAGAGGGATCTTTCCTTAAAATGTTAGTGCTGGAAATGTCAGAGCAGCACCTCCCAGCCCTGCTGCTGGTGGAGGGATGCTGGTAGGAGAAGGAAGCAGTCAGGGTGAGATGGATGCAGCCCATTGAACGGAGGATGCTTTATCCCCTTTCCTGTTCCCACATGATGAGAAATTAATTCTGCTTGGTCTGTGACACTCAGCAAGAAGACATGCATTATCCAAGCCTTCACCGCCCAGAGAAGAGCTTGGAATAAATCTGAGCAGCCTGAACACTGCTGACAACACCACCTTGTGCTTTTGGTACTTTCTTTTCCAGAAGGTTTGGCAGGATGTGCCTTGCATAGGCCAAACTGTGCAGAAAAGCAGGATGACTACTGGAGATTTTAAGTCCCCGAGGCTGGAGCAGTAGAGCTTTCACAAGCCAGGAGAGTTTGCATTACTTTACTCGGTCTCTTCTACCCTCTGTGCATTCCTGACACTTTGCCTTTCCTGAGCACCTGGAGAGGTGGCACTTGCCACAGCAAAGTGCTTGGGTTGAGCCCAACTGTGTCCCCTCTCCCACAAGCCATGGGTCTTTCAGAGCCCATTGTGCACTCACATACCCAGGTCCATATCAGCAGCTTTGGGCCGGTGGGAACAGGGCACGTTCTTGAAGATGGCATCCAGGATCTTCTCCTTGACTTGTGTGATGGTGTCACAGTTCAGGATCTTCACAGGGATCTCGGAGCTGTTCACGTTGTCAGGGTTCACACAGCTCAGGACCTGGGAAAGAGGCAGTGAGACCAACTACACAGTGCCACAACAGTGCCAGTACCCTGTGATCAACCCTTCACACCCACCTTCTCGCAGGTCTTTCAAAATAACACTCACCCAGATGCTACCAGACAACACAACCAGACTCTGGCTAGATCTGAACTGGTATCCAGACCTTTCCTTGGCCTCTGACCCATTCCCTGTTCCTTAGAGATCTGGCAAGGTGTCTAAGTATTGTAGCAGCCTCCTTACATTCCCATCTGACTTTGACAGTACAGGTAAAAGTAATCTTTCGTCTCTCCGCTTTAACTTTGTCCATCTTCTGCATAGGATGAACCAGGATCCTTCTCATGCTATTAATTTGAAATGCAGGGCTTCTTAAAAAGATATACAAAACAACAGCGACTAAAAAGCCTTGCTGCTTTCACATAAAGAATAAGAAAATTCATTCAACTCGAGAGGCCTCTGGTTACTCTGAAGGAGAATATAATTTTCCCTGAAGATCGTGTCCAAGAATAAATGCAAAGCATATGAAGTGGGGAGGGATGGATGCTTTAAACAAACACAGGATCTAACAGTAATTTGTCCACTGACTCTCAGCCATGTCTATGTCAAGTGCTCTGCTCTCGTTACAGAAGTGTGAAGTCCATAAACCTTTAGAAACTTAGCACACCTTTGCACTTGGAAGCAGTGTTCGCTGGAGTTTCTGGCTGTATAGAGTCATTAAATGCTGCTTTGCAACTTTTATATGTGCGGGCATGTTATTTTTGGTGACTTTGACAAATTTTACCTTGACCATAAATTCCTCTCTGTAGTATACAAGAGATACTGGACCCTATATCACATTCCATCTAATCTACCAAGATTCAGTGAGATCTAAACGTGGCATGAAACTGGGTGAAATTGTATCAGTATAATTATATATTGGCTCAACAGGCTCCCTTTGGTGCTCTTATACTTAACGAAGAGGGACTTGTGAAGATATTGCTTACAAAGAGCTCTGTGATCTTTCTGGATGAAAGGGTAGATATAAATATGAGATATTGATTACATCATAATGCTATTATTTATGTGCCACATTCAGGAGTATTGAAGAAGCATCAATTCAGATAATAATGACAACGGCACAGTTGTATAATTCTGAGGCATCTTTCATCTCAAATGATCACAGAGTTATACATAAAAAGCGGTGCTGAAATGCATCCAGTGTTGAGGTTATTAGTTGCCTCCTTCCTGCTACACATTTGTAGGGAAATGACATGGTAATACAGGCTAGATCAGCTCTTTTGGAAATCCTAGAGGGGTCCACATGCCCGTGGAGATGAAGTTACTCTGCAGGTCTCATTGGTGTGAGCTCACTTAAACTGGATAGAGCTGATATCAGTCACAGCAAGCTCTACAGAGAGATTCAGCACCAATGTAAACATCTTCAGTTGCCTTCAGGAATGCAACTCACGCACTGAGATCTGTGTCAGCACAGCAAAATGAGGGTGCTAGTCAAGAGGTCAACACAGAAAGATATGGGACTGGGAGCAAGGAAAATAGTCACCTCTGAGCCCTGCTCTCACACTGACTTTTTAATAGAATCATAGGGTTGGAAGGGATCTTAAAGATTATCTAGTTCCAACTCCCCTGCCATGGTCAGGGTTGACCTTGGGCTATAGTATCTCACTGGATTTGTGTTTATTGACCTTCTTTCTATACCTTGGGCTTTTTATCCGTCAGCCCTTCCAGCCATGAACTGTCTCTAAGTGTGTGTATATATATATATATATATATGTATATATATATATATATATATATAAATTCACATACACATATATGCAATGCTTAGCATAACTAAGCCCTCATCTCCACTGGGGATTACTGGCATTTAAATTACAAACACACAGCTTGTGGTTACCCATATAGGGACCCTCATCCTGAGCTCTCTGTATTGTTTGGGTACTTCACCCTGAGACCAGGACATCACTACAGTTTTGGTCTTCTAGATTAGTCTGAAGAAGGTCCAAGGGGTACAGTATGTCTTGGCAAGACAGCAAGGCGAAGGATGCCCAAAGAGACCAAGCACGGGGGAACCCTTTGGTATCTCATTTCTGGCTTCTCCCTGCCACCAAAACTCCTTGAAAGGCTTTAACCAAACATAGCTCAAAACATTTAACCGCCCTGGGCTACATTGTCAGGATGGATGATCTGATTAGGCTCTAAACTCTGCCAAGGTGTGCAAGGGCCATGCAGAGCATGCCATTGCTCAATACACGTTGGGCAGCTCCTGCCTGCCAGCTCCGAGAACTCATTATCCAATGCTCTTGACAGCTTCCGACACACATCGAGGCCTTTGCTCCTCTGCATTATTTGTGTCAAGAGAAATGAAGCTGATGTAAGAGATGGATGGTCCTTCATCTCCCAGTGAGAGCAGAGCTTTGGCAGCAGGGAGGGAGGTTTGTGCAGAGAGACTCTGGTGTGGTGAAAGGCTAAAAAAAGCCATCGATTCTGGCAAAGGCAGATGGCAGGCAGCAGGAATGAAATCTTCTTGTCTGCCATAGATGGAATAATCCAGCTAGGCTTTTAATAATGCTGCAGACCACAGATGATGATAACTGACTATTAGCAAAGACATTAACACCAGAGGGTGTTTCTCTGAGTTTATACATCTTGGGAGAAGACCTACTGGGTAGCTGATGCACATTTATGCTAGCAAATATCATCTGTAGTTACCTTAGTGTCACCTGGGCTGTCCCAATTCATTGCAGGTGAGTTAGACTAGATGATCTTTAAAGGTCCCTTCCAATTAAAATAACTCTATGATATCTGGAGTATTGCGTCCAGGTCTGGAGCCCTCAGTACAAGAAAGACAGGGAGCTGTGGGAGAGGGTCCAGAGGAGAGCCATGAAGACGATCAGGGGACTGGAGCACCTCCCCTACAAAGACAGGCTGAGGGAGCTGGGCTTGTTCAGCCCGGAGGAAAGAAGGCTGCAGGGTGACCTCATTGCAGCCTTTCAGTACCTAAAGGGAGCCTACAAACAGGAGGGGAGTCAACCCCTTTGAAAGGGTAGGTAACTGCAGGACAAGGGGAAATGGTTTGAAGTTGAGGGAGGGAAGATTTAGGTTGGATGTCAGGAGGAAATTCTTTACAGAGAGAGTGGAGAGGTGCTGGAACAGGCTGCCCAGAGAGGTTGTGGATGCCTCATCCATCCCTGGAGGTGTTCAAGGCCAGACTGGATGGGGCCCTCGGCAGCCTGGTCTGGTATTAAACGTGGGGGTTGGTGGCCCTGCATGTAGCAAGGGGGCTGGAGATTCCTGATCCTTGAGGTCCCTTCCAACCCTGGCCATTCTGTGATTCTGTGATTCTATGGGCTGAAAAATCTCCTGCATGTACACAAATTGTTCTAGAGTGCAAAGACCTCAGCTCACCATGGGCTGCTTCCTTGGAGAACTATAGGATTTTGCACAGAGAAAACTGTAGCTATCTGGCCTGGAAATAAATCAGACCCAAACCATAAAAATTTAGTGAATGAGGTACACATTGTAAAATTAGTGACTCCAGATGTTTGAAACTGTTCTGTCTCCTTTTGTCTCCTCTGATAAGTCAGTTTCTTGGGATCTGCTTTTCGTTCAAACCATATTTGAAACCAAGACTTAAAATAATGGTCACGATTAATAAGGATTAAAAAATTAAAGAAAGCTAAAGAATAATGCTTCCAAAAGAAGCCTTGTCTTTGTGGAATAATGGCAATAAACAGATTGTTTCTAGGTGTGACTCAACTCCATCCAGCAGTCATGAAACAGAACCCAATGAATTTCAGCCACAAACACTACAGACTCACGGCAGTGACCAGATGCTTTACAGAGAGAACAGGAGATATTCAGTGAATTCCTATATTACAAATACTGAATCTCCTATACTAAAAAGCACTGAATCAATTCTTGCTTAATTTCATTACTGTATTTTTTTTGACAAAAGATAACAGAATAATGTCTGCTCAAAATAGGTAGAGGAAGAACAAAATATAACAGAAGTAAGAAGAAACAAAGGAAGAACAATCTTATTTATATTCTATTTCTTCTCAATCTTCTTCACCGAAGCTGATCTCTGTAAATCTGCTAAGATTCCTATCGGGTTATATTTGTCTGCTCTTGAAATGTAAGAGGGAGAGCTGATTAACATCAAACAACACAAAGCAAATGGAAGAGAGCTTTGTTCAGGCTGATGTATAATTACTACCCTTTGCTGGCTGAGTTATATCAAGCCTAAACAGATCGGATGGATTTCCTTTGGTGAAAGTGATCATTCTGTGCCTGATTTTTTTTTCTTTTACTCATTCTCTCCAGGATCAGGTCTCCAAATTACTAGACAACTACACATAATGGAAAAGAGGCATTGCTCTGGTGATTTAATAGGGAAATTTTAGAATGCAAAAGTAAACTGTAGTCTTATTTAAAAGTAAAGTTTACCCATTCATTAACTCATTAGACTTGAATTGAACTGAAGTTAGGCAGTCAGGGAAGAACAGACTTCTGTAGAGTCAGCCCACCTATGCTAAGATCTAATGCAGGCAAAGGAGCTATCACTGACTGGATACAGCTCTCTAAGCAAGTTAAATAAAAGCAAAATGAACATCCCACAGTTGAAGGTGTGCATAAAATCAGCTGCTAAGTTCAAAACATCTTCTGATCATAGAATCATAGAATGACTTGGGTTCAAAAAGACAGGAAAGATCATCTAATTCAACCCTCTGCTGCAGGAAGGGTTGATCATCTTAAAACCTGGCGTGTTCTGAGAACAAACTTCTGGGAAACAAAGGAATTACAAGGAGAGTTGAGCACTCAGAAAGTTTCCTTCATCCTGCAGAGGCTTAGAGGAATTAGTGTATCCAGGAAAAAAGTGAAGACCTACAAATATTTACATTAAGAAGAGGTGCTTATTGTTCTTCATCCTTAATTGATGCTCTTTAATCATACAGAAAAAGGATGTGATTTCATATAGAAGCCAAGGCTATCTATCTAGCTTAGGAATAAACAGTCTATCTTTCACCATGCAATCATGAAGCAAATGACTCAGTGACAGGAAATAATTCTATTTCCCTTTAAATCAAGTTCATTTGTCTTTTTGTTGAGCTTGCTTAAAAGGAATGTTGAACTGGCTCTGAAGAAGACCTGATAGGTCCCTGCTCTGTGCTACTATAACATCTTCCTCAATGCCAAAATCACAGAATCACAGAATTGCAGGGATTGGAAGGGACCTCAAGAGAAGATGGAGTCCAACCTCCATGTTAAAGCAGGTACCTACAATAGGTCACACAAGTAGGTGTCCAGATGGGTGCTGAATATCTCCATAGGATTTCACACAACAGACAATGCCCGTGGGGAAATCAAGATGGTCTGGACATGAGATACAACACAGTGGAATTAAATTGGAAGTAGTTGTCATTGCAAACATGCTTTGCAAGAAAACTCTTCAGCAACAAAACTTCATTGTGTTAGGGAATGCAACTGTTATGCCGCTGGGTTGCAAGAAAAGAAAGACCCAGAAAGTCAATGTGTTCTTCACTAGCTTCTTTCTTCTAAATGCCCTTTTGCTAGAAAAAGGTGAACAAGCTCACAGTAGAGAATGCTCAGAGTACTCACCAGTGTTTTGTAATCAATTTGCTGTCGGATAAGCTTGTCCTCACTCAGTGAGTACCGGGCCTCCCCAGTGATTGAGTCAATGGGACCCTTTTCCATCTGCTGCTTGATGGCACAGAAGAGCGAGAACAGAGGTTCACCAGCACACTCCTGCAAGGGTGAGAGATGACAATCAGGTGAGCAAGAAAAAGCATAGATGAAAATCTGGATGCCAAGCCCACATGATATCTCAGTGATTGCTGCTGCCTGCCGTCCCCAGCCACTCAAGGCAGATGCTTCACAGGGAGTCACCCTCACTGGGTGAATCACCGTGTGATTCCACATCAAAAAATATAAAGGCTGTTTGAATGACTGCTGCTGGGCCACGCCTTTGCAACAGAGCAGGTGTAGGATGGGTCCTGAAAGACTTGGAGACAGGACTGGCAGGAGATAGCACCACTGGTGCCTCATCCCAGGTGTCTGGGCAGTGGCTGCAGTCTCCCTGAGCACTCCTGTACTGAAGGCAAGCAATGCTGCTTGGGCAGGAGCAGCTTAATGACTGAGGGGAGGGCTGCCCCAGAACAATGGTGCCCCCTGTTCTGTGCAATTGCATCAGTGATGTCAGGTGCAACAAGCACCCCACAGGCAGCCAAGGAACCTCTTCACCAATGTCTTCTTCCCTTCATTCACTCTCTCTTCACCCTTCTTCCTACACCTATCCTCTCTTGCTGTGCCCTCCCTCTGCACATTTCTTGCCATGCATCCCTCCTTGTGCTTTCTTCTGTCCTTCCCTTCTCTCTCATGCCTTTGTTCTTTCTTCCCTCATTCCCACATTGCCCTCCTCTCCAGCGGTGCATCCCAACTCAGTGAGCGAGGTCATTTTCCTCTGGTAAATCCAGGCAAGAACAAGTTAATAATATGAAGTAAAGTGGCCCCTTTCTTAGTTCCTACACCTGTCTCCCACTTAATTAGCTTATCTGCCAGGAGCATATTGCTTCTGTGTGCCTGTCTCATGCACTTATCAGGCCACTGTTCAGGCTAAGGCAGGAAGACAAGTAGCTGAGTGGGTGGAAAGACTTATAAAAGCAGTGCTTTAGAGAGTCACCTCCTTGTACCCTTTCCTTTCAGCTGCAAGAGGGAATCTGATACTAGTCACTGAAATTACCTTGCAGGGACCTTCAAAACTCTCCCATGCATTCAGCCTTTGACAGGTTGTGCCTGGGGGTTGGAAAGGCTCAGAGGAATGGGATTGGTTTGTAAAGCTTTGAATTTCCAAGCAGAGGTTAGTTATCTTGTCCAAATGACATAATATGAGATGTAAGGAGATCTGGCATCTGCACTGAGAGTCAAGGGAAGGTGAAAAGGCATCTCTATCCAAAAGGCTGGCTGTAAGTATGGGACCACAGCAATTAGCACGCCTAAAAGCTCAGTGTGGGTCCTCATGAGGACATGTCACCACCCAGCCATTAATGATGAGACTCAAAGGCTGAAGGCCTTTTTTTTTTTTAAAAAAAAATTATTATTACATAACTCCTGATGGAGACCTTCCAGCAGGAGTAAGAGGGCTCAGAGTGCATCTCAAGTAATTTCACTCATTCGTTGATCACTGTCATTCAAAGCCATTGCTACCCCAACTACACCTTGCCAAGAAGCAATGCATTAAAGCAGCTGCTGACCCAGGAGCGTTACTTATCTTACCTTGAGAAACTTGTACAGAAGAAAGGTGAACCAATTGGTGAGCATTTTCTCAGCTACAGACTCTGTCCTAAAATCAGACCGGAACAAAAAAAAAAAATTGGAAATAGTTAGTCATGTTAGTCTAAGGTCTGGTTAAGAGATTGTTTTGTACATCTTACTGTCCAGATCACCAAGCCCCATGGAAAATCAGGCACAATACCATCAGGATTAAGCACATCCTAGTGTCTCTGCTTTAACTTTGGATTTAGGAAACCTTCTAGAAAACCCTTACTGACCTTGTGATTCTCCAG
Organism: Lagopus leucura; assembly: GCF_019238085.1. Lineage (NCBI taxonomy): Eukaryota > Metazoa > Chordata > Aves > Galliformes > Phasianidae > Lagopus > Lagopus leucura. The sequence goes on along the minus strand of NW_024962265.1, from coordinate 2,000,493 downwards.
TGACTAGGAAAGTCCCTATATGCTTTTCTGCATTTTCTCCATCAACGAAAGAGAAGAATCTCAGAGATGCTCAGGGAGGATAAATCCATCAAATATGAGGAGCTCCCAGTTAGGCTGTACAGATGAGTAGGTCATATAAGTACTTAAGGCAGATCTAAATCTCTAGAAAATACTTATCTGGTAGTGATTATCTCCCTGGCATTTGAGAGTAATTATAATCTTCAGTGTGTCAATGTGGTGCATTCACAGAGCAATTCCTGTAGCCCTTGAACTCTATTTTCAACCAAACAAAAATCAATCTTGTGACTTCAGAGTGAACTTTTCCTACAGATTAACTAATTTGTACTGGTTAACTGAGTTTGGACACCAGGAGCACAGGATAAGCTTGTGTTGCTTCCGATGCACAAACTTTTTGCACGATGATTTTGCTCAAGAAGAAAGCATGAGTCCCTGCTAGAATAAGTAAACGTGGGTCTTGCTAGACCTGGCCATCACCAAGGCAATTCAAAAGTTTCTTGCTTAGGGCTATAGGTTGCTTTTTAGGTTCCTTCATCTTTCAGCATAAAGTTAATCTCATTTCTTCTGTCTACAGTGATCACTGCTGTGTCTCTCTCTAGAGACTGCATCTGTCAAACCCAACCTGCTTGCCCTGTACTCCCCTCAGTCGGTGTCATCTAACAACTGTTCTCCATTGGTTATGGCATCAACCTCAAGTCAAGCACTCTGAGCTCCCCACAGGGGATGTGACGCTGACATCACTGGGACCCATCACATACTGCAAACTTAGCATTAATGACAAAAGGTCTGAAATCCTGTCACGTTGTTTCCTGGGCAACTTTGATTTCTTTGGGTCAGTGTATGTCTTTTGGGGTGTACACTGGACACAGGCAAGCTGGAAAATCATTCCAACCAACTCTTTCCTCCTGCCTTACAGCCCACAAGCCAATCCTGCAGGAGCGTCTTGAAAGATTTCTTTCCATCCTCACAGTCAAAGGGAGGAAATGGAAAGAGGAACATAAGTTTAATTCAGCTGCTCCAAATAACTGTCAGCAAATCTTGCACCAATATCTGAATACCAAGGAATGGAGCCAATCATATGTTCACATGTGGCCTTCCAAAGGCCAAAGTACATTCTCAACAAATAGGATTAGAGTTAGAAAAGAATTGGAAGAAGGTGAAAAGGGAAAAATGGGGGACTTGGGAGAAGACAGGAATGAACAATCAGAGAAGGCAAAGAGATGGAGAGAGAGGAAAAGAAAGGAGAAGAAAAATGAAGGAACAACTGGAAGAAGGCAGTGACAACAAGCATCGGAGGAGAAGCATAGAGAGGAAGATCGAGAACAGCTGGAGGGAGGTTGCCAGCCAGGCTGTAGGACTCAGGGAGCCAAATAATGCTGAAGTGAAGACCATTTTCTGCCCCTGGTGTTGCTACTCTGAATGCCAGGAAATGCCTACTGCTCCTCCTTTTGTTGGTACTTCATGATGGGCTGTGTGTCAGAAGAAAACTCTCCCAGCAGGCACTACAGACCTTTCCCCTGCCTGAGCCATCCATTATAATCAGCTCAGAGCACCTCAAACACAACTCTGAGCAGTGGCAAAGGCCCTTTTTTTACTTAAAGTCCTGACTTTAAGCAAAATGGCTGGTTCAGACCACAGAAAGAAGATTAATAGGATCCTAAAAGGAGAAAATGCAGCCTTTCCCTAAGCAAGGAGACTACATTAACCACAAAGCAGCACATTCAAGATTTTCCACACAACCCTGGTGATTAGACTGTGAAGCACAAACCCAAATGAAACCATTTCTGTTGTCCTGCTCAGCTCTGCCTTCTGGATTCAACTGGCTCCAAAAGCCAACGATCAGGAAAAGACAGGAGATCACACAATGCAGCTGAAGAAGACCACATATGCATGTAACTCAGAAACATGAAGCACAGCAGATTTGTCCACCTCTCAGGCATGATAAGGCAACTTCCAATTTATTCCCCATGCAGTCCAAGTATATTACACAGCCTGTTCTATGTCATATACTTGTTGGTCTAGCACAAGTCCAAAATAAGGCTTATGAAATGTGACCTCTTGCTGCTCTTATGAAGTTTTCTGAAGATTCACATTAAAATCCACAGATAATGCAATAGTAGTAAAAGTTTCAATCCCTGACTGAAGGCAGAGAGCAGCAAAGCAGTAAAGGAAAGCAAAACCTTCACTCATCCCTACCTGCCTTATTAATCTTTCCCTGCAAACAGCTTCATGCCAGCTCTACAGGGTCAGGTGAGCTGTGACTATATACAATTTCATACTCTGCTGCATGAACCAAAATCAAGCAAATTCATCATTTTCATCCAAAATGGAACTGCATGCTTGTGTTAGATAGTGGGTTGCAGGTTGCACAGCCCTGGATATCTTTACCTTCGGAGCAGCAGTTTGGGGTGGTTCTTGCTCTCCAGATTTTTGTCTATGAGGTCAGCCAACAGCTGCTTGAGGACATCAGTAGCATACTCCAGCTTGCTCTGTAACACTGTCATGATCAGTGAGGCCACGTTGCCACGATCGCGCATGGAGAAGCTGCGTTGGGACTCCAGTGTGCGGATGAAGGATAGCAGGAAAACCTTGTTGTTGATGAGCTGTGCAAAGAGCTTGAGGCCTTTCTCTACCCGTTCTTGCCTATAGCCAGGGACCTGCATAAGAAAAAAAAAAGTTTATACCTTTCTTTCACTGCCCACTTGCAGGAAATTCCCAAACAAGTCATACACCCTTTGCTAATTCTCTGCTCTCGGCCCTCCATTTCTTCCAGCTATATAATTCAACAAGTAGAAATCAGATCTGAGATACAGAGAAGGAAAAGCTGCCTCCAACTGCAAAGAAAATTAAAAAGAAAGTTTTCATTTTGGAGTATAGTTCTTTAAGAAGGAAGAGAGTCATTTGATAGGAAGACAGACATACATTCCAACCACAGCCAGGTGGTTATTTTCAAGCTCTGCTACGCTCTCTCTAAACAGTACATCCAGAGGAAATTGCTGATGCCTGGATGTGGTATCATAGCATACTGTATTCTTACTGCTGTCAGACTGAAGTCTCACTCTATCCACCTTTAACATCTCTTTTTAATCCCTGCAAGAAACCTGCCTAAAGAGAAAAACAGTCTGAGTCAATGTTGGAAAGCCTGGGGTTACATGGGTCTCCTTTTGGTCTGGACCTATGTAGGTTGCCTTATCTCCTCATCTCAGCAAACAACCAGATATCAGCTGCATTTCAGGAGCTGCCTAACCACAGGGAATGTGCAGTGTGGGGAGCACAAGGCATGGGTCTGGGGCTCTGCTTAGTGAGCTGGCGGAGAAAGAAGTAAAGTAATGGGAAAAAGAGGTCCAGGTGTCATGTTTTGAGACGTTGTTGTTTTGAGACATGTTTGGAGATGAAGAGATGCAGCGAGACAGAAGCTGAGGTGGTGAGCATGGAGCTGGGTCTTGGTCTGAAGAACTAGATCACAGAATGAATAAGGTTGGAGAAAAACACTGAAAGACTATGTAGTCCAACATTAACCCATCACCACCATGCCCACTGAACCATAGACAAAAGAAAGTGTGAGAGGGCGCAGAGCTGGAACCTATTTTCAATGTCCTAAGGCAGTAGGACCCTGGGGCTTGGGAGGTGGGATCATTTAGAGACAGGGTAATTGGTAAGATGATACTTCTCATTTGTGAAATGCTGGTGAACTAGGTTTGGTGTAGAACAATTTAGGACCTCAACACTGAACCCTGGATGCCACAGTCTACAGTGGGCATTATCCTTTCCTGCCTCTCTGTCTCTGGATCAAAATAAAGCCACGCTCCATGGGTATACTTCATCCTTTTATATGCTACACCAATGCATCTTAAATGAGAACCTCAAACTCATTCCTTCATGTTTCTTTCATCTCTTCAAAAAACATTCCTGGAAGCTGCAGACTCACAACTCAGAGCAACATGTGCCACTGCTGTAAGACTGTATTAACTGCCTCATTTTGGCACTTTAATCCAAGTTAGCATGCTTAAATGACCAAGTAATGCAAGTCCCCATAAAGAATCATTGCTTTTTTATTCTGGAAATTAGAGATCTCAACTGTTTTTGCAAACTGAAAATAAATTACTTACTAAATAGCTTGAGACAATCAACCAACCACTACCACTCATCCTGCTAATAATTATTTTAACTCACTTGCTTGAACATTTAATATTGTCTATCCCCAGGTTACTATGTAGAATTAAAAAAAAAATAACAAGAGAAGTATTTTGTAACGCATCTGGAAGCAGCTAATTAGCAAATGAGCTGGAAATAAGTAAGGCCTCCTGCCTACAGGATCTCTGGGGCCTTTTCCCAATAAGTACTGGCTCCATCTAGGTGCTACAGAGTAAGGAGCAGGATGGAAACTCCTTTCTGGTTTGCTGGTATCCAAAGACTTTGACACTGTAAGAACTGTAGAAACAACTGAGTGGATCAAGGGGGCAGAAACCCAAAGATGAAAAAAATAAGATAGGAAGGGGAGATCCTAGAATCATAGAACTGTTGGAGTTGGAATGGACCCTTAAAGGTCCAACTCCCTGCAATGAACAGAAACACCTGCAGCTAGATCAGGTTAAGTCCTGTTCAGACTGACCTGGAATCAAAAGTGGCAGATTAAAACACTAACTCTGTGTTTCTCGACACGTATCTTCATATGAGAACATCCATGCTAAAAGCTCTGTAAGGTTCAGATACTCCTTGGTGGTCAGCTGGCTGAACTTAATGAATACACACTTTGAAACCAGCTGTGGGTATGCTAAAAGTGCTTGCATGTGTGTATGAACATGGAGGAGAAATTCTTCACTCCTCATCTTGTGTGCTCATTTGTTGAAGCTGCTGTATCCCAAAAGCAAATCTCTACAGTAACCAATGTGTTCTGCAGCTTCCTAGCCATTACCAAAAGTCCTCAATGCTTCCAGATCATTTTTTTAATGGTTCTCACCTTACAGTTTGATGAAGTTTGGCTCTCTTGAAGTACAGGAGCAAAAAGTAGCAGGAACCTCTGATTACACAGTCAGCCAAGCATGGAATTGCCTGTGCCAAATCCTATTCCTCCTCTCTGCCAGCTAACTCAAGTCTTTGCCTCCAGGAAACTCTCTATGCCAGAGCCTCTCTGAGGCACAGAGTTTGCCAGAGACTTTGCAGAGTTCAGCCAAGGACCTTGCTGGCCTTGGACATGGTGTATGACCTGCTTCTCTGGCTCAAGTATCGCTAGAGCAGGTCCTGTCTATCTGCCAAGTCCTGAACCAGAATGGACAACGTCATCTAGGTCTGTAAAACTTATGCTGCCAAGGAGGTAGTGCAGGCAGCATGCAGACACTAGCAGAGCTGGGCAACGTCTCACCATCCTCACACTGCTGCAGGATTGAGAGCTGGGATGCAGGGCACAGACGGGCAGGTCATGGGCAGACGGATGCTGTACATCTCTGACCCCACTGCAAACCACAGAGCACAGCAAAGGTGATTCTTCTTCAGAGAATACAGATTGTAGGTACTGCCAGGAAAAAAAAGGATGCTGGATGGCATCAGCAATTGACAAAGCTGGTGTTATACACACAGGTATACTGTTCTACTCTAAAACTTTTTTTCCTGGCCCTTGCATGGTCTAAAAAACAAATTCAAAAAGGATGAAGACCAAGAGGGAGCTTAAAACAGCAAACTAATAATTCACTCAGATGTATGGTGCTCTTCTGAATAGATGACTGATCAAACAGAATTTAACATCTAATACAGTAAAAATCATCCTTTTCCAATCTAGACTGTAAATGAGGTACTGTTTTGTCCCTGGTAAGACACAGTATTGCAAGCCATCATGTCCCCTCCACTATCACAACACATCTTGCAGTTGGGAATGCTGATACCTCCAGATCTCTCAGGACTGGGTGATCTTCAATGCCAGGGAAAAGCACCCTCATGGTGTAGGTTCGGTAATCGAGGAAAGGGATCCCTGCTCCATCCAGGTCACTTGTCAGCTCATGAATATCCGTCTGCAGCTCTGCAAAAGCTGACGCAAAAACAAACAAAACATACATCAGTAACAGTTCAGATCTCTCTCATCATAACAGAAAAGACATTCAGCCTCACATGAATGAGACATAAATGAAGAGGCAACGAATGGAGAGGAAGAGGAAGGTAGACAAGAGCAGTCTCACATTCCCATCCACACAATGTGCCAGGGCTCTCTCTGGTCACTGAGCTAGCAAATGCGCTTAACACAAGGTGGAGGAAGACTGGACTCAGAGAAAATGGGCAAAGTCAGTTTAGACCTGGACTTGAACCAGGAGTTCAACACCCCTGCTGCTTGGTGATATTTTGGCTCAAAGCTTTGCAGCTGGATTCCTTTCTCCTCACACAATCACAGCCTTCTTTCCTCACCATACCTTCTTTGCACTCAAGCGCCACCCTGGACTCCAGGTTATCCATCTGCATCTGCAGGCGTTTGAGGGTCAAGTCACTCTCTCGGGACTTGCGCTTGTAGGCAATCAGCACGGCCACGATGAAGATGATGAGCAGACCACCTGCCACTGCAATGCTGACAATAGCTGGCAAGCTGAGAGGGCTGTCTGGAGAGATGTAGACCATCCCTGGGGAGAATTCCATCCCTCCTACACGAGCCTGGAGGGAAGGCAGGATAAAATTGCATTGAAACTGTCAAATATGCAGGAGCACAGAGGAAGTCATCCTAATGATCATCATCCTAATTAAGGCTGTTATGCAAGTCAAACTTGCATGATAAACACATGAATGATGACTTCTCAAGCTAAATAGAGTATGAAGTACTTGGATACAGAGTGGCTGAGCATCTGAAATCTCACTTGGACACAGCTCTGTTGGTAATGCCACCTAAAGCAGATTAACAGAGGATTTCTAATGAGAGAAGTCTTACCAGTACCAAAGCCCTGGCTATTTAAAATGCAGGGATCATTTGGGGGTTTCCTCCCCTGTCCTAAACAGCTATGCACTGTCTTGGTATCAGTCCCAGAATGCATACAAGATAGGTGATTCTTGGGTATGGTCTGATGGGCCCTAACTTTATTATGGGTTAGGGCACTGGGAATGCAGAAATTACAGGGTCATAATTCACTTTTCAGTCTTGGAGTTGAGAAAACTGTATCTGGAAAGCAAAAGCCACAGAGCCTGGCCCATGCTCTTTGCAGCCCCTCCCCTAGCTGTTGTGTCACATGAGCTAAAGAACTTTGCATGGTTACCAGTGGGACAGGAAGCCAGTCAGAGCTTTCTGCTCTCCATGCACTCCTGAAGGTTCTCAGGAATCTGGGACACGTGTCTTTGTGAGATCTTGCTTTTAATAGCGGGAAAGAAACCCTGCGGGTAGTACTGCTGTGTACCCAACAAAATATTATGCTGAAAAAAGTCTGTTGGGAGCCCATTTACACAACATGCACACCATTCCCAAAAGTAATCCCACAGGGTGCTACTTGTTCAAGGCTACTGCAAGAATGCTTGAGGCTATCTGTAAAACAGGGTAAGTTTGAGTGGCAGGCAGTGGGAAAAGTACTGCTGACTAGCCTGAGACATATAAGGAAAGTTTCTGATAGTGTGCTCTAGTATGGGAACACTCTGCTTATGGATCAGCATGAACCTAGGAAGATGCCACACGAGCAGTTTGAAGTATCATGATGTTGTGAGAGCCTCTTACCACCACAGGTCTTTCTGGGGGCATGAATCTCTGTATTCCCATCATCTTCTGGAAATTATTTATGGCCTCAGTTGCAGCCTCTGAGTTCTGTTTCACACTAGCACCAGCTGTAGCCTGTTCCTCAGTGTGTCTTGGTCAATGCCACCTAGCTCAAATCTTTTTATTTTGGTCAGACTAAAGGTGACAGTCTGGAATATACCATTTCCATCCACAAGGTCCTCTTATGCCCTCAATAGCTCTAAGTATTTGGAGTTGGGCTCTTAAAACATAGAATCATAGAATATCTTGATTTGGAAGGGGCCCATAAAGATCACAGGGTCCATAACAATGTCCAAAACGAGAAACTAAACCAAACATAAGCTCGTCTGACCAACTAATAGTGTAAGATGACAAGTTCTTTAGCATGAGATGGACACTTTGTAGAGCATCTTCACTGTGCAAAGAACAATCTAGCACCCATATAAGTCAAGGAAACAGAAGTTCCTGTTTTTCCTGTCTATTCTGAGATATAAGGTTAAATTCCACTTCATAAAGCTTGCAAAGGGTAGATGTTTGGTACTGGTATGTGGCAAGTCCAGCTAAGACAAACTTCCAAACTCGAACATTAATCTTCTCACTGGAAGCTGTTGCCTTTTGACATAGACCACTGTCTCAAATCCTCCCAAGATGACAGCAAAATTGGCTCACTAGTTTGCACAATTTCCTTCCTGTCATGGTGGATCAATAAATGGAGTCATTATCATCATTTTCTGTTTCCTACAGTGGCCTTTTTCATCCAGACCTGGCAGTGAAAGGAGCCCTTTGATCGAATATCAGTCCAGAGTCAAACAATCCCAGCCCAAACCTCAGTGCAAGACTATCCTCAAAACCCACAGAACAGCCTGGCTCCATGAGTGAGATTCCTCTCACTTTTAACATGCACACCTGAGTTAGACTCCTACAGGTAGGTGCCTAGCAAAGTTCCTCTCCAAAGTTGTTTTCAACACTGAAAAATCCTCACAGTCTGCCATGATCTGAGGGAATGTGTCTCTTGGAGAAGAAAGCCTGCAAGGCTGTACTACTATTTGTTAGCACTAAAATGAAACAGAAAAATATACTGAAATAACCCTACTTTATTTCTTAGGTCCTGCATTTTTTCCAAGAAATCAACTTCCAGGTAACCAAACTGTCTACCACTAAACAACAGCTTGGTCACTTGTTTGGCCTGTTATGCTGGCACTTCTCCAAATGGCACTATGGTAGGTACAAGTTTTTTCCAGCAAAGACATAGGGACCACCAGCAGTGGTTCAAGAGAGAGTTTCTTCAACTCCTGTTGTACAAAACTTGACTATAATAGTGTATTTCCTAGTGCAAGCTTGCATTAACAAAATGTGTCTGGCTTTGAGTGACGTGAACTGTGCTCTGAATATAAGAGTACACTTGACCATCTCTCCATTTACTATAGGAAGACATCGATGTAACTTTCTATCTGTAAATGCATACAGTGAATATGAGCAGTCCTCATGTCCTCCATCTCTACATCGCAGGCCTTCTCTACCATGGTTACACCTCCTTGTCAATGTTTCTTTCACTTGAAAAAGAGCTTCTCCCTAGGCTTTAAGCTATCTTTATCAACCACTGCTCCGCCCTTTTTGTGTGCCCGTGTTGGTTTTTTCTTTAATTAATATATATTTTTTCAAGCATGTAACTCGGTGATTGCATAAAAGAAAGTTAAAGTAGAGCAAAAATATGCTGACACCTACATGTGTCACTGTCACTCTTCCTTCCCTTTGAAATAATCACAGTGTTCAGAGCCGTGGTCTCCTCTCAGATCTAGGCCACTTCACTTTGCAGGAAAGACTTTGCTCAGCAGTTAGCTCAAGGTCACACAGGAAATCATCATCACAAGCAGGGGAAGGACCTGAGAGAACTACCTGTCAATTATCCCAACCATCAGAGTGACATCCATGTGAAACATGGGCAACAGAGCTGCTGTGCCATGTTGGAGGAGGCATTTCCAAGCCCAGCTGTCCCCCTGTTAAGTTACAGATGCAAAGTCCATCCTTGGGCACTGGCCTCCATCACAGCTGAGCTTCTGTGTTTGGTTCCCAGCCCAGATCCTGTCAAAGGCTTGCCTTATTGCTGGCTTTAGACAAGGAAATCTGCCATTGCCCCTAACAGAGACGCTCATCAATAGGCTTCAATGCAATCACCTTCTCATTTTTTCCAACAGTATCTCTTGTTTGATCAGTGTCCTCAAAAAGGGATTATTTCTCTGAGGTTTCTCTTAAGCTGTCCCAAGCTGTGGGAACAGAGGAGTCTTCTCAATTAGCAAGGCGTGGCCAGATGCTCATCCTCCCTGATCCCCACGAGTTGATAATTGCTCACCTGACTTTGAGTTTTATCTCTCTAGGATCTTTTTTGTCCCTCTCTGACTAAACATATGTTTAATGAAATTCATGAAAATTACAGGCAACATATATTGTTCTGTTCCAAAGCTTTCATATTTACACAGGGAAAATCTCATGTTTGTTATTTTTCTTCTTGGACTGTATTAAAATGCTTTACAATGAACTGAGAGCCACAGCATATGTGCATGACTGAAAGGGATTATCACCTCTATTTTCCATATGACAAAATTCAGAACAGAAAAGTAAAGCAGCCAATATGAGGGATCCAAGCAGCAGTCACAAATGGGACTCAACACAGTCACCATAAACTCTCAATTCTCTACAAGACAATCCCTCTTGTTTTAAAGAGGAAGGCATTGTCTCTCCATGAAACTTGCAAATCTCCTTACACTGAATTAAGTAAGTATATATCAGATTTGGGAGGGCAACAGAGAGCTGGAAAAAAGTTGATCGCGGGCAACGAGAAGCACTGATCATCTGTATGTCTGCCGTCAGCTATGTCTTGCTTCCACCCACAGCTCTGCACAACTCAGATTGAGTTTGCTGATGTGCTGTTTATCAAGCAAGAGCACTGAGGCATGCAAATTACTGAGAGGAAAGTAAAGGAGTGAATAAATCAGTGGAGAGAGAAGGAAGCTCCTTCTGATGTAATCACTAGGTTCTTTTTTCACAGGTTCCAGGAAGGATATGCAAGATCATACTAAGTTGTATAGATGTCAAAATCTCAAAGTCACACCACAGTCCACATCCTGCACAAATTTTAGCCACCAGTATGTTGCTAAATTGCTTGAAACTGATACATTTAACACAGTTTGTCATGTGGGGAATAAGTTACACATAAGAATTCACATGAGCATCTGGGGTTCACACCGGCTGCATAAAGAAAGAGGAAAATCATCCTAAAGTTTTATGATTCCAAAAGGTCCCCCACTGTCTGCAAAAATCTCCAAGTTACTCTTCCAGGATTGACTGACAGGGGTATTGTATTGAGAAGGGGCTCTGATATTTCTAGGTTCTACAGAAGGCAAATGGTGAAGGAAACACATTGCTGTACCCTTCTACCAAATCCATGGAAGAAAGGCTGAGTTTCAAGCATCACTTACCATCACCTTGTGCCTCCCAATGAGGTTTGGGGACTCACACAATAGTTGCACATCTGATACAGTCACCACACAGGGCTTCTCACCAACCAGAACCGTGTAGTTCAGCTTGGCATTCCCTCCTGCCACTGGTGGGATCAGGTTCTTGCCCTGGGTAGAAAGGAGTATCGTGACTCAAAAAAATGTATTACAAAGGAGTTTTCCTTCCATCTCTGCTTCTATTACTCCAGTGTTAACATTGCACTTGGCATTCATAGTTCACAACTCACTTACTTAGTAAGTAAAAGCTGCTCAAAAATCCTACAGAAGGCAGCATGAATACAGACTATTAACAGTCAAAGCTGCCTGTCCTGTTTCTTTCCCTCCAACTCCACACAAATCTTTCACAAGCAGAAAATGATCAGGCAATACTGAAACATATTTCCAAATGCGCAAGCAGGTATTCTGCATGCATGCTCATTTATTTGCATATGAATCTCATACAACTGCTGATATGGAAATGTTCAAGCATATAATTTGTTCTTTGTGTTGCTATTCAGGTTAAAGACGTGATGGAGGACTGATGTGGGATTTTCCCAAGGGTGAAAGAAAAGTGTCTAAAAGACAAGAAATAGGCTGGGGTACAGCAAACAGCATTGGATGCAAATTTAGGCAGCACACAAGCGGCTGAAGCAGTTTACATTTTTTAGTTATGGGTACTGGGAGATGCAGAGCAGTGAGTGGTGTGATGTTCGCAAATGGTGATTGATGTGATGCAATATGACAGGTTTAATGAGTGGAGGAAATCTCTGGGACAATGTTGGGATGCCACTACAATTAGCGGGTTGTTGGCAGCCACAAAATGGCAATAAGCAGCATGTGTCTGACCATCCTTATCCAGTTCTTGGTCCTCATCTCACCTTCAGTATGATTGGACTTCCTGGCTTCAACTCCAAGATCCCTGAGGGATTGAAAACCTCAAAGATAGGGTTTGGATAGTAGGTGAAATTGGTTTTGTTGAGGATCAGCAAGGATTGCACATTGTCGAGAATGAAGCCAAACTCCTCTGGACGCTCAGCTAGCTCAGATTGGTGATTGGGGTCAACAGCCAGCGCAGGAGCCTGGCAGGTCATCTCTGTGCTGTTCTGCACCTCACAGTTCTGGAGAGAGAAACCCAACACAAGAAGAGTTTATGGAAAATGTCTCCAGCTGTACTGGTAGGCTGGTATTTTTTGATAAAATGCTAGCTCATCTACTCACAGAGGACACTGAGGAGCAGAAAAATTTTGCTACCAAGAGACAAGCTGGTGATCCACTGCATCAAAACATTACCCATTCCTACCAGGAATTTGAGACCAGGTACGACAGCTTGGACTGCAGCAGAAATTCTCTATGCAGAGAGTGGTGAGGCACTGAAACAGGTTGTTCAGAGAAGATGTGGATGCTCCATCCCTGGAGGTGTTAGGAGCCCAAGGTCAACTTGAACAGGGCCCTGATCAAGCAGGTGGCAAACCATGGCATGGGGTCTTTAACATCCCTTCCAACATAAGCCATTCCATGACTCTATTAATTGGCCATCTCGTGCCTTTCTTAAAAGAAATCATACCCTCTTCTCTGAATGCAGAAGGAGGTTTCAATCTCCACAGCTGTTAGGCAGCCTCTATCACCACCCAGGATATGTCTTCTCCTGCAGTTGCCAATACTCACATTGACATGTTCCTTTCCACCATGCTTTGCCCGGATCTGAGGGTTCTGGATCAGGTCTAGGTGAGTTCCCCACACTGCAATGGGTGTGTTGCCACTAGAGAAAAAAGAAACAAAAGAAGAGCATACAACCAGTTAATACATACCTGACTGAATGGACCAGTAGTGGGTGACCTGTATTCCTAAATGTTGTTTGCAAAGTGTCTGACCACATCTTATGGTACCAAAGGAAGGCAAACAAAACAAACAAGGCTTTTTAATTCATTCATTTGGGGAAAAATATGTAAAACTGCATGCTTCCAGAAATTGTTCCATCAAGCAGCATCTGGGTGATCTTTTCTGTTAGGACTAAATAGCTACAAACTTTGGTGGTGAGAAGAGCAGAAAATCTAAAAGAAGCTTTTCAGAATGGTCCACAGATTATTCTATAATGTGTAAGGTTGTGATTTTAAGAAGCCCTCAAAACATCTGTCCTGTGTAAGCAACTCTCGAGGATCCAGTGCTATCTTATTTGCATTCTGCATTTGTCTTGAATATTAAACGTGTTATAGAAAGCATCATTCTGAATAAGGCAATGTCACCTCAGTGAACCACCTAATTCATTTCTGCCAGGGAGCCCTGATCTATAACACTGAGAAGAAACAAAGCCGATGTGTTCAGACTTGGCTTCCATTGGGTGACCTAAGCAGATACGGTCTGCAAATGGTGTAGAATCAGCACTCTACACCATGGTGTAGAATAGAGATTTGTAGTCATTGTGTCCTTTTGCTCAGCCAAGGTTTCATGTCCTGAGAGAACTCATTCATACAAGCCACAACCCTGCCTTTGGTAGATTTTACTGCTTTTGTAACATCTCTCAGGCCAGCTTAAGAAGAAAAGACATAAACGGAGACCTTCTCATTCCATGTAATCAATGTCACCAGAAGGAAAGAGCTCTCTGAAACACTCTTCTTTCCATTCCCTTGCCTCTTCCATCTGCAGTCAACACCACTTTTGTGGGACTTTCAGGAGAGGGAGGAAGGAAACTGCAAAGGAACGGATTTGGGTTGTCTTTGAGCTCTGCATTGAGGGGAAGAGTTCACCATAAGGTTTGGCAAACTCAAACCAAGCACTGCTCAGCCAGATAGGCTCTCCCTTTTCATCACCTGAGTGCCTGTAGAAGAGGCAATAGGGTGCAAGGGCAGAAGGGGGAAGAGCTAGCTGAGAAAGTGAAAACTTCAGCTGTCAGGACTCCAGCATCCAAGACAGAATGAGGAAATGTCATCAATGGACAGCCCAGCCTCTGCTGCAGAGCTGAAGATTTCCCAGGGAGGAGGAGCACTCTCATCAGTTTTGACACCTGCCTCTGCAACCCTCCTTGGAAACTTTCCAGGCTTCAATTTATTTCCTGGAGCTCTTTTTTTACTGAGAATGGGAAAGAAAGACATGCAGAAATCCATTGTATTTATATGAGAAGGGGAAAAGAAAGCCTAGAATCCCTTTCCAGCTTCTAGGTAAACCTCTGCACGATGAAAGGTGAAAAAAGTGCATTATAAATGTGACTGGAGAAAACAACAGAGGATAGATAAACTGCAAGGAAGATGCCTGAGCTGGCCCACAGATCTCCCCTAGTTCTAATCTTTGTTTTCCAAGTTCCTCTATTGTGTATTCCATTATTAATCACATAGGGCATTTAGAAATGAATGCCAACATGCACCTCTGCTCAGCAGTGCAGCTATCAGGTTTCAGAGATCTGGATGCAGCTAGCTGGGACTGAATCATAGAACCATAGAATCATTAAGGTTGGAGAAACCACTAAGATCACCTAATGCAACCATTGACCCATCACCACCATACCACTAAACCATGTCCCTCAGTGCCACATCTACCCTATTCTTGAACACCTCCAGCGACAGCAATTCCACCACCACCCTGGGCAGCCTGTTCCAGCCTGTACTTCAGCCCCTCTAGCTAATTCCACACTGATAACCAACAGGGCCAGGACATCAGTCATACACTGGCTGGTGGCCATTAATGCTTTTATAAGCTGTACACTGGCTTGGTTTAAATTGTCTTAACACTCTCCTAGGCAATGTCTGGTCATGGTTTGTGGTATAGCAAGGACCAGAGAATACTTCCAATAAACAGAATGGATGAAGCTATTCTGCCTTTCAAGGAAGAAAGATTATTTGATGTAAGGATGCTCTCTACTTGCTGGCTTCTGGACCAAAAACAGACCTGAATTAAGTATTTACTAGTTTAAATATAACTTTGCACAAGAAGCCTGTAAATCTAGACTCATCTTAAGAATAGGCGCAGGAAGGATAGCACAAGGAAGGCTACCCCAGTGCCATAAAAAATGTTTTTGCCAACTTTCCAAGACATGGAGACACTTATGTGACCATTCTTTTGACCACAAAGTCCAAGTCTTTAGCAATAGGTGATGGTGAAGTCATGAGCTCTACCAACGAGTGCTGTCACGGCAGCATCTTTCTGTAGGTGCTTCTGTGACACTTCTCTGAGAGGTTCCTTGTAGTCTTTCAAGCAATGCCTGTATGAACCACATCTGGCTTGTGAGCTTTGCAGAGTTCTCACTATCCATCAGTAATGAGAAATTTTCCATGGGGAAGTGTATATTTTACCATTTCTGTAAGGTCTGTTCAAATGGCTGAGCTCTCTTGATCACACAGAGGATCTCTTCTGAAGTCACACATTCATTTACAAGAGAACTTTCCCATCCTTTCCTTGTAGAAAAAATACCTTCTCCCCAAAATTCATTTTCAACTTAGATATCCTTGACATCATCCACAGAGACCTTGCTTTTCAGTAACCAGAAGATAAATTCACAAAACAAGTTTTTCTTTATCCATTATCTCATTTCATGTGGATTTTTGGCTGTGGGCTTTTATTATTTTTATCATCATGTATTATTGTTATGAATCTCTGCTGACTCAAACTAGAAGGGATTTCACATATTTGCTCAACAATTTAATGTGTTCCAGACATATCAAATTCATGTGCATATATAAATATATACATAATGAGTGTGTGTATGTATAAATAAAGCCTTTTATTTAATCAACCACATCTGTGCATACAGTTTTAAACCCATGTGTTAAAAATTCTCTATTTGTTTTGGAAATTGAGTTTAGAAGGCTCAGACCACAGTCTGTAAGCACAGTAAGAGTGGTGGGTCAGAGGGGTCTATCCACTGCAAAAGTAAAGCCAAAATAGTCATAGAATCCTTATTACAGCATCATAAAATGGCCTGGGTTGAAAAGGACCACAATGATCATCTAGTTTCAAGCCCCTGCTATGTGCAGGGTTGCCAACCAGCAGACCAGGCTGCCCAGAGCCACATCCAGCCTGGCCTTCAATGCCTGCAGGGATGGGGCATCCACAACCTCCTTGGGCAACCTGTTCCAGTGTGTCACCACCGTCTGAGTGGAAAACTTCCTCCTAATATCTGATGTAAACCTCCCCTGTCTCAGTTTAAAACCATTCCCCCTTGTCTTATCACTACCCACCCTCACAGTCATATCCACTGAAGACACAAACCCACCTAAAGGTTCAGTCTAGCTTGCAAATCAAGCAAATTCAACTGTTGTTTTTTTGTGAGAACTGCTGTCCGTTGTCTTCAGCTACAGACACTTCTTGCCCAGATCAGATCAGAATAGTGACAGATACTGCTCTCCAACAAAAAGTTAGAGGTGTCAACACCAGGAGATTTCTTAATTTAACTCTTCTTTGGCCCCAAAGCTTTTTATTCTGCAGATCTGTATATTTTCTGGACATAATTCAAATCCCAATTAAAAGTATTAATAGAGGCTTACAACATTCTAGTTACCTGCCTGTTCAGATTGAGTCTTTTTTTATCATTATTTTTTGACTACAGTAATAAATCATCCATAATCTTTTCTTTGTTGTCTTGGAAAATGGCACTTGAGAAGGCTTTAAGCCAGTCTGGGTACCTTCATTTGCTAATTTTGCAATGTTAGTTTAGCAGCAATCATCTGTCCCTCAAAACGGTTTAGTCCCTCAACTAGGAGTCATGAATCAAAGCACAGTGCATTTGCTGCAATGAATCATACTGCATAACAGATATAGCAAGGAAGAGCCTACTCAGTCTATCCCCAGATCCATATGTTTCAACTAAATTATTTCTTGTTTGACTCTCTGTACTTGATTTGGCACTGTGTTCAACCAGCTCTCTGAGCCTGCTTTACCCTAATTGCCTCCATTACAACCTGCAGGGCAGAGCTGCACAGATTAACAGTGATAGTCCATAAAAGATCCCAGACACTCTGAAACCACAGATGTAATTTCAGACACTGTGTTGTCCTCCGAGGTTACAACCTTTTGGAGTGATTCAAAAGTGTAAAAGAAAGGGCACGAAGGCAGACGTGGGGTGAGTAGATCTGGTTAAAATTTGTCACTACCAATCAAGTGGATGCTTTCTGATTTTAGAGATATCAAAGGAAATAAAAATTAGAGGCTGTACCTTACTGATGAGACAGATAGACCCTCAGTCATCCAACCTATCAGCTACACATCCTGAAAGTAAGGTAGCACCCATGAAATAAACACACATTGATTTGCTTTATGCTGAGAGAGAGGACAGGAGATTCATTTGGGAAAGCGATGGGATAGAGTCTCTGCACCCCATAGCCAAGCAAAAACTTTGCCAGTATACCTCAAGCCTCTCCTTGGCTACATTTTGTCTCTTGCTGGGAGCTTCAGAAGAGAAACCAAGGAGCAAAAGGCTCTGGAGATCTTCTTTCATCCCCCAGCCTGAAGCCAGATGAAGGAAGGGCCCTATTCTGTAACTTTCCTGGGGATAACAGAGGAATTCACTCTCCTTGGCTGTCAATCTTGCACCCTTTAACCAGTCCTAAACTCACTTTAATAAGGAAAGGACTAAAGTGATTTCTCATTTTACTGATAACCTGAACTCTGACTGAAAATAAAACCTCAAAATGGAAAATCCAGATGCAAAAGCTTCAAGCTCGATGTGTAAAGATTCAATCCAGCTAAATCGGTAAATTCCCTCACGGTAATTAAAGGCACTAATTGATTTGTGAAAACATCTTCTGGAAGGAAGCTGAACTGAAGGGATTTATGAGTCCTGCTCCTAATCCCCAGATACTCCAATCAATCCTGCTTGACAGGAGAGCAGAGAGCTGCAGTGGATGAATGAAGGAATACTGAGATTTCTTATTTTGTATCTTTTCGAGGAAATACCAGCGCATCTAATAACCAATTTCTCTTTTCCTGAGACCATTTCTGCAAGATTCTGAGTGCATTTGGGTCTCGTTCTCTTGCTTCCACAACTAAGACAAATGCTCCTCTCAGGCACTTTCAGATGAACCTTCCAAATTCACCAAAGCAGCAGCAATGGGCTGAAGAGCAAAAGAGTACCTAACAAGGAGGAAGGCCCTCCAGTAGGGTAGGGACTAGGGCTTTCTTTGTGTTTTTTCTCAGAAGATGGCTCTGGAGCTTTCAAGCATGACAGCCAAACAAGGAATAGGGAGGGAAGATTTAGGTTGGATATCAGGGGAAAGTTCTTTACAGAGAGAGTGTTGACATGCTGGAACAGGCTGCCCAAAGAGGCTGTGGATGCCCCATCCCTGGAGGTGTTCAAGGCCAGGTTGGATTGGGCCCTGAGCAGCCTGGTCTGGTATTAAATGCGGAGGTTGGTGGCCCTGCATGTGGCGTATAGGTTGGATCTTGATGATCCTTGATACTTGGATCTTTCCACTCCAAGCCATTCTATGATTCTATGATTCTGTGAATACTTAGTCCTAAACCAACAAACATATGAAGGTTGTAAATAAAGTGCTTTAAAACCTGAGTACTATCCTCTTTTCTAAGCACAGTCATGACCAACGGACCATGAAAAGGTGTAGACTTAGCTCAGTGGAACCCAAAATACAGCTATGACCAGAAAAGGTAAGAATCAAAATCTTTAGGAATA
Source organism: Lagopus leucura (assembly GCF_019238085.1). Classification (NCBI taxonomy): domain Eukaryota; kingdom Metazoa; phylum Chordata; class Aves; order Galliformes; family Phasianidae; genus Lagopus; species Lagopus leucura. The sequence goes on along the minus strand of NW_024962265.1, from coordinate 1,981,673 downwards.
CAACAGAACCAATAAAATGTAATATCACTTGGATAGGTAGCATTTGGGTACAGGAGACACTGAGACAAGCTTCTGGTGAGCAACTGCAGCTGGATTTTGCTGCATTAAGCGAGGAAGCTGTGCTCTACTTACGAAGGTTCATTCAGCCTTGGGCTACACTGAGTCAGTTTGGAGAACAGTGTGGCTCCTGCCTATCCCTCACTAGGTTCTTTGGAAACGTTGCCCTAGGGGTATACATGGCTACAGGTACACTCTGAGCATCCAACGTGCTGTAGAGGCTACACAGAACATTCCTGACATTTAATGTCTCCCCAGGAGGCAAGTCCACCAGCTCTTATGGTTCTTGGGCTCTGTGAATGAGTTAGATAAATATGTGTTTTCTAGTGAACATGATGCTTGGAAAGCACTTTCAAGTATCGGGGACCAACACAAATGTACCAGTGCTGCAACAAAAGATTAAAGGAACTGGTGTGATGTGCCCATGGGATGATTACCTGAAGATGCTCCACTCAGGCTCAATCCTCAGGATGGTTGGATCCTCCACATATTCATACTGCAGCTCCTGATGTATTTTGGCCTTGTCCACTCTCACAGACACCTTTACTTTCTCAAAGCCTTCATCTGAGGCTGTGGTGTTACAGACAATGTGCTTGGTGGATCTCCTGTGAGAAGAAGCAAGTAAATATAAACGAGGATCTGCAAGAAGCAAACCAGTAAGAACCCAGTTACATACTCCTATGTTCTGTGATCTTAACCTATTAACTATGAAGTGGTGGAACTCGCTGCTGCAGGAATATACTGAGTATTGTGTGACAAATTCATCACGGGAAGTGGCATTGCCTTTCCACCAGTTTAAGTAAAACTACACAAGCCACTATTACTCAGATCTCAAAACACAAACCTCAAGGGAAGTCCAAAACAGACCTCGCTGCAGAAATACTTCTGTGTGATTAAACACATGATGGATGTTTCCTTCCTGCCTGCAGGCATGTTCAGCAGCAGCTCGTAAAAGGGAGTGTTTGCACCTCAGCTTTCCAGTCCGGGATAATAAAGTTTACTTTGCATTAAGGACTGTAAGCCTTGCTTAAATGCCATTTGCAACATGCCTAGGACCTTTGCATGGGAAGTGCTAATGTAGTGGGAAGCATTTCATGATTTTACTTAAAATGGATTCTGGGTAAATGTTTCCTTTTGGGCAAGGCTCAAATACAACTCCAGGACTGAATATTGCAGTGGCATTGCATTGCCTTCAGTAAAGAGCCAAAAATCCAAGCTTCTACCACCTTCAGCCTTCCCAGCCCTGTGATTTGTGGCACGGCCTCATCTCATATCCCTAGAAAGATAAAATGGAGTTCATTCTTCCCTCGTAGCATGGCATGTACCTCAAACGTACCCTTCAAGTGCTCTTTAAATTTCCCTGAAAACCATGCGGAATCCCTTCTAAAACTCCCTAGTCTGTTCTGTAAGCAACCCCAAGCAGTGTGGTTCCCATTTGGCCTTTTAAATTACAAGCTGTGACTTCACCCTCGTGCATTATAGATGTTAAATCACGCCTCAGTCATGACAGGCAGCTAAGCAGGATCCCAACAGCCAGGAGATGGAAACATCCTGCCCCAGGACAGTAGTCCCAGCTTCCCATTGAATGGGCCCTTCTTCTGGCAAAGACAAGCTGGGAGAAATGTGCCAACTTTGTCTTCAGCTTCCACCAATACTGGCAGCAAAATGCATTGCACTTAGCAGTTTTGAGCTGCAGGAGCCCCTGGGAACTGGATTTAGGCTCATTCTCACAGGGATCAGGGAACATTCAGCAGGTAACACTGACATTAAGCCTCTGAACTGCAATTGAATAGGAGCCAACCCTGAGCTAAAATGCTACAAGTCATCTGTTTCTCAGCACTATGGGACTATTCTTGGATAAAAGGGAGGTGTTTTAATGCTTATAACTGATGTTGTCAGATTTTCGTTTTTGCTTTCTCTAAAGTAGGGACGTCAAAATGAATCTTTTAAATTACATACTCTCAGAACAAGTAGCAAAGCATGGGACCGTGGAGAATTGTAGTGAAATTTGACAAGGAGCCATGGAAAAAGCACATCAAATAGCAATCAAAACAATGAAATAAGTCCTATTCTCCCACCCCACAATGTACTCAGTAAGGTTGTGCTGGGGAAGAATGCAAAGGTCCCACTGCAGAACAGATGTTCTGCCAAGAATTACTAGAAGGACAGGTTGTCTGGGCTGCAGAAGTCTCTTGACCATGATTGCTTTCATCTTTCTGGTATGTATGGAAGGAAGAACTCATCTGTACCTGTAGAAGAGGCAAGGTTGTCGCCCAAAGGTCACGATGACGTTGCTGCCTGCGTTGAGGTTATTACCCGTAATTGTCACCTGAGTGCCACCCGATACAGGTCCCCGCTTCGGCTTGAGATCAGAGAGTGTCAGAGTCTGTGAAAGCAAAGAGTCATGTTGAGAGCACAAGAGATGAGCAGAGGTACCTACAGTGCTAGGGAAATGTAGGCAACCCCAAAAGTTTATCTACGTTAGGTGGACTTCAGAAGACACCAATATTTTCCTGGTAGAAGAGGAGACTGGAGTGTCTCCTTAACAGAATCATTAAAGTTGAAAAAATAGAATGATTAAAGTTGAAAAAGAACTCTAAGGTAATCTGTTTAAACCATCAACTCATCCCCACCATGTCCACTAGACATGTGCCTCAGTGCCAAATCCATACTTCTCTTGAACACCTTCAGGGATGGTGACTTCACCACTGCTTGAATGACAGCTTTGGTAAGATGAACTCAAGACCTAAGGCTAATTTCAAAATCCCTGCAGAATAAGGCCTGCCCTTGTACCCATTCAGAAATGCTCTCAGCTTCCTCATCTCCACGTCTGGGGCAACTGCAGCCATGACCTCTCTTATCTCCACTATTTGATACGACTCAGGAACTTTTTTTCCAACAACATTTCTGCAGGATAAACTGGGTCTTGAATTGTCTTACTGGATCTCAACAAGGACTCTTTGCCCCCAGAGAAAACTCAGGGAGCTCACAAGCATTGAAAACTATTGTGTCTTGAAAAGATTACTCTGAAGTTCATTGATCTACCAAAGAAAGAGGTCCTGCTGTGCAGCTCAGGAGGACACTTAAAACCTCCCCTTGTGCTCACAGCTCTTTTCCGTGGGAAGGAGGAGAGCTGTGACTCTGAGAGAATCTGAACATGTGTTTTGACTCTTGCAGGCCCACCACATGAACCCAAACATTTCTCTTTTATCAGATGTTGATGCTGAAACAATCTCACATGGCATGCATGTCCTGCACTGATACAATGCAGCATCACTCATGTTAAGGTGTTCTCTGAAATAATTCAGCCACGAGAAAGAATGCTGTACAGATGAATATTTTTTTCTGAGTTTCCTGCTTGTTTGAGCCTCTTTTCCAACCATAACACAACATTACACACTTATTATATTAATATAATATTAATGTTAATATATTAAAAGAGGGGCACCATTCCTTAAGAAGCCTCAAATCTGAAACCTTTTTCTTGCCCTCCAACTCCATTCTTCCCAAAAGCAAGATAAAATACTTGCACTCTGAAAGCACAGATCACCCTATTGCCATAATGCAGAGAGGAGACATCCATTTTCAGGGAGAAACTTGGAGTTACAGTTTATTCTTTCATTTGCATTTTAATAGAAAAACTTTCCACTCAGTCCCAAGTGAAAAGCCACTATATGCATTTAAATGAAGATTTTTTTTTTCCCCTCTCTTTAAGAATGATGACACAAATGCTTGAAGCTCTCCTCAGCTCCTCTGAATGAGCAGGTACAACATACAGTCACCTTATTGAGCTTTGGAGACCATTAATCCCTGTTTATAAAATGCCTGACACACACCATAGCTCCCTCTTTCACACACACACAGCTCTCCCTGTGCCCTTCTGGTTAACCATTTTGAAAAACAGCAGCATGGTTTCTTCTTTGCTTTTGTTCAAAATGAAGCTGCTGCCTGGAGGAAGAGCTGAATGTGAAAATCAGACTTACAGCCCAGTAGAAAATGTATCAATAGAGATGGCCACCTCTTGCATTTACACCTGTCTGTTTCTGATATGGTGTTTTGGAAACTATTTTGCCTCAAGAAGTCCCTTATCTATCAATTGCTGAAGGTTGGGAAGATGTATAAGAAGAGAAGAAGAACAAATAAATGCTCTGTTCCTTTTACATTACTGTGACTATTCTCTAATAGCTTTTATTGGGATATAAGATGCAGGAAGGGTCTTCAGTATAAAGGGCTTCTCTATTTTGAGGGTACTGCCTCATGCTGTGATGGCAACGCCTCTTCAATTCCTTATTGATGGTCATAGAACCAACGCCAAGTACTGCCGCCCATGAAATGGATGTTGGGAGACTACTTCCCACCTGTGAGAAAATGTGTTGAAAGTTGCCCATTTGGTGCAATACTGGATGCTTTACAAACCAGATAATGACATTTGAGTTAAAGATCTGAACCCCTTCTCCCAGTCCTTGATGGACAGGCCTTTCTGCCCCTCTCCCCAGAGGATAATAAATGTTTATGCCCCATTGAGGGTTCTTGCATAGTGAAATTATACCAGCAATGCTTCTTGGCAAAGTGTTGATGCATTTCGTGCCGATCTCACAAAAGGTTTTATGGCTAATCTTTCCAAATTGCAATAATCCATTAATTATTCACCGTGGCCTTCATAAATACTGCACAGCACGTCTGCAGTAAAAATCAGCCTCCAGACTGTTTACCATTTCCGTTCTGGTGAAAGTTGATGGAAAATGCATGGAGGTCTATTGGATCTGTGATAGGCTGAGGTGGAAAGTGACAGCGAAGGAAGGAGGAGGCCAGAAAATCATGGAATAATAGAATGGTTTGAGTTGGAAGGGACCCTTAGAGGTCAGCAAGTCCAACTCCCAGTCATCTGTATTTATCTGGAGTCTTGACTACTTTCCTCTGCTGTGGAACCTTTTACTTTCTTCTAGCACCTCCTTGGCATAAACTATACACAGAGAAGTTGCCACGAGAGCTGTGTCTGAACTGACTTCATGGTGTATGTTGAGACCTTGGCTCCCACATCACTGATCGTGGAATAAGGGCATAGAAACATGTGACCCACACAGTTCATGCACCCAGCTATCCTTTCTATTGGTTCAATAGCAACAGCTGGAAAGGCAGTACACAGCCCTCTCTGAGCCTGTTCAAAATGCTCTCCTGAAACAGAGCCAGAAGAGACACAGACAGAGCAACCCAAATCACACTGAGCCAAAATAAAGGCAAACTGTGTCTGAATTGAAAAGAACGATGGTAATATTTCATGGATTGAAAGACAATGGAATTAATCACAGCAATAAAATGAATTAAAAAAAATTCATTTAGCTCATCATAAATACCACTTCAGCATGCAACCAAATGCTTTGTTTCCCTTTTGGCTTATTGAACTCTCTAACACAATTTGCATTTTTGATCACAGACCAGTTTGAAAAACAAATTAACAGCATTTTGTTACTTGTAAGCATTAAAAGTTCTGCTTACAAGTGTTGAGAAAAGCTGCTCTATCGTCTCTAAATTAAGCTGCCTCTTTTTCAAAACACTGAAATAAAATATTCTGCTGGGTACAAATAATCAGCTGTTCCATTTCTCACAGGAGAGAGGGAGGCGGAACCTATTGGCCAAATTTGACCTTGTTTTGCTTCAAACCTTTTGCAAAAGCAATTTTCCAAAGGATTTGCTGTGTGTCTGGTAGCAGCACTTAACTCCCAGGTGATGCCCATCATTGGTTTTTAAACATCTTCCTTTCTTGAAAGCTGCCACCCACCACTGCAGGACGCCAAGGCATGTTGCGATGTGTGTAATAACATCTCTACCCTCTTGGCAGAAATATCAGAGGAAGCCAAGCCATGCTAATGAACACCTCCCACTATGAAAGCAATGGACACGGGAGAGGGCATATGATGGGCAGGCTGGGGAGCATCGTTGTTTTTTTCTGTCTAGCACAAAGGTATCAAGGTATGCAGCTGAGAAAACCCTGCAGACTTCACGCTTGTGCACGGCTGGGATAGTTGGCAGCCAGAAAGCCAGCAAGTGGAGGGAAAAGCTGTCACAGATGGACACGGATGATCAACATCAGACAGTAATTTCAAGAGCAGCAAAGGTGACATGCTGAAGTGTAATGTCCTGGAAAGAGCCCTTCTGTCAGCGAGGTGGGGGCCACTTCTTGAAGTATTTCTATGCCCCCCACATCACAGTAACACCTGAGTGACACTGGAAAATACAGAGATCACTGCAGTTCAAGGGGGAAATCTAAGATATTTGAATTCATTACCAGTTCTCTTTGCCATGAACAAATGCTCAGGCATGTGAATTATTTCAGAAAAGACTCATTCCCTTGCAGGGGTTGAGAGCTTTTGATGGGAACAAAGAGATCCTCTCATCTCAGACCTGCACAGACCTGAACTGATCAAGGCTAGGCAATGCTTGCATGTCCCCAGCAAGGAGCCTTACAGAAATAAGGAGGTCTCTTGGACACGAAAAGCGAGCAGAAAAGGGGAGGAAGGAGCAAAAATCCAAGTTGAATGTGCAGCATACACTGGGCTCTGCTTCTCTCTTCCATGAGGTTTTCACTATGGCAAAGCTACAGTCTCAGGCTGAACTTCCTCCACTATGGTGGTGCAAAAAAAGAGCCCAGAGCCCTTCCAACTGCTTTGCATACTGATGTCCACAACAGACAGTGTATCACACCCATCTGTGAGTCCAAGCAATATCTCCAAAAAGATATGTCTGCTTTCTGAGTGCCGTCTATGCACACAGCTGATGCCAGACAACCTACTACTATTTTTCCTTTTTCTTTTCCTTTTCCTTTTCCTTTTCCTTTTCCTTTTCCTTTTCCTTTT